>NW_027361752.1:2400000-3000000 GCF_039654945.1 Dendrobates tinctorius | reverse complement strand
TCGGGTATCTTTGGTGCATGACCGCCGACAGGCGTTTCCTCGATCTGGTAAAGTGGGGGCTGTTCTTCGACTTTGACTGGAGTCTTCTGGGTTTCAGGTTTTGACTGGCATTACCCTGGACTTCGGTACTTGACCAGCATAGTCTGGATGCCAGGCCTCGACTGGCGTCATCCTAATCTCGCTCATGGGCTCACAACGTCCTGCCTGTCTCGCTCTCCAAGCATCTTCCAGTAACTCAGCCACCGGGTCTCTCGGGCCTGGCCTGGCCTGCCGCCTTTCACTGGAGTGGGTACGGTTCTTCCTCACAACCTAGACTTTCTCTGGAATCTTAATCACTGTTTGGATGCCAAAGAATGAAAATAATAGGCTCCAAAAATTATGGTACTGAATAAAAATTCATTTTTATTAACCAATATTGTTAAAATACATGTTAAATGAGAGGTGTGCATCATAATGAAAGAGAGACACAATTATCCATGGGGTATCCCTAAACAATGCCAAAAAAACAAGGTGTCACCTGGCCAAGTAAAAATGTTACGCTGTACAAAATAAAGCATATACATAAGTTACTAAACGTAACAAAGCCTATTCACCATACTCAATTGTGCAAAACAATGCATAACAAATGAACACAAGTTCATTGGTGTGGCTAAATAAGTGTCTGCTTTGTGGTCACAAGAAATAATAATGAATGTGTGTCCAAAGTTCACAAGCCAGGGCTTATAACATATAAATAAGGCTGCTCCAAGCATATCCGTTTAAGGAGGCAGAAACCCTCTGGCGTGTGGCCTGTCATACACACATGAACCACAAGATTAAGTTTGGCACAATGCATAATTATGAAGGAACCAATAAGATGATCATACCAGTGAAGTTCACGTGGAGTCCCCCGGGTGTCCCCCTGCCCCATTTCTCTGGAATCTGACTGCCCTCGGACTCTTCTGTACAATTTCCAGCTCAGGAGAGGGAGGCCACACCCCAGCTTGCACAGAATGCAAAAATACAAAGAAAAAAATACAAAAATTGAGCTTGGTTTAAGTTGGTATACATGCAGCATATAAATGCATGTTCACATTGGCCATAAAGCAATTATGAATTATTTAAATGCACTTTTCCTTTTTATTTATTTAAAGTGTAGGACCGCCCCGATCAGAATCACCTTGTCAACGGTGAGACGGCTTTTATGCTATATTTGATCAAATACAGTATTACTAAGAACTCTGAATTATTTAAATGTACTTTTTCTTTTTATTTATTTAATTATAGCAGGGTTTTATTCATTTTGTCATTTGTAGGTTTTGTATGATATATGGCCAATGTGAACATGCGTTTATATGCTGCATGTATACCAATTTAAAACAAGCTCAACTTTTGTGTTTTTTTTGCCTATCCCTGTTCCATCATGCTTCTTCAAATTAGCACAACGTCTAGTTAACACTTTTATTTTGAAGAGTGGTCCGATCAATGATGAAAAATTATCTGCCATACTTATGGATAAGGTCAGTAAATATGAGAAAATTTGACTTTCCTGGGCGGAATACACCAACCACACTCCCTTCACTGCACCTTCCCTTCGTCTACATGCTCCTGACTCCTCAGATTCATCCTAATTCTTTATATTGAATTTAGACTTAACTAACCCCCCTCGGGTTCCTTTTCCCCCTCCTTTACCCTCTATTCCTTCCCGCCAGTTACGTTAGCCCCTCCCCTTGCACTCCACCCAACTACAATGTACCTGTTTATTAATTAAATAATTCTTTAATAAAAATCTATTGTTAAAAAAAATGCATCAGTTTTGTTCTCTTCTCCATGTGCGGACTTTTTAATGAATTTTTTCCAGGAATAAAGGTGTATTTACTTATATATTTTAAAAAAAATTTCCCAAGAGTGCTGGATTTTGCTTCTCTTTTTCTGCAAATTGTCTGATAGACACCTCTCCATCACTAACAACACCAGGGCTTGATGCCAGCAGTGTTTGTTTTGACAATTCACAGCTGACATCAACCACAAGCCTCATTACTCCGATTGCCAACAGACAAGGGCAGTCGGAAAGAGTGTAGGCGAAGCGCCAAAATTGATGCATCTAATGTGATGCATCTAATGTGATGCTCCACTTATGGGTCGACTACGGGCGGGGACTTTAAAGTTTGGAAGGGCCCAATAACCATGGACCTTCTCAACTTGACAATATCAGCCTGCAGCTGTCTCCTAAACCTTTACTGGTTATCAAAAAATAGGGGGATCTCATGTCGTCATTTTCATTTATGTATTTATTTGGTTAATACATGTACAGTAAACTACACACACGGCACAAATTATATATAATAATAATAATAATAATAAATTTTATTTTTATAGCGCCGACATATTCCGCAGCACTTTACATTTCAGAGGGGATTTGTACAGACAATAGACATTACAGCATAACAATAATCACATACAGTAGATTATAACAAATACCAAGAGGAAAGAGGGCCCTGCTCGCACGCTTACAGTCTATGAGGAAAGAGGGAGACATGAAAGGTGGGTGGTAACAGTTACCCTGATTGTATGGACCAGTCATAATGTTAAGTGTGTAACAGTACAGACACAGAGGGCTAATGGAGGCATAAAGCATGTGGGAACATGATGCGGGGAACCTGGTTATGGTAAAACTTTTGGCTCTGCCACACAGGGATAGATTAGGTTAATGTGTTGGGGTGGTAGGCCAGTCTGAATAAATGCGTTTTCAGGACACGCTTAAAATTGTGGGGATTGGGGACTAATCGTACTGACCTGGGAAGTGCATTCCAAAGAATTGGCGCGGCACGTGTAAAGTCTTGGAGATGGGAGTGGGAGGTTCTGACTATTGAGGATGCTAATCTCAGGTCATCAGCAGAACGGAGGGCGCGGGTAGGGTGGTATACTGAAACAAGGGAGGAGATGTAGGGTGGTGCTGAGCCATGGAGGGCTTTGTGAGTGAGGGTAATAAGTTTATACTGAATTCTGGAGTGGATGGGTAGCCAGTGTAATGACTGGCACAAGGTAGAGGCATCGGTGTAACGATTGGTGAGGAATATGATCCTGGCTGCAGCATTCAAGACAGATTGGAGGGGGGAGAGTTTGGTAAGAGGGAGACCGATTAGAAGAGAGTTACAATAGTCGAGACGAGAATGAATAAGAAAAACAGTAAGAGTTTTTGCAGAGTCAAAGGTAAGAAAAGGTCGAATTCTAGAAATGTTTTTGAGGTGCAGATGACAAGAGCGAGCCAGTGATCGAATGTGGGGGGCAAAGGAAAGCTCGGAATCAAGTATGACCCCAAGACAGCGGGCCTGTTGCTGGGGAGTAATAGTGGAACCACACACAGAAATGGCAATGTCGGGTATAGGTACATTAGTAGAGGGAAGAAACACCAGGAGTTCAGTCTTTGACAGGTTCAGTTTCAGATATAGTGAGGACATGATATTAGACACAGCGTTTAGACAATCGCCGGTGTTTTCTAGAAAGGCTGGCATGATGTCAGGAGAAGAAGCGTATAATTGGGTGTCATCAGCATAGAGATGGTACTGGAAATCAAATCTACTGATTGTTTGACCAATAGGGGCAGTGTACAAGGAGAAGAGGAGGGGACCTAGAACCGATCCTTGGGGGACCCCAACAGTAAGGGGAAGATGAGAGGAGGAGGAACTGGCAAAAGATACAGTAAAGGAGCGGTCGGAGAGATAGGAGGAGAACCAGGAGAGAACGGTATCCTTGAGGCCAATGGAACGGAGCATAGTGAGGAGGAGCTGATGATCCACAGTGTCGAATGCTGCAGAGAGATCCAAGAGAATTAGCATGGAGTAGTGACCATTTGATTTAGCTGTTAGCAGATCATTAGAGACTTTAGTGAGGGCAGTTTCAGTGGAGTGTAAAGAGCGGAAGCCGGATTGGAGAGGGTCGAGAAGAGAGTTTTCTGAGAGATAGCGGATAAGACGGGAGTGGACCAGGCGTTCCAGGAGTTTAGAGATGAAGGGAAGATTAGAGACAGGTCTATAGTTAGCGGCACAGTTTTGGTCGAGGGATGGTTTTTTAAGTAGTGGATGTATGATGGCATGCTTAAATGAGAAGGGAAAAATACCAGAAGAGAGAGAGAGGTTAAATATTTTAGTTAGGTGAGGGGTGACAGCAGGGGAAAGGGACTGAAGGAGCTGTGACGGAAATGGGTCACTGGTGCAAGTAGTTGGCCGAGAAGATGCAAGGAGCCTGCTTACTTCTTCTTCTGTGACTGGTTCAAAATCAGAGAGTGAGTTCGATGCAGTGGGGGAGGGAGGACAGTGAATGGTATGAGGTGATTGGGAGATAATTTCCTGTCGGATCTGGTCAATTTTTTCTTTGAAGTAATTGGCCAGATCGTCAGCTCGGAGCTCCGTGGTTGGGGCCTGTACTCTTGGATTGAGTAGAGAATGAAAAGTGTCAAAGAGACGTTTCGGGTTATTGGACAGTGAGGTGATGAGGGTGTTGAAATAGGTTTGTTTGGAGAGGTGAAGGGCAGTGTTGTATGTTCTAAGCATAAACTTAAAATGGATGAAATCTTCGGGTAGATTGGATTTTCTCCACAGACGTTCGGCGCACCTGGAGCACCGCTGCAGGAAACGTGTTTGCACCGTGTGCCAGGGTTGTCGCCGTCTGCGTTGTGGTGTTCTATTTATAGGGGGTGCAAATTCATCCAGGGCACTTTGAAGTGTTTCATTGTAATGCTTCAATGCAGAATCAGGACAGGAGAGGGAGGAGATAGGGGCCAATGAAGACTGCAAGTTCTTCATAAGTTTCTGGGTGTTAATGGCCTGTATGTTTCTATAAGTATGGACAGTGGGGGTGACCTGAGCAGCCTGGCAGTTCTTGATAGAGAATGAAAGAAGATTGTGGTCAGAGAGCGGGAGAGGGGAGTTTGCAAAATCATCCACTGCACAAAGCCGAGAGAAGACCAAGTCGAGGGAGTTTCCGTCTTCATGCGTTGGAGAATTAGTAAGCTGCGAAAGGCCAAATGAGGAGGTTAGAGATAAAAGGTGAGTAGCATATGGTGAGAGGGGAAGAGCAATGGGGATGTTGAAATCACCCATGATGAGGGTAGGGATGTCACAGGAGAGAAAATGTGGAAGCCAAGTGGCAAAATGATCCAGGAACTGATGGGAGGGGCCGGGAGGACGATACACCACCGCCACTCGCATGGAGAAGGGGGTGTAGAGTCTGACGGCATGGACCTCAAAAGAAGGGAAGACAAGTGAGGGTACTTGAGGGATAACCTGAAAGGTACATTTTGGTGATAGGAGCAGACCAACGCCTCCACCAGCTCTATTGTCTGATCTTGGGGTATGAGAGAAGTGAAGCCCCCCCGTATGAAAGAGCAGCAGCAGCGGTAGTGTCTGACTGCTGGATCCAGGTTTCAGTAAGAGCCAGGAGGTTAAGAGAATTAGAAAGGAAGAAGTCATGAATGAAGGAGAGTTTGTTACACACTGAGCGAGAATTCCAAAGTGCACAATTAAGAGAGACAGATGGCATGCAGGGAATATTAATAAGATTAGAGGGGTTTCTGAGTGTAGCAGTCGGGAGGTTTGACTTTCTATAACATGGGGGACCAGGGTTGGGAGCAATGTCTCCTGCGACTAGGAGAAGGAGGATAGAAAGAGTGAGCAGATGGTTAAGTGATTTGTGAGAGCGTCTCTGATGTTGAATGGTGGGACTGACTGGATCTGTGCTGTTTAACAATGTGAAAAGAGCATGAGTGCTATACATAGGAGAGGAAAGAAGCGAGGGGCCAATGTGGATGGAGTGTAGAGAGTTAATGCCAGGGCGGTGGATGTGTGTGAATGCAGCGGCCAGGATTAAAATTACACAAATGCATATGGTATATATTTGTTGTACTCCAAATGTACAGGGAGTAGATGTATATAAATGTCTTACCTGTCTCCTGCCCTGTCTAACTTCCATGTTATAACTGCCAGTACTTTGATAAACTGTACTTGGATAAAGTGTGCATAAATGCCCCCTGCATAAATGCTATCCCCAAGCTAGGTCTGAATATATAGGAGGATAAGACTTAGAACTTTTTTTTTTTTTTTTTTGGGCTCTCTCTCTTCTCGTTAATCAATCACACTAAATTGAGACACCAGGACCCAATAAAATGTTGTGGTCAAATAAACACATGTCCAGCACTACATGGATCATAAAGCACTTTGAAAAGTTTCTTCACCTCACAACATAAGGGGACAAGCAGAGTAAGTTGAAAAAAACTATATACCATATAGAAGCTTGCAGAGTTGAAAACACAGAGATAGCATTCAGGATTAACTGCTTGCTGACATTGAATGGAGACACATTCAATGCTCAAATAGATAGATATCTCACGTATGTCTATCTATCTATCTATCTATCTATCTGTCTATCTATCTACATCTGTCTATCTCTTTGCACATCTTTAACACCTAAACATCTGTAATTTCTTTTCTGCATTCTATTCCGATACGATACGTTTCACATGGACGGCACAGGGATGATGGACACGTACACAAGTATGTTGCATGGACACGCAGCACTTATAAAATCAGGACGTGTGGAGGGGGCTTTAAGCAGTTGATAAAATGGGGCATTATTCTTAATGGATGAGAGATTTAGTGACTTTTTGTAAAGTCACTAGAGTTCTGCACAATTCATCCTGGGCTCCAGGCCAGAACTTGTGTATGAGATTTCAGAGACACCTAGGGTGTGCATCCTTCAAGTGATGCTGATAAGTCGGCTCGACTGCCTCTTTTATTTAAATTCATGTCTTCAAATCTATGACATAAGAGTCTGAAAGGCAACAGTAAAATCACAAATATTACAAAATGTGACACCTAACTCACAAGCTTAAATGAAACTGAAACTGTAAATAGCTGGTAGAGGATCCTCTCTTCCTTTTCACTTCTCATTTCAGATAATTTTGTGGTCTTGTATTTCTACACCCAGCAATGCCTTTTTGGTAAAACATTCACCTCTCTTCTAACGCATCATAACCGCGCAAAAAACGCGCAAAAACCGAGACGAAAACGCGCGGAAAATGCAAAGACAATAAAGGCGCAGTTTCTGGGAAGGGAGTCAGGTTTTTGAGCAGAAATTTTCTGCTACGTGTGCACTTAGCCTTACTATATACTGTATATGTCACCTATTTTATAATAAAGATCATTACTACAGGGATTTAAAAAAATATGTAGCTTTGGCTGGACACTGACTTATCCCTTTTCTCCAAGTATTATTACTTTTGACTGCTAAAGTCAGTAATGGAAAGAATTTTCAATACGATACATAAAACAATCTGCATCTGCAAGTAATATACTTGAACCTGGAAAATCTTGCCATTTTCCAGTAGTAACTTATTTTGGGGAAAAAGGACAGACAACGCAAAATTTCAAATTATTCACTTTTATTCCCTAAGACTGTGTGCCCATGATGAGGATTTAACACTGTGTATTTTCACTACATCGAAAACATCTTTCATTTCTAACAAAGCGAATGTGATATATAAAAATTTCATTCCCACTGTACTTTTTTTTTACGCAGTGTAAACTGACCTGCGGTGCATTTCAAACCCCCAACATGACAGTTTCTCTTGCGGGTACGCTGAGTCTTAGGCTATGTGCACACAGTGCAAATTCTGCTGTGGATCCACAGCGTTTCAGGCTCTGCGGGTCCAGAGCAGGTTTAGGTGCATTGTACAGTACCATTGTTTTCAATGGTAAACTGAAAAACGCTGTGCACATGCTGCGGATTTTTCCGCGCGGAGTTGCTGCTGGTTCAAATCCGCAGCATATCAATTCTTTGTGAGGATTCCGCTGCGGTTTCACACCTTCTCCATTGTAGAGGTGTGAAACCGCAGGGCTAAACCGCAGGCTAATCCACAGGTAAACCGCAGTTCTTTTGACCTGAGATTTTACCTGCAAATTTTTACAAATCCGCACGGAAAAATCCGCAGGACCTAAATCTACGTGTGCACATAGTTTGCTGATGATCCACGTACAGTGCTGAGTGTGAGTGCCTGGTCAAAGCAGTTAAAACTAGTTTGAATCACTGACTGGTAACCAACTTACGATTTTACTTAAAAAAATGCTTTGTCCCAATTAATTTGCACAGCACTGTATATAAAAAAAAAAATCACAGCATGTGCTACTCTGATCATCTGATCAGACTCGCTATTAGGCTGGGGTCACACATGCGAGGAACTCAGATGAGTTTTGCACGTCAATACCCGGTACTGCCGCCGGCACTCGGGAGCGGAGCATGCGGCTGCATGTATTTCTATGCAGCCGCCCGCTCAGCCCCCAAGTGCCGGGTAGTGACGTGTGAGACTCGTCCGAGTTTCTCGCAAGTCTGACCCCGGCCTTAGAGCTCGTACTTGTCAGCATAAATAAAATCCTGAAAACTAGGACGAGTGTCATGCATATACAATGCGATTTTTTTCGTCACATACCATCCCTATGACATGCATATGCAATTCGTATGAAATGAGTTTTAAACATCAGTTTTTACATGCAATAATTCTGTATGTCATTTAAAGTTAGTTTTCTAATAACTAATGAAACAATATTATATACAGATACAGATAGATAGAAAGAAATGTCACTGAGATATAGTCAGTGCTTTGCGAGCGGTAATGTCAATAAGGTTACCACAGTACATAGCCAATGTACTCCAGTCACCTTACTGATGTCACCATTCCTCACGGCAGGCGTATTCTCACCCCACTGTCAGTGTGTTCCGTCTGGCATGCAGAGTGGTCGCTCATGTCACCGCTCAACACACCATCTATACGTAGCAGAGATGGAGATCATCGTGGGATGAATTTATGGCTGACCCCTTTGGAATATTTGATTTGTTAAAGGTAATAAATGGGTAGATGAGGGTCAGTGAGTGCTTTGTACAAATAAAGGACTTTTATTATGTGTGCATTTTTTGCTTAAAAACTTACGGGGTTAATAATGGGGGTGTCTTATAGACACCTCTCCATTACTAACCCCTAGGCTTGATGGCAATGGACATTAAAAAGCTGACATCAACCCCAAAACCATTAGCTGAGGCTAAGCACCACAATTGGTGCATCTAACATATGCGCCATTTCTGTGGCAGCTGAGGGCTGGTGTTATTAGTATGTGGGGGGCCAATATCCATTAAAATCAGCCTGCAACTGTCTGTTTAGTCTTTGCTGGTTATTAAAAATAGTGGGGACCTCACATCGTTTTTTGTAGTCCCCCCCTTTTAATAACCAGTAAAGGCTAAGCAGACAACTGTGAGCTGTTATTAATAAGCTGGGAAGATCTTTGGATAGTGGCCCCATCCCAGCTGGATAGGAAAAATAAGGGGAGTCACACACCATTTTTTTCTTTAATTTATTTATTCGCTAAATACATGTACAGTAAAATACAAACACACTGCACTAATATGTGTCAATGTCATCTTTTTTCTATCTATTTTATGTATATATCTATTCTATTTAATATATTCTGACGATTCGGGATGTTAATTTACTGTACTTGGCTGATGAAACGTTGGGTTTCATATGGGATGGGTGAGTAAAATTTGGACATCACACACATGGTCCTTCTGACGTGTGATTTTTTTTTCTCACACCCATTGACTAACATTGGCGAGTCTCGTCCGATATACTCTGTCACTTGCAGCATGCTGTAATTTTTTTCCTCGATCTGATCTGAGCTGAGAAAAAAAATGGCAGATGAACACAATCATTCAATAACATTAGTCAGAGTGCAATCAGATTTTTTTTATCAGATTGCAATCGTTCGATTTAAACATTGATGAGTATGAGCCCTTAAACTCAATGGCTGTGTTAATAGAATGAATATCATAAGGACACCTTCTGTTTAGCATCTATTTTTTAAATGGGTCAATTACAATTATCAACCCCTTGGTGTCACAGCCAGTTTGGCCTTAATGCCAAACCATTTCTTTTCTTGTTTCTATTTTCGTGTTACAGGAGGCATATATTTTTTAATTGTTTGGCAACCTAGTCATATGAGGGTGTTTCCCATTTTGTGCTGCGTCGCTCCATTGCAGAGATATTCACATTTGTTGCTATTAGAGTGTAGTATGTGAAATCTCTGCTTGTAGTCCAACTGGGTGTTTCTTCAGAATCTTCTTTGGGGGCATGCATTTTCACCCCTCCCTTTTAGATGCTGCCAATCATAACATGGAAGCATATGATATTGTCTTATAGTACCTGTGATTGGCAGCATTTTATAGGGAAGAGTGATAGTGCACTCCCCCAGAGAAGATTCATGAAACTCCCAGTTGGTCTGCAAGGAAAGATTGCACATATTGTGCTCCAAAAATAACAAAAGTGAATATCGCTACAATATAGTGACTCAGCGCAAAATGAAAAAGAGCATAAATAAGTAAGTTATTATTATTATTTATTTATATAGCACCATTGAATCCATGGTGCTGTACATGAGATGGAGTTACATGCAAATTACAGATATCACTTACAGTAAACAAACTAACAATAACAGATTGATACAGAGGAGAGAGGACCTTGCCCTTTCGGGCTTACATTCTACAGGATGGTGGGGAAGGAGACAGCAGGTTGGTGGGTTGCAGCAGTTCCGGTGTTGGTTGAGGCAATATCTCCGGTAGTGGTGAGGTGGTAGCGGGGTCATTGCAGGCTGTAAGCTTTCTTGAAGAGGTGGGTATTCAGGTTCCGTCTGAAGGATCTGAATGTGATTGATAGTCGGACATGTTGGGGCAAAGAATTCCAGAGGATGGGGGAAATTCGGGAGAAGTCTTGGAGGTGGTTGGGTGAGAAGCAAATAAGTGTGGAGGAGAGAATGAGGTCTTGTGAGGACCGGACATTACGTGAGGGAAGGTATCGGAAGGTTAGTTCAGAGACATATGGGGAGACAGGTTATAGATGGCCTTGTAGGTCAGTATTAGTAATTTGAACTGGATACGCTGAGGGAATGGGAGCCAGTGAAGAGATTTGCAGAGAGGAGAAGCGGAGGAGTAGTGAGGAGAGAGATTAATTAGTCGGGCAGCAGAGTTAAGAATGGACTGGAGAGGTGCGATGGTATTAGCAGGGAGGCCACAGAAAAGGATGTTGCAGTAGTCGAGGCGGAAGATGATGAGGGCATGCACAAGCAATTTAGTAGAATGAGGGTTGAGTAAAGGACAGATTCTGGAAATATTTTTGAGCTGGAGGTGACAGGAGGAAGAAAGACCTTGGATGTGCGGTCTGAAGGACAGGGCAGAGTCAAAGGTTACTCCGAGGCAGCGGACTTCCGGTACGGGGGAAAGCGTGATGTCGTTAATTTTGATAGATAGATCAGGAAAGGAAGATCTGTGAGATGGAGGAAAGATGATGAGTTCAGATTTGTCCACATTGAGCTTCAGGAAGCGAGAGGAGAAGAAGGAGGATATGGCTGATAGACACTCCGGGATTCTGGACAGCAGAGAGATGACGTCTGGGCCAGAGAGGCAGATCTGAGTGTCATCAGCATAAAGGAGGTACTGGAATCCATGGGACTTTATGAGTTGCCCCAGGCCAAGTGTATAGAATGAGAAGAGTAGGGGTCCTAGAACAGAGCCTTGGGGGACGCTAACAGAGAGAGGGTGGAATCAGGAGGTAGTGTGGGAGTGGGAGACGCTGAATGTGTTGTTGGAAAGGTATGAGGAGATCCTGGATAAGGTGAGGTCTTTGATGCCAAAGGAGGAGAGGATCTGTAGTAGGAGGAAGTGGTCAACTGTGTCGAAAGCATAGGACAGGTCTAGAAGTAGGAGTATAGAGTATTGTCCCTTTGCTTTGGCTGTAAGTAGGTCGTTAGTAATTTTGGTCAGGGTTGTCTCAGTAGAGTGATGGGGGCGGAAACCAGATTGTAGATTGTCAAAGAGCAAGTTACATGAGAGGTTGGAGGAAAGTTTAGCGTGGACGTGCAGCTCCAGGAGTTTGGAAGCGAATGGGAGCAGCAATATTGGGCGATAGCTAGACATAGCGGTTGGGTCAAGGGTTGGCTTTTTAAGGATAGGCGTGATTGTGGCATGTTTGAAAGCAGAAGGGAAGGTACCGGAAGTTAGAGATAGGTTGAAGACGTGGGTGTTACCACCACTGGCCGCTCTCCCCCTGAAGCTGGTTGCACCACTGTTACCTCTGTGCCCGCTGCTGCCCGCTCCTCCGTTCCTGTCCTTCGGTCCTGCCGTGCTCCCCGCACTGCTGGAGGCTCCAGGACTCGGCACTTGTGCTCTGGCACTCTTGGAGGGCGGCCACACCTCCTTCAAGGACCTGTAGCTTCTCTGATGTCCTGACCCGGGTGGCCACACCCCCTACCAGGTCCTTTATACACTTGGATATCCTGACCCGGAAATCCCAGCAGCCAATCCGGGTAAGGTGGGGGTTATTTGAACCTGCTTCCTCTTTCCTCTGGCACCTGGTTATTGTTTAAGCTCCTGTTCTGTGACCCAGGCCCGTGTCTATATTCTGTGTGAACTATCTGCACGTCCGTGTCCTTGCTCTCTGCCTGTTGCTCTGTTGTGCCTCCTGGCACAAGCTTAATCCCTGTACTCTGCCTTGTACTCTGTTGTGCCTCCTGGCACAAGCTCAATCCCTGTACTCTGCCTTGTGCTCTGTTGTGCTTCCTGGCACAAGCTCAATCCCTGTACTCTGCCTGTTGCTCTGTTGTGCCTCCTGGCACAAGCTCAATCCCTGTACTCTGCCTGTTGCTCTGTTGTGCCTCCTGGCACAAGCTCAGTCCCTGTACTCTGTCTTGTACTCCGTTGTGCCTCCTGGCACAAGCTCTGTCCCTGTACTCTGCCTGGTGCTCTGTTGTGCCTTCTGGCACATGCTCTGCTATACTCCTGTGCTCTCTTTGTCCGTTCCTAGTGCTCCTGTGTTTGTCAGTCTCCTCAGTTATCCTTCTGTTCCATGTCTCTCCCGCTTTCTGAGCCGTCCCTCTTGGTACTGGCTACCGTGGTTTTAGAGAGCCCTAGGCCTGTCCCTGACGATCCATGTATAGGGGTCGGTCTTCACTAGGTCGGCTCGCCCTGGGCAATCTGTTCCACGGAACAAAAGGGTCCACTCTTATAGCTCGCCTCACTGAGGCGTTACAGTGGGTTAGGGATGGGATAAGTGTGGTGGTGAGCATGGGGAGGAGATGGGATGGGGTCGAGTGCACAGGTTGTGAGATGTGATTTGGTGAGGAGACAATTAAGCTCACCTTCAGTGATGTTGGAGAGGGAGTTTATGGGGTTTGGGCATTAGTCTGGTATGCAAAGGGGTTGTGGTG
The DNA here is from genome assembly GCF_039654945.1 of Dendrobates tinctorius. Taxonomy (NCBI): domain Eukaryota; kingdom Metazoa; phylum Chordata; class Amphibia; order Anura; family Dendrobatidae; genus Dendrobates; species Dendrobates tinctorius. Next base: position 2,986,720 of record NW_027361752.1, on the reverse strand, counting down.
GTTGAACAATGAAGACTTGCCTTGTTTGGTTGATCTTACTTTTGATGTCTGTGGCAAAGTCTTCAGCAGAGATGAGGGAGGTTAGAGGGGGCAGTGGTGGGCGGTGGAGGGAATTAAAAGTTTTAAATAACTGTTTGGGGTTGTAAGATTTAAAACGTTTATCAATTTACTTGTACCACCCTTAACATCTGGGCTTGGTAAGCAGAATTTCCTGTAGTTCTCACCTCACTATTGTGCTGCACCTCCACCTGAATCTTTTCGGTGCTGTGTCAGAATGCAGGAGAGACTCAGTACACCCACACAAGAGATGAGATTAAATCAACTCAACGGGTTTATTTTAAGGGGTTTTATGCAAATACTATTGGCATAAACTGCATCCCTGTCATGCCCGCTATGTCTGTTATGCCGCATGACCCCTGGAGCAGTGTGCACGCGCACCGAACTATCATGCCCGTTATGTCTTATGCTGCAAGATCCCTGGAGCAGTGTGCACACGCACCTCATGACTGTTGTGCTGCTAGATGTCTGGAGCAGTGTGCACGCGCGCCTCATCTCATGGCTGCTTGCCATTGCCAGTGCGCATGTGTGCTTTACCTCATAGCTACACGCCGTTGCTGGGTGACCATCCGTCTCTGCTTTGTCTGCAGCTATCCTCTCCATGTTCCAGGACACCCTGTCCATGTCACCTTCTCTATGGTCCAGCAGTATATGTTTCAGCAATCCTCTCAATGGTCCTGGTGGACTCGACCATGTGTTCCTCTCTATGATCCTGGAGGATATGAACTAGAAGTCCTCCTCTGGTCCTGACCCAGAAGTGCAGTTGCTAATGCCCTATATCAGACCGCCCCTCTCTATGGTCGAGGCCTGAGTATCGTGTTGCTTCCCTGCATGGCTGCTTGGTCTGCTCGGTCGCCCCCTGTATTCTGTGCCCCTGCACTTTGCCCTGTAGTGCTTCTCTGCACATGCTCTGTGCTTGTACTCTGCCTCTTGTCCTGTGCCTTGTCTTGTGTTGTCTCTCGTGCTGTGTTCAGTCCTTGTTATGCTTTGCCTTGTAGTACTTCCTATGTTCTCTGCCTTGCCTGTTTCGCCATGTCTGGTCTTTGCTATTCTGAGCCTTGTAGTACTTCTCATGTTCCCTGTCTTTGCCTGGTTCTCCTTACTCTGTCTTCTGGTGCTCGCTAGCACATTCCATGTCTAGTCTCAAGGTTCTGCCTTGACCCGGCTCTGGGCTTCGGCCTACGCTCCGCTGCTAGACTCTGTCCTATGGTGCTCTCTTGCATATTTTAAGGCTAGTCTCAAGGTTCTGCCTTGACCCGGCTCTGGGCTTCGGCCTACGCTCTGCTGCTATACTCTGTCCTATGGTGCTCTCTTGCATATTTTAAGGCTAGTCTCAAGGTTCTGCCTTGACCCGGCTCTGGGCTTCGGCCTACGCTCCGCTGCTAGCCCTGTACTCTCTCTGACCTGGCTCTGTGCTTCTGCCTTCGTTCCGCTCCTTGTGTTGTACTTTGCCTAGCCCTGCCTTGCCTTGTTTTTGCCTTGCCTTGCCTTGTTTCTTCGTGTGCCCTTTGCATGCGCCTGGCCTTCCCTAGCCTCCTGTTTGTGCCTCAGCCATGCCCGCCCTAGCCATGCCCGCCTGTTTGTGCCTCAGCCGTGCTTGTCGGCCAGTGACAGCTGTGTCGCCTGTTATGCCTCAGCTGGGTTCGCCTCAGTCTTGCCTGTCTGCCTGTGCCTCAGCCCGACCAACTAGCCAGTGCCTCAGCGGTGCTCTCTGTGCTTCCTTGCACCCATGCTGTCTCTGCACTGTGCATTGCGTGCCCTCTTAGCATGCGCAGGCCATAGCCTGCTCCTTGGCATACCTCCCCGTGCTTCTCTAAAAGTACGCGCAGGTCTTGCCATGTACCCTGTCGTGCCCTCTTGCATGTACAGGCCCTAGCCTGTACCTTGTCATGCCTCCTTGCACACCCAGGCCCTAGCCCGAACCCTGGCATGCCTCCTAGCACACACAGGCCCTTGCCTTAGCCTGAACCCTGGCGTGCCTCCTAGCACGCGCAGGCCCTTGCCTTAGCCTGAACCCTGGCGTGCCTCCTAGCACGCGCAGGCCCTTGCCTTAGCCTGAACCCTGGCGTGCCCCTCTGCATGTGCAGGACCTTAGCCTGAACCCTGGCGGCTCCTCTAGCGCGCCCAGGACCTTGGACCTTGAACCCTGGTGTGTCCCTACACACGCACCATGTCTCGTACTTTGAACTTTGAACCCTGGCGTGTCCCCTACACACGCACCTTACCTTGCACCTTGCCCTGGACCCTGGTGTGCCCCTAGCACGCACCCTGCCTGGAACTTTGCCTTGGACCTTAGCGTGTTCCCTAACAAGCACCATGTCTGGAGATCTGTCGTGCCTCCTTGCCTGAACCCTGGTTTGCCTGCCGGATGCCCGGAACCTGCCGATCGCTGCCACAGATCGTAAGCCTGAAGACTGTGGCCTGATGTCCGGCGCTGATGTCCGCAGCCTGATGCCCTGATCATGTTGATCGTTGCCAGCTGTCCAGAGTCCGATGCCAATGAGCCCTTGCCAGTACCCAGGTGTGCCACTTGGCATGTACCATGCCATGGACCTTGGCGTGCCATCGCACGCACCTTGCTGTGTTTTCCCTGTTATCACGTCTTGCACCTGATGTAACCCTGAGTTGCCTTAATGAAGATGCCTTGAATTCACGTCTTGTCTTGTTTCTTGCACGTCCTTTGTCGTCAGACACTCGTACTTAGTGTCTACCTGAGCCGGCCGTCTGGTTCCAGCAGTCGTGGTGGCTCACCCCCTTGGTCTTGCCCCTGACACTCCCTGTATAGGGTGTGTTTCCTCACAAGGTCAGCTCGCCCTAGGTGGGTGGGTGCCACGACCCAGAGGGTCCACTCTAAAGAAAACGACTCAGCGAAAGCTGACTCTGTCACAATCCCAAGTAGCAAGGGGTGTGCTGTATGCCAGGCTTGGCTGGGGTGATAACATGCAACAATCCCCCTGGTACAATGAGCTGAGGCTGACTAAACAAAGGATTGTGAAACAGCTCTTTGCCCAATCACATATACTTGCGGTTCAAAACTGATGATGGTGAGACACTTCCTGCAAGTAACCACTGTCGCACATCTCCTCACTAACAGCAGAGAACACACAGCTTTTAATACACAGATGAACATTGGGGACAAGTTGGCTTAAAGGAGCTGTTTGTGCACTCAAAAACTATAATCATGGCAAAATACTTTTAGCAACAATTCTATCATTAACTAATTTACACAAGAACAAGTCCAAGCACCTGATCTTCACACAGCATTCAAATATATGGGAGCGAAAGGTGTGGAAGCCAGGATCCTTGCCTGAGGTAGGCCTCAACATCTCATTTGGCTGATCTGCACAAGTGACGCAGCTCGAAGATTATCTATTCATTCACAGTGATGTAATTGTCTGTCAGGGCTCCCTCTGTGTCTCTGTCTTGTCCAGTGTGCGGCTCTCTGCAGTCTGTAATGGAGAATCGCTCACTTTGCTTTGACGAGCTAACTGCTCCCTTCTCTTCCTGCTTTCTCATATGAAATTTTAGTGTATGCCCTTCCAACAGTATTGTTGATGCATCTGTCTATTTACCTTTTATGTGATACTAGTCTGAGCATAATATGTAATTTTTACAGCACATCTAAGAAAGAGAATGTCCCCGATTCAGCATAGCAATTTCACCAGAATTCTGGGGTCAGTTGCTTGAAATAGTTGCAACATTTTTGCACAACTTGAAGTAGAACAAAAATTACGCAACTTTTAGCATTTTTATGCTGGTTTCCCCAGCTACACCAAAATGGACGGAGCTGGGCCATGATGCTGGCACAGTTCATCTAGCTCATGACAAGCTGTGGCATTCCTTACCCCAGAAAACTTACTAGGTTTTAGCCTATAAACCCATCAGTAAGCTAGAAATTCACATAACCACAGCACTCTTTATGGTTAATAAGCAAAATGTTACTTTAGTGCATGAAACACATCAACCAATCATCATGATCCAAAGTCTTGTATGTGTTTTGATGCAATAAAGGCTTTTATGAAGCGTTGTGGTTATGCAAATTTCTGCCCTCCTTCCAAGCCCTTTACTCTTTGGTAGAATTATCACTCTGTTTCCCATGCTCATTCAATAGCAATATTGTTGCCCTCCATCCCGTACTCTCCCTACTGGTGGCATTGTTGTGTAAGGCCGCCAGTGTGGTAGTCGTGGCAACGTGCTGTACGATTCCCACACCCTGGTGCCCCACAAAGAAAATGCAATGTCCCTCCTGCTGCATGTGCAGCGTGCGCAGCAGAACACTAACGGTCACTGTCACTCTGGCTCTGTGTTTCCAGGTTCCATAAAACACTTCAGAGTCACAGTCCATTTCAAACAGTTCAACTTTACTTATCAAAAGGGCACTCATCACTTTGGCAGCACAATTCACACAGAGCCCTGTGGCTCCTCCCAGCTGCTTAACCCCTATGCTGCCTGTACCTTACTAACACTTCTATCTATTCTATGGTATCCTATCTCTATGATACCCCCCTCTACTCTGTTCCCTTGTGGCCCTATACTATGTCCTATTCTATCCCTAAGCTTAAGTACAATACATAACAAATGCACCACATTACAGTACATAACAATCACATTAGGTAACCGCACATTACATTGATAAACATTGAGGTGCCACATGTCATCCTGTGAATAGTGTCCAGGAGAGAGAAGGCACGTGAGGGTCAACGCCACCTCACAGTTGTACAACTCTCCACTAGCAACGTTATTACCTCCTTTGCACTTTTGTTTCCATCCCTTCCCTACTAGAAGCAACACTGCCCCTTGCTCACCCTGTAGTAATATGTTATATGATGATGTGGCCTCTAGGGGTCTCACTACGTTTATGTGTGTACTATAGATTTTAGGAACTTGTTGGTTAGTTGTTTTCAGGAGACATCTTGTAATGTCCACCAGACTGCATATCATGTAATAAACAGCCTGCAGATAACCACAGAGGTTGATTTGTTGCAGGACACAAGGGCGAGAACAGTAATTAAAAAACTCAATGCCCATTTTGCCAGGTATGGCATTCCAGATATCGTTTTCTCTGACAATGCAGCGCAGTTTATTTCGGAAGAGTTCAAAACCTTCTGCAAGAAATGGGAATTTGAACACCAGACGTCTTCTCCCAGATATCCTCAGAGTAATGGGAAAGCAGAGTTAGGAGTAAAAACGACCAAAAGACTCATGCAGAAAGCAAAACAGGCAGGTTCAGATGTATATCTGTGGGTCGCCCTCCCAGGGCCGTGGGGTACTTGGTACCGGGCCGGTGTCCGGGGAATGTGTCACAGCAGCGGTGACCCGGTCTGTGGCCCTGGGCGCCCAAGTAATGGGGGAATGAAGTTAATGGAATGGAATAGTTCGTGGTGTTCGGCAAGCGAGATGTTAGGCCGACGCTGCATGCAGGTCCTCTGGGGCTGGTGGTGTGTTACAGCATAGGTGGTGTAGCTCCCGACAGGTGAAGCTGTAGCCCCAGGGCCGTATAGTTGCAATGGTTGAGGAGAGGCGCATGCAGTGTAAAGGATGGTACCCAGATGTAGCGGTGCTGAGCGGGTTGACGCAAGAATGAATGGAGGACACCAGGGCCTGTAGTTCCAAAGCTTTACTCACAGTCTGCGGTACACAAGGGTGCCTGCCTCCAGGCCGTGTCCTCCGGGTCAGAGACTCAGTCAACCTCCAGGCAAGATGGAATGCTCCCCTCCAACACTCCGCCAACATGTACCTTTTCTGAACGACAACTCTATAGCGCCTTAAAGTGTGAAGATCTCCTAGTACTGAGTTACACTGGAGTTCCTCCTGACTGATGTTCCCAAGAACTCTACTTGTATGGCAGACAGCTGTAGCCTGCTTCGGGGACTCCCTTCTCCTGAGTCCCGGCTCTCTATCCAATTGCTGTTGTGCCCCAAGTCTTAGATGGGAGTAGTGCATTTACAGTCAACTACTCCACCGGTGTCTGCTGCAGAACCATAAGTGTCCATACAACCTCGGGGACCGGGCCCCGGCCTTGCGCTGAAAACCTATAGGCAGGGTTCCTCTTCTAACCCACGTCCTCTCTGTTCTCCTTACTCCTTCGTTCCGTACTTGTCTTTCTCTCTCTTATGGAAGCTTAGGTTTCAGTTCTACGTCTTTCTCCTTCTTTTCCTTTCCCATGCCAGCTGGCTCAGATCACTGAGGTGGCTGCATCACTCCTTCCTCCATCCCTTCTTCCAGGGATCCTCACTCCTGTCTGAGTGACTTCCTACCCGACTGACCTTCTCTCAGACTGACCTGTCATCCTACACTTTCCCACTGTTTTATGTATCTCAACTCTACCCACCTCCCAGCACATCCAGTGTTCCAAGCAGGGAACCACCAAAGGTGCTCTGCTACTCTCTAAGCACTGAGCCGCAATGTGGTTGTGCAGAACTACCCTGTTGTGTGGGGTGCGAGTGTTGGAGTGTGGAAAGGAGTTCCCACCTTACCTGGATAGTGGGGCACTACACCTTAGGAGAAGGTGCAGTACCTCTGTGGCGACCGAGCCTCAGGGGCGCCACATCTGTCTATACTGGATCATAGAAACACACCCAATCCAGACGATCTTTATCTAATGCCTTGGACATTTTTTTTTGTACTTTTCTCCTGACTGACAACTTTCAACAATGAGATCCCTTTGCTGTGTTGTAAGCTATTTATGGACCGTGGCTTTTCCTGTAAAATGCAACTAAGAAAATGTCAGGAAAAGCCTACTGGAACAGCTATATGGAGTTATTCACAATCACTGTAAATGATGGGAGCTGTACTGTCTGCTGACATCACTGTCTCTGCTTTTATATGGATTCGACATGAAGAGGAAGCGAGGACTGCAGCTTAACCCCAAATGCAAGCATTTAATAAAAAAAAAATGTCCCCTAAGGTGGACAACCTCTAATGACCCATTTAGACGTGCAAAAAATCAACAGCATGTTATGTGAATGAGGGTTTCACAAGTAAGAGATATTTATGCAGCAGATTTGAGGTCACATTGCAAATTTTACCCTGTACATATGCTATTTAATTTTTGCAGTAAAAAAGGTGAACTTTGCAATAAATCCCAGGTTATAGCGGACATGCTAAGGATCTCAAGTCTGCAACGCATGAGAATAGCCATCGTGAGCATCCTCCGCTGTGTACTCAGATAATCCACAAGGCAGCTCTAGTGATAAACAGCAGATTTTCTGTCTAGAATACCCAAATGGAAACATTTTTGTGCAGATTTACAGATGTAGGCTGGAATCACACTAGTGTATAGTTTCTGATGCGAGAGGATCCGATGTGAGATGGTAATGACCCTTGGCTCCAGCTCTGCTGCGAGCGTGAGCCGAGTGTCATGCTACTGTGCTCCGATCCTCTGATTGAAGCACAGGTGTGGAGAAGATGGAGAAAGTAATGTTTTCATCTCCTCCTTTACCTGTCTCGGTGTATATATCAGATTGCACTGGGGTCCAATGTTTCACTCGCGCCCATAGACTTGTATGGCTGCAAAGTGAGCCAAGTCACGCTGACAATCACAGCATGCTGCCATTTTTCTCTCATGTCGATTAGGCATGAAAACATAATGACAGATGTGAGCTACCTCATAGTATAACACTGGGCAGAGAGCTATGCGATGTTTTATGGCATAGCACTCGGCCGTGTTATACGGTAGTGTGGCTCCCCAGCAGTCCGGTTGCCACTGTGGCATGGCCTCCCTCACAGCAAGTGATGTCATGCCTGGAAGCAAGGAGGAGTTCCCTGTTCAGGTAACATCAGCATTCAACACTTTTCCTGGCTCCAGACAAGAAGGGGGAGCTCAAAACCCAGTCTTATGGGAGCTTTCCTATTAGTTTTAGCCTGGAGGCGGGGTTAGGCAGTCAGTGGTGGGGACTGGAAGAGTGAGGAGCTCGTCCCCAGACGAGAGTTGCAGTCTGAGTCAGAGAAGCGTTATAGAGGAAGAGAGAAGTCTAAGAAAAGCTGGGGAGTGGAGCTGTGACCAAGCTCACCCCAGAACAAAGCGCTAGAACCAGACGCTGGAGTCCGTGGCTGCATGGTTACAATAGTCCCAGCAGCTAAATCCGGAGGGCAGGGAACTGCAGGTCCCCTGGCCCATTAGACTCTCGGGGCACAGCAGCAGATCAGAACCAGGAGCCGCCACAAAGGAGCAACACCTGCAATAGGTTCAAGCTGCGTTCCATACGGGCAAGTACAGAGGCCATAAGGAACAGAGGCTCGAGCATAGCTTTAAGTAGCAAGGACCTCAGAGAACAGCACAGCAAGGAGGCCTCCAACACCATCTGGCGTAGGGGACTGTAGATTGCTTCCAGGCTGTACGGAACTCGATTTACATCTGTTAGCAGTGCTCAGGTCTGCATTCCAAACCATCAAGTAAAGGTAAAGGAAACTACAGTTCATGTATCTGCAATTATTCATTATTCCCTCAGTCCTGCACTCCAACGTCACTATCCCTTATAAGAACTATAACTGCTCTAGGGCCTAGCTCTACCCATGGAGAGCTGTAACAACTCTGCTGCATCACCAACGGCCCCAGCGGTCTCCTTATGCAGCGTCGGCCATCCCCTTATTGCCGAACACCACTGGTGGCGTCACAAATTAATACCCTACAAACTTTCCTCCTCATTTATTTTAATGGAAGCCCAGGGCCACGGACCGGGTCATTCCCTGAAGGACCGGCCCGGTAACGAGTACCCACGGCCCTGTAGGGCACACCAGTAGTGTGACTCCGGCCTTACAGAAGTATCTGCATTAGACACAGGTAGTAATGATAGAGGTGCAATTGGTAATAACGGTTCAGGTTCATGTCCTGAGTGAGGACAATTCATTTGTGCTTTTGGACAGAATGTCCAGGAGTTATAACTTATAGCAGTGACCAGAGTTTAAGATCTATAAGGCCACATTCACACGTTCTGTATTTAGTCAGTATTTTACCTCAGTATTTGTAAACCAAAACCAGGAGTGGGTGATAAATACAGAAGTGGTGACGGGTTTCCATTATACTTTTCTTCCGATTGTTTCACTCCTGTTTTTGTCTTACAAATAATGAGGCAAAAAACTCACTAAATACTCAACGGATGTGCTTTGCCTTAGGCTACGTTCCCACTCCGAGCTTTTGGTGAGTTTTTGATGTGGCAGATTTTCGACAGCATTTCTGCACCTATCAGATAGATTAGGTTACTGATGTTTTTTCATTGTGTTTTTAGTGCTCTTTTTTACTGCATTTTTGATGGATTTTCACCACGGAAATGCACTAAAAACGCATGTTCACTTTTTACCTGTGGATTTTCCGCATCTAGTGCAAGTCTACGGGAAAAATCTGCCACAGAACTTAGCGCACCTGCTACTGACATATTGCAGATTGGAAGCACGCACCGCAGTTTACGCTGAGTAAAAAAGAAGCACAGTGAGCAGGAGATTTCTACAAATCCCATCTATTTCGCTGGAACTGTAATGCTGCGTTTTTGAAGCAGTGAAAATATGCAGCGTCAAAAACTCATTGTGAACACAGCTTGTTGGAAACGTTTGGTGACTTTTCACATCTACGCCCAGTCAGTACAAATCTTCAAAATGAGCAAGAGAATATTTCTTCACACTCGGGTCTTTTTAAAAAAAATCTGTGATTTTTCAGGCGCGTAAAACCACAGACTGTTGTTCATCAGTGTTTTGGATCCGAGTGTCATCGGTGTTTGATCAGTTGTCAGTTTTTACCATCAGTGTTTCATCGGTGATTATCTCATATGGATGAATCAAAAAATGTCATAGCTTCTCCTTATCCATTAGAATGTTAATCACGTACAGGGACCGGACTGTACACTGCTGTCATCCGTGTGCTGTCTATGATTTTCACGGACTCATAGACTTGTGTGAGTAGCTTTGATCCAAGAATTGGATAAAAAATTATCAGATATGAGCGCTGTGAACAACATGGATGGCACTTGTATGAGAAAAAATGACATCGGAATGAGCCCTTAGTGATAGTTGATAGGAAATTGTCTATGTGATACATATAAATAATGTTTTTTTTTCATCTTGCAGGTGATATCACTTTTCACTTATCTTCCCAGGCTCAAAAATGGGGATTACATCTCGCAGTAATGGTAAGGATTCATCTTTTTCTTCCTTTTTCTTAACCAGCCTGTTTTTACCTTCATGACCAGTCCAAATTTTACATTTCTGACAAGTGTCACTTTATGTAGCAATAACTCTGGAACGCTTCAACGGATCCCACTGATTGTGACAGATTGCTCTTCATGATGAGTGGTAAAATTTGTTCGATATGACTCTACAAAACCATTTTTTGTGACCATATCACATTTAAAGTGACTTATGTCTATATGACAGAAAATGCCCCAAAGTGACACCTTTCTAAAAACTGCACCCCACAGGTGCTCAAAACCACTTTCAAGAAGTTTGTTAACTCTTCAGGTGCTTCACAGGAACATAAGCAATGTGGAAGGAATAAAATCAACATTTAACTTTTTTTCACCAAAATTTTACTTTAGACCCCTTTTTATTTTTATAAAGGCAGCAGGAGAAAATGGACCCCAAAAATTGTTTTGCAGTTTCTCTTGAGTACGCCAATACCCCATATGTGGGGGAAATCAACTGTTTGGACATATGGCAGGCCCTTGGAAGTGAAGGAGCACTGTTTGACTTTTTGAACACAAAATTGTCTAGAATCGAGAGCGGATGCCATGTTGTGTTTGGAGAACCCCTGATGTGCCTATACAGTCTAAACCCCCAAAAGTGACTCCATTTTGAAAACTAGACCATCAAGGAACTTGTCAGGATGCGTGGTGAGCACTTTTAACCCACAGTTGCGTCACAAGGATTTATAAGGTTGAGCTGTGAAAATGGAAAATCTAATTTTTTGCACAAGAAAGTGCTTAGCCCTGATTTTTTTATTTTCACAAGGGTAACAAGAGAAAATGGACCACAAAAATTGATATGCAATTTCTCCTGAGTATGCCGATACCCCCATATGTGAGGGGAAAATTATGGTTTGGGCACATGGCAGGGCTCGGAAAGGAAGGACTAACGGTTTGAATTGCAGAATTTGATAGAATTATCTTTGTGCATCATGTCGTGTTTGAAGAGCCCCTGATGTACTCATACAGAGGTACCCCCCACAATTGACCCTATTTTTGAAACTAAACCCCTCAAAGAATTTTTCGAGATGAGTGGTGAGCACCTTGAACCCACAGGTGCTTCCCTGAATATTACAAGTTGAACTATAAAAATGTAATTGCTTTATATATTTTACAAAAGTGTTGTTTTGGACCCAAATGCTTTCATTTGCACAATGATAGCAGGAGAAAATGTGCCCGGAGATTTGTTATGCAATTTCTCCTGAGCACGCCGATACCCCATATGTGGGGTAAAACTACTGTTTGGGCACATGGCAGGACTCGGAAAGGAAGGAGTGATGGTTTGGAAGGCAGACTTTGATGGAATGGTCTGCAGGTGTCATGTCACATTTGGAGATTCCTTAAACTGTAGAAACTCCCACAAATGACTCTATTGTGGAATTGATCTAGTGTTTTCTTGGTATGTGAAACTTATCATGTGGTGTCATACGTAAATTGAGTAAGAATACATCATGTTGGCATAACTGAGTAGTTTGAGTGCATCAGGTTGGCATACGTGAGTTGTGAAGAATGCAGCAGGTTTGCATACGCGAGTTGTGTAGAGGGCATCAAGTTGGCATACGTGAGTTGTGTAGTGTACGTCAAGTTGGTATACGTGAGTTGTGTAGTGTACGTCAGGTTGACATATGTGAGTTGTATAAGTCAGAAATGAATTTAATAGTCCATGGATGTGTGGTACAGCATTCTTTTGTATACAGGCCAGGTTTGTCATGGCAAGTGTCACATTGCCAAATATTGTCTTTGCATATCCCCGTTCTGTAACACACTCGGCACCTCTTCTGTGACCTTCCTTTCTTTGGGGTTTGAGGGACCTCACCAGGTAAATGTTGTCCTGGTACGATACGAGCACCTTTAATTCCAGAAGTACTGGGGCTCACTCCTTCCTGGCTGCCAAACATCATGGCCTTAATTACTACTTCGTGGAACTGCAGGTGCGATGCATCTGTCTGGCCTGTACATCGTGATAGAATGAAAGAGTTGTACATTACCATCTGTATGATGAGCTGATGAGCACAGCCAGCTTCATGTACCACACCTTTTATTTTCTCATGGCACGTATGGATAGAGGACTTGATCGGAGAAATCAACTCCTCCCATGATCTTGTTGTACCCCAGTACACAGTTTGGTTTGTGGACCTATGTAGAGGTAGGTGCTGCCATCCAGGGGCGGACACTGTCAGCTTGGGACCCCTGTGCAAGAACTGTGTCTGGGCCCCCCTCCTTTCATGGCGTCAAAGCTACATGTATGTATATATATATATATATATATAATATAGCCACACACATGCATGCATATCTATTACATAGTCTCCTTTATTATGTATATTGCCGTCCCCTATTATACAATGCCCTCTCTTGTCATGTACAGCACCGTCCCTTACATATTGTATTATATAGAGTCCTATTTTTTTATTACATACCATCCTGTCTTGTTAGCTGTATAATGCAGTGATGGCTGATGGAGCATGGGAAAGCGTCCTTTCTAATGGAGGAACTGATGGACTGGTAGTTTTTACCGGCTCCTCGATCAGCAGTCATTTTATATCTAAAAAGAGAGGGGACTATATAATAAAAGAGGGTGCTGTGAAAAACAAAATTAACAAGAATACACTATGTAAGAGACAGCACTGTACATAACAGCAGATGAAGCTATATAATAAGGGACAGCACCATATATAACTAGAGAGGATGGTACGTAATAAGGGACGGTGTTATACATAATAAAAGAGGAAACTATGTAACTAAAGATGGTGTTATACAGAATAAGTGAGTACACTGTATACTAAGGGACTTTGTTATACATAATAAGTACGTACACTATATACAATCATGGCCAAAAGTATTGACACCCCTGCAATTCTGTCAGATAATACTCAGTTTCTTCCTGAAAATGATTGCAAACACAAATTCTTTGGTATTATTATCTTCATTTAATTTGTCTTAAATGAAAAAACACAAAAAGAATTGTCCTAAAGCCAAATTGGATATAATTCCACACCAAACATAACAAAGAGGGTGGACAAAAGTATTGGCACTGTTCGAAAAATCATGTGACGCTTCTCTAATTTGTGTAATTAACAGCACCTATAACTTACCTGTGGCACCTAACAGGTGTTGGCAATAACTAAATCACACTTGCAGCCAGTTGACATGGATTAAAGTTGACTCAACCTCTGTCCTGTGTCCTTGTGTGTACCACATTGAGCATGGAGAAAAGAAAGAAGACCAAAGAACTGTCTGAGGACTTGAGAAACCAAATTGTGAGGAAGCATGAGCAATATCAAGGCTACAAGTCCATCTCCAAAGACCTGAATGTTCCTGTGTCTACCGTGCGCAGTGTCATCAAGAAGTTTAAAGCCCATGGCACTGTGGCTAACCTCCCTAGATGTGGATGGAAAAGAAAAATTGACAAGAGATTTCAATGCAAGATTGTGCGGATGTTGGATAAAGAACCTCCACTAACATCCAAACAAGTTCAAGCTGCCCTGCAGTCCGAGGGTACAACGGTGTCAACCCGTACTATCCGTCGGCATCTGAATGAAAAGGGACTGTATGGTAGGAGACCCAGGAAGACTCCACTTCTTACCCCGAGACATAAAAAAGCAAGGCTGGAGTTTGCCAAAACTTACCTGAAAAAGCCTAAAACATTTTGGAAGAATGTTCTCTGGTCAGATGAGACAAAAGTAGAGCTTTTAGGGCAAAAGCATCAACATAGAGTTTACAGGAGAAAAAAGAGGCATTCAAAGAAAAGTACACGGTCCCTACAGTCAAACATGGCGGAGGTTCCCTGATGTTTTGGGGTTGCTTTGCTGCCTCTGGCACTGGACTGCTTGACCGTGTGCATGGCATTATGAAGTCTGAAGACTACCAACAAATTTTGCAGCATAATTTAGGGCCTAGTGTGAGAAAGCTGGGTCTACCTCAGAGGTCATGGGTCTTCCAGCAGGACAATAACCCAAAACACACTTCAAAAAGCACTAGAAAATGGTTTGAGAGAAAGCACTGGAGACTTCTAAGGTGGCCAGCAATGAGTCCAGACCTGAATCCCATAGAACACCTGTGGAGAGATCTAAAAATGGCAGTTTGGAGAAGGCACCCTTCAAATATCAGGGGCCTGGAGCAGTTTGCCAAAGAAGAATGGTCTAAAATTCCAGCAGAGCATTGTAAGAAACTCATTGATGGTTACCGGAAGCAGTTGGTCGCAGTTATTTTGGCTAAAGGTTGTGCAACCAAGTATTAGGCTGAGGGTGCCAATACTTTTGTCCGGCCCATTTTTGGAGTTTTGTGTGAAATGATCAATGTTTTGCTTTTTGCTTCATTCTCTTTTGTGCTTTTTCATTTAAGACAAATTAAATGAAGATAATAATACCAAAGAATTTGTGTTTGCAATCATTTTCAGGAAGAAACTGAATATTATCTGACAGAATTGCAGGGGTGTCAATACTTTTGGCCATGACTGTACTAAGGGACTATGTTAGACATAATAAGCGATAATAACGTCTTCCTCCACCTCCCCCTATTCCTAAGGCCATTATAAGTCCAAGCAATATATAAGAAAACAAAGCCAGCTCACCAGTAACCATCGCAGACCTCGGAACTCCGTATAGACTGACGTGAAGAGAGTATCAAAGAGAAAATTTGTTCCAGCTGCGTAAAATCATTTCTTCTTTATTTCATCAATTAAAATAGAAAAAAACTCTCCATACATATGCCATAACCACAGGCACGGCTACGCGTTTCGATCAGAAGGATCTTTTTCAAAGCCATAAGGGAGTTCACTCCTTTAACTACTTATAAAGCAAAACTTCTCCAATGGCATTGCAGTATGCTGTCACATGACAAATCAAAAGATTCTTTGCTACTTAAAAACAATAAAACATAGAAACACTTTAGCATCAGATATCAATATAATTGTCTTTTAACAATAATGAAGCATGAGGTCTTTTTTTTCATTTAATGAGGAATATTTTTTGCAGCAGAAAGGAGTAGCAATGGGGGCTAAATTCTCACCCTCCCTTGCTAACCTAGTAATGTCATTTTGGGAACTCGAATATATTTTTTCCACCTCCAATCCTTTTTTGGGTCAAATTATATGGTATGGTAGATATATTGATGATACCTTAATAATATAGGGTGGAGATATTTCTACCATGAATTATCGTAGTAGAAAAAGACAGCAGGATGGCAGAGTACTGAAGGAGATAGCAGAAGAAATTTTTGAACCCCTCTCCATAATCTTTGAAAATTCTTGGAGAACAGGAGAAGTGCCAGAAGACTGGAGAAGAGCAAATGTTGTTCCTATCTTCAAAAAGGGGAAGAAGGTGGACCCAGGCAACTATAGGCCGGTGAGTCTGACTTCTATACCAGGAAAGATCTTTGAACAAATTATTAAACAACATGTATGTCAATACCTGGATAAGAATGAAGTGATTAAACAGAGTCAGCATGGGTTTGTAACTAATTAGTCATGTCAGACTAATTTAATTTCCTTCTATGATGGTATTACTGATTGGGTGGATCAAGGAAATGCTGTAGATATAGTATATCTTGACTTCAGCAAAGCATTTGACAAAGTCTCTCATACAATCCTTATTGAAAAAATGACTAAGTATGGAATGGACAAGGCAACTGTTAGGTGGATTCATAACTGGCTTAGTGATCGGACCCAAAGAGTGGTCGTAAATGGCTGCACATCCAGTTGGAAGAATGTCTCAAGTGGGGTACCACAGGGCTCTGTCCTGGGCCCTGTATTGTTCAACATCTTTATCAACGATTTAGATGAAGGAATTGAGGGTAAACTGATTAAATTTGCTGATGACACAAAGCTAGGAAGGATAGCTAATACTAGAGAAGAGAGAGAGGATTCAAAAAGATTTAAATAAACTGGAGAAGTGGGCAGCAACTAACAGAATGGTTTTTAACAGGGAGAAATGCAAAGTACTTCATCTGGGCAATAAAAATGAAAAAAGCATATACAGAATGGGAGGAATAGGGCTAAGTGACAGCACATGTGAAAAAGACTTGGGTATACTAATAGATCACAGACTGAATATGAGTCAACAGTGTGATGCAGCAGCAAAAAAGGCAAATGCAATTCTAGGATGTATTAACAGAAGCATACAGTCTAGATCACGTGAAGTAATTATTTCCCTCTACTCCTCTTTGGTCAGACCTCATCTGGAATATTGTGTCCAATTTTGGGCACCACATTTTAAAAAAGACATCAACAAACTGGAGCAAGTTCAGAAAAGAGCGACCAGAATGGTGACCGGTCTGCAAACCCTATCTTATGAGGAAAGGTTGCAGGATTTGGGAATGTTTAGTTTGCAAAAGAGAAGACTGAGAGGAGACTTAATAGCTGTCTACAAATATCTAAAGGGCTGTCACATTGTAGAAGGATCAACTTTATTCTCATTTGCACAAGGAAAGACTAGAAGCAATGGGATGAAGCTGAATGGGAGGAGACACAGATTAGATATTAGAAAAAACTTTTTGACAGTTAGAGTGATCAATGAGTGGAACAGGCTGCCACGAGAAGTGGTGAGTTCTCCTTCAATGGAAGTCTTCAAACAGAGGCTGGACAGACATCTAACTGGGATGATTTAGCGAATCCTGCTTTGAGCAGGGGGTTGGACCAGATGGCCCAGGAGGTCCCTTCCAACTCTACGATTCTATGATTCTATGATTCACTCACCGTTCTCTTGAAATCATTCACTTTATTTCATGTTAATAAAGCATAGGCGTTGGCACGGGAGAAATGCAAAAAGACGGACGACAGGGGACCTGTTGAAGTGCATTGTGCACGAAACGGCTGTCGTCCGTCTTTTTGCATTTCTCCCGTGCCAACGCCTATGCTTTATTAACATGAAATAAAGTGAATCATTTCAAGAGAACGGTGAGTGCCATCCTGCTGTCTTTTTCTACTACGATATTTCATGTTTTTTCTTCACATGGATAGAGCACCCGTTCAACAAGGGTTACAGGTGTCACACTGATAGCGGTTATAAGTGGCTTTGCGGGTATTTCTTTCTCAGGGACAGTGCCGGATGTTTCTTTTTTCTTTGACTGACTATATTTCTACCATACCTGACTTCATTCAATATATGAATTCCAATAACTACAATATTGAATTTACACATCGAATGGATGTAACAAATGTGTCGTTTTTGGATTTGGATTTAACAGGCGTTGATGGGAAAATTATTTCCACAAAAATGCATCATAAGTAGTGTTGAGCATTCCGATACCGCAAGTATCGGGTATCGGCCGATACTTGCTGTATCGGAATTCCGATACCGACTTCCGATATTTTTTCAATATCGGAATTCGGCATCGGAATCGGAAGTTCAAAGTTGATTGACAGACTGACGTCATCATGATGCGCGGTGTGTGCGCATCATGATGCGCCGTCATTTCGGGCCTTCCGGGGGTCTCTGCCGGCCTGCCGGGGGGCTGTGCCGGCCTGCCGGGGGGGCTGTGTGGACTGCCCGGGGTCTGTACCGGCCTGCCGGGGGGCTGTGCCGGCCTGCCGGTGGTCTGTGCACCCTGTGGGGGTCTGTGCCGGCCTGCCGGGGGGCTGTGCCGGCCTGCCGGGGGGCTGTGCCGGCCTGCCGGGGGGCTGTGCCGGCCTGCCGGTGGTCTGTGCAGGCTCCGGGGGGCTGTGCCGGCCTGCCGGGGGGCTGTGCCGGCCTGCCGGTGGTCTGTGCAGGCTTCGGGGGTCTGTGCAGGCATCGTCCGATGGGACTACAAGTCCCATCGGGCGATGCCTGCTACCATGACAGTGATTGACACATTAGCCAATGATGGGACAGTAGTAGTCCCATCATCCGGCTAATGTGTTAAATGTTAAAAAAAAAAAAAAATACTACATACATACTACATGCATGCTACATACATACTACATGCTACATACATACTGCATGCTACATACATACTACATGCATGCTACATACATACTACATGCTACATACATACTACATATATACTACATACATACTACATACATGCTACATACATACTGCATGCTACATACATACCACATACATACTACATATATACTACATGCATGCTACATACATACTACATGCTACATACATACCACATACATACTACATACATGCTACATACTACATACATACTACATACATACTACATACATGCTACATGCATGCTACATGCATGCTACATACATACTACATACATACTACATGCATGCTACATACATACTACATGCATGCTACATACATACTACATGCTACATACATACCACATACATACTACATACATACTACATATATACTACATGCATGCTACATACATACTACATGCATGCTACATACATACTACATGCATGCTACATACATACTACATGCTACATACATACATACATACTACATATATACTACATGCATGCTACATACATACTACATGCTACATACATACCACATACATACATGCTACATACATACTACATATATACTACATGCATGCTACATACATACTACATATATACTACATGCATGCTACATACTACATGCATGCTACATACATACTACATGCTACATACATACATACATACTACATATATACTACATGCATGCTACATACATACTACATGCTACATACATACCACATACATACTACATGCTACATACATACCACATACATACATGCTACATACATACTACATATATACTACATGCATGCTACATACATACTACATATATACTACATGCATGCTACATACATACTGCATGCTACATACATACTACATACATACTACATACATACCACATATATACTACATACATACAATACATTCATACAATACATACATAGACATACAGTACATATAACATAGAGTAACATACTTACCAATACTTGTCACATTGTTCCCCGAAGCCATTGTCGTCTACGGAATAAATATTAACATAACAAACCACAAAAATACTCACCCACGATCCGAAGCAGTCCACGAGTGTGTCCCACGACGATCTTGGGTAGAGAACTGCAGCATCAGATGATGCTGCCGTTCTCTACGGGCTGCAGGAATCCAATGACGGAAGGTAGGTATCCTTCCGCACTGTATTCCTCATTCCCACACAGCAATGGCATAAAGTGAGACTAGGGAC
Source organism: Dendrobates tinctorius (assembly GCF_039654945.1). NCBI lineage: Eukaryota > Metazoa > Chordata > Amphibia > Anura > Dendrobatidae > Dendrobates > Dendrobates tinctorius. The sequence continues at coordinate 2,967,360 of NW_027361752.1, read as the reverse complement.
TTTTTTTTTTTTAAGTGGCGGAGGAATACAGTGCGGAAGGATACCTACCTTCTGTCATTGGATTCCTGCAGCCCGTAGAGAACGGCAGCATCATCTGATGCTGCAGTTCTCTACCCAAGATCGTCGTGGGACACACTCGTGGACTGCTTCGGATCGTGGGTGAGTATTTTTGTGGTTTGTTATGTTAATATTTATTCCGTAGACGACAATGGCTTCGGGGAACAATGTGACAAGTATTGGTAAGTATGTTACTCTATGTTATATGTACTGTATGTCTATGTATGTATTGTATGAATGTATTGTATGTATGTAGTATATATGTGGTATGTATGTAGTATGTATGTAGTATGTATGTAGCATGCATGTAGCATGCAGTATGTATGTAGCATGCATGTAGTATATATGTAGTATGTATGTAGCATGTAGCATGCATGTAGTATGTATGTGGTATGTATGTAGCATGTAGTATGTATGTAGCATGCATGTAGTATATATGTGGTATGTATGTAGCATGTAGTATGTATGTAGCATGCATGTAGTATATATGTAGTATGTATGTAGCATGCAGTATGTATGTAGCATGCATGTAGTATATATGTAGTATGTATGTAGCATGTAGTATGTATGTAGCATGCATGTAGTATGTATGTAGTATGTAGCATGTAGTATGTATGTAGCATGCATGTAGTATATATGTAGTATGTATGTTGCATGTAGTATTTATGTAGTATGAATGTAGCATGTATGTAGTATGTAGTATGAATGTAGCATGTATGTAGTATGCATGTTGTATGTATGTAGCATGTAATTTTTTTTTTTTTTTTTTTACATTTAACACATTAGCCGGATGATGGGACTACTACTGTCCCATCATTGGCTAATGTGTCAATCACTGTCATGGTAGCAGGCATCGCCCGATGGGACTTGTAGTCCCATCGGACGATGCCTGCACAGACCCCCGAAGCCTGCACAGACCACTGGCAGGCCGGCACAGCCCCCCGGCAGGCCGGCACAGCCCCCCGGAGCCTGCACAGCCCCCCGGCAGGCCGGCACAGCCCCCCGGCAGGCCGGCACAGCCCCCCGGAGCCTGCACAGCCCCCCGGCAGGCCGGCACAGCCCCCCGGCAGGCCGGCACAGACCACCGGAGCCTGCACAGACCCCCTGGCAGGCCGGCACAGCCCCCCGAAAGGCCCGTACAGACCCCAGAGAGGCTGTACAAGGGCAGGAAAGGGTTTTTCTTATTCCGATACCGGAAGTCCCATAGACTTGAATGGGACTTCCGGTATCGGAATCGGCGATACCGATACTTTTTTTAAAGATCGGCCGATACCATCCGATACGATACTTTGAAGTATCGGACGGTATCGCTCAACTCTAATCATAAGCCATTCAGTGGGAATACTATCCTACACGCCACGAGCAGCCATAATAAGCACACCATAAAATCAATACCGGTGGGGGAATTTACAAGGGTCAAACGTAATTGTAGTAATGCTGAGGATTTACACAGTGAATTAGAGTATGTTTCCATGAAATTAAAAAATCGCAAGTACCCGCAATGGACTCTGAATAGAGCGCAAAAAATAATAGACAAGAAAAATCGTGCTGAGATGATTAGTGCTGCCAATACAAATAATAATAATTCACAACTTAAAAATAAACTATATGTATGTTTTCAATTCAGTCCACAATTTTCTAGTATTAAAAAAATCATTAATAAATATTTACCTATATTGTATGAAGATGGAAAATTAGCGGAAATCCTAGCGTCAGGTATAAATATAGTTTCAAGGAGTGCCCCTATATTAGGTAATAAGTTATCGCCCAGTTTATTTTTCTTAAATAAAAAAACTAAACAAACTTGGCTTACATGTGCAAGATTTTACAAATGTGGAACCACTAATTGCAAGACTTGCAAACATGCACATGTTACTAAGATTTTTTGTAATGTTAATGATACAACAAGATTCAAAATCAAGCAATATATAAATTGCAATTCTTCCAACATAATATATAAAATAGATTGCAATATTTGCAATTTGTCTTATGTCAGTTGTACTTCAAGAAAAATGAAAGTGAGGATTAGAGAACATTTACATGATATAGAAAATACAAAGAGTATGAATCGCAGCGTATCGGCTGCATCTCAGCACTTTATAACACAGCATGCTCGCAGCACTGCTAGTTTCCAAGTACAGGGCATAGAATAGGTTAACACACCTTTTCGTGGAGGAGACTCCAAACAGCGTCTCCTAACTAGAGAGGCTTTTTGGATATATCACCTTAATACTCGCTTCCCTAATGGTCTAAATAAACGTAACGACCTCATGCTTCATTATTGTTAAAAGACAATTATATTGACATCTGATGCTAAAGTGTTTCTAAGTTTTATTGTTTTTAAGTAGCAAAGAATCTTTTGATATGTCATGTGACAGCATACTGCAATGACATTGGAGAAGTTTTGCTTTATAAGTAGTTAAAGGAGTGAACTCCATTATGGCTTTGAAAAAGATCGCTCTGATCGAAACGCGTAGCCGTGCCCATGGTTATGGCATATGTATGGAGAGTTTTTTTTTCTATTTTAATTGATGAAATAAAGAAGAAATGATTTTACGCAGCTGGAACAAATTTTCTCTTTGATACCCATTATAAGTCCCCCTTCCTGCCATCCCAATCCCCCACACCCCTCATTGTCCTCCTCCCCTCGCATCCCATTATTGTCCTCTCCCCCACCCCATCATTGCCCTCTTCACCACCTCCATAATTTTCTTCTCCCCCACCATTATCTTTGCTTTCTCCCCCACCAACCCATCATTGCCATTCCACCATCTCCATCAATTCCTCCTCCACCACCCCCATTACTGCCCTTTCCACCATCACTATCATTGCATTCTCCCCCACCCCATCATCATTTCTTTTTCCGCCACCACCCCATCATTGCCCTCTCCATCACCCCCATCATTGCCTTCTCCCATCACCCCAACATGGCCTTCTCCCCATCACCCCATCACGGCCTTCTCACCATCATGGTCTTCTCCCCATCACCCCATCATGGCCTTCTCCCCATCACCCCATCATGGCCTCCTCCCCATCACCCCATCATGGCCTCCTCCCCATCACCCCATCATGGCCTTCTCCCCATCATGGCCTTCTCCCCATCACCCCATCATGGCCTTCTCCCCATCACGGCCTTCTGCCCATCATCCCATCATGGCCTCCTCCCCATCATGGCCTCCTCCCCATCATGGCCTTTTCCCCATCACCCCATCATGGCCTTCTCCCCATCACGGCCTCCTCCCCATCACCCCATCATGGCCTCCACCCCATCATGGCCTCCTCCCCATCACCCCATCATGGCCTCCTCCCCATCACCCCATCATGGCCTCCTCCCCATGATGGCCTTCTCCCCATCACCCCATCATGGCCTTCTCCCCATCACCCCATCATGGCCTTCTCCCCATCATGGCCTTCTCCCCATCACCCCATCATGGCCTCCTCCCCATCATCCCATCATGGCCTCCTCCCCATCATGGCCTTCTCCCCATCACCCCATCATGGCCTTCTCCCCATCATGGCCTCCTCCCCATCACCCCATCATGGCCTCCTCCCCATCACTCCCATCATGGCTTTCTCCCCATCACCCCATCAGGGCCTTCTGCCAAAACCCCATCATTGCCTTCTTCCCATCACTCCCATCATTGCCTTCTTTCCATCACTCCCATCATTGCCTTCTTCATCACCCCATCATTAGCCCTCTCCCCATCACCCCATCATGGCCTTCTCCATCACTCCTATGATTGCCTTCTCACCATCACTCCCATGAACCCATTAATGTCTTCTCTCCATCACCCCATCATGGCCTTCTCCCATCATCCCATCATGGCCTTCTCCCATCACCCCAGGGCCCAGGCATCATGGCCTTCTCTCCCCATCACTGCCTTCTCCTCATGCCCCCATCATTGACGGTTGACCTTCTCCTCCAGGGCCAGGCAGCTCCACCTACACAAACACACACAGACTGACACACACAGATACCACGCCACCTCTCTCTGCTCTCACCTGCCTGTAGCATCGCCCGCGGCCATGCTTCCTCACCCTGCTACAGCAGCGGCCGCTAAATGATGACGTCATTCAGCGGCATGCTCCTCTGTGTCAGAGACGGCGGGCAGGAAGCAGGATGGATGGATACTTGTGTGGCGCCCCTGAGGGTTCAGTTGCCACAGAGGTACTGCACCTCCTCCTGAGGTGTGGTACCCCACTATTCAGGTAAGGTGGAGACACCTGACCACACTCCAACACCTGCATCCCACACAGCATAGTAGTGTAGCAAAGCACCCTTGGTGGCTCCCTGCTTGGAACACGAAGTGTGCTGGGAGGCGGGTGGAGTTTAGTTTGCACTAAAAGAGCGGGAAGAGGATAGTCAGTTAGTCACAGGAGTCTGACAAGGTCAGTCTGTGAAAGGAGATCCCCTGAGTGGGATGGATGAAGGAAGTGCTGCAGCCGACTTCAGTGATCTGGGTCCGCTGGCACAGGAATGGAACATTAATAGAAAGCCTGACTCTCCATAAGAAGGAAAGAATTAGTACAGAACGTGAGGAGAAGAAGAGAACCAAGGATCAGGGCTGGGGAGAACCCTTCCCAAGTTCTAAGTGTAAGGCCGGGGTCCGGTCCCTGAGGTTGTATGGATACTAATGGTCCTGCAGCAAACACCGGAGGAATAGAAGTTGTCACCACTTTATTCCCACACCAGACTTGGGGGCACAACAGCATCGTGAGTGAGCCGGGACTAGGTAGTAAGGAGCCCCCGAAGCAGGCTACAGCTGTCTGCCGTACAAGTAGAGTTCATAGGAACATCTGACAGGAGGAACTCCAGTGTAACTCAGTACTGTGAATACTTCACTAAAGGCGCTAAGAGGGAGACTTTCAGAAAAGGCACATATGTTGGCGGAGTGTTGGAAAGGAGTACTTCATCTTGACTAGAAGTTGGCTGAGCGCCTGACCCGGAGGACACGGCACGGATGCGGGCTCTGGTGCCCAACAGACTGTGAGTAAAGCTTTGGAACTACATGCCCGGTGTCCTCCACTTATTCCTGCGTCAACCTGCCCGGCACTGCTACATCCCCTGCGCCCAACACTACATCATCTAAGTGTCACTTCACCTACTCTGCCCTGGGACTACAGCCCTGCCTGTGGAAGGTTATAACATCATTGCTGCGCCACACCATCTGTCCCAGAGGATCTGTCTGCAGCGTTGGCTCAACATCTTCCTTGCCGAACACCACAGGTGGCGTCACGATTCATTAATTCATAAACTCTAATCATCCTAAGCACACTGAACATTTCCCCCCTTTTACATTGGGCGCCCAGGGCCACGGGCCGGGTCCCAGCTGCCGTGACATCTCCCATTGAAGCTCATCGGGCCCGGTACCGAGTACCCCACTGCCCTGGGAGGGCGACCCACTTGCAGCTCCGCTCCTGCAATTTTCTCTTGCAGGCAGCGGAGCTGCTTGGATCGCTCCCTGCCCCTCGCTGCAAGACTGCTGAACATGAGGGCAATCTGGCCAGGGGCCCCCGGAGCCTCGGGCCTGGAGAAAATAGCCAGATTGCCCTCCTCATTAGCCGCCCTGCAGGGGCCCCCTGGAGCCTCTGGGCCCCGGTGCAATGCACCGGTTGAACCGGCGGTATGTCCGCCCATGCTGCCATCACTATGCATGGTGGTAAAGAAAAGGATATCCCTCTTGTCCTTGTACTTGATCATCAGCATGTTGTTGCTACACTGGGCTCTGCTCTCACCCTTTCTGAGCACCTGACTTATTAGCATCTTAGGGAAGCCTGTCTGATTTTTGCAGACAGTACCGCTCTCTGTGGTAGATCACACAGAGATCGAATTGAAGAGTGAATTGCTGGTATAAAATTTATCTACTTAGAGGTGCATAGAGGTGCACCAAAACACACATAATTTTCCTACTCACTCCCAGGATAAGGGGGCATTCAGGGAGTTGAAACCGGGTGTCCTTCCCTTCATAAACTCTAAATTTGTAAAGTTTAATTACGTGTTTGGCTCTCTTTGTAGGCAGGTATTGTTGGAATTTGAGCCTCCCTTTGAAATATATTAGGGACTCATTGACGCAGATGTCCCTTTTGGGAAACGTACACCTCAGCAAACTTGTTGCTTACGTGCTCAGCCAAACTTTGTAAAGTCAGTCAAAGTTGAAGTAATCTCAGGGAATACACCATGTTTTACAATTGCAATGCAAAAATGTGTGGATTGCCTCAAAACCTTTACAGGTAATAGCCATGCGGAACAGTGTAGTGTTGTATATAACATCAAAACTCCAATATTGCCAAAGTTCTGGCTTCTTCACTAACCCCATGTGAAGAACAAGGCCCCAAATCATCTTCATTTGTTCAGCGTCTACAGGGGTCCAGTTAGAAAATGAAGTAGTGTTGTTTTGTGTTTTGGGCCACAAATTACTGAGTGTACAAATTTGTCTTTGCCACCATTAAGTTTACAAAATTCACAGGAAAAAAAGACTTTGAAAAAGTCGATTTCTGTGATGGCGGTGGTGTCAAATTGGATTCCTGATTGTACCACAAAATCAGGAATCTGTGGCTCATAATAATCGAGGGTATGGTCCATACGGGGTCAGTAATGATGGACGGTAGTTTATCTCTGTCCTGGGGCATCGAGAGGACGAAGAGTAAAGGTAGTTGGCATCCTCGCCCTCACTATCAGGCTATGTGCCTACGTCGCGTTTTTGACGCGATTTATTCCTGAGCAGAAACGCATGCCCTTGAAATGGAAAACGCATGCGATTTTGACATGCGTTTTTGACGCGATTGTCAAGCGTTTTTGCATGCGTTTTCGCCCATATAATGGATGGTATGCGGAATCGCGGGCGATTCCGCAAAATTAATGAACATGCTGTGTTTTTTACCGCTAAGCGTTTCCGCAGTGGTAAAAAACGCACCATTGGCACAACATGTGCATTTTCTATTACAAATCCATTGGATGCATTTTTTAAGCGTTTCTGCGGCAGAATCGCGCATTTAAAAACGCTGCGGAAACGCTTAAAAATCGCATCGTGGGCACACAGCCTCAGGAAAGCAAGGAAAGCATATTCCTCCTCCGCTGATTACCATGATTGGGATGAGCAGGGCATTTTTTCACGTATGTGGTGTTTGCACCAAATTTTATTCAGGTGTGTGAGTGTTTAGTGTAAACTTTTTTTTTTATTTAGAATTAAAAAAAAAAAAAAAGAATCTAGTAAGAAAAAAGAAAAATAAAATAAAAAGAACATAAAAATTTGGTAAAATAAAGAACAAACTTACTAAATGGACTTCAGTAGAAAAAAAAAAATTACCTCACCTATCTGACGCTAACCCTGACTATATTCAGTAAAAAATATTTTTGTAGTCGCCGACTACTAGAGTATATTCTTACTGTCCCTAATCTTGTCCCATCAACTAATCTAAATGATTTTTTAAAATTCTTTTTCACACACAAAAAAGTTAACAACCGGATGCCAATCAGTGATTTGTTGCTGATCAGCAGTCGATGGCCATCAGAAGCATGCATGGAAGTGATTCTTTTTTTCAGCGCTATCTGACACTAACCTTTACTAAATTCAGTAAAAAATACTGTAGTAGACACAGATTAAAATTACTATTATTCATTTTTTTACACAAAAAAAACAAAAACAAAAAAACATCAGTGGTGTAAAAGGGGAGGGGATGAATATTAGTTAGGGAAAAAAAGCCCTGGAAAACACCAAGCACAAGTGCCGATCAGTGAGTTGGGTCACTGATCAGCACTTGGTTTCTGTAGGAAGCAAGAACGGATGTGGTGCAAAGGGGGAGGGGAGGAATAGATAGGGATGAAAAAAGTCCAGGAAAACAGCAAGTACAGACATAGATTCGTTATTTGCTTCACTGATCAGTGCTCAGAGGCTGCAGGACGCATGAACACAAACAAAAAAAGGACAAAAATCGAGCAATCAAGTACTTATCAACGCATCAAAAGGGGGTTGGGGAGGGGCTTAGGGAGAGAGAAAAATGGAGGGAAAGAGAGGGATTGGGCTGGATTAGGAAAAGCTATGGGCCAGGAATGTATCAGGAACGTGTTCTTTCTTCTTTCAGCAATCTCAGGAACACCTGCAGCAGTGATTGCACAGGCTTCAAAAAGTCTGAGGCAAGGCCTCAGACAAGACCTAGCACTAGACAAGGCCTAGCACAGCACAACAGAACAGCAGTATGACTGCTCTGCACATGTCTGAAGCTAGAGTGAGGAAGTGCAGGGTGCTCGTACTGAGGTCAGATCACCTCTGTGCAGTGTTATTGATGCGATCAGCGGCCATCATCCGATCGTACCAATCAGAGCTGGCCCTAGTGACACTGTTGCTGCTAATCTCCAGCCACGGGCCGACATTCATAGGAGAGCTGCAATCACAAGCACAGGGGTCTTCTGCAGACCCCTGGCTGTCATGACAACCTCTTGGTGCCCCGCGATCACGTGCCAGGAGTGCCAATGGACATGTCTTGTGACCCACTTCCGTCGAACTCAAGATAAATGCCGCTGTCAGAGATTGACAGCAGCATTTAACATGTTAACAGTCACAGGTGCATCAAATCAGCTGTCATGGGCTCAGCGCCAGATCCCACATCAAATACAGGGACACAATCTATGACGTACCTATACGTCATAGGTCATGAAGAAGTTAAAGGGAATCTGTCAGCAGGTTTTTGCTACCTCATCTGACAGCAGACTGATGTAGACAAAGACCCTGTATTCAATGATGTATCACTTAGTTTACTGAATGCAGCCGTTCTGACACAATCAGAGTTTTTACATTTAGCAATACAGCAGAACTAAGAAATCTGCCCCCGCCCACATCACATCTAATCCCACCCACACCACAGCTAGCTACACCCACACCAGGCTCTCTTTATGCAGTGAGGTGCTTATCACAGAAGAGGGCATGTCAGACTAACAGGCACCCGCTGCTCAACTCCAGCAATGACAAGCTCCTGGTGCTAAAGCAATCATAACAAGTAAACAAGAACATGGAGCTTGTTAATGGAGGCATAGCTGAAATCTATGTTTTAACCCAACTTTTAACTTTTCAACAGATTTCCTTTAAGTCTCCTGACTGTTGGAAAAATACAATGGGCAAGTCAAGACTGTGCTAAAATTTAGAGACTGTTGGTGGTCTCACACCATTTCATCCCAGCTCTGACAAAGTGAGCGGGGCTGGGGCAGGTAAAGGGTGTGGAGACTCAAGTAAGACTTATGATCAAGTGCAACCGGATGCATATGCCACTTATCCGACTCACCTGATCCATCAAGATAGGGCAATATGCACGTGATTCTGTGTCGCTCGGTGCTAGGATAGGCTACCACTCCTTAAATCTAATGTAATTGTGGTAATGGCCCGGATTGGGGGTGGTCCACTGCTTACCGCGCACAGACGACACAGAGACGAGACGGAGGCAGATTTTCGGGTACAACAGGTCCGAGTTTATTGGCCGTCCTCCTGACGACCGTAGCAATACACCGCAGCACCTTTACAGCTCTCCGTATTCAGGCCCGGGTACCTGCACCTTCCTTCTGTTGTAGTGACGTTCCTCGTGGCTCTTTCACTGGGGCTGCCCTAGGCCTATCTACCGCCAGCGCTTCACCAGTCCGAGGTCGTCGTCAATTTGGTACCCCGGGGCCTCGTCTGTTCTGCGGTTCTTCGAGTCGGGGCCACCCCCCACCGTTGTCCGTTCTCCTTACTGATGCTTCTCCTCCTGAGCTCCTCCCAGGACTGGAACCCCCTGGAACCCTCTCCTGTCCTATTTCTCTCCCTCCTCGGGAAATCCCCTCCTGGGTTCCTGTCTCCCCGCCCCCCATGACTAAGCGTTTTCGTAGCCTTAAGCTGCTGTCAAGTCCTGTTTTCACGCTCCCTCCTGCCATCTTGTGGTTAAACTTAGGTACTGAACTCCTATTCCATTTTCCCCCAGCTGTTTCCCTTCTATTATTATAAACGTCCATCTACAGTGCACCCAGCATCCCTTCTTCCTACAGACAAGTCCGTCCGTCAGGTCACCTTCCCTACACAATGAATAGGGAATCCGGCACTCTAGGTGTTGAAAATGAAATGAAAGCTTTATTTGTAGTGCTATCCAAAAACAATGTTTTGGTCTTAAAATTCAGACCTTTATCAGATGGATTGCCATAATACAGGGAAAAAAACAAAGTAAAGCACTGCAATGGTAATGGTTAGATGCCCCAGAGAATGGTGACTGGAGTAAGACTTCTGGACAAGTACACACGGAAGCACACGCCACTTGTCGGACACTCCTGCGTCTCTTATGAACCAGGAGCTTCTGGCTCCATCTCGCTTCCTCTTGATGAATCAGAGCCAATGTGTTTTGTTTCTCCAAAAACAGCATAAAAAATTGAACGGAGGAAAAACAATATTGTGGTCTAGCTCATCTGCTCTTCTAATATTTTCTTTATCCTTATGTAGTTTTACATCTACTTTTGATAGAAATAGGTTCCAAGCATCTTCTATTATCTAATATATTGCTTCAATTCCCTCTTTTCTCATTCCCAGTTGTGCCTCTTTATTCTTGTATTTGTTTTCCTCCTTTACTTATTTTTAAACTTTTACTATATTTAAAGGGAACCTGTCATGTCCCGTGATTGTCCCAAGTTGCTGATATCGCAATAAGTATTGCTATTTCTTTATTCTGATAACTTGTCTTATATGATGACTAATGCTGAAGTTTTTGAAGAATGAAGTTTAATCCTGCTACATGGCATATGGAAATAAGTCAGGACTAGTCCAGTGGGGTGCTACTTCCTGTTGACTAGTCCTGCCTTGGATCTGCCTACCAGGACCTGAGTGATAGGATGCATAACGGTCCAAGATACATCACCATAAAACATCTAGATTTATTAGTTTATGTGACGTTGCAGGATTAAACTTCACTCGTAAAATACTATAGTATTAGTATGCACATAAAACATATTATCAGAACACAGAATTTCCAATTCATACAGGTATAACAGGGGTTTGGGACAGTCAGGAGACCTGACAGGTTTGCTTTTAAATGTTTTGATCATGATCCCCTTTACCTTCTTTTTCACAGGCTATACAGATTATGTTCCTAAATACATTATTAACTAGATCTTTCATAGTGTACTTACTTTGCTAATCCATGTTAGAATGACTGGAATTAATATAAGCATTTTATTAGTTCAGCTATAGAGTGAGAGAGCTCACAAGTCCAAGTGTATATGGTGTTCTTCCACCCTAATTGGCAGCTGCAGTTTGTACTGAGCACTTTGAGATCTCAGCAGGGAGGAGGGACACTGAGGAACTTCCAATCAGGCAAGATGCGCAGAGACTGAGTCTAAACTTTCAAAATGGATTATACAGTCATTATGACATGTATTTTCAGAGTAAGTATACCTGCATTATCACAGGCCTATTTAATAATGTATAAAGTATGTATTGTGTCATCAGGTGTCATTCTTCCTCCGGTTCCAAATGACTTTATTATTGTTTTTGTTATTTCCTAGTTGATGAGAAACAGCAGTTTTACCAGAAGCTTTGTGAGTATGAAGATCATGTACTGAGGATGATATATGAATATTTCCGGGATGATCTGGTTTCCATTGTGGAAAACCTGAATACTAAATTACTCCTGGCTGAGCTGCATTCCCAAAATATCCCGGATGTGGAGGTAAGAGGATGTGAAATTCCAGTGTTGTATACAAGTGCCCCATGAGTTATACACACAGTTTATTTAGTCCATTCAATCATCCTGCTTCCTCCGTGTGGCTGAATTTTAATTTTGCTTCATGTCACAGAGTGAAAAGTGGAACAATTTCCAGTTTAATAGAAGACAGTAGTTTATAGTTAAAGGGAACCCGCAAGATGATACATGCTGCCCGATTCACGGGCAACATGAGTCGGAACATAGCTGCACGATTGCTAACAGGTATATACTTTAAAGATCTGGCCAGAGACCATAACTGGAGATGAGACTAGTCTGGTTCATCCCTAGCTGGCTTTTCCAAGCACTGCTACAGGTGATTGACAGGTCTCTCCCACAGGGTGTATATAGAGAGAGACCTGTCAATTTGCAGCAGAACTGGGAAAAGCTTGACCAGTCTTGTCTCCGGCTATTGTCCCCAGCAGTATTATTAAAATATATTTTCTCTGGAATGCAGCGGTGCTTTTCTGGTTGCAATCATGCCTGTGGTTTTGGCAGCATGAATCATCTGATAGGTTCCATGTAATGGAGGATTCCCTGAAAATTTTTTATCCAGTATAAGTATGTAATCCTTGCAGAACATGAATAAGGGTCATTAGATCTTGGGAATTATTCTGATTGTTACTTGTAAATTTGGCAATTTATCGCTTTATAATGATCCTTATGTGTGATTTTTCCTTTGTTCTAGAAATACAAGAGTCTAGAAAGTGATATAAAAACACTGGCCAAGACATTACTACAGGATATTTTTCTGAAAGGAAGAGAAGCTGTAATAGGATTGTGGGTTAGTCTTTTTGTCTTACGGAGCAGTCATGATCTCCCAGCCCTGGACGCTGTACTGGATGAACTGTGCCAGACAGGTAATATTGAGATAGATATAGATAGAGACAGAGAGATATAGAGATAGATATAGAAATAGATAGATATAGATATAGATAGATAGTCTATCTATCTCTAGCTATCTATATATCTACATATATATCTATCTATCGCTATATCTATCTATCTAGCTCTATCTCTGTCAATCTCTAAGATAGAGATAGATAGATAGATAGCCATCTGAGGATCAGTAAAGTATCCACTTTTTTCACATTTAATTTGAGTGCTGCCTATTTTTTTTTCTTTTGTCATTTTGGCTGTTTGGACACTGCTGAATAGGTTTTGCACCTGCTGTATTATTTTGGTAGTGCTGCCCTTTTTTCTTGATTTAGATAGATAGATAGATAGATAGATAGATAGTAGAGAGATAGATAGATATAGAGATAGATTGATAGATATAGATAGATAGATAGCTGAATAGAAGATAGATAATGGATAAATAGATAGATAGATATAGAGATAGATAGATAGATAGATAGATAGATAGATAGATATAGATAAATAGATATACAGATAGATATAGGAGATAGATATAGATAGATAGATATAGAGATATAAAAAAAACCAAACCACAATAATCACCTTTCCTCCTCGCTCCCACGCTGATTCCGGCGGCGGCTCTGCTTCAGTGTCAGGAGCTGCCGCCTACCAGACAAATAGCGGGTGTGTGATGAAATGACGTCATCGTGCACCGGCTGTGAGTCAGAAGCAGAGGGGACTGATGGGAGAGAGAGTGTCATCTGACGCTCTCTCTTCCATTACAATTGAGGGCGGCGCTGGCCCTGGCTTACTGCTGCACAGTGGCTGCCCGAACTGGGGCCCCTGGGGGAGAGGGGGCCCTGGTCCCCTGGCCCTGATAGTGGGCAATGTTAGCCGGCTGCTGTGGCTAACACTGTGTCACTGACCGGAGACCGCTAAAATGAAATAATATTCACCCCCTTTCCACGCCCATGTGGGCATGGGAAGCAGTGAATATTCATTTCTGTTTAGCAGCGGGGACAGGGGCTCCTGCCTCCTGTCACCTGCTGCTGTTCCGCTGGCACGGGGCCTCCATAGCAGCTGCGTGGTGTGTCGCTATTAGCGACACGCCACTGGCTGGGGGTCCCTTGAACAGCGGGGGCCCTAGGCAACTGCTGGCCCTGTATGCCAGCAGGTGACAGGGCCCACTGGATGCCAGGGCCCACTGGAGAATCGTCCGGTTCTCTAGTGGGCCAGTCCGACCCTGGGTTTAAGACATATTTTGTTTTGTTTCACATGTGTTTCTTTACTCCTTGTTTCCATATGTATTCCTTTCTGGTTTTGCTACCTTCAGTCCAAATCTACAATGTGCACATTCCAATATGATCAAAGAAAACCATTGCATGAATGGGGGTGTCCAAAAGTTTGCCAAATACTGTATATTTGGATGTCCCGAATTTAACGAGCCTTATACTGTAGTTGTCATGATCCATTTTTGGATCTGTGTCAGATCTGAATTCTCACATTAAAACTTTTTTCCTTTCAGGCCATCGGGGGTTAATATCAGTTTTTCCCCCCGGTGGCCGCTGGTGTAACTACATGGCTGGTGGATTTGCTGATGTAGGTGGTGAGCACTCCCACCTTCCTTTAAAAGGTCACCTGATGCTTCAGTTGGTGCTGGTGATACACTTCCTCTTTGGAGACCAACCAAGCTGGAGTCAGGAGCTGGCTGAGTGCAGTGGAGCTTCAGCTATTACCTTGATCTTGTGCCTAACTCTGCTGTGCGGTGCATTGCAGCAGAGAAAGCTAAGTGTTGTTTGTCTTACCTTGTATGTTATATCTTCCCTTGGTGTTGTACTAGTGCAGCGGTGGGACCAGTGTCCGCACTTGCCAATTCCCTACTGAGGGATAGGTGCAGGGCAAGTGAGGGCTAACTTATCCTGCTCAACGACGGTTTGAAAGAAGTCGCATAGGGATGTCAGGATAGACCAGGGCACAGCATCAGGAGAGAGCAGGAGGTGTCCATTTCCCCGTTCCCTATCGCAGGGCCCACTGTTGTAATTGTGTCCCCGGTGTTCCCTTGTTTGTTTGGTGACTGATTGCTGGGTCGTGTTGCACAGGGCCAGTCACTTCGTGACAACAGTGTAGAGTTCTGAAGAGATTAATAATACCGGTCAGGTGGTCTAATAGTATGGGCCACCATTCCTTTGGTTAATGCTAATATCTTTAGAAATGTAGGTTATTAAGTGGGTTAAAGCCATATATCATATATAAGTATTTGGTCGGTATTTTACATCAGTATTTGTAAGCAACAATTAGAAGTGGAACAATCAGATGAGAAGTATAATAGAAACACGTCACCACTTCTGGATTTATCACCCACTCCTGGTTTTGGCTTACAAATATTGATGTAAAACACTGACCAAAATACTGCTGTGTGAATATGTATATATATTTAGCATTTTTATTATATTTTCATATCCAGAACTGATTTAAAATTGTCTCTTCTTACTAGGTGACACCCTGGTGGAGAAAATAGTGCTGGATGAATACGGGCACCAACTTTCTCCAGAACTGAAAAGTGAGTGAACATTATATAAAGTTTTTACAGTAAAAACTCCTTTATTTTCCATTAAGCTAAATCAATAAAGCCAAAAACCCAGTGGCCAGTGCTTCTGCCACTTGTTTCAGGTCAAAATTTAACAAAGAAATTGGACAGTATGAGTCAATCTGCTGTGCATTTTTGCACGTTCTAAGTAAAGTAATAACTGTACTGGACACAGAGATATAGAGAAAGGAAGAGTTCAACTCTCGAGGACTGAATCCAAAACCAAAACCTGCTAGGAGATGAGCAACAAAATGTCTTGGAATTTTGCATAAACCCTAAATAAAATACCATCAGGACCATTAAATTTCCCAAAAATGCGTAGAGCAAGACAGGCAGGGGGGAGCAGGCAAATAAACCCCGCCCATCGGACAGGACCACAGCTATTTACATACAGCTGAACCGATATAAAAAAAGGTATTTATGCATGAAAGGTGCAGGGTCAGGGGGAAGCAAAAGTACTAAGAGAATCCTTATGTGACACACAGTTGAATGATATCATTATATGATATCTCAAAAATGGGGAGACAGATTCCCTTTAAGTGACCTATGCAGTGGTGGGATTCAAATTTTTAACAACAGGTTCTGTGTTTGGGTGTAGGAAAACACCCCCATTTTAAGCCACACCCCTTTAAAGCCACACCCATTATTAAGCCACACCCATTTACACACACCTTTTCCTCAAACATATACAAGTAGGGGCGCAGTCAAACAGTTGAAAAAAAAAATAAATTGGAATGGTCCCCAATAGGCAGGCACAGGTCCCTATAGACAGCACAGGTCCCCAATAGGCAGCATTGTTCCCTATAGGCAGCACAGGTCCCCAATAGGCAGCATTGGTCCCCAATAGGCAGCATTGTTCCCCAATCGGCAGCACAGGTCCACAATAGGCAGGCACAGGTCCCCAATAGGCAGCATTGTTCCCTATAGGCAGCACAGTTCCCCAATAGGCAGCATTGTTCCCCAATAGGCAGCACAGGTCCATAATAGGCAGCACAGGTCCCCAATAGGCAGGCACAGGTCCCTAGTAGGCAGCATAGGTCCCCAATAGGCAGGCACAGGTCCCTAGTTGGCAGAACAGGTCCCCAATAGGCAGGCACAGGTCCCTAGTAGGCAGCACAGGTCCCCAATAGGCAGGCACAGGTCCCTAATAGCCTAGGCAGCACTGCACAGGTCCCCAATAGGCCGCAGCACATACAGTAAAACTGACTTGGTGTTGGTTGAGTTTAGGGAGGCCTCCTGGATGGCCAGGCCCTGCACCGCCCGTCCTGCTCCTCCGGGTCACGGTGCGCACAGAAAGCAAATCACGCCTGGCCTGGGCTCAGCTCACATTGACTGGGTAGCGGTGACTCCTCCAGCGAACTCAGCTCCAGCCTCCAGTTACCCGCCAATAGCCGCACTGCGCCGCAGGAATCAGTGCGCGGGGCGGAGGCCGCCGGGGTGTGCTGTGCTCTGTCCAGTAGTCAGAGTCAGACAGAGCAGAGCACGTATCAATGCGCGGTATCCGGCGGGCGGGGCTAGGAAGCAGAGCAAGAGTCCTCCTCTGCTCCTGCTCCTTGCCTGGCAGGCTGCAGCAGCATCAAAGTACCGGATCGCGGCTCTGGATCTCCCCGGTTTGGGGAAACGGCTACTTTTTTAACATCCGGTTCCACCGAACTGGAGAGAATCAGTTGAATCCCACCCCTGGACCTATGTTCAACATTTTGTGGCTTACAAAAGAACATGGGCAGAATAAACTGTTAGCAGGAAGGTACAAGACAGCCAGGAAGTAGATGTGTTGGAAATCTATCCTCCAAGATATCAGATTTAAGGAGAGGAAGCACCATACCAAAGAGTAAGGCCAGGCTAGCTAAGGAGCAGGGGAGTGTAGAGGGACACCCCATCATTACCGCACCTCACATCCTCCTATGAAGTCTAAACATAATAAACCTATTTTACAATCTTCAGGAAGGGAAGGCCACTCGATTTTGACTTTAGATGCTGTTAAATTGTTTGTCAGTGTGTAGTGGCCCTTCCATTTGATGGTACTGGAGGGTTATTGCTGCAGAGAGTATAATGATCTGAGACAAAGAATAACATGCCATTGACCTGTAGCACTCAATTTTATTACGGTAGTTATATTAGCAAGATTTGGAGTATTTTTACGCCTAGTGTTAAGGGATAAGTCTACACTTCTCTCTCTGTCCTCCACTGTGTTAAAAGCTGTGCGCAAAATAAAAAATAATTAAACCTAAAAAATATTTAGAAAGCAACTTTAAAGCGTTATTTATATCTTGAAGATCAGGATATGGGGGGAGCGGATTGAGTTCCGCACCTCAATGCAAATAGGAAATGTTTGCTTAAAAATTATTTTATTTCCACATAATTTTTTATTTTCAAGAACTCTCTAAATTGGCTTGACAATAAAGATTTAAAATCCTTTAATTCCGTTCTCAGTGACAGAAAAAAATAAAGATGTGGACTCTTTACTTCACTCCTTTGTCATACTTTGCCACTCTTAAATTTGGCATTTATTTTTTTTAGCTGCTCAGTATAAATGGGTCACCCTCCCAAGGCCGTGGGGTACTCAGTACCGGGCTGGTGTCAGGGGGAATGTGTCACAGCAGCGGTGACCTGGTCCGTGGCCCTGGGCACCCAAATCAATGGTGGTTTGTGATATAGTTTATGTGATAGTTCGTGACGCCACCTGTGGTGTTTGGCAAGCAAGATGTTAAGCTAACGCTGCATGCAGATCCTCTGGGGCTGATGGTGTGTTGCAGCATAGATGGTGTAGCTCCCCACAGGTGAAGCTGTAACCCCAGGGCAGTGTAATGGCAATAGATGAGAAAAGGCGCAGGCGGTGTGAGGAATGCTGGTACCCAAATGAATGGAAGACACCAGGGCTTGCAGTTCCAAAGCTTTAGTCACAGTCCGTGGTACACACTGGTGCCTGCCTCCGTGCTGTGTCCTCCAGGGCAGAGACTCAATCTACCTCCCGGTCAAGTCAGGATTCTCCTATCCAACACTCCGCCAACATGTACCTCTCCTGAATGACTCCTCTATTGCGCCATAAGGTGGGAAGAGCTCCAGCACTGTGGTACTCTGAAGTTCCTCCTGTCAGATGTTCCTAACAACTCTACTTGTATGGCAGACAGCTGTAGCCTCTCTCGGGGACTCCCTTCTCCGGAGTCCTGGCTCTCTATTCAGTTGCTGTTGTGCCCCAAGTCTTAGATGGGAGTAGTGCATTTAGAGCCAACTACTCCACCGGTGTCTGCTGCAGAACCATAAGCGTCCATACAACCTCGGGGACCTGGCCCTGGCCTTGCCCTGAGAACCTATAGGCAGGGTTCCTCTTCCAACCTACAACTCCTCTCTGTTCTCTCTTCTCCTCTTTCCTATGGAAGCTTAGGTTGCAGTTCTACGTCTTTTTCTCTCTTGTTCCTTTCCAGTGCCAGCTGGCTCAGATCACTGAGGCAGCTGCAGCACTCCTTCCTCCGTCCCTTCTTCCAGGGATCCCTTCTCCTCCCGAGTGGCTTCCTTCCTCACTGACCTTCTGTCAGACTCCCCTCTGACTGATCTGTAATTCTAAACCTTCCTAACCTTTTATATGGATCTCAACTCCACCCACCTCCCAGCACATCCAGTGTTCCATGCAGGGAACCACCAAGGCACTCCTAATGACTAGGAGGAGAGAAACACCTCACTGTGGATGTGCAGAACTACCCTGTTGTATGGGATGTGAGTGTTGGAGTGTGGAAAGGAGTTCCCAACTTACCTAGTTGGTGGGGCACTACACCTTAGGAGAAAGTGCAGTACCTCTGTGGCGACTGAGCCTCATGGGCGCCACATACCCCCCCGGTAAGCACAGCACGTCCACGGGCTGCAAGACAACAAAGTTGACAGTACAGGAACATACAAAAATTTTTTTAATGCTGCATAAACAATTCTTATACTAAGCTTCCTAGTATAGGAGGTACGTATTCTTGAACGTTACAAACAAATCTTATTTAACTATCTAAACTTCAAGTCGAAAAGTGCAATTTCTCATTCCAAGTGCCATTATCTGTGACTCACTATCACTTCAGTATTATTCAGCTCTTCCTTCTCTAGTGCACATTTATTTTTGTACTTTCACTGTCTCTTCTAGATGCAAGACGCTGACCACAAGTACCTGGTCCGTCACCTGTCTACTTTCAATTTCTTATTCTTAATTCTATATCAAAACATTCTCAATTCTCTATCTAAAAGCCATTTCTTAGTTACTAATACTCTTATAAAACACATTATCAAATACTTCACAGTAAAACATTCAACAATTATTCTTGTAAGTGCAGGTCACCGCTCCCAGCCAGGATTTCTTGCAGTGTCCTTTGAGGTAGACATCATCTTCGCAAAGTGTCCTTATGTAAAATCTTGACATCATCTTCGCAAAGTGTCTTTTTATGTAAAACCAAGAGAAAGTACCTAAAGAGGTGAAAACTATTTTCAAGAGAGTTTGTGATACACTCCAAGTTCATGATCACTGTAGTTCAAAATTGAAGATCGCTGCCACTGCAAAAACTAGGCAACAAAAGTGCTACCAGAAAAACAAAAACATGATGAACAAAAAGGCACAACTGGTGCAAACAAACCCTCCTGGGTAACGAGATTTATAAATTCTTATTGCTGATCCCCTCCTGGGGTTCTGGAAGCTGAACTGGGACTGTCCTCATCCTGATTCTGGTTTCTTGCTAAAGGGCCTTGAAGCTGTGGCAAATGGAACCCATGATGTATCTCAATGCCCATCAACTGCTCCTCCTCGATAGGTGGTTCCGCTGTCCTGGTACGAGGTCTAGCTCCTAGGGCTTCTGCAGCTTGTCGGCGCTGATAAGCAACTGCCTGGGGACTTGGCAGTGAAGGGATCCCGAGATCACCGTCTCAAAACGATCCAGACCCCCCTCTTCCCTGAAGATATCGGATCAGACGTGCCGGCTCCAACCGTACCCCTAGCAGCAGGGACCTCCTCCGCCTCCCCATCAACACATTAGGAAGGCCGGGGTATATACCTGCGAGTTCCCGGTGGTGTGGCCTCTGCTCCGGAGCAGGCGTGGTGGCAATAGGTGCTGCCCGGTGAGATACCGGGGATTGGCTCCGGTTCCGCGGGGGTCGCAGGCGGGACCTGCGCAGCCGGGCCAGGTCCGGGCAGGAGCTTCTCTTCCTCTGCTTCAGCTCCCTGGGCTGTGTACAACTCCTCTGGTATTAGCGGCAAAGAAGGGACAGAGTACGCTGCTGGTGGCATGGCAGCGGCTCCAAGCTCCACAGGGTCTGCCAGGGAAAGGTCCGCTGCAGCAGCGGCGGGTACCGGTGAAGCGGGTACTGCAGGCGTAGGCCCCTCCCGGGCGCGCTGCAAGTTCAATGTCCATAGCGCTTCTCGCCTCAGTCGCAGGCGGCGCGTCAGCTGAATAATCTCGTCCTCCAGCTGTTGGTGATTCATCCCTGAGATCGGGTCGGAGCCTTCAGCCATGACGCCAGGGAGATCTGTTTCCCCGCGCTCTGCAGGCCTCCTTCCCTCACTCTCCAAAATGGCATTCTGGCGTTCTACCTGCCTCAGCCCCTTTCCCGCCACTGGCTTCTTCTGCCCCTCCTTCCGGGGGCGGCGTCTCCTTCCAGCGCCTCCATACAAAGCCAGTATACGAACCCCTTGGGGGGTGGGCCATGTCGCTGTCACATAGTAATTCAGGCAGGGAAGGCCCAATACTCTTTGCGGTCCTTTCCTAGGACCTCCCATGTCTTCACGCCCTTCTTCTCCGCGCCAGCGGCCATTTGTAATGTCCATTTTACAGTCTATCAAATCAGGTCTTCTGCACATTTTCAAAAGTATAAAGTCTCAAAAATTTCTGGAGCACAGAACCCAATGGCATCGGGTTTCGTCATCCTGTTCGTGACGCCAAGTTGGGTCGCCCTCCCAGGGCCGTGGGGTACTCGGTACCGGGCCGGTGTCAGGGGGAATGTGTCACAGCAGCGGTGACCCGGTCTGTAGCCCTGAGCGCCCAAATCAATGGTGGTTTGTGATATAGTTTATGTGATAGTTCGTGACGCCACCTGTGGTGTTTGGCAAGCAAGATGTTAAGCCAACGCTGCGTGCAGATCCTCTGGGGCTGATGGTGTGTTGCAGCATAGATGGTGTAGCTCCCCACAGGTGAAGCTGTAACCCCAGGGCAGTGTAATGGCAATAGATGAGAATAGGCGCAGGCGGTGTGAGGAATGCTGGTACCCAGATGTAGCAGTGTTGACGGTGTTAGCGCACAAATGAATGGAAGACACCAGGGCTTGCAGTTCCAAAGCTTTACTCACAGTCCGTGGTACACACTGGTGCCTGCCTCCGTGCTGTGTCCTCCAGGGCAGAGACTCAGTCAACCTCCCGGGCAAGTCAGGATTCTCCTCTCCAACACTCCGCCAACATGTACCTCTCCTGAACGACTCCTCTATTGTGCCTTAAGGTGGGAAGAGCTCCAGTACCGTGGTACTCTGGAGTTCCTCCTGTCAGATGTTCCTAACAACTCTACTTGTATGGCAGACAGCTGTAGCCTCTCTCGGGGACTCCCTTCTCCGGAGTCCTGGCTCTCTATTCAGTTGCTGTTGTGCCCCAAGTCTTAGATGGGAGTAGTGCATTTAGAGCCAACTACTCCACCGGTGTCTGCTGCAGAACCATAAGTGTCCATACAACCTCGGGTACCGGGCCCTGGCCTTGCCCTGAGAACCTATAGGCAGGGTTCCTCTTCCAACCCACAACTCTGTTCTCTCTACTCCTCTTTCCTATGGAAGCTTAGGTTGCAGTTCTACATCTTTCTCTCTGTTGTTCCTTTCCCGTGCCAGCTGGCTCAGATCACTGAGGCAGCTGCAGCACTCCTTCCTCCATCCCTTGTTCCAGGGATCCCCACTCCTCCCGAGTGGCTTCCTTCCTCATTGACCTTCTGTCAGACTCCCCTCAGACTGATCTGTAATTCTAAACCTTCCAAACCTTTTATATTGATCTCAACTCCACCAAGGCACTCCTAATGTCTAGGAGGAGAGAGACACCTCAATGTGGATGTGCAGAACTACCCTTATGTGTGGGATGCGAGTGTTGGAGTGTGGAAAGGAGTTCCCAACTTACCTAGTTGGTGGGGCACTACACCTTAGGAGAAGGTGCAGTACCTCTGTGGCAACTGAGCCTCAGGGGCGCCACATAAACATCGTATGAATTATTTCTTATCAGCCTATTTAAGGGATATTTGTAAAATCTTTAATTGGTGGAACATTTTTCACGTCCTGGAGGTAGGGAAATTACCCATTTCACCTTCCTGACCAGGGCAATTTTATGAAATGGTTCAACAGATCCCAGTGATTCTGAGAATGTTTTTTTCATGATATATTGTTCTTCATGCTAGTGCTAAATTCAGGAGAATATTTTTTGTTTATTTGTGAAAATATCGCTATTTTGCCTAAAATTTAGCAAGTTTCAAACGTTTAATTTTTATGCCCTTAAACCAGATATTTATATCACACAAAATAGTTAATAAATAACAATTACCACATGCCTACTTTATATCTGCATCATTTTTTAAAGATCATTTTTTTTGTTATGAAGTTAGAAGGGTTAAAAGTTTATCAGCAATTTCAAAATTTTCCAACAAAATTTACAAAACCATTTTTTTAGGGACCACACCACATTTGAAGTGACCTTCAGGGGCCTAAATGACAGAAAATAGCCAAAAGTGACACAATTTTAAGAACTGCACCCCTCAAAGTGCTCAACACGACATTCAAGAAGTTTATTAACCCTTTAGGTGCTTCACATGAAATAAAGCAATGTGGAAGGAAAAAATGAAAATTTTAATTTTTCACACAAAAATGTTCATATAGCCCTAAACTTTGCATTTTTAAAAGGAAAAAAATAACCTTACAATTTATTGTGCAATTTATTCATATGTGGCTAAAAACTACTGTTTGGGTGCACAGCAGGGCTCAGAGAGGAAGGAACACTTATTTGACTTTTGGAGCGCAACATTGCCTGGAATAGTTAGCGGACACCGTGTCGCGTTTGCAGAGCCCCTCATGTGCCTAAACAGTGCAAATCCCCCACAAATTACTGCATTTTGGTAACTATACCCCTCAAGGAATTTATTTAAAAAAGCTAATATATTAAACACCTTCTTCTCCGCGGTATTCACGGTGGAAAATGAAATGCTAGGTGAAATGCTGAGAGACAAGGAAAACCCTATATTAAGGGTCACCAATCTAACCCAAGAAGAGGTGCAAAACCGGGCTAAATAAGATTAAAATAGATAAATCTCCGGGTCCGGATGGCATACACCCACGAGTACTAAGAGAACTAAGTAATGTAATAGACAAACCATTACATTATTTCTTATATTTAGAGACTCTATAGCGACGGGGTCTGTTCCACAGGACTGGCGCATAGCAAATGTGGTACCAATATTCAAAAAGGGCTCTAAAAGTGAACCTGGAAATTATAGGCCAGTAAGTCTAACCTCTATTGCTGGTAAAATATTTGAAGGGTTTCTGAGGGATGTTATTCTGGATTATCTCAATGAGAATAACTGTTTAACGCCATATCAGCATGGGTTTATGAGGAATCGCTCCTGTCAAACCAATCTAATCAGTTTTTATGAAGAGGTAAGCTATAGACTGGACCAAGGTGAGTCATTGGATGTGGTATATCTTGATTTTTCCAAAGCGTTTGATACCGTGCCACACAAGAGGTTGGTACACAAAATGAGAATGCTGGGTCTGGGGGAAAATGTGTGTAAATGGGTAAGTAACTGGCTTAGTGATAGAAAGCAGAGGGTGGTTATAAATGGTATTTTCTCTAACTGGGTCGCTGTGACCAGTGGGGTACTACAGGGGTCGGTGTTGGGACCTATTCTCTTCAACATATTTATTAACGATCTGGTAGAAGGTTTGCATAGTAAAATATCTATATTTGCAGATGATACAAAACTATGTGAAGCAGTCAATACAAGAGAAGATAGTATTCTGCTACAGATGGATCTGGATAAGTTGGGAACTTGGGCCGAAAGGTGGCAGATGCAGTTTAACAATGATAAATGTAAGGTTATACACATGGGAAGAAGGAATCAATATCACCATTACACACTGAACGGTAAACCACTGGGTAAATCTGACATGGAGAAGGACTTGGGGATCCTAGTTAATGATAAACTTACCTGGAGCAGCCAGTGCTAGGCAGCGGCTGCCAAGGCAAACAGGATCATGGGGTGCATTAAAAGAGGTCTGGATACACATGATGAGAGCATTATACTGCCTCTGTACAAATCTCTGGTTAGACCGCACATGGAGTACTGTGTACAGTTTTGGGCACCGGTGCTCAGGAAGGATATAATGGAACTAGAGCGGGTACAAAGGAGGGCAACAAAATTAATAAAGGGGATGAGGGAACTACAATACCCAGAGAGATTAGCAAAATTAGGATTATTTAGTCTAGAAAAAAGACGACTGAGGGGCAATCTAATAACCATGTATAAGTATATAAGGGGACAATACAAATATCTCTCCGAGGATCTGTTTATACCAAGGAAGGTGACGGTCACAAGGGGGCATTCTCTGCGTCTGAAGGAGAAAAGGTTTTTCCACCAACATAGAGGATTCTTTACTGTTAGGGCAGTGAGAATCTGGAATTCCCTGCCTGAGGAGGTGGTGATGGCGAACTCAGTCGAAGGGTTCAAGAGAGGCCTGGATGTCTTCCTGGAGCGTAACAATATTGTATCTTACAGTTATTGTTAGATTCTTTAGAAGGACGTAGATCTGGGGATTTATTCTGACAGAATTTTATAGGCTGAACTGGATGGACTAATGTCTTTTTTCGGCCTTACTAACTATGTTACTATGTTATTTAGAGGTGTGGTGATCATTCTTGAACGCACCGGTGCTTCACAGAATTATTTAACATTGAGCTGTGAAAATTAAAAAAAGATTAAAAATTTTCCACAAAAATGTTGCTTTGGCCTCAAGTTTTCAATTTTCAAAAGGTATAATAGGAGAAAATAATTTTCACACATGGAAATGGATAAAAATGACACCAAAATTTGTCACACAATTGCTGCTGAACGTGGCAATACCCCTTATTTGGCTGCACAGTATTGCTTAGCCACATGCCGACATGCACAATGGAAGGAGAGCTATTTGACTCTAGGAGAACAAATTATTGTAGAATAGTATGCTGAGCCCCAACGTGCCAGAGTAGCAGAATTCTCCCTCAAATAACCCTGTTTTGGAAATTACACCCCTTTATGTACATTTATGTATGAATTTATGTACAGGTGAAGGAAAGGACGAGCTGGGTACAATGTATGGGCACTACAGTGTATGGGCACTACACCGTACAGACACTGCAATGGCAGATTTACAATTTTTGCACAGCAACATCCACTGCCGCTTGTTTCTGGAAAACATCCTTGGAGTAAAAATTGTCACAACCCCTGTAGATAAGTTCCCAGAGGGATGTAATTTCCAAAATGTGGTCACTCGAGCAGGAATTCTGGTCTTCTGGAAGTTAGGGGCTTTTTATATGGAGCCTGCAAACTGTTCTACGATAATTTGTCAAATAGCGCCTCTTCACTTCCGAATCTCGCTATGTTTCTAAGCAGTACTGTACAGTCACATATGGGGTATTGCCAAGTTCAGCAGAAATTGTGTCAGAAATTTTGGTGAATTCATTGAGAGGTGTAGTTTGTAAAATGGGGTCACATATGCAGGGTTATGTGTTCTGGCACCTCAGGGGCCCTTCCAAAAATATTTGATTTCTGATTCCCAAAAAAAAGAAAACAAAATATTTATTATTGATCTTATAGGAAACCCAATTTTGTTCCAGTTTCTTATCTTAAACTTAACTTTCTATATTTTTTTCTTAGCTGTCCAGGAATGTCACAAGAATCATTTACATGAAAAAACAAAGACTCTTATAGAGAACAAACCTCCAGGATGTAACCAGGAAGAGGAAAGTTTTTCATTCTGTACCCGTTATGTGAATCTCATTATTGTCTCCACTAAACAGTTTAGAGAACGATCTGAGAATGAGCTCATAGAGACCGGGGTAAAACATGAGGAATACATAAAAAACACAGAAAATGAATTACAACGCATTACCCCAAACAAGATGTTTCGTTGCGTTCACCAATCTAGACATGTGCCACGTATGGTAATGGTGAGCGGAGTACCAGGTGTAGGGAAGACCACACTGATGCAGAAGTTTGTGTATGATTGGGTGACAGGAAAACTCTACCAAAGATTCTCTTTTGTTTTTTTCTTCAAATTCCGGGAACTCAACAGACTGGAGGATAAGGTTACTCTGGAGACAATGATCCTTAATCAATACCCATATCTGGAGGGGCAGCTTGGGAACATCCTTCAAGATCCAGAGAAACTTCTCTTTATATTTGATGGTTTAGATGAAAGCAGTCATGATGACATGGATTTTAGATCAAGTCGCTTGTGCTCTAATTATAAGCAGGCTGAACTTTATGGTCAGATTATTGTTAGTCTGGTGAGAAAGTCTCTTCTTAATGGTTGTTCTGTCCTGATGACCAGTCGCCCAACCAGACTGGCATTGATTGATTGTTGTAATGTTTTTCAGCGAATGGTAGAAATCATTGGATTTTTTCCAGAAGAACGGCAGATGTACTTTGAAAATTTCTTCAACACCAAGGAACTGGCAGAAAAAGCTTTTAATTATGTGAGGCAGAATGACACATTGTACACATTCTGTTACCTCCCGTCTTACTGCTGGATCATCTGTACAGTGTTATCCAAGAGCTTCCAATCAACAACTAGTGATCAGCGGGTGTCATTATTACCCAAAACTGTGACACAACTCTTTGCAATATTTGTTGCCAACATTCTGTCCAATCACAGCCTGTACCAGAGTGACGCCCAAAAACTCCTGCGATCCATCGGATGGATGGCAGAATATGGAGTAATGAATCACAAAGTTATTTTCGATCATCGACATCTGGGTTCCTTCCACGTGAACCATAAGTCAAAACTCTTATCAAGTTTTCTCATGGAATCTGATGAACCTGTGTGCTATTCCTTCTTACATCTCACTGTTCAGGAGTTCTTGTCTGCCTTTGTCCATTACGCTGATTATACTCCTGTGAGGTTACAGAAATCGCTGAAAGAAGCAAGATCCTATTCTGATGGACGAGGTGAAATATTCCTCCGATTCCTGTGTGGTCTGTCAGACAGCTCTACCAGGTCAATATTAAGTGGCTACCTGGACGGAAAAGCAACTATGTCATCTATAGATGTTATCACTTGGGTGAAGAACTTTCTTTCAGAAGAAAATAAATTGGTGGGAAGTGTAGACTATAAGCGACGTCTTCTCACCATATTCTTTTATCTGTTTGAAACCCGGAATAAAGCTCTGGTTCTGGATACATTGAAATCATGTACCATTTTTGACCTTTCTGGTGTTCACTTGTCAGCTCTAGACTGCACAGTGTTGGCATTTATTCTGCAAGCCTGCACAAGTGTAGAAAAACTCGATTTAACTGATTGTTCCATAAATGCTGAAGGATTAGAAAGACTTGCACCAGTTTTACATAGCCTCCAGAATCTCAGGTACAGTGCAAATTATATTTTATTTTTACATTTATTGTATTCATGTGTCTTGCTTTTTAGTACTAGATCTATTATTATATAGTGCTTTAATTTCCCTTTCCTTTTTGTAGCAGCCACATGCTGCTTTGTGAACCTATGGGCAGTGAGCGGCTCCTATACACAGGCGAGGGATTAAAATGCGCATACACTGGCACTGTGTGCACGTACTCGCCCCCTGCATGTCAGTAGGCTCTGTACAAATGCATTGAGAAACATTGAGGAAAAAAAAATAACACAACTATCATAATATGGTTGCATAAATGTGACCACCCTCTTATAACTGCATATATGGTTGGGTTAAGAATTAGCCAATCACATTTACCCTCATGTTACATAGTAGTCAGCACTCTGCTGCCATCATTTATAGTGATTCTCAGTAATTCCATGTAAAGTTTAGCTGTTTTAGTCAAATTTTCCTGACATTTTCTTAGTTACATTTTACAGCAAAAGCCATGGTCCATAAACAGCTTACAACACAGCAAAGGGTTCTGATTGTAGAAAGTTATCAGTCAGAAGAAGGGTATAACATTTTTTCCAAGATAGATATACTATGAAACACTGAAGATTGACATCAAGAAGTGGAGTAAATTTGGCACAACATTGACATTATCTGAAGCTGGATGTTCCTCAAAATGTAATGAAAAAAAGTAGAAAATTGCTCAAGGAAGCTGCCAAGAGGTCAACAGCAACGTTAAAGGAGCCAAAGAAATTTCTGGCAAGTACTGATTGTGTGTTTCATGAGACTACAGTATGCCAGATTCTTCATACTATATGTCTGACCTGTGGGATAGGGTGGCAAGATAGCAGCCTTTCTTATAAAAAAAAAAATCCAAGCTTGAATATTTTGCCAACACCTACATCAAGTCTGTGAAAAACATAAGCCAGACTGTTTTGGCCATAATTCCAAAAGATATATTTGGCACAAAACCAACACTTTGCATCACCAAAAGAACACCATACCCACAGCGAAGCACAATGGAGGCAACATAATGCAATGGGGCTGGAACTGGGGATTTCCTCAAGGTAGAAGGAGTTATGAATAGTTCCAAATATGAAACAAAACCTTCTGATTTTTGCAGCACAACAACGATCCCAAGCATACCTCCAAATCAACAAAATAATGGCTTCACCAGAAAAAGATGAAAATTTAGGAATGGCCCAGCCAGAGCCCAGACCTGAATCCAATTGAAAATCTGTGGATTAACCTGAAGAGGGTGCCTTATACAGGAGATGCCTTCGCAATCTTACAGATTTGAAGCTACTGCAGGGAAGAAATGGCAAAGATTGCCAATTTTAGATGTTCTGATAAACTCAAGTCCTAACCAAAAAGATTGAATTCTGCCATAAATTCAAAGGGTACGTCCCAAAGTATTAGTTTAAGGGTGTGCATCTTTAGGCAGTCACATTATTTTAGTTCTTGATTTTTTTTTCCAGCGCTTGAGAAAGGCTCATTATTAAACTGAAGCCTCGCACACTATGTGATGGTAGTAAATATACACTTTTTAACTTTTCAAAATACCCTGGTGTTGTTCTTTTTCATATTTATTTTGATTACTTTGAACGAGCTGTTCAACTCTTATGGCAATGTGCACAGGCCATTTTAGTTGATACCAGATGAAGGGGAGTCCGGTCTCAATAGTATGATTGTATCGCAGTTTAACAATGTGCATACTTATGCAACTACATTATTTCAGTTCCTTATTTTTATTTTTCCACTTAAAGAGATTTCAGTTTATTTTTCAATGGATTTATACAGTTTATGGGTGACATTAAAAGTGAAAAAAGTTCTGAAATTATTGTTCTTGGTGTGATTTTTTTACATGACAAAAGCCTGGCATTTTAACAGGGGTGTGTAGACTTTTTATATCCACAGTAGCTGCCAGCATTCCTAACGTTCACCACACACCAGAGGTGGTTTCTAGGGATGACATTTATGGATCTCGGTAACTGCTGGGGACATTTTGCTTTTTATATACAGTATTTTATACTGATGCCCCGTGGACGCATCACACACTTTTCATCTTTTTATTCTTACAGATTGGTTAAAAATAATCTAACAGAAATGTCCTGCATCCAGTTGGCCTCTATAATAAGAAATAGCCGGTCCCTGAAGACACTTGACCTGGCTGTCAACAATTTGGCCGGTCCTCACTTCAGTGACTTGATGGAGGCTCTGTCCAATCCTGACTGCACAGTCGAGAACTTACAGTGAGTATAAGAGACGGGTACAGAACAAGTATTAAATTATGTCTCTGGGAGACACTGATAATTGCTCATTGATGGATATTTCACTTCCTCATGTCATTTCTCATGTCTTGAAAATTAGGTTACAAGTAATGTTATCCACCACTATTATTACTTTTCCACTATTGTGTATGGAGTCTTGTCAGAGACTGAAGAGGAGCCGCATAACTTGACATTCTGGACATATATCAGGTGAAAAGATACAAGCGACTTGAGCCATACTGATGGAAAACATCAAACAATTGAGAGTTTATTACTCGGTTTAGGTAGCAAATAAGATGACAAAGCTCGTTATCTTGGGTGGTGCCCACTGTCAGACTGGAGTGCCAAGGGCCCACCAGTAACATTGACTTTGGTGGGGCCCACTTTTCACCTGCATATAAATATTACACTACCCTCGTTCACAAATTTACCTATATCTCTATATAATAATAAACTGGGTAGTTTGGCTAATAAATGATGAGATCCCAACTTCTTCTGTACAGAGTGTATCAAGTGAATTATGCCAAGTACTGCTCATACAGTGGGGTTGGGAGCCGAGATCTGCACAGGGGCCCACCGGGGGATTCCCCTGTTACCCTATGGGCCAGTCAGAGCCTCGTGCTGCCTGCGCAGAGTGCATATGGATGGGACATATTCATTTTGACTGCTGCTCACTGCAGTAGTAGCGACCAAGATGACAGAAGAGGAGCAGCTAAAGTATAAAACAGTGCACTTCAATTGTGTGTTCAGTTATTACAAAGATCTCTTTTTATATTTTTACACTTTTTGTAATTAGGGTTAGAGCATGGGTTGGGCCACAAGCTAGGATTAGGCTTAGGCTGGAGTCACACTAGAGAGGAATACGGACGAGTGCTATACGAGAAAAAAATCGCATAGCACTAGGATCAATGTTAAATCTATGCGGCAGCTCCCATCACCGTATTTTTTCTCAGCCGTATTACACGTACGATTGAAATCGCAGTATGCTGCGATTGTCACCGATTCTTGGCCAAAACTCACCAATGCAAGTCTATGGGTGCGAGAAAAACTCAAAAACCACGCTGACCATCAGTGTGACTTGCGAGAAATATGCACCGGTGTCCTTTGAAAAGCCAGCAATTCATGTGCAGTGTACAGTAAAATCACACTGAAAGCTTACAATAGAATTTAGAATAGATACAGTATATTCACATAATATAGGTATATATATATATATGTCATTGACACACATACATATATTTATATTTCATAGAACGATATATAGAAGAATAGCCGCTAATTCATTTGTCGGCATCTGTAAAATCATAGAATCATAGAATCGTAGAGTTTGAAGGATCCTCCTGGGCCATCTGGTCCAACCCCCTGCTCAAAGCAGGATTCGCTAAATCATCCCAGACAGATATCTGTCCAGCCTCTGTTTTAAGACTTCTATTGAAGGAGAACTCACCACCTCTTGTGGCAGCCTGTTCCACTCATTGATCACTCTAACTGTCAAAAAGTTTTTTTTTTATATCTAATCTGTGTCTCCTTCCATTCAGTTTCATCCCATTGCTTCTAGTCTTTCCTTGTGCAAATGAGAATAAAGTTGATCCTTCTACAATGTGACAGCCCTTTAGATATTTGTAGACAGCTATTAAGTCTCCTCTCAGTCTTCTCTTTTGCAAACTAAACATTCCCAAATCCTGAAACCTTTCCTCATAAGACAGGGTTTGCAGATTGGTCACCATTCTGGTCGCTCTTTTCTGAACTTGCTCCAGTTTGTTGATGTCTTTTTTAAAATGTGGCACCCAAAACTGGACACAGTATTCCAGATGAGGTCTGACCAAAGAGGAGTAGAGGGCAATTATGACTTCACGTGATCTAGACTGAATGGTTCTGTTAATACATCCTAGAATTGCATTTGCCTTTTTTGCTGCTGCATCACACTGTTGACTCATATTCAGTCTGTGATCTATTAGTATACCCAAATCTTTTTCACATGTGCTGTTGCTTAGTCCTATTCCTCCCATTCTGTATATGCTTTTTTCATTTTTATTGCCCAGATGTAGTACTTTGCATTTTTCCCTGTTAAAAACCATTCTGTTAGTTGCTGCCCACTGCTCCAGTTTATTTATATCTTTTTGAATCTTCTCTCTCTCTTCTCTAGTATTAGCTATCCCTCCTAGCTTTGTGTCATCAGCAAATTTAATCAGTTTACCTTCAATTCCTTCATCTAAATCGTTGATAAAGATGTTGAACAATACAGGGCCAAGGCCAGAGCCCAGTGGTACCCCACTTGAGACATTCTTCCACCTGGATGTGCAGCCATTTACGACCACTCTTTGGGTCCGATCACTAAGTCAGTTAAGAATCCACCTAACAGTTGCCTTGTCCATTCCATACTTAGTCATTTTTTCAATAAGGATTGTGTGAGATACTTTGTCAAATGCTTTGCTGAAGTCAAGATATACTATATCTACAGAATTTCCTTGATCCACCCAATCAGTGATTCTGTCATAGAAGGAAATTAAGTTAGTCTGGCATGACTTATTAGTTACAAACCCATGCTGACTCTGTTTAATCACTTCATTCTTATCCAGGTACTGACATACATGTTGTTTAATAATTTGTTCAAAGATCTTTTCTGGTATAGAAGTCAGACTCAACGGCCTATAGTTGCCTGGGTCCACCTTCTTCCCCTTTTTGAAGATAGGAACAACATTTGCTCTTCTCCAGTCTTCTGGGACTTCTCCTGTTCGCCATGAATTTTCAAAGATTATGGAGAGGGGTTCAAAAATTTCTTATGCTATCTCCTTCAGTACTCTGGGGTGTAATTCATCTGGACCTGGAGACTTGAATTCATTTAGGTTAGCTAAGTGTTTCCACAGTATATTTCTGTTTATAGTTATCCTGGATTCTTCTATTCTCTTACTAGGACAGTGAAGAAGAGTTGATGTTACATTTCCTTTCTGAGAGAAAACAGATGCAAAATAGGAATTTAAAAGTTCGGCCTTCGCAACATCCTGTCTTACCATTTCATCATTTTCATCCTGTAATAATCCTATAGCATCTTTGACTTTTCTTTTACTTTTGACATATCCCC
The DNA here is from genome assembly GCF_039654945.1 of Dendrobates tinctorius. Classification (NCBI taxonomy): domain Eukaryota; kingdom Metazoa; phylum Chordata; class Amphibia; order Anura; family Dendrobatidae; genus Dendrobates; species Dendrobates tinctorius. The sequence continues at coordinate 2,934,205 of NW_027361752.1, read as the reverse complement.
AAAATCCTTTATTATTGCTTTTGATGTCTCTTGCAAGCCTCAATTCATTGTCAGCTTTAGTAATCTGATTTGTGCCCTGCAGGTTCTGCAGACAGCATTGTATTCTTCTTTAGATATGCCTCCCTCTTTCCATTTTATAAACATTTTTTTCTTCCTTTTTGGCATGTGCTTAAGTTCTGTGTTCATGCATCCTGGTTTCCTTAAATGCTTCCTACTCTTCCCTCTTTTCGGAATTGTTAACGATTGTGCTTTGAGAATTTCATTTTTCAAGATTTCCCATCCTTCCTGGACATTTTTGTCTTTAAGGATATCCAGCCATTGGATCCCTCCAATTCTCTTTCTGAATCCCTTAAAATCTGCCTTTCTGAAATCTAACCTTGACGTCTGAGTCTTCACAGGTCTTCCTCCTCTAGTTATTGAAAATTCTAAAATAGCATGGTCGCTACCTCCTAGGGTCCCAGACACTTTTACCTCCTCAACCATTTCCTCCCTGTTTATAAGGATAAGATCCAAGGTAGCAGTTCCCCTTGTTTTCTCCCCTACCTTTTGGAAGATAAATTTGTCAGCAAGAGAGGATAAGAATTTCCTTGACCTGTTAGTTTTGCCTGAGAGAGATTCCCAACAAATGTCTGGAGAGTTGAAATCTCCCATGACAACTATGTCATATTTTTTGGAGAACTTGGCCATTTGATGCATAAAGAGTTCATCCATATCTTCAGCTTGCACAGGCAGCCTGTAGTAAATGCCTACAATGGTGTCCTTTCCATTGTTCTGTCCTTGTATTCTTACCCAAACAGTTTCCACAGAACTCCCAGTCTCTGAAGCTTCAACCTCTGTGCAGATATACGTGTTTCTAACATACAATGCTACACCTCCTCCTCGTTTATCAAGTCTGTTTCTTGCAAATAAGTTGTGTCCTTCTATCCTTGTGGTCCATACATGTGTATCATCCCACCAAGTTGCAGTGATTCCAAAGACGTCATATTTCTTTTCCTGTGTTAGTAGTCCCAATTCTCCTTGTTTGTTGCCCATGCTTTGTGCATTAGTATAGAAACATTTTAGTTTATGATTGGTTTCTCTTTCTCCAATTTTTTTATTATTTAGATTATCTTGTCTTTGTTCTTCCTTTCCACTTCTAATAGCAGAGTTCTCAATAGCATTCGTCAGGTGTATGGCTTTTTCTGGCCTTTTGCTTCCCTTCCCACATTGTTCTAGTTTAAAGCTCTCCTGATGAGTGTAGCAAGGCGGCTTCCAAATACAATTACAGGATAGGAGACATGGCTTACATACAAAACCTACAAAAGACAAAATGATAAAAACCCTGCTATAATTAAATAAGTAAAAAGCAAAAGTGCATTTAAATCATACAGAGTTCTTAGTAATACTGTATTTGATCAAACATAGCATAAAAGCCGTCCCACCATCGACAAGGTGACTCTGTGGTCGGGGAAGTCTTACACTGTCTAGTATTAATAACCTTGCCCGACTAATCCACCTGTCCCCCCGCTATTCCCCAGCTTCTCCCCTCTGTCAATCCCTTCACTGGCTCCCAATTGCCCAGAGACTCCATTACAAAACCCTAACCATGACATACAAAGCCATCCACAACTTGTCTCCTCCATACATCTGTGACCTCGTCTCCCGGTACTTTCCTGCACGCAACCTCCGATCCTCACAAGATCTCCTTCTCTACTCCCCTCTTATCTCCTCTTCCCACAATCGCATACAAGATTTCTCTCGCGCATCACCCCTACTCTGGAACTCTCTACCACAACATATCAGACTCTCACCTACCATCGAAACCTTCAAAAGAGCCTGAAGACCCACCTCTTCCGACAAGCCTATAACCTGCAGTAACCACCGATCGACCAAACCGCTGCACGACCAGCTCTACCCTCGCCTACTGTATTATCACCCATCCCTTGAAGATTGTGAGCCCTCGCGGGCAGGGTCCTCTCTCCTCCTGTACCAGTTATGACTTGTATTGTTTAAGATTATTGTACTTGTTTTTATGTATACCCCCCTCACATGTAAAGCGCCATGGAATAAATGGCGCTATAACAATAAATAATAATAATAATAATAACCTTATCATGTGTCAAAGTTGACGTCTGTGTGAATAAGGGCAGACAAGGACCGGGTCCCAACCAGTGGACACCAGTCAGGGGAAGCCTTTAAATACAATTTCCAGCTTAGGAGAGGGAGGCCACACCCCAGCTTGCCAATTTTTGTGTTTTTTCATGGTTTGCATACAGTAAACCCATGCAGAAGAGTTAGATTTATATATGTTTGTGACTAATTCTGTTAGTAGTATGTGTGCATAAAATTTGGGACCTGTATGTATTTAATAAAAGAATGTTTTCACGGAAAAAAATGGCGTGGGCTCCCTCACAATTTTCTGCACCAGAGAGGGAAAGCCAGTGACTGGGGGCAGATATTAATAGCCTAGAAAGGGACTATTGTTATTGGCTCCCCCCTGGTTAAAGCCCCCAGCCACCCCAGAAAAGGCGCATCTGTAAGATGCACCAAATCCGGCACTTAGCTACTCTCTTCCCACTGCCTTTAGTGGTGACATATGGTGTAATAAGGGGTTTACGCTGCCAGAAGAAGAATATATCGAAACGCGTGTTGGGGTAGGAGCAGGTCTTTGTTGGTTCCCCACTGAGGTAATAATATTCTGATAGAACTTTAATAGATTAATCCAATCTGGCTATGTTACATGCACTGAAGCACTTTTCTTTGGATAGTTCTCAGGGCATTTATTTCCATAATTTTTTTGATATATTCATTTTTTTCACTGATTAGCACTTTGGCACTTTAATTTAGGTTAAAATTGTGCATTTAATAATTTTACCCAATGGATACTATATGAGTGGCATTGTCTATGCTGTGTGGTTATCTAAATGCTAATGTATATTATTTTGGACCAATTTTGATCTGTTTTTTGGCTGGAGGCATCATCATTTACCTTTTATAGAATTTATTATTTGATTTTTTGTGTTATAAATAAAAAATATATATTTTTAACAAAACATTCTTGTGCCTGTCCATTATCGTGGGTCGCTTTGTGTCATACAAAGTATATAATTAGTCCAAAAGAGAACGCTGGACGGCACCACTAACAAGCTCACACCTGCGGCTAAAATGCTTCACAGAAGCCACAGCCGGCAATAACTTCCAAGATTACCCATAGGTGCTCATTCACATGAAAACCGAAACAGTGCATCATATAGCCAAGAAAAAGAATTTGAATGGCACTCACCGGGTAAAAACTTTCAAGAATTTATTAGGGAATCCATGACAGGAGAACGGGAGCAAAAAGCAGGAGTAACGACGATCAATTTGCGCTTAGGTCACATTGCAAAATCTGCATTATAGTATGGCACTCGTTCCATGCTGAGCTTTCTACTGTGCCTGGAAAGTAGTTCCCGATTACATGTACAGTATTGGCTCACAGAAATTGCATGACAAAGGTCCATATTTTCCTATTAGCCCTTATAAAAATTAATAAATTGGGGCTAAACCTACTCTTTAATGGTGAACATGTAATTATTCATTCTTCACCGCCAAATGGTATAAAATTTGTGAGGCACATGTGGTGTCAACATGTTCACTGCACCCTTAGATGAATTCAATGGAGGGAGTAGTTTGTAAAATGGGGTTACTTATAGAGGGTTATGCTGTTCAGGCACCTCAAGGTCTATGCCAATGTGACATGACACCCTCAAGCCACGCCAGCAAAATCTGAACTCCAATACTGTGGTTCTTCTCTTCATAGCTTTGTATTGTACCTCTAAAGTAGTTTTTGACGGTCTTTTTTAGGATTGCATAAAAGTGCCGTCGGCCACAGTTTTGTGCTCTGCTTCCTCTTTATAGTGAATAGATCCCTGGAGGGTTTCATCTGAACCATGTCAGACAGAGATTTAGATGGCAACAAGTAAGTGCTCATTGCGGTGCGCCGGATAAATGTGATACCAAAAGTTATGTAAAGTGATCCCAATAAAAGCTTTAAATTAATCCACATAAAAAACATGCACTCACTCAGGTCTGCTATCTGTTAACGGAAGTATAGGGGGTGAGAGGTAGCGCTGTCATTCAGTTAGGGGATCACTCACTTGGCAGCGAATAAAACACATCCGGCACCGGGTTTTCATAAAACCATAACATGTCCATGCTGTTTATTCCTCCATCATAAACCCACAGCAGCAATATACAACAGCTTAGCGTCCATTACAGAGCTTCACTTTGGTTAGCCTCTACTCACACAGGTTATGCAAATGTCCATTGCACAGGCTCTTCAGCTTCAGCGTTATCTCACCCGTCAGGGCTCCTCATGCGGCTTCACCATCCCGCACACGTTCATTCCCTCCAGGGAACTCTCAGGCACATGTCGCCATTGCTCACAGCCACCTCACATGCTGTGAGCCAGGAGACACCTCTCCTAGCGGGACCTTCTGCTCCGGACCAACCAGATCCCTGCATTCACCTCATGTGACCTACTTTGGCCACCATATATGGTCCGTAGACACGCCCACCGGGTCACATGGCTATGACCTCATCACAGGTCCTTCCCACACTCATACACACTCTACCATAGTGTTCTAAACACACCCCCTGGGTGGGTTTGTAGGTAACTAGGCCGCCCGTCTCCCTAGTTACCTGGAGACTTCTCCCTGACACATTGACACAGCACCTCAGCAGTATCACTGCTACTCAGCACACGCATCAGTCTCCATCTCAAGGCCACCCACCTTGAGATACATAACAGTCCTTCCATATTCTGCCACTCATCCTCTCTCTTGGGACATCCACACAGCGCCCCCTAGCGGACACAGTGGTCATTACACCACATACCTCCCCCCTCTGTTCAAACCTGTGGGGTTGAACACACAGCATCACCCCAGGATCTCGAGACCGGGCACTCACTACACCTTGCCCCCCAGGTCAAGAGAACCATCTCCATCTGTCATACGGCCCCATCTCTGCGTTAGGCCTCCCCCGCCCCCAGCGGTCTGAATATCGGTCATTGTCTTTGACCCTCCAGTCGCAGTCTGTCTGCGTCATCAGACACTGTTTAGTCACCACCCTCCTACAGTGCGCTTCGTCACCTGACCTTTTTCCCACTGACCGGCTCTCCTGGTGGGTACGGTCATCAGTCTTAATCGGGCCTACTGTCTGGCCTGAGTCTGGCCCATTCAACGTCTCACAGGAACTAATGTCTCTCAGCCTCGCACGGCCCATTGAATTGCCACTTGCTGACATTCTTCGGCCTCCTGCCATGTCACTACTTGGAGGAACCCTTCGGGTCCTTACATCTTGGGTTGAAGGCGGCCGCCACCTGGTATTCCGTATCTCTTTATTAATTCGCCGACGGTCCAGCCTCAACTGCTCAATCTCTTGCAGGTACCCCACTCGATACTCTACGAGCATCCGAAAGTCTCTCAGGCTCTCCACGGAGCCAACCATCATGATGGGAATCCTACCCTCTTCACTGGATGCCTGGTCTTCATCATCCGGAGGGATCCTCACCCTCACCACACCGGAGATATTCACAATGTCTTGCATTACATTCCTGGATCTTCCAATGATTCTCCAAATCAGAGCTTTGGGTACCGGAACCACATCTTTCCGCAAACCCAGCCGATCCATAGCCTCCATCGCTAACTCTAGGCGTTGAGCAGCCTTCATATTACTCCGCCTGACCAGCTGTTTGGCGTGGAGACATTGTAAATGCATCTCTTTCAGGACAGCTACCCAATTTGCTGTATCTTCCCTGGCTGATATTATCACCAACTGCCGAGTCTCAGGTACCCAGTGCACCTTACACGCCTTGACCGCCTCTTTGAAAGCCTCATGCACACCTTCCTCCGCACAGGCTTCTTGCATGTCTTCGGGTACCTCAATTACAGATTTGAAGGTCCTGGTCTGGCTCTCTTCCAGGCCAGAAGACTCTGGCTTTACCACGGACACTTCCCTCACTACAGTTGACCCGACCGGGTGACTGTCTTCTTCAGTTCTTAACTCACAAACTTCACACGATTTGATCTCTTCATGACCCTTGGCCACAATGGATACTGGCAGTTCCGTCTTGTTATCGCTCGCACTCACCCGCGGTAAGTCCTCGTCCAACTTCTTCACCCGCAAAAGACCTTTCACTACTTCTCTGAGTTCTTCCATCTCATCATTAAGGCTCTTGTTCACACTTTGCCAGGTGGACAGGTGACCTCTGAGCTCCAAGACTTCTTTCTTGAGCTCCTCGACCCTGTGCTCGGCCGTTTGTCTTAGTACTTTTTCTCGTTTAACCTGTTCATCCACCTCCTCTTTGAGGGCCTTATTCAGTCCTTGCCACGATACCATGTAACCTTTGAGCTCAGAGACTTCTTCCTCTAACTCCTCTAGTCTGTGCTCCCAGTCTCTCTCAGAGCCACAGTCACCCCCAGAGTATGAGTCACTCCGACCTGCCGCGCAATCCCTCCAGCTACTCATTAACTATGCGAACACTCCAGCCATTTTATCAACCAGGTCAACGTCAGTTTTGTCACTAGATGTCAGGTCCATCCGATGGGCTGACGTACCCCTTTTCCCGGTCACTTCCACCACTGACCTCTCCACGTCAGGAGCCGACACCGTCTTAGTATTAGTTAGCCCAACAGTAGGAACGTCTCCACCCTCCTGGCATATGTCAACAAACCTGAGAAAGTCCCAGCCCCACTCCAAGGCATACACTAAGTCTGATGGTATACTGCCACCTCAGCACTCACTGCCTCTGAGCCCTTCAAACATTACTCTGTCTACCGCATAGCTCATTGTGACCCCATGTTTATAGCAAACCTGGAACATTTTCTCGGTCAGACAGAAAGTGAGAGGAGTTCCTACCAGAGTCACCTGACTCTTTGAGTCCAACCATCCCGAGATTCCTTCCCGGTGTAGCATCACGGTACACACTTGCGGCCAGTCATTACCTGGAAAGAATATCCCACATTCTGGAAACAACATACACGAACACTGCGGTTTCCCAGACATACCCACTGAGCCAACCAGTGCTGCCATTTTTTCAAACTTGGCCCCTTTCTGGACCACCACCCCAATTTGAGTCACCGCCCCCTCTGGAACTCCACCCCCTTTTGGGTTACTAACTCAATTTGGGTCAGCGCCCCCTCTGGGACTCCACCCCCTTTTGGGCTACCACCCTGATTTGGGCCACCGCCCCCTTCCGGGACTTCCCCATGTCTGTTATCCCGGTCTGCTCAGACCACAGTTCACACCACACAGTTTTTGTCTCTCACGATACCACAAAAGTCCTTGTTGGCACCACCACAGCTCCTGCTGTCACCGAACACCGACACCACCGGCTGCCGGTATCCTCTTCGTAATCCCACCGAGTTACAGAAAGCTGCTTGTCCCCTTCGTAACCCTGCCAAGTTACAGCAAGCCACTTGTCACCTTCGTAACCCCGCCGAGTTACAGCAAGCCGCTTGTCACCTTCTTGACTCCCACTGAGCCACCGCAGTAGGTCCAGGGGCTCGGCAGGTGCTCTTCAGGACATCTGTCTCCGCCTGAGACTGCCCAACATTCACGCCTCACCAGGTCCAAGGTCACACCACGTGCTCCCAGGATCCGACTCTTCTCCCAGCACTGACCATCCAGGAGCTTTCCTCACCGAACCCACCAGGTACACCGTCTTACTCACTGACCCAGGTCAGTACCACACGAACACCAGTCCGTTACCTGTGTTGGCCACACAGGTCCTCGGGTACCTCTTCTCTGCAGAGGCACCCTAGCAATCACCAGTCTCTTACTCCTGGGGAAGCGGCCGCACTGGGCTCACCGATCCGGACAGTGCCTTATTCACTAGGCCGCCCCACGGTTCCAGAACCACAGCCGGATAGTGGCTTCCCCACTTGCAGGCCGTCACAGGCTTTGCTCACACACGTGGCCGGTCAGCAGCACATCACACGGCTTCCACAACCGTCAGCCCTCCTGGCTCAGCGTTGCCGGCACTGCCCATAGCCTTCTCCACCAATTGTGAGGTAGCGCTGTCATTCAGTTAGGGGATCACTCGCTTGGCAGCGAATAAAACACATCCGGCACTGGGTTTTCATAAAACCATAACATAGTCCATGCGGTTTATTCCTCCATCATAAACCCACAGCAGCAATATACAACAGCTTAGCGTCCATTACTCTGGTTATCCTATACTCACACAGGTTATGCAAATGTCCATCACACAGGCTCTTCAGCCTCAGCGTTATCTCACCCGTCAGGGTTTCTCATGCGGCTTCACCATCCTGCACACTTTCATTCCCTCCAGGGAACTCTCAGGCACATGTTGCCATTGCTCACAGCCACCTCACATGCTGTGAGCCAGGAGACACCTCTCCTAGCAGGAACTTCCACTCTGGACCAAACAGGTCCCTGCATTCACCTCATGTGACCTACCCTGGCCACCATATATGGTCCGTAGCCATGCTCACCTGGTCACATGGCTGTGACCTCATCACAGGTCCTTCACACACTCATACACACTCTACCACAGTGTTCTAAACACACCCCCTGGGTGGGTTTGTAGGTAACTAGGCCGCCCGTCTCCCTAGTTACCTGGAGACTTCTCCCTGACACATTGACACAACACCTCAGCAGTATCACTGCTGCTCAACACACGCATCAGTCTCCATCTCAAGGCCACCCACCTTGAGATACATAACGGTCCTTCCATATTCTGCCACTCATCCTCTCTCTTGGGATGTCCCCTAGCGGACACAGTGGTCATTACACCACAGGGACTTCCACGTTACAGGTAGTACAAAGGCTCTGGAAAAGCGAAATGGCTCCTTGCCCCTCAAAAGAAATTCAGCAAATTCTGCGCTCCCAAATCCAAATGCCCCCCTCCATTCTCAGCCCCAAAATATACCTAAACCACATATAGCATCCACATGTTCGGCATGTCTGAAGTTATGAGAGTCCACCTAACTTACGGCGGGTGCATGTCTACAGAAGCATGAGTTGGACATAACGTACTGGTGATTGCAACATACAGGTCACTATAACGTACTGGTCACTACAACAGCAGTTTGCAATTTTCATTTGCAAACTACATTGCTTCTTGTTTCTGGAAAACACCCATTGAGTCAAAATCATCAGTACACCTGTAGATAAATTCCCAAAGGGGTATAATTTACAAAATGGGGTCACTTGAGGGGGGATTCTGCTCCTCTAACAATTAGGGACTCTGTATATGGAGTCCACAAACTATTCTATGGGGTATGGCCATGTCCAGTAGGTTCAGTAGGTTCATGTTCAGGGATTCTGCTATTTTGGCAACTCATGGGCTCTCCCAGTGAGTCATGGCATCTGCAAACCAAAACAGTAAAATCTGCACTATAGCATGGCGCTCCTTCTCTTGTAAATTTTGAACTGTGCCTAAAAAATATTTCTAGATTACATGTAGGGTGTTAATAATAATAATAATAATAATAATAAATTTTATTTCTATAGCACCGACATATTCCACAGCACTTTACATTTCAGAGGGGATTTGTACAGACAATAGACATTACAGCATAACAATAATCACATAGATTATAACAAATACCAAGAGGAATGAGGGCCCTGCTTGCAAGCTTACAGTCTATGAGGAAAGAGGTAGACATGAAAGGTGGGTGGTAACAGTTGCCCTGATTGTATGGACCAGCCATAATGTTAAGTGTGTAACAGTACAGACGCGGAGGGCTAATGGATGCATAAAGCATGTGGGAACATGATGCGGGGAACCTGGTTATGGTAAAACTTTTGGCTGTGCCACATAGGTATAGATTAGGTTAATGTGTTGAGGCGATAGGCCAGTCTGAATAAATGCGTTTTCAGGGCACGCTTAAAATTGTGGGGATTGGGGACTAATCGTATTGACCTGGGAAGTGCATTCCAAAGAATTGGCGCAGCACGTGCAAAGTCTTGGAGACGGGAGTGGGAGGTTCTGATTATTGAGGATGCTAACCTCAGGTCATCAGCAGAACGGAGGGCACGGGTAGGGTGGTATACTGAAACAAGGGAGGAGATGTAGGGTGGTGCTGAGCCATGGAGGGCTTTGTGGGTGAGGGTAATAAGTTTATACTGAATTCTGGAGTGGATGGGTAGCCAGTGTAATGACTGGCACAAGGTAGAGGCATTGGTGTAATGATTGGTGAGGAATATGTTGGCACAGGAAAAATGGACCTCAGTTTGTTGTATAAAAAAGTTCATATTAGTGTCACGATATGGGACTGGCCCTGTGTGATGCGACCAGACGATTGGTCGGTCACCTAATAACAAGACAAACAAGCAAGGGAACACCGGGGACTCAATTTACAACGGGGACCCTGCTATAGGGAACGGGGAAAGGGAGACCTCCTGCACTCTGCTGCGGCTGAGTCCTAGACTATCCTGACGTCCCTATACAGGGTCTTTCAACCTGTTGCCGACCAGGATACCTTGTCCCTCACTTACCCTGCATCTATCCCTCACTCGGGAATTGGTAAGTGCGGACACTGGTCCCACCGCTGCACTAATAAACAACAAGGAAAGATAACAGACAAGGTAAGACAAACAACACTTAGCTTTATCTGCTGCAATGCACCGAGCAGCAGAGTAAGGTACCAGATCAGCATAATAATAATAATCTTTATTTTTATATAGCGCTAACATATTCCATTCAGCAGAAGCACCACTGCTCTCAGCCAGCTCCTGTCTTGACCACGGTTGGTAACCAAAAGGAAGTGTATCACCAACACCAGGTGATGCCTCAGGTGACCTTTTATAGGAAGGTAGGAGTGGTCACCATCAGCAGACTCAGACTAACCAAACATGTAGTAATACCAGCAGCCACCGGGGGCAAAAACTAATATTAACCCCCGACGGCCTGAAAGGAAAAAAGTTTATATAAGAGAATCCAGAATCTGACACAGATCCAAAAAATGGATAGTGACACTTAGACCTTAGAAAAATTAAAACATGGGGCTAAAGCAACATTTTAGTGGTAAAAATGTAATTTATTCTTTCTTCACCGCTCAATGGTAAAAAATTCTGTGAGGCACATGTGGTGTCAATATGATCACTGCACCCCTAGATGAATTCATTGGGGAGTGTAGTTTGTAAAATTAGTTCACAAATGGGGGTTACTGTTGTTCTAGAACCACAGAGGCTCTGTCAATGTGACATGACACCCTCAAACCATTCCAGCAAAATCTGAACTCCAATATGGTGCCTCTTCCCTTCTGAGCTTTGCAGCGGGCCTCAAAAGTAGTATTCCCCTACATATGGGGTATCGGCATACTCAGGAGAAATTGCACAACAAATTGTAGGATGCAATTTCTCCTTCAAACGGGACATGGCGTCAGCTAATGATTCCAGCAAATTTTACATTCAAAAAGTCAAATGACGCTCCTTCCTTTCCAAGCCCTGCCGTGCACCCAAACAGTAGTTTTCTCCCACATATGAAGTATCGGCATACTCAGGAGAAATTGCACAATAAATTGTATGGTGCAGTTTCTCCTGTTACCCTTATGAAAATGCAAAATTTGAAGCTAAAATAACATTTTTGTTTGGAAAATGTGATTTTGTTTATTTTCACGGCTCAACGTTATAAACTTCAGTGAAGCACCTAGGGGGCTCAAGGTGCTCACTACACATCTAAATACATTCCTTGAGGGGTATAGCTTCCAAAATGGGGTCACATGTGGGGTATTTTCACTGTTTAGGCACATCAGGGGCTCTCCAAACGTGACATGGTGTCCACTAATTGTTCCAACAAATTTTACATTCAAAAAGTCAAAAGGTTCTCCTCTTCTGAGCTCTACCGTGCGCCCAGTGGTTTTTTCCCACAAATGGGGTATTGACATACTCAGGAGAAATTGCACAACATATTTTAGTGCTCATTTTTTCCTGTTAGCCTTGAGAAATAAAAAAAAAATTGGGTCTAAAGTAAATTTAAAAAAAAAAAAATTAAATGTTCATTTTTTTTCCACATTCCAAAATTTCCTGTGAAGCACCTGAATGTATAATAAGCTTTTTGAATGTGGTTTTGAATACCTTGAGGAGGGCAGTTTTTAGTATGGTGTAACTTTTGGGTATTTTCTATCATAGAGGCCTATCAAAGTCACTTCAAATGTGAGGTGGTCCCTAAAAAAATGGTTTTGTAAATTTTGTAAGAAAAAGAAGAAATTGCTGGTCAACTTTTAACCCTTATAACTTCCTACAAAAAAAAAATTGTGCTGATGTAAAGTAGACATGTGGGAAATGTTATTTATTAACTATTTTGTGTGACTTATCTCTCTGATTTAAAGGCATAAGAAAGTTTGAAAATTGCTAAATTTTCCCCAAATTTCCATTTTTTCACAACTAAATGCAAGTGTTATCAAATAAATTTGACTACTATCATGAAGTACAATGTGTCACTAAAAACAATCTCCAAATCAGTGGGATCCATTGAAGCGTTCTAGAGTTATTACCTTATAATGTGACACTGCTCAGAATTGTAAAAATTGGCCTGGTCATTAACGTGCAAACCACCTTGGAGGTCCAGTGGTTAAAGTGTCTGTGGGCATGTGGTGGCACAGAAGATGCTCACACACAGTAAAATTATAAATAGCACATCAAACACATCAAGAATTATAAGACATAGCAGCAAGGCATATTAAACATAACAGCATGATTCAAAAATAGAACAAGCATATTTGCTGAGGTTTCTATCAAAATTATTTTTAATACTAGTAAAAAATGATGGTAGATAGTAAGTTACATAGTTAGCAATCATGAGTCAAATGCACTGGTGTCATCAACAGTACAGATTATACAGGGTGGTCCATTTAAATGGATAAACCTAAATAAAATGGGAATGGTTGGTGATATCAACTTCCTGTTTGTGGCACATTAGCATATGAGAGGGGGGGAAACTTTTCAAGCTGGGTGGTGACCATGGTGGCCATTTTAAAGTTGGACATTTTGGATCCAACTTTATTTTTTTCAATGGGAAGAGGATCATGTGATACATCAAACGTATTGAGAATTTCACAAGAAAAACAATGGTGTGCTTGGTTTTAACATACCTTTATTCTTTCATGAGTTATTTACACGTTTATGACTACTTATGAAATGTGTTCAAAGTGCTGCCCATTGTGTTGGATTGTTAATGCAACCCTCCACTCCCACTCTTGACACACTGATAGCAACACTGCAGAAGAAATGCTAGCACAGGTTTCCTGTATCCATTGTTTCAGATGATGGACATCTAGTATCTTCACAGCATAGACAATTGCCTTCAGATGACCCCAAAGATAAAAGTATAAAGGGGTTCAGATCAGGACACCTTGGTGGCCATTCAACTGGCCCACGATGACCAATCCACTTTCTAGGAAATTCTTCATGTAGAAATACTCGGACCCGACACCCATAATTGATGTTATGGTGTGGTATATAGGGTACAAAGATAGTGGGGCCATTCTTCATCAATGGAAACATCAATGCCACTGGATATCTGAAGTTGCTGCATAATGATGTGTCGCCCTCTTTATGCACTGAAGATGGCACGTTCCCTGAGTTTTTCCAGCAAGATGGTGCACCACCACATTATGGGTGTCAGGTCTGAGAATTCCTACAAGGAATCTGACCTCCTTAGACTAGCATTTCTTCTGCAGTGTTGCTCTCAGTGTGTCAAGAATGGGAGAAGAGGGTTGCATTGACAATCCAACACAATGGGCAGCACTTTGAACACATTTTATAAGTGGTCATAAACTTGTAAATAACTCATGAAAGAATAAAGTTACGCTAAAACCAAGCACACCAATGTTTTTCTTGTGAAATTCTCAATAAGTTTGATGTGTCACATGACCCTCATCCCATTCAAAAAAAAAGTTGGATCCAAAATGGCCAACTTCAAAATGGCCACCATGGTCACCACCCATCTTGAAAAGTTTCCCCCCTCCCATTTACTAATGTGCCCCAAACAGGAAGTTGATATCACCAACCATTCCCATTTTATTTAGGTGTATCTATATACATGGCCTACCCTGTAGAATGTGAATAACTACATGCATCAGGGATTGATTACATACAAGCAGTCACAATAACAATATAATGAATAAATGTAGTAAACCAAACATACCAGTAATAATTTTGGTAGCTGCTGATGGTGAGACACCGAACCCCGACGCACGTTTCAGACCTAGTCTTTTTGTCAAGCTGGCTTACTAAAAGATGAGCCTGAGATGCCAACAGGTCAGAGGACTCCTGTCTAGCGCCTCAGATAAATGACATGGTTGATAAACCAGGTCCAGAAAATCAATTAGCAGCAACGCCAGTAGGGTGTAGAATTGTTTGTTGGTTACATTCTACAAAAATGAAACATTGCAGCCTAAACATTTCATATAATGTGTGGTATATTTTTGTAGAATCGTACTATATGTGAGTAGTGTGTTTAAAAAATGACTTAGTTGAACAGTATCACTTTGTAGCCACAAGCAAAAGGCTCCTGTGTCTAGGTCTCCAGTAGACATGAGGTTAGACAACTTAACAAAAAGAGAGAGTGTGATTTGGAATTTTTTGTTGGAAGCAATACAACCTCCAGATATGAAGAGAGTGAGAAGTATTTGGGGAGTTCTTTCATAAAAGTTCTGACAATGGTCCCGTGAACCACATAAGGCCTTCAATGTGCTGACTTTTAGGCTTCCTATATAGTGGCACCTGACAAAAGTAGTAAAAGTAGATCATTGGCCAGCAAAAAAAAATAATTATTGACATAGCTTCAACTCTCATGTGATAAAAGATTATTGTTTTGGACGTTTATCTTGCCATACTGTATATTTTTTCTTACTTGTGAGTTGTTTTGACTAAATCATCTGGCTGATATGGGCATGGTAAAGGAACATAATAAATACAAAATCCAAGGTAAGGCTACCCTTTTAAAATCATGAAATCAGCCTAGTAATGTAGTTCCAGCAAAAAAAGTTCAGAGCTGTAGGTACGATAGGTGTCATATAGCTGCAGGCATTTCACATATTCACCGCACACCATAGATGACTTCTGGGGTTGATATTGATGGATTTTACCAGTAGTCAGGGAACATTTTCTCTTCACATTCACAATCTACAGACTTTACACTAGCGCTCTCATCTTCTTACTGTTACAGATTGGATGATAATAAATTACAAGGCACTTCTTGCGCCCAGTTGGCGTCTGGACTAAGCAGTAACCAGTCCCTGAAGATACTTAACCTGAGTAATAACAATCTGTCCGGGCCGCAGTTCAATGACTTGATAAAAGCTCTGTCCAATCCAACCTGCAGAATAGAGAAATTACAGTGAGTATTACCAGTATGCACATTTGCAGGACACTCTGTAAATTGATTTTATTCTTATCTATTTCTCTACACCACTGTTATTTCTATCAGAGAAACCTCTAACTGCACCTTGATATGTGATGTCTCTACTACTGTCTGACTGTCTCGTCTCCTTTTATCACTTTATTAAAATTATTACTCCAATACTGTGTATGGAGTCTTGTCAGTGATCGGGAAGACGCTGCATTACATGTAGACACACTGGGGACATTTATCAAATGGAATGTCCAACATGCATAATAGAAATGATACAAGTAACATGTACATATTGATGGAAAATGTTTTATAATCCTATTACATGACATGTACAGCAGATTGGGGGATGTGACTAAAGTGTTCTCAATTAGGAATGCGTGAACACAGTAAAGTTTGGGGTCCGTACTGAACACCTGGTGTCTGTGCACTGAACCTGAACACGGACTTCTCCAGGAAGTCCGTGCTACTGTTTGGGTTCAGCAGCCTGAACAAAGTATGTTGAAAGGCTGCATCTCAGCCAATCAACAAGCTTTCCTGGTGTGGGCATTTCCTGCTCAATCACAGCCATGGCACGTAATTGCATGGCTGTGATTGGCCAGGGTACACAGTGTAATAAAAAAAATTGAAGTGCGGTTGGCTTTGTTGTGTCAACCAGCATAAGTAAAGCTGACAAATGCATCAAATTCCAGTTGTCAGCTTTATATTGGCTGGTTATCAAAAATATAGGGATCCCACAATGTTTTTTAAAATTATATAACTAAATAATTTAAAAAAAATGGCATGGGATTCTCCCATTTTTGACAACCAACCAAGCTAAAGCTGACAGCTGGGGGCTGGTATTCTCAAACTGGGAAGTGGCCATGGATATTGGCCCTTACAACCTAAAAATAGCAGCCCGCAGTCACCCCAGAAAAGATGCATCAATTCTGCACTTTTCCCGGCTCTTCCTACTTGCCCAGATGCGGTGGCAAGTTGGATAATATGTGTGGGGTTAATGCCAGCTTTGTAATGTCTGAGAACTCAGGTTCAGTGCCGAGTGTTAACATCAAAATGTGATTGGCATTCGCAGCCAATGAACTCTGGTCACCTCACTGATGTTAACACTCATGAAAAAATTCTCATGCAATGAGCACTGATGTCAGTAAATAAGTTAATAAAATAAAATATGGTGTGGGCTGCAACCTCCAGCTGTTGGCTTTGCCTGCACTGATTAGCAATAGCCTTTAATAGTTTTGTTCAGTATGGAAAGTTAAACACTTTTCATATTACTATAATACAGATTTGTCTTTATTACTATAAAAAAATGCATATCATTAGCTTCTAGTCTGCTTTTCCAGTTTCGCCAGACTGCTTACAGAACATAATAATTTAGAGTACAGCTGATGGCAGTGAAATGCTCATCACCTGTCTCCTCTGGGTGTTGTGTTTATGACGAGAATCTGCTGCAGCAGCTCATAACCAGAGGTAGTGAGAAACAGGTGCTGACCCTGTCACTGTCATCATCTGTACTCAAAATGAGTATATTCCGGCATAAAGGCAGCTTAATAAACTGGGGAAAACCAAGGGTTTGGAAGTCACTTACAAGGTTTTTTTTTACAGCAATGAAGGTAAATCACCTAATAAAGAGATTTGCAAAGTATCATAATTTTCCATGCTGGACAAAATTAAAGCAAAAAATGACAAGTTTAGTAATTTTTTAAGTGATTGCTACATTGTGCTACCCAATATAGGAATAGTTGTGGGACATACTGACATTTTTTCATAGCTTTGCAGTCAGCTTTTTTATAGGCATCAGGCTTTTTGTTTCTACTACACTTCACGATTATTAGGCAATTTGTGTTTTTGATGATGAATTTTGTTACTGAACAACGACAGTGCAGTAAGTCAGTCCAAAATGTTAATACAGTATACCTGAAATCTGAATATTTAAGAAAGTAAAAGTCAGGTTTTTTCTTTCATAAGAGAATATGTGTGCAAAATTATTGGGCAACTATTATAGTAAATCAATATGCAATTACATTAAAAATGTAAAATTTCTCTTCTCAATTTTAAATAATAATAGAATAAGAGAATAATAATCAAATAGTTTATATGTTCACAATTAACTTTTTGGACAGTACCAACCTCAGCCTCCCAGACACTGCTCAGACAGGTCACTGTTTTCCTTCAACGTAAATCTCCCATTTAGGAAGGGCCACATCATTATTCTTTCATCTTTAAGGGTATTACTGGCAGCCATGATAAACAGAGGTCTCCTGGAGACCTCTGTGGTTGTCACTGCCGTCTTGCTGTGAGCGCCGCCCAATGGTCGGCGCTCACAGCAAGTGATTAATTCAGCTACATATAGGCAAACTGATCATCGCCTTTATATAGCAGAGCTGATCGGGTTATGGCAGCTTCTAGTCTCCCATGGAGGCTATTGAAGTATGCCAAAAGTAAAAAAAAAAAAAAAAAGTTTTTGAAAATATAGAAAAATATAAAAGTTCAAATCACCCCCCTTTCACCCCATTCAAAATAAAACAATAAAAAAAATTAAACATACACATATTTTGTATCGCCGCATTCAGAATTGCCTGCTCTATCAACATAAAAAAAATTAACCTGATCACTAAACGGCGTAGAGATAAAAAAAAGTCAAAACGCCAGAATTACGTTTTTTTGTCGCTGCGACATTGCATTAAAATGCAATAACGGGCGATCAGAAGATCGCTTCTGCACCAAAATGGTATCATTAACAACATCAGTTCGGCGTGCAAAAAATAAACCCTCACCCATCCCAACAAAAAATGGAGACACTACGGGTATCGGAAAACGGCGCAATTTTTTTTTTTTTTTAACAAAGTTTAAATTTTTTTCACCAAAAAGAACCTAGACATATTTGGTGTCTATGAACTTGTAATGACCTGGAGAATCATAATGGCAGGTCAATTTTTGGCTTCTAGTGAACCTAGTAAAAAAGTAAAACAAAAAACAAGCGGGGAATTTCACTTTTTTTGCAATTTCACCACACTGGGAATTTTTTTCCTGTTTTCTAGTACACGACATGGTAAAACTAATTGTGTCATTCAAAAAAAAAAATACAACTAGTCCTGCAAAAAACAAGCCCTCACATTGCCATATTGATGGACAAATTAAAAAAAGTTATGGCTCTGGGAAGAAAGGGAGCATGAACGAAAACGCAAAACGGAAAATACCTCCGGTCAGGAAGGGGTCAAAAACACTAGCCCTTAGCAGTACCCCCCCTCCACCTTGCTGGTGTGTGAGTTTAAAGTGGAGGTTTGTGCCCATTACTGATCCAGCCACAGACCCATACATCTGCTCTGTCAAGAGTCACTCTCATCTCATCAGTCCATAAAACGTTTAAAAAATCTGTCTTCAGATATTTCTTTTCCCAGTATTGACATTTCACCTTCTGTGTCTTGTTCAGTGGTGGATGGGTTTGAGACTTCCTTACTTTGGCCATGTCTCAGAGCACCGAACGCCTTGTACTTCTGGACACGACAGGGAGGTTGCAGTTCTGGAACATGACAGCACTGGTGGATAATAGATTCCTGGTCGCTTCGCGTTTGATTATTCTCAAATCTTTGGCAGTTAATGTGCGTGTTTTCTTTTCAACACTTTTTTTGCAACCCTGTTGACTCTTTGTAACAACGCTTTTGATGTTTCTGTGATCAAGTTCCATTATCTTAGCAATATCAAGAGTTTTGCATTCCTCTGTAAGACTTGTAATAATTTTTGACTTTTCAGAGATCGCTATATCTCTTTCTTTGGCCAATTATGCCTGAGAAAAACCAGCTGCCCAATAATTCTGCACATTTTGATAAAGGGTGGTGATATACTTAGGCTGTGTTCACACGTAGCGTTTTTTTTGCGTTTTCGTGGCGTTTTTAAATGAGCCATTTTGCCGCGAAAACGCCAAAAAAATAGCATCTCACGCAATCCTATGGTGTTCTGCACATGCTGTGCTAATGCTGCGTATCTTTCCGTGGTGGAATTGCATCGCGGAAAAATACGCAGCATGTTCATTCTTTGTGCGGAATCGCGTGAAAATCCGCACATATAGGAATGCATTGTTCTGCTGACTTTCCGCATGTGGCTATGCCCACCATGCAAAAAGTAAGCAGAACATTTGCGGATGGTTCCCACGGTCTGGAGCAGAGGAGACTGTCCTCCAGGCTCAGAGTACCATATCCCTGTAAAAAATAGAATTAAAATAAAAAAATCGTGATATTCTCACCTTCTGGCGTCCCTCGCAAGCGTCCCCAGGTCTCAGCGATGCTCCCTGCATCTCCCGTTCCCAGCGATGCCTTGCGACAATGACCTTTGATGACGTCGCAGTCTCGCGATACTCAAGAGACCGCGACGTCATCAAAGGTCATTGTCGCAAGGCGTTCCTGGGAACGGGACTTGCCAGGAGCATCGCGATGATCGGGAACGCTGCGTGGGATGCCGGAAGGTGAGAAAAACACGATTTTTTTATTTTTTTTATCATTTTAAACTTTATATCTTTTTACTACTGATGCTGCATAGGCAGCCTCAATAGTAAAAAGGTGGTCACACTCGTCAGACACTATGTTTGAAGAGTGTGACCAACCTGTCAATCAGTTTTCCAAGCGATGCTACAGATCGCTTGGAAAACGATAGCATTCTGCAAGCTAATTACGCTTGCAAATCACTAGTTTTTCCGCGGGAATTTAAAATGCGTTTTTCTCGCATATTTCCCGCGGAATGGAATTCCGGAATTCCATTCCGGAATGATATGGTCATTCCAATGATGATATGGTCAAAATGATCACTTGCCTAATAATTGTGCACAGAGTGTATAGTTTATTGTCTATTTAAATTTACTTTTGTCTCCAAAAACAATGCAAGATATGCACGTGTGACTTCAGCCTAAAAGACTGATTTTTGGCAGGGGTATATGTAAAAATGTAAACCTCTGAGGACGGCACATCTCATTTTTTTATTCTCATAGTCTGAATGGTAATGATTTACCAGAAATTTTCTGCATCCAATTGGCTTCTCTAATAAGGAACAACCAGTCCCTCAAGACAATTGGCCTTTCTGGTAACCGTCTGTCCGGTCCTCGTTTCAGTCACTTGATGGAGGCTCTGTCCAGTCCAGACTGCAGGATAGAGAAATTACAGTGAGTATAAGAGATGAATCTAGGACTGAGACAAGTAAGGGACAAGATGTTCATGTTTTTTATTCTATTTTATGCTCTCTACAATTATTATAAGATAAACTGCTGAATGCACCTTGATATGTGACATTTCTAATAATGACTATCTGCCTTGTCTTCTCTCTGAAATACTCAAAAAACACACTCCACAATTATTTCTTAATTGCTATAGAAAAAAAAATAAAGTGGACCTTTCACCAGTTTTATCATGTTAAACCAGCCACATCATGGTATAGTGATTGCAGAGGAAAGCTTAAATTCTAAATCCCTCGTCAAGCAAGGGAGCATTAGCAAAGTCCTTTCTTTGGGCACTGATTTTTTTCCCATGCAAGTCATTAGCCAATCATATGCAGGAAGAGTCATGCAGTGGCAGAAAGGACATTCCCAGAACAACTTAGAGCAGACTGACTCCTGAGAAACATCTAATGACACACAGCCCTGAGCGCCTCCGTGCTCTCTGTTCCTACTGTGTACAGTCATGGCCAAAGGTTATGAGACTAAAACAAATTTTGATTTTCACATAGTTTGCCGCTTTAGTGATTTTAGATCTTTTCGATGTTTCTATCGTTGCTAACTACAGTTATAAACATTTCATACATTTTTAAACATGCATTGACAATTGGAATTGGCATGTTGGCATTGAGTTTACCACAATTTCTGTGTTTTTGTTTTTCCACCTGCTTTTTAAAGATTGACTACAGGTTCTTAATAGAATAGAGATCTGGGGAGTTTCCTCACCATGGACCCAAAATTTAAATGTTTTGTTCACTAAGCCACTCCATTATCGCTTTTGGCTTGTGACATGATGCTCCATCATGCTGGAAAATGCATCTGTGGCGCCCCCAGGAGTATGGCCACCACAGTGGCTTTGCCTTCCTCCAGGGAGGGTAAAGCCAGGCTTGGAAGCAGTGAAGGGTCTCTCTCGCAGTTAACCTATACATGCAACACAGTTCCACTCCAGGCCAGCAGGGGGGACTCTGAACTGGAATTGAAGGGAGGAGTGCTCTCTGAGGGCCAAGAGGAAGGAGTGGTCAGTTAGTGTGAGGAGGGCCACGTGTGTAGACGTGTAGAGAGAAGCTGAAGGTTGAGCTAAGGAAAGAGAGCTCCCTCACAGCGAGAGCGCATGAACTGGTGCCTGGTCGCCACGGTTGTACGGATACTAATGGTCCTGCAACAGACACCAGAGGAGTAGGAGGCTGTAAATGCCCTACCCCCATCTAAGACTCAGAGGCACAACAGCACGGAGTGAGCCAAGAGAGGAATAGCGGCTACAGCTCTCTGCCATACGAGGAGTGCTAGTAGAAGAGAATTAGGAGGAACTTCAGTGTACCTCAGTACTAGGAGTACTTCACTCAAATAAGCGCTAAGAAGGAGACTGCACAGCCCATCTTCTGAGAGAGAATCCCTGAGCTGCTTCCAGGCTAGCCTGCTCCGGTACCACCTGTAATCAGGACCCTGGACTGCATTTATCAAGTAAAGTTACAGAAATTGCACCCTGCTGTGCCTTTTGTCTGCTTCCTACCCTTCCGGCACTGCTACATCCCTGTGCCAACTACATCTACACTGCCCTGGGACTACAGCTTCACCTGTGGGGAGCTTATACATCTTTGCTGCACCATACCATCAGTCCCAGTGGATCTGCATGCAGCGTCGGCTTAACGTCTCACTTGCCGAACACTACAGGTGGCGTCACGAACTATTCCATTAACTACATTCCACCATTCAATTTCCCCTAATACTTGGGCGCCCAGGGCCACGGACCGGGTCACCGCTGCTGTGACACATCCCGCCGACACCGGCCCGGTACCGTGTACCCCACAGACCTGGGAGGGCGACCCACATCATGGGTGATGTTACTCTTGGAGTATGTTTAGATGACATTCTTCATTCATGGCAGTGTTCATACGAAAACTTGTGAATGAGCTCCCTCCCCTGGTTAAAATGCATCCCCACACATGAATGGTCCCAGGAAGCTTTACTGTGGTCATGACCCAGGACTCAAGGTATCACTCAAGTTTTCTTCTCCAGACATTCATTCTGGCAGATGTCCCAAGCAGTTTGACGGGTCTTCATGCTGCAAGGTTGAGTGAGCTTCTGCACACCTGTGTGACTATTCGGGGGAGTTCCCGTTTCCTTGCTTCACATTCACAATTTACAGATTTTATACTGATGCTCTGTGGGCTTGTCACCAACATCTCATCATCTTATTCTTACAGCTTAGCTAGGATTGATCTACAAGACTCTTCATGCATTCAGTTGGTAGCTGTAATAAGGAACAACCAGTCTCTGAAGATACTTGGCCTGTCTGGTAATCATCTGTCCGGTCCTCACTTCAGTGACTTGGTCTCAGCTCTGTCCAGTCCGGCCTGCAGTATAGAAGAATTACGGTGAGTCATGAAGTGGATGTTATAAAAATATATCTACCACTATTCCTATTACTATCCCATTATTGTGCATGCAGCGTTATCAGAAAACTGGGAGGAAACACATTGCATTATTACATTATTTATCAATTGAAATGTATAGAAGTGACATGAGCAATATGGCAGGAAGATTTGCAGCATTCATATATAGTTACAGTTTTCGATAGAATTTCATAAGCATCTCCTATCGCAATATTGGGAAAAGCTTTATTCACTGAAGACAGATTTTACCTGTGAATTGAAAATGCTAACAATGAAAAAATCAATCCAGGATTAGAAAGAAGCGGCTTTTTCTAGAACGTGCCCTCCAAGCATTTGTCCTCACTTATTGCTCACTTGAAAGTTCTCACACTCGCGGTGCCATCAGAAAGGTCATTGGAGTTCAGAGCCAATTAACTCTTTTCACCTCAATAACATCAGAACAAGCGCCTTGGCAAAGGTTCTAAAGGCGCTCAAGCTGATGTCATTGAGTTGAACTGAGTTCATTGGCTCTGAACTTCGATGACCTTTCTGATGGCACTATGAGCGTGATAACTTTCTTACGCTTGCAGTGACATCAGTGGGATCAAAGGAGTTTATCGGCTATGAACTCTGCCCAACTTTATCATGTCACATCAAGCTGAGCAAGCACGCACAGCAGCAGAGTCTCTGCTGGCTAGCAGGCTGTTTTGTCGCATCATGCACAATACAGCCTGCCATAGATGTAGCAGAGCTGCACACGTCGCAGAATAATTGGATAATTATCCTCACGTTAGGGACAGGTGAGGATGATGTTGCTTTATTATTTTATTTTTGTTACCATGGACATTGGATTTTGTGGATTGGGCATGAAGGTGAGAATAAATGTTTTTGGTTAATTTTAATTAAAAAAATGAGTGTGTCATTCTTTCAAATAAAGAACTTTATTTTGGGTGTTTTTATTTTACAATTTGACTATAAGATTAGTAGTGAGTGCATCTTATGGATGCCTCTCAATAACTTGTTAGGAATCTGGTGTCCAAAATACCTATGCAGGAACACAGATCCTCACTTTTGTCTCCAGATGCTAAGTCCTTCGTCCCTTCTTCTGAGCATGCTCATGGGATGAGCTCCCATTGGACTGCAGGAGTCAGGTGCTCAGGTCCTGCTCTTGATTCCATTGGTTATGCTCGGGGCTCTGGAGATTTCCGGCAGGTCCCGTATGCTATAAAAAGTGTGCATGGCCGTTCCACCATGCGCTAGTATTTTTCATACTGCTGCTGTGTGTATGGTAATGGATGCTTGGACTGGTGGATGACTTATTATAAAACCCCTTCCCTCTGACATTACGATTGTGTGAGTGATTGGGCAGCCGCCTGTAGCAGCGCTAGCGCCAGCGCACTCCAGCCATACCTTTTGCAGCAGCTAAGCGTCCTGCATTGCGCCAGCATCCTTGCAGCGCGTTGCTTGCGGCTCTGTTCATGCCGCGCTGCGGTTGCAGCCTCCCGGGTGTTCGCAGTTGCGACACCTCGTACCTTAAGTTTTACGGTAGGTCTAGAGGGGATAGTCCTGGTGTTTAAGGCTATTTCTGTGACCTTTAATACCGTGTCCACATCGCTGAAGTCTGTGACCCTAAACAGATTCAGCAGTATTTATGTTGTGTTAGCAGTTCTGTGCATATAACAGAGTCTGCTTTGGTGCACTGACTGCAGCTAAAGTCCTGTGCACATCACCGCCTGAGTGCCCTGCCTCTTTCAGCAGGGTTTTGTCATCTACCGCACGGTGGACCCCGAGCGGTGAGCGTACTTTATTTTAATTTTATTTAGTGCGTTCCACAGCTCATAACATAATACTAGCGCCAGGGTCTGGCTGGAGATGGCAGATCCGCAGCAACTGTTGCAATGCGTTAAGCAGCTCGGTGACCGGGTGGCCGCTCTTGAGAAGTCCCTCTCAGCTGCGCAAGCTACAGATGCTGCCGTACAGGCGTTAACGGATGCAGTAGTGCGTTTGTCCATGTCTACCCTTGCGCCGACAGTTACCCGCCTCCCGTTGCCCGATAAGTTTTCCGGGGATGGCGCCTCCTGTAGGGGTTTTATCAGCCAGTGCTCGATCCATCTGGAGCTGCTGGCTGCACAATTCCCTACGGAATGGGCCAAAGTGGCGTTCATTATATCCCTACTGTCGGGCAAGGCTCTAGAATGGGCTACGACGTTATGGGAACGTGGTGATCCCGATATACGAACGGCAGCGCACCTGCTGATGGCCATCAAGCAGGTTTTCCTTGGTCCACGGGTCATGCACGACACCTCCCTACAGCTACTCACACTCTCTCAGGGATCCCTCTCGGTGAGCCAGTATGCCGTACGTTTTCGGACACTTGTGTCCGAGTTGGAGTGGGCTGATAGGGCCCTTATCCCTGTCTTTTGGAGAGGGTTGGTGGAGCACGTCAAAGACGCGCTTTCTACCAGAGAGATTCCTACTACCTTGGAAGAGTTAATTTCCATCTCCTTGCGGATTGACCTCCGTTTTTCGGAGCGCGGCTTGGAGCGTGCTCATTCAAAAGGAAGGGTATTCCGCTTCCCAAATTTTCCGAGTCTCTGGAGCCACCTGAGCCAGAGGTCTTACCCCCTGAGCCCATGGAGGTGTCTCGTACCGATTTTAATACAGACTCGGACCAGGAATCTGTTTGCGGTTGTCATCACGTATGTGCGGTTTCTCCGGAAGCCAGCTCCCCGCAATGGTCTGAGCCTGAGCCGGTTGTCGAGACCTTTGTCCCTCCTCATCTTAGGGCTCAGGTACTCGCCTGGGCACATGACTCCAATGCGTCTCACCACCGAGGCTACATGCAAGTCTCGAAGCTCTTGGCTGGAGCGTATTGGTGGCCCCATAGAGCTCGAGACATCAAAAAATTCATTCGGCATGCACGTTATGTGCTCGGGACAGTCTTCCCGAACGGAGGGTGGTGACGGCCGTCGATACACGGCGGCGGTCTCCTAAACCTTCCGCTCCTATTGTCAACAGGATATCCCTCCTGAGACCTGGTGACCTGACCTCCGCTGATACCATCCGAATGTTCCGGTTTTCAGTTTCACCTACTAGGACATCAGGTTCGCTGTTTGGCGAGCCTGAGGTCTCTGCCATTGCCGGGCACAGGCTGGTGGGTCGGAGGCTTCAGGGAGGGGGGGTAATGTTAGGAATCTGGTGTCCACAATACCTATGCAGGAACACAGATCCTCACTTTTGTCTCCAGAGACTAAGTCCTCCGTCTCTTCTTCTGAGCATGCTCATGGGATGAGCTCCCATTGGACTTCAGGAGTCAGGTGCTCAGGTCCTGCTCCTGATTCCATTGGTTATGCTCAGGGCTCTGGAGATTTCTGGCAGGTCCCGTATGCTATAAAAAGTGCGCATGGCCGTTCCGCCATGCGCTAGTATTTTTCATACTGCTGCTGTGTGTATGGTAATGAATGCTTGGACTGGTGGATGACTTATTATGAAACCCCTTCCCTCTGACATTATGATTGTGTGAGTGATTGGGCAGCCGCCAGTAGCAGCACTAGCGCCAGCGCGCTCCAGCCATACCTTTTGCAGCAGCTAAGCGTCCTGCATTGGGCCAGCGTCCTTGCAGCGCCTTGCTTGTGGCTCTGTTCACGCCGCACTGCGGTTGCAGCCTCCCGGGTGTTCGCAGTTGTGACACCTCGTACCTTAAGTTTTACGGTAGGTCTAGAGGGGATAGTCCTGGTGTTTAAGGCTATTTCTGTGACCTTTAATACCGTGTCCACATCGCTGAAGTCTGTGACCCTAAACAGATTCAGCGGTATTTATGTTGTGTTAGCAGCTCTGTGCATATAAACAGAGTCTGCTTTGGTGCACTGACTGCAGCTAAAGTCCTGTGCACATTATCGCCTGAGTGCCCTGCCTCTTTCAGCAGCGGTTTTGTCATCTACCGCACGGTGGACCCCGAGCGGTGAACGTACTTTATTTTAATTTTATTTAGTGCGTTCCACCGCTCATAACATAACTAATGCCTGAGCTTGATGTCCGCTGCCAATACAAAGCTGACATCAACCCCAATACTATCACCCCACTTGTCAACGCACCAAGGCAAGTGAAAAGAACGAGCCTAAGCACCAAAATTGGCACATCTTATGTATGCTGAGAGCTGATGCTTTCAGTCTGGGATACGGCAAATATCAATGGCCCTTTCCTAGCCTATTAATATCAGCCCACAGCTGTGTGTCTAGCCTTTGCTGGTTATTAATTATTGGGGGACCCTACGTCATTTTTTATGGGGTCTCCCATTTTACTAATCAGTAAAGCCTATGTATACAGCTGTGAGCTGATATTAATAGCCTGGGAAGTTCCATGGGTATTTCGCCCTTCCCAGGCTATAAACATTAGCTGTACACTTTCCCTCTGCTGGTTAACAAAATTTTGAGGGTTCCCACACCATTTTTTTTCAGAAAAAAATATTATTTAGTAATAAGATACGTGTACAGTAAGCTACACAAGCACTGTAATAATTATATATGTGACTTACTTCTTTATATCTATCTATTCTATGTATATATGTATTCTATCCTATTTTAACTTGTCATGCTGTGATTTTACTGTACACAGCAAATGAAATGTTGAGTTTTCAAGGACATGGGTGGGTAAAACTCAAACAACACTCATATGGTCCGAGTGCGTTGCAGTTTTTTTTATCACATCCATTGACTTGAATTGCGAGTCTTGTCCAAAATATGAGGATAATCGTAGCATGCTGCAATTTATATCTCTGCCCAAATTGAGCTGAGAAAAAAGTTGCAGATGAGCAGGGACTCATATACAGTGCCTTGCGAAAGTATTCGGCCCACTGGAACTTTTCAACCTTTTCCCACTGTGGTGCAGTGACCCCTGTGACAGCTAGGGGGTGCTGTATGGGCTGCCCAGGACATGCATGCAGGCGTTTCCTTTATTATGATGGGGAAATGGTGAGCGGCAGGGTTGTAAATGGCTGATATGTATCACAGGGGTGGATGCCCTGTGATGGAAGATGAAACGTGTTTTAATCAGCAGATATACTGCTGATGGTTTTGTTTCACATTGGGGAGGTTTCCAGGTGACTTGGTGAGATGGGTGGGACCAGTCACCTACAAACCCACCCAGGGACGGGTGTCTGTACGCCCAAAGTAAAGCCTGTGTGTGTGTGACTGTGTGTGTAAAAGGAACTGCAGTGAGGTCATGACCATGCTATCCATACCTCACCTGCGGGTGTGGTTACAGCTATATAATGTGACTAGGGTGGGTCACATGGAAAGAGTGTGTGTACCTCAATGGTTCATGTGAAAAGTCCTGGAAGGCCTTTGTGTTGGGAGATCCTGGGCATAGGATCGGATCCCTGAAGAGCACATGCTGAGACCCGAGACCTGGTGAGGCCAGTGTGTTGGGAGATCCTGGGAGTAGGACCGGATCCCTGAATAGCACCCCGTGAGGCCTGTGTGTTGGACGGTCCCCAGGAGGGGATGGACATCCTGAATAGCACCCGGAGAGGCCATGTGTGAGCAGAGTCTGTGACGGCTCTGCATTGGGGAAGCTACCGTTCCTTCTGCGGATCTGAACTGTCAGGAGTGCCCTGGTCACGAGGATGGTGATCCCAGTAAGGCAGCTTCCCTAGGAGAGAGGACTGACAAGGAGTCAGCATGTGGAGCAGGAGCTCCTGTAAGGTAACTCCATAGACTGTTGGTGCCTCTGATGTTCCATGGATGTTACTAAACTGTATGGCGTGCTGTCACCCACAGTAACTTGACAGTGAGAAGTCCAGCGTGTTTAGAGACTGCGAGTTAAAGCCGTAGGTTATGAAGTACTAAGGACAATGCGTAAGCCGGTGATTTGCAACCTGGCTTACCATGTGGTTTATGCTGTATAAAATAAACCAAAATAGACTGTTTTATGTGCAAAACCGTGCCTGTCTACATTAATCCCGTGCCAAGCGAATGTCCCCCAACGAACTCAGTAAGCGCTATCTTACACCACATATCATGCTTCAAGCATAAAGATACCAAATGAAAGATTTTTGGTGAAGAATCAACAAGTGGGACACAATTGTGAAGTTGAACAAAATGTATTGGCTATTTTAAATTTTTGTGGAAATTCAAAAACTGAAAAGTGGGGCGTGCAATATTATTCGGCCCCTTTACTTTCAGTGCAGCAAACTCACTCCAGAAGTTCATTGTGGATCTCTGAATGATCCAATGTTGTCCTAAATGACTATTGATGATAAATATAATCCACCTGTGTGTAATCAAGTCTCCGTATAAATGCACCTGCTCTGTGATAGTCTCAGGGTTCTGTTTAATGCACAGAGAGCATCATGAAGACCAAAGATCACAAGAGGCAGGTCTGTGATACTGTTGTGGAGTTTAAAGCCGGATTTGGATACAAAATGATTTCCAAAACTTTAAACATCCCAAGGAGCACTGTGCAAGCGATCATATTGAAATGGAAGGAGTATCCTACCACTGCAAATCTACCAAGACCCGGCCGTCCCTCTAAACTTTCATCTCAAACAAGGAGAACACTGATCAGAGATGCAGCCAAGAGGCCCATGATCACTCTGGATGAACTGCAGAGATCTACAGCTGAGGTGGGACAGTCTGTCCATAGGACAACAATCAGTCGTACACTAAACAAATCTTGCCTTTATGGAAGAGTGGCAAGAAGAAAGCCATTTCTCAAAGATATCCATAAAAAGTGTTGTTTAAAGTTTGCAACAAGCCATCTGGGAGACACACCAAACATGCGGAAGAAGGTGCTCTGGTCAGATGAAACCAAAATCGAACTTTTTTGCAACAATGCCAAACGATATGTTTGGCGTAAAGGCAACACAGCTCATCACCCTGAACACACCATCCCCACTGTCAAACATGGTGGTGGCAGCATCATGGTTTGGGGCTGCTTTTCTTCAGCAGGGACAGGGAAGATGGTTAAAATTGATGGGAAGATGGATGGAGCCAAATACAGGACCATTCTTGAAGAAAAGCTGTTGGAGTCTGCAAAAGACTTAAAACTGGGACCGAGATTTGTCTTCCAACAAGACAATGATCCCAAACATAAAGCAAAATCTACAATGGAATGGTTCACAAATAAACATATCCAGGTGTTAGAATGGCCAAGTCAAAGTCCAGACCTGAATCCAATCGAGAATCTGTGGAAAGAGCTGAAAACTGCTGTTCACAAGTGATCTCCATCAAACCTCACTGAGCTCGAGCTGTTGGCCAAGGAAGAATGAGCAAGAATTTCAGTCTCTTGATGTACAAAACTGATAGAGACATACCCCAAGCGACTTGCAGCTGTAATCGCAGCAAAAGGTGGCGCAACAAAGTATTAAGTTAAAGGGACCGAATAATATTGCACGCCCCACTTTTTCAGTTTTTGAATCTCCACAAAAAAATTAAAAATAACCAATAAATTTAGTTCAACTTCACAATTGTGTCCCACTTATTGTTGATTCTTCACCAAAAATTTACATTTGGTATCTTTACGTTTGAAGCATGATTATTATTATTATTATTATTTATTGTTATAGCGCCATTTATTCCATGGCGCTTTACAGGTAAGGAGGGGTATACATAAAAACAAGTACAATAATCTTAAACAATACAAATCATAACTGGTACAGGAGGAGAGAGGACCCTGCCCGCGAGGGCTCACAATCTACAAGGGATGGGTGATAATACAGTAGGCGAGGGTAGAGCTGGTCGTGCAGCGGTTTGGTCGATCGGTGGTTACTGCAGGTTGTAGGCTTGTCGGAAGAGGTGGGTCTTCAGGCTCTTTTTGAAGGTTTCGATGGTAGGTGAGAGTCTGATATGTTGTGGTAGAGAGTTCCAGAGTAGGGGTGATGCGCGAGAGAAATCTTGTATGCAATTGTGGGAAGAGGAGATAAGAGAGGAGTAGAGAAGGAGATCTTGTGAGGATCGGAGGTTGCGTGCAGGAAAGTAGCGGGAGACGAGGTCACAGATGTATGGAGGAGACAGGTTGTGGATGGCTTTGTATGTCATGGTTAGGGTTTTGTAATGGAGTCTCTGGGCAATTGGGAGCCAGTGAAGGGATTGACAGAGGGGAGAAGCTGGGGAATAGCGGGGTGACAGGTGGATTAGTCGGGCAGCAGAGTTTAGAGTAGATTGGAGGGGTGCGAGAGTGTTTGAGGGGAGGCCACAGAGCAGGAGGTTGCAGTAGTCAAGGCGAGAGATGATGAGGGCATGGACTAGAGTTTTTGCAGATTCTTGGGTGAGGAATGAATGGATTCGTGAAATATTTTTGAGTTGAAGTCGGCAGGAAGTGGAAAGGGCTTGGATATGTGGTTTGAAGGAGAGATTAGCGTCAAGGATTACTCCGAGGCAGCGAGCTTGTGGGACTGGGGAGAGTGGGCAGTCATTTACTGTAATTGATAGGTTCGTAGGGGGGGTCACGTGAGATGGGGGAAAGATGATGAATTCTGTTTTGTCCATGTTGAGTTTCAGAAATCTAGCGGAGAAGAAGGATGAAATAGTGGACAGACATTGAGGGATTCTGGTTAGTAGGGAGGTGATATCTGGTCCAGAGATGTAGATCTGTGTGTCATCAGCGTAGAGATGATACTGAAAGCCATGAGATTCTATGAGCTGTCCCAGGCCAAAGGTGTAAATAGAGAACAGCAGGGGCCCAAGGACTGAACCTTGTGGGACTCCGACAGATAGGGGGCGAGGTGAGGAGGTGGTGTGTGAGTGGGAGATGCTGAATGTCCAGTCTGTTAGGTATGATGAGATCCAGGATAGGGCCAAGTCTGTGATGCCGAGGGATGAGAGGGTCTGTAATAATAGGGAATGGTCCACTGTGTCAAAGGCAGCCGACAGGTCCAGGAGGAGGAGGACAGAGTAGTGTCGCTTGCTCTTGGCGGTTAAGAGGTCATTGGTGACCTTAGTAAGGGCAGTTTCAGTGGAGTGGTGTGACCGGAAGCCAGATTGTAAGCGGTCGAAGAGGGAGAAAAAAGAGAGATGGGAGGACAGTTCAAGGTAGACGTGTTGTTCCAGTAGCTTGGAGGCGTAGGGGAGAAGTGATATAGGGCGATAGCTAGATACAGAGGATGGGTCAAGAGAGGGCTTTTTGAGGATAGGTGTGATGGAGGCATGTTTAAAGCTTGAGGGGAAAACACCAGTTGTTAGTGATAGGTTGAAGAGATGGGTTAGGGTTGGGATGAAGACTGTGGTGAGGTTTGGTATGAAGTGGGATAGGATCGGGTCGAGTGCACAGGTGGTGAGATGTGATCTTGAGAGTAGAGTGGAGAGTCGATCTTCTGTAATGGTGGAGAAGTTGGTTTTGAAGGTGGAGGGCTGGGAAGTCGGGAGGAAGGGTTCTGGGGGTTGTTGACCAAAACTTTATCTGATGTTATCAATCTTCTGCTTGAAAAATGAGGCAAAGTCTTCAGCTGAGATGAGTGGGGAGGGAGGAGGTGCTGGGGGGCGGAGGAGAGAATTGAAGGTGTTGAATAACTGTTTAGGGTTGTGAGACAGGGAGGATATGAGAGATGAGAAGTAGGTTTGTTTAGCTGTGGCGAGTGTGGTCTTGAAAGTAGTGAGGGACTGTTTGAATGCGATGAAGTGCTCGTTGGAGCGGGATCTTTTCCATCTGCGCTCAGCAGCCCTGGAAGCTCGCCTCAGCTCTTTGGTCAGGCTGGTGTGCCAGGGCTGTCTGTTGATTTTGCGAGCTTTGGTATGTGTAAGTGGGGCAGCGGATTCCAAAGCTACAGCTATTGTGGTGTTATATAGAGCGGCAGCGTCATCCGCATTGTGTAAGGAACTTATATCTGTGAGAGGGAGAAGGGATTCAGAGAATGAGTGTAGGTCAAGGTGTTTAAGATTTCTGCGAGGGTGTGAAAGTTTGTGAGGTGGGGATTGTAGACATGGAGTGAAGAGGGAAGAGAATGTGAGAAGGTTGTGGTCAGAGAGAGGAAGAGGTGAGTTAGAGAGGTTAGATAGGGAGCAGAGGCGGGTGAAGATGAGGTCCAGTGTGTGGCCATCTTTGTGGGTGGCTGTAGAAGACCATTGAGTGAGGCCGAAGGAGGAAGTGAGAGATAGGAGTTTAGTGGCAGCTGAGAGGGAAGTGTCAATGGGGATGTGGAAGTCGCCCATGATGATAGTAGGGATGTCCGCGGAAAGGAAATGAAGTAACCAGGTGGTGAAGTGGTCAAAGAATGTGGTGGCTGGCCCTGGGGGGCGGTAGATGACAGCCAGTTGGAGGTTGGAGGGGGAGTAGATGCACACAGAGTGCACCTCAAAGGAAGGGAGGGTAACAGAGGGTGGCAGTGGGATTGGGGTGAAGGAGCAGGTATCTGACAGGAGAAAACCAACTCCTCCGCCATGTTTGCTGCTGGGGCGGGCGGTGTGAGAAAGGTGGAAGCCACCATATGAAAATGCAGCAGGAGAGGCTGTGTCAGAAGGGGTGAGCCAGGTTTCGGTGATGGCGAGGAAGGAAAGTTTGGTAGTAACAAAAAGATCATGGGTGTAGGAAAGCTTGTTGCAGACAGAGCTAGCGTTCCACAGAGCTCCTGTTAGTGGGACTGGGGAAGCGGGGGCCGGGTGAATGGGTATAAGGTTGGAGAGGTTAGGGAAGGTTGTGATAGAGGGTGGATGGGAGGTAGAAATGACTGTGGGAATGTGGTGAGGAGGACCAGGATTGGGTGAGATATCACCAGCAGTGAGAAGGAGCAGAGAAAGTGTTAGCAGGTGGGAGCAGGAGAGGGAATGAGGGGGCTGTCTGTGTTTGGAGACAGAGGATTGTATGGTAAGGAACAGTTTTGAGGCAGAGGTGAGGTGGATGGGGAGGATTGAAGAAGAGATGACCAGTTCCTTACTAGGAGTAGGGATTAGGGGAATTAGCAGAAAGTGAAGGATTATAGGGGTGAAAACAAACAGAAACATTGTTTACAGTGACTGTGTACAGTGACTGTGTACAGTTACCTTCAGTTCCCTTCTGGTTTTAATTCTTAAATTAATCTTCACACTTCTAGAACACACTTATAGGAATCACACTGCAGACTGAAGTCTTTATGCAGACTTGTGCTCTGCAATATATGTACAACTAAGTGCAGTCAGGTGTGAAGCAGAGAGGAGTGGTCTCTACTCTTCTTGGTAAGACAATTAAGAGTGGACCAGATGCATATGATCAAGCCAGAGCAAACAAGGTCATAAATAACACTGGGGTAAGCTGGGGTTAGCTGAAAGGCATACCATGTGAATGCTAGGTGCAGAGGCAAGTCTATGTGCAAAGCTGGGTGATGCACTGTGTGCCCTTCATAGACAGACAGCAGGAGAGCAGGAGAGCTGGGTGGATGGACATACCTATCGGAAGAATAGAGATGCTTATTAGAGTGCGATGGTGGCAGGTAGCAGGGCACAGTCTGTATACATCCTTCTGGTTTTAATTCTTAAATTAATCTTCACACTTCTAGAACACACTTATAGGAATCACACTGCAGACTGAAGCCTTTATGCAGACTTGTGCTCTGCAATATATGTACAACTAAGTGCAGTCAGGTGTGAAGCAGAGAGGAGTGGTCTCTACTCTTCTTGGTAAGACAATTAAGAGTGGACCAGATGCATATGATCAAGCCAGAGCAAACAAGGTCATAAATAACACTGGGGTAAGCTGGGGTTAGCTGAAAGGCATACCATGTGAATGCTAGGTGCAGAGGCAAGTCTATGTGCAAAGCTGGGTGATGCACTGTGTGCCCTTCATAGACAGACAGCAGGAGAGCTGGGTGGATGGACATACCATGTGAATGCTAGGTGCAGAGGCAAGTCTATGTGCAAAGCTGGGTGATGCACTGTGTGCCCTTCATAGACAGACAGCAGGAGAGCAGGAGAGCTGGGTGGATGGACATACCTATCGGAATTATAGAGATGCTTGTTAGAGTGCGATGGTGGCAGGTAGCAGGGCACAGTCTGTATACATCCTTCTGGTTTTAATTCTTAAATTAATCTTCACACTCCTAGAACACACTTGTAGGAATCACACTGCAGACTGAAGTCTTTATGCAGACTTGTGCTCTGCAATATATGTACAACTAAGTGCAGTCAGGTGTGAAGCAGAGAGGAGTGGTCTCTACTCTTCTTGGTAAGACAATTAAGAGTGGACCAGATGCATATGATCAAGCCAGAGCAAACAAGGTCATAAATAACACTGGGGTAAGCTGGGGTTAGCTGAAAGGCATACCATGTGAATGCTAGGTGCAGAGGCAAGTCTATATGCAAAGCTGGGTGATGCACTGTGTGCCCTTCATAGACAGACAGCAGGAGAGCTGGGTGGATGGACATACCATGTGAATGCTAGGTGCAGAGGCAAGTCTATGTGCAAAGCTGGGTGATGCACTGTGTGCCCTTCATAGACAGACAGCAGGAGAGCAGGAGAGCTGGGTGGATGGACATACCTATCGGAATTATAGAGATGCTTGTTAGAGTGCGATGGTGGCAGGTAGCAGGGCACAGTCTGTATACATCCTTCTGGTTTTAATTCTTAAATTAATCTTCACACTTCTAGAACACACTTGTAGGAATCACACTGCAGACTGAAGTCTTTATGCAGACTTGTGCTCTGCAATATATGTACAACTAAGTGCAGTCAGGTGTGAAGCAGAGAGGAGTGGTCTCTACTCTTCTTGGTAAGACAATTAAGAGTGGACCAGATGCATATGATCAAGCCAGAGCAAACAAGGTCATAAATAACACTGGGGTAAGCTGGGGTTAGCTGAAAGGCATACCATGTGAATGCTAGGTGCAGAGGCAAGTCTATGTGCAAAGCTGGGTGATGCACTGTGTGCCCTTCATAGACAGACAGCAGGAGAGCAGGAGAGCTGGGTGGATGGACATACCTATCGGAAGAATAGAGATGCTTGTTAGAGTGCGATGGTGGCAGGTAGCAGGGCACAGTCTGTATACATCCTTCTGGTTTTAATTCTTAAATTAATCTTCACACTTCTAGAACACACTTATAGGAATCACACTGCAGACTGAAGTCTTTATGCAGACTTGTGCTCTGCAATATATGTACAACTAAGTGCAGTCAGGTGTGAAGCAGAGAGGAGTGGTCTCTACTCTTCTTGGTAAGACAATTAAGAGTGGACCAGATGCATATGATCAAGCCAGAGCAAACAAGGTCATAAATAACACTGGGGTAAGCTGGGGTTAGCTGAAAGGCATACCATGTGAATGCTAGGTGCAGAGGCAAGTCTATGTGCAAAGCTGGGTGATGCACTGTGTGCCCTTCATAGACAGACAGCAGGAGAGCTGGGTGGATGGACATACCATGTGAATGCTAGGTGCAGAGGCAAGTCTATGTGCAAAGCTGGGTGATGCACTGTGTGCCCTTCATAGACAGACAGCAGGAGAGCAGGAGAGCTGGGTGGATGGACATACCTATCGGAATTATAGAGATGCTTGTTAGAGTGCGATGGTGGCAGGTAGCAGGGCACAGTCTGTATACATCCTTCTGGTTTTAATTCTTAAATTAATCTTCACACTCCTAGAACACACTTGTAGGAATCACACTGCAGACTGAAGTCTTTATGCAGACTTGTGCTCTGCAATATATGTACAACTAAGTGCAGTCAGGTGTGAAGCAGAGAGGAGTGGTCTCTACTCTTCTTGGTAAGACAATTAAGAGTGGACCAGATGCATATGATCAAGCCAGAGCAAACAAGGTCATAAATAACACTGGGGTAAGCTGGGGTTAGCTGAAAGGCATACCATGTGAATGCTAGGTGCAGAGGCAAGTCTATGTGCAAAGCTGGGTGATGCACTGTGTGCCCTTCATAGACAGACAGCAGGAGAGCTGGGTGGATGGACATACCATGTGAATGCTAGGTGCAGAGGCAAGTCTATGTGCAAAGCTGGGTGATGCACTGTGTGCCCTTCATAGACAGACAGCAGGAGAGCAGGAGAGCTGGGTGGATGGACATACCTATCGGAATTATAGAGATGCTTGTTAGAGTGCGATGGTGGCAGGTAGCAGGGCACAGTCTGTATACATCCTTCTGGTTTTAATTCTTAAATTAATCTTCACACTTCTAGAACACACTTGTAGGAATCACACTGCAGACTGAAGTCTTTATGCAGACTTGTGCTCTGCAATATATGTACAACTAAGTGCAGTCAGGTGTGAAGCAGAGAGGAGTGGTCTCTACTCTTCTTGGTAAGACAATTAAGAGTGGACCAGATGCATATGATCAAGCCAGAGCAAACAAGGTCATAAATAACACTGGGGTAAGCTGGGGTTAGCTGAAAGGCATACCAT
This sequence comes from Dendrobates tinctorius, assembly GCF_039654945.1. NCBI lineage: Eukaryota > Metazoa > Chordata > Amphibia > Anura > Dendrobatidae > Dendrobates > Dendrobates tinctorius. Next base: position 2,896,992 of record NW_027361752.1, on the reverse strand, counting down.
GTGAATGCTAGGTGCAGAGGCAAGTCTATGTGCAAAGCTGGGTGATGCACTGTGTGCCCTTCATAGACAGACAGCAGGAGAGCAGGAGAGCTGGGTGGATGGACATACCTATCGGAAGAATAGAGATGCTTGTTAGAGTGCGATGGTGGCAGGTAGCAGGGCACAGTCTGTATACATCCTTCTGGTTTTAATTCTTAAATTAATCTTCACACTTCTAGAACACACTTATAGGAATCACACTGCAGACTGAAGTCTTTATGCAGACTTGTGCTCTGCAATATATGTACAACTAAGTGCAGTCAGGTGTGAAGCAGAGAGGAGTGGTCTCTACTCTTCTTGGTAAGACAATTAAGAGTGGACCAGATGCATATGATCAAGCCAGAGCAAACAAGGTCATAAATAACACTGGGGTAAGCTGGGGTTAGCTGAAAGGCATACCATGTGAATGCTAGGTGCAGAGGCAAGTCTATGTGCAAAGCTGGGTGATGCACTGTGTGCCCTTCATAGACAGACAGCAGGAGAGCTGGGTGGATGGACATACCATGTGAATGCTAGGTGCAGAGGCAAGTCTATGTGCAAAGCTGGGTGATGCACTGTGTGCCCTTCATAGACAGACAGCAGGAGAGCAGGAGAGCTGGGTGGATGGACATACCTATCGGAATTATAGAGATGCTTGTTAGAGTGCGATGGTGGCAGGTAGCAGGGCACAGTCTGTATACATCCTTCTGGTTTTAATTCTTAAATTAATCTTCACACTTCTAGAACACACTTGTAGGAATCACACTGCAGACTGAAGTCTTTATGCAGACTTGTGCTCTGCAATATATGTACAACTAAGTGCAGTCAGGTGTGAAGCAGAGAGGAGTGGTCTCTACTCTTCTTGGTAAGACAATTAAGAGTGGACCAGATGCATATGATCAAGCCAGAGCAAACAAGGTCATAAATAACACTGGGGTAAGCTGGGGTTAGCTGAAAGGCATACCATGTGAATGCTAGGTGCAGAGGCAAGTCTATGTGCAAAGCTGGGTGATGCACTGTGTGCCCTTCATAGACAGACAGCAGGAGAGCTGGGTGGATGGACATACCATGTGAATGCTAGGTGCAGAGGCAAGTCTATGTGCAAAGCTGGGTGATGCACTGTGTGCCCTTCATAGACAGACAGCAGGAGAGCAGGAGAGCTGGGTGGATGGACATACCTATCGGAATTATAGAGATGCTTGTTAGAGTGCGATGGTGGCAGGTAGCAGGGCACAGTCTGTATACATCCTTCTGGTTTTAATTCTTAAATTAATCTTCACACTTCTAGAACACACTTGTAGGAATCACACTGCAGACTGAAGTCTTTATGCAGACTTGTGCTCTGCAATATATGTACAACTAAGTGCAGTCAGGTGTGAAGCAGAGAGGAGTGGTCTCTACTCTTCTTGGTAAGACAATTAAGAGTGGACCAGATGCATATGATCAAGCCAGAGCAAACAAGGTCATAAATAACACTGGGGTAAGCTGGGGTTAGCTGAAAGGCATACCATGTGAATGCTAGGTGCAGAGGCAAGTCTATGTGCAAAGCTGGGTGATGCACTGTGTGCCCTTCATAGACAGACAGCAGGAGAGCTGGGTGGATGGACATACCATGTGAATGCTAGGTGCAGAGGCAAGTCTATGTGCAAAGCTGGGTGATGCACTGTGTGCCCTTCATAGACAGACAGCAGGAGAGCAGGAGAGCTGGGTGGATGGACATACCTATCGGAATTATAGAGATGCTTGTTAGAGTGCGATGGTGGCAGGTAGCAGGGCACAGTCTATATACATCCTTCTGGTTTTAATTCTTAAATTAATCTTCACACTTCTAGAACACACTTATAGGAATCACACTGCAGACTGAAGTCTTTATGCAGACTTGTGCTCTGCAATATATGTACAACTAAGTGCAGTCAGGTGTGAAGCAGAGAGGAGTGGTCTCTACTCTTCTTGGTAAGACAATTAAGAGTGGACCAGATGCATATGATCAAGCCAGAGCAAACAAGGTCATAAATAACACTGGGGTAAGCTGGGGTTAGCTGAAAGGCATACCATGTGAATGCTAGGTGCAGAGGCAAGTCTATGTGCAAAGCTGGGTGATGCACTGTGTGCCCTTCATAGACAGACAGCAGGAGAGCTGGGTGGATGGACATACCATGTGAATGCTAGGTGCAGAGGCAAGTCTATGTGCAAAGCTGGGTGATGCACTGTGTGCCCTTCATAGACAGACAGCAGGAGAGCAGGAGAGCTGGGTGGATGGACATACCTATCGGAATTATAGAGATGCTTGTTAGAGTGCGATGGTGGCAGGTAGCAGGGCACAGTCTGTATACATCCTTCTGGTTTTAATTCTTAAATTAATCTTCACACTTCTAGAACACACTTGTAGGAATCACACTGCAGACTGAAGTCTTTATGCAGACTTGTGCTCTGCAATATATGTACAACTAAGTGCAGTCAGGTGTGAAGCAGAGAGGAGTGGTCTCTACTCTTCTTGGTAAGACAATTAAGAGTGGACCAGATGCATATGATCAAGCCAGAGCAAACAAGGTCATAAATAACACTGGGGTAAGCTGGGGTTAGCTGAAAGGCATACCATGTGAATGCTAGGTGCAGAGGCAAGTCTATGTGCAAAGCTGGGTGATGCACTGTGTGCCCTTCATAGACAGACAGCAGGAGAGCAGGAGAGCTGGGTGGATGGACATACCATGTGAATGCTAAGTGCAGAGGCAAGTCTATGTGCAAAGCTGGGTGATGCACTGTGTGCCCTTCATAGACAGAGAGCAGGAGAGCTGGGTGGATGGACATACCTGTCGGAAGAATAGAGATGCTTGTTAGAGTGCGATGGTGGCAGGTAGCAGGGCACAGTCTGTATACATCCATCTGGTTTTAATTCTTAAATTAATCTTCACACTTCTAGAACACACTTATAGGAATCACACTGCAGACTGAAGTCTTTATACAGACTTGTGCTCTGCAATATATGTACAACTAAGTGCAGTCAGGTGTGAAGCAGAGAGGAGTGGTCTCAACTCTTCTTGGTAAGACAATTAAGAGTGGACCAGATGCATATGATCAAGCCAGAGCAAACAAGGTCATAAATAACACTGGGGTAAGCTGGGGTTAGCTGAAAGGCATACCATGTGAATGCTAGGTGCAGAGGCAAGTCTATGTGCAAAGCTGGGTGATGCACTGTGTGCCCTTCATAGACAGACAGCAGGAGAGCAGGAGAGCTGGGTGGATGGACATACCTATCGGAAGAATAGAGATGCTTGTTAGAGTGCGATGGTGGCAGGTAGCAGGGCACAGTCTGTATACATCCTTCTGGTTTTAATTCTTAAATTAATCTTCACACTTCTAGAACACACTTATAGGAATCACACTGCAGACTGAAGTCTTTATGCAGACTTGTGCTCTGCAATATATGTACAACTAAGTGCAGTCAGGTGTGAAGCAGAGAGGAGTGGTCTCTACTCTTCTTGGTAAGACAATTAAGAGTGGACCAGATGCATATGATCAAGCCAGAGCAAACAAGGTCATAAATAACACTGGGGTAAGCTGGGGTTAGCTGAAAGGCATACCATGTGAATGCTAGGTGCAGAGGCAAGTCTATGTGCAAAGCTGGGTGATGCACTGTGTGCCCTTCATAGACAGACAGCAGGAGAGCTGGGTGGATGGACATACCATGTGAATGCTAGGTGCAGAGGCAAGTCTATGTGCAAAGCTGGGTGATGCACTGTGTGCCCTTCATAGACAGACAGCAGGAGAGCAGGAGAGCTGGGTGGATGGACATACCTATCGGAATTATAGAGATGCTTGTTAGAGTGCGATGGTGGCAGGTAGCAGGGCACAGTCTGTATACATCCTTCTGGTTTTAATTCTTAAATTAATCTTCACACTCCTAGAACACACTTGTAGGAATCACACTGCAGACTGAAGTCTTTATGCAGACTTGTGCTCTGCAATATATGTACAACTAAGTGCAGTCAGGTGTGAAGCAGAGAGGAGTGGTCTCTACTCTTCTTGGTAAGACAATTAAGAGTGGACCAGATGCATATGATCAAGCCAGAGCAAACAAGGTCATAAATAACACTGGGGTAAGCTGGGGTTAGCTGAAAGGCATACCATGTGAATGCTAGGTGCAGAGGCAAGTCTATGTGCAAAGCTGGGTGATGCACTGTGTGCCCTTCATAGACAGACAGCAGGAGAGCTGGGTGGATGGACATACCATGTGAATGCTAGGTGCAGAGGCAAGTCTATGTGCAAAGCTGGGTGATGCACTGTGTGCCCTTCATAGACAGACAGCAGGAGAGCAGGAGAGCTGGGTGGATGGACATACCTATCGGAATTATAGAGATGCTTGTTAGAGTGCGATGGTGGCAGGTAGCAGGGCACAGTCTGTATACATCCTTCTGGTTTTAATTCTTAAATTAATCTTCACACTTCTAGAACACACTTGTAGGAATCACACTGCAGACTGAAGTCTTTATGCAGACTTGTGCTCTGCAATATATGTACAACTAAGTGCAGTCAGGTGTGAAGCAGAGAGGAGTGGTCTCTACTCTTCTTGGTAAGACAATTAAGAGTGGACCAGATGCATATGATCAAGCCAGAGCAAACAAGGTCATAAATAACACTGGGGTAAGCTGGGGTTAGCTGAAAGGCATACCATGTGAATGCTAGGTGCAGAGGCAAGTCTATGTGCAAAGCTGGGTGATGCACTGTGTGCCCTTCATAGACAGACAGCAGGAGAGCAGGAGAGCTGGGTGGATGGACATACCTATCGGAAGAATAGAGATGCTTGTTAGAGTGCGATGGTGGCAGGTAGCAGGGCACAGTCTGTATACATCCTTCTGGTTTTAATTCTTAAATTAATCTTCACACTTCTAGAACACACTTATAGGAATCACACTGCAGACTGAAGTCTTTATGCAGACTTGTGCTCTGCAATATATGTACAACTAAGTGCAGTCAGGTGTGAAGCAGAGAGGAGTGGTCTCTACTCTTCTTGGTAAGACAATTAAGAGTGGACCAGATGCATATGATCAAGCCAGAGCAAACAAGGTCATAAATAACACTGGGGTAAGCTGGGGTTAGCTGAAAGGCATACCATGTGAATGCTAGGTGCAGAGGCAAGTCTATGTGCAAAGCTGGGTGATGCACTGTGTGCCCTTCATAGACAGACAGCAGGAGAGCTGGGTGGATGGACATACCATGTGAATGCTAGGTGCAGAGGCAAGTCTATGTGCAAAGCTGGGTGATGCACTGTGTGCCCTTCATAGACAGACAGCAGGAGAGCAGGAGAGCTGGGTGGATGGACATACCTATCGGAATTATAGAGATGCTTGTTAGAGTGCGATGGTGGCAGGTAGCAGGGCACAGTCTGTATACATCCTTCTGGTTTTAATTCTTAAATTAATCTTCACACTTCTAGAACACACTTGTAGGAATCACACTGCAGACTGAAGTCTTTATGCAGACTTGTGCTCTGCAATATATGTACAACTAAGTGCAGTCAGGTGTGAAGCAGAGAGGAGTGGTCTCTACTCTTCTTGGTAAGACAATTAAGAGTGGACCAGATGCATATGATCAAGCCAGAGCAAACAAGGTCATAAATAACACTGGGGTAAGCTGGGGTTAGCTGAAAGGCATACCATGTGAATGCTAGGTGCAGAGGCAAGTCTATGTGCAAAGCTGGGTGATGCACTGTGTGCCCTTCATAGACAGACAGCAGGAGAGCTGGGTGGATGGACATACCATGTGAATGCTAGGTGCAGAGGCAAGTCTATGTGCAAAGCTGGGTGATGCACTGTGTGCCCTTCATAGACAGACAGCAGGAGAGCAGGAGAGCTGGGTGGATGGACATACCTATCGGAATTATAGAGATGCTTGTTAGAGTGCGATGGTGGCAGGTAGCAGGGCACAGTCTGTATACATCCTTCTGGTTTTAATTCTTAAATTAATCTTCACACTTCTAGAACACACTTGTAGGAATCACACTGCAGACTGAAGTCTTTATGCAGACTTGTGCTCTGCAATATATGTACAACTAAGTGCAGTCAGGTGTGAAGCAGAGAGGAGTGGTCTCTACTCTTCTTGGTAAGACAATTAAGAGTGGACCAGATGCATATGATCAAGCCAGAGCAAACAAGGTCATAAATAACACTGGGGTAAGCTGGGGTTAGCTGAAAGGCATACCATGTGAATGCTAGGTGCAGAGGCAAGTCTATGTGCAAAGCTGGGTGATGCACTGTGTGCCCTTCATAGACAGACAGCAGGAGAGCTGGGTGGATGGACATACCATGTGAATGCTAGGTGCAGAGGCAAGTCTATGTGCAAAGCTGGGTGATGCACTGTGTGCCCTTCATAGACAGACAGCAGGAGAGCAGGAGAGCTGGGTGGATGGACATACCTATCGGAATTATAGAGATGCTTGTTAGAGTGCGATGGTGGCAGGTAGCAGGGCACAGTCTATATACATCCTTCTGGTTTTAATTCTTAAATTAATCTTCACACTTCTAGAACACACTTATAGGAATCACACTGCAGACTGAAGTCTTTATGCAGACTTGTGCTCTGCAATATATGTACAACTAAGTGCAGTCAGGTGTGAAGCAGAGAGGAGTGGTCTCTACTCTTCTTGGTAAGACAATTAAGAGTGGACCAGATGCATATGATCAAGCCAGAGCAAACAAGGTCATAAATAACACTGGGGTAAGCTGGGGTTAGCTGAAAGGCATACCATGTGAATGCTAGGTGCAGAGGCAAGTCTATGTGCAAAGCTGGGTGATGCACTGTGTGCCCTTCATAGACAGACAGCAGGAGAGCTGGGTGGATGGACATACCATGTGAATGCTAGGTGCAGAGGCAAGTCTATGTGCAAAGCTGGGTGATGCACTGTGTGCCCTTCATAGACAGACAGCAGGAGAGCAGGAGAGCTGGGTGGATGGACATACCTATCGGAATTATAGAGATGCTTGTTAGAGTGCGATGGTGGCAGGTAGCAGGGCACAGTCTGTATACATCCTTCTGGTTTTAATTCTTAAATTAATCTTCACACTTCTAGAACACACTTGTAGGAATCACACTGCAGACTGAAGTCTTTATGCAGACTTGTGCTCTGCAATATATGTACAACTAAGTGCAGTCAGGTGTGAAGCAGAGAGGAGTGGTCTCTACTCTTCTTGGTAAGACAATTAAGAGTGGACCAGATGCATATGATCAAGCCAGAGCAAACAAGGTCATAAATAACACTGGGGTAAGCTGGGGTTAGCTGAAAGGCATACCATGTGAATGCTAGGTGCAGAGGCAAGTCTATGTGCAAAGCTGGGTGATGCACTGTGTGCCCTTCATAGACAGACAGCAGGAGAGCAGGAGAGCTGGGTGGATGGACATACCATGTGAATGCTAAGTGCAGAGGCAAGTCTATGTGCAAAGCTGGGTGATGCACTGTGTGCCCTTCATAGACAGAGAGCAGGAGAGCTGGGTGGATGGACATACCTGTCGGAAGAATAGAGATGCTTGTTAGAGTGCGATGGTGGCAGGTAGCAGGGCACAGTCTGTATACATCCATCTGGTTTTAATTCTTAAATTAATCTTCACACTTCTAGAACACACTTATAGGAATCACACTGCAGACTGAAGTCTTTATACAGACTTGTGCTCTGCAATATATGTACAACTAAGTGCAGTCAGGTGTGAAGCAGAGAGGAGTGGTCTCAACTCTTCTTGGTAAGACAATTAAGAGTGGACCAGATGCATATGATCAAGCCAGAGCAAACAAGGTCATAAATAACACTGGGGTAAGCTGGGGTTAGCTGAAAGGCATACCATGTGAATGCTAGGTGCAGAGGCAAGTCTATGTGCAAAGCTGGGTGATGCACTGTGTGCCCTTCATAGACAGACAGCAGGAGAGCAGGAGAGCTGGGTGGATGGACATACCTATCGGAAGAATAGAGATGCTTGTTAGAGTGCGATGGTGGCAGGTAGCAGGGCACAGTCTGTATACATCCTTCTGGTTTTAATTCTTAAATTAATCTTCACACTTCTAGAACACACTTATAGGAATCACACTGCAGACTGAAGTCTTTATGCAGACTTGTGCTCTGCAATATATGTACAACTAAGTGCAGTCAGGTGTGAAGCAGAGAGGAGTGGTCTCTACTCTTCTTGGTAAGACAATTAAGAGTGGACCAGATGCATATGATCAAGCCAGAGCAAACAAGGTCATAAATAACACTGGGGTAAGCTGGGGTTAGCTGAAAGGCATACCATGTGAATGCTAGGTGCAGAGGCAAGTCTATGTGCAAAGCTGGGTGATGCACTGTGTGCCCTTCATAGACAGACAGCAGGAGAGCTGGGTGGATGGACATACCATGTGAATGCTAGGTGCAGAGGCAAGTCTATGTGCAAAGCTGGGTGATGCACTGTGTGCCCTTCATAGACAGACAGCAGGAGAGCAGGAGAGCTGGGTGGATGGACATACCTATCGGAATTATAGAGATGCTTGTTAGAGTGCGATGGTGGCAGGTAGCAGGGCACAGTCTGTATACATCCTTCTGGTTTTAATTCTTAAATTAATCTTCACACTTCTAGAACACACTTATAGGAATCACACTGCAGACTGAAGTCTTTATGCAGAATTGTGCTCTGCAATATATGTACAACTAAGTGCAGTCAGGGGTGAAGCAGAGAGGAGTGGTCTCTACTCTTCTTTGTAAAACAATTAAGAGTGGACCAGATGCATATGATCAAGCCAGAGCAAACAAGGTCATAAATAACACTGGGGTAAGCTGGGGTTAGCTGAAAGGCATACCATGTGAATGCTAGGTGCAGAGGCAAGTCTATGTGCAAAGCTGGGTGATGCACTGTGTGCCCTTCATAGACAGACAGCAGGAGAGCAGGAGAGCTGGGTGGATGGACATACCATGTGAATGCTAAGTGCAGAGGCAAGTCTATGTGCAAAGCTGGGTGATGCACTGTGTACCCTTCATAGACAGAGAGCAGGAGAGCTGGGTGGATGGACATACCTGTCGGAAGAATAGAGATGCTTGTTAGAGTGCGATGGTGGCAGGTAGCAGGGCACAGTCTGTATACATCCTTCTGGTTTTAATTCTTAAATTAATCTTCACACTTCTAGAACACACTTATAGGAATCACACTGCAGACTGAAGTCTTTATGCAGACTTGTGCTCTGCAATATATGTACAACTAAGTGCAGTCAGGTGTGAAGCAGAGAGGAGTGGTCTCAACTCTTCTTGGTAAGACAATTAAGAGTGGACCAGATGCATATGATCAAGCCAGAGCAAACAAGGTCATAAATAACACTGGGGTAAGCTGGGGTTAGCTGAAAGGCATACCATGTGAATGCTAGGTGCAGAGGCAAGTCTATGTGCAAAGCTGGGTGATGCACTGTGTGCCCTTCATAGACAGACAGCAGGAGAGCAGGAGAGCTGGGTGGATGGACATACCTATCGGAAGAATAGAGATGCTTGTTAGAGTGCGATGGTGGCAGGTAGCAGGGCACAGTCTGTATACATCCTTCTGGTTTTAATTCTTAAATTAATCTTCACACTTCTAGAACACACTTATAGGAATCACACAGCAGACTGAAGTCTTTATGCAGACTTGTGCTCTGCAATATATGTACAACTAAGTGCAGTCAGGTGTGAAGCAGAGAGGAGTGGTCTCTACTCTTCTTGGTAAGACAATTAAGAGTGGACCAGATGCATATGATCAAGCCAGAGCAAACAAGGTCATAAATAACACTGGGGTAAGCTGGGGTTAGCTGAAAGGCATACCATGTGAATGCTAGGTGCAGAGGCAAGTCTATGTGCAAAGCTGGGTGATGCACTGTGTGCCCTTCATAGACAGACAGCAGGAGAGCAGGAGAGCTGGGTGGATGGACATACCTATCGGAAGAATAGAGATGCTTGTTAGAGTGCGATGGTGGCAGGTAGCAGGGCACAGTCTGTATACATCCTTCTGGTTTTAATTCTTAAATTAATCTTCACACTTCTAGAACACACTTATAGGAATCACACTGCAGACTGAAGTCTTTATGCAGACTTGTGCTCTGCAATATATGTACAACTAAGTGCAGTCAGGTGTGAAGCAGAGAGGAGTGGTCTCTACTCTTCTTGGTAAGACAATTAAGAGTGGACCAGATGCGTATGATCAAGCCAGAGCAAACAAGGTCATAAATAACACTGGGGTAAGCTGGGGTAAGCTGAAAGGCATACCATGTGAATGCTAGGTGCAGAGGCAAGTCTATGTGCAAAGCTGGGTGATGCACTGTGTTCCCTTCATAGACAGACAGCAGGAGAGCTGGGTGGATGGACATACCATGTGAATGCTAGGTGCAGAGGCAAGTCTATGTGCAAAGCTGGGTGATGCACTGTGTGCCCTTCATAGACAGACAGCAGGAGAGCAGGAGAGCTGGGTGGATGGACATACCTATCGGAAGAATAGAGATGCTTGTTAGAGTGCGATGGTGGCAGGTAGCAGGGCACAGTCTGTATACATTCTTCTGGTTTTAATTCTTAAATTAATCTTCACACTTCTAGAACACACTTATAGGAATCACACTGCAGACTGAAGTCTTTATGCAGACTTGTGCTCTGCAATATATGTACAACTAAGTGCAGTCAGGTGTGAAGCAGAGAGGAGTGGTCTCTACTCTTCTTGGTAAGACAATTAAGAGTGGACCAGATGCATATGATCAAGCCAGAGCAAACAAGGTCATAAATAACACTGGGGTAAGCTGGGGTTAGCTGAAAGGCATACCATGTGAATGCTAGGTGCAGAGGCAAGTCTATGTGCAAAGCTGGGTGATGCACTGTGTGCCCTTCATAGACAGACAGCAGGAGAGCAGGAGAGCTGGGTGGATGGACATACCATGTGAATGCTAAGTGCAGAGGCAAGTCTATGTGCAAAGCTGGGTGATGCACTGTGTGCCCTTCATAGACAGAGAGCTGGAGAGCTGGGTGGATGGACATACCTGTCGGAAGAATAGAGATGCTTGTTAGAGTGCGATGGTGGCAGGTAGCAGGGCACAGTCTGTATACATCCTTCTGGTTTTAATTCTTAAATTAATCTTCACACTTCTAGAACACACTTATAGGAATCACACTGCAGACTGAAGTCTTTATGCAGACTTGTGCTCTGCAATATATGTACAACTAAGTGCAGTCAGGTGTGAAGCAGAGAGGAGTGGTCTCAACTCTTCTTGGTAAGACAATTAAGAGTGGACCAGATGCATATGATCAAGCCAGAGCAAACAAGGTCATAAATAACACTGGGGTAAGCTGGGGTTAGCTGAAAGGCATACCATGTGAATGCTAGGTGCAGAGGCAAGTCTATGTGCAAAGCTGGGTGATGCACTGTGTGCCCTTCATAGACAGACAGCAGGAGAGCAGGAGAGCTGGGTGGATGGACATACCTATCGGAAGAATAGAGATGCTTGTTAGAGTGCGATGGTGGCAGGTAGCACGGCACAGTCTGTATACATCCTTCTGGTTTTAATTCTTAAATTAATCTTCACACTTCTAGAACACACTTATAGGAATCACACTGCAGACTGAAGTCTTTATGCAGACTTGTGCTCTGCAATATATGTACAACTAAGTGCAGTCAGGTGTGAAGCAGAGAGGAGTGGTCTCTACTCTTCTTGGTAAGACAATTAAGAGTGGACCAGATGCATATGATCAAGCCAGAGCAAACAAGGTCATAAATAACACTGGGGTAAGCTGGGGTTAGCTGAAAGGCATACCATGTGAATGCTAGGTGCAGAGGCAAGTCTATGTGCAAAGCTGGGTGATGCACTGTGTGCCCTTCATAGACAGACAGCAGGAGAGCTGGGTGGATGGACATACCATGTGAATGCTAGGTGCAGAGGCAAGTCTATGTGCAAAGCTGGGTGATGCACTGTGTGCCCTTCATAGACAGACAGCAGGAGAGCAGGAGAGCTGGGTGGATGGACATACCTATCGGAATTATAGAGATGCTTGTTAGAGTGCGATGGTGGCAGGTAGCAGGGCACAGTCTGTATACATCCTTCTGGTTTTAATTCTTAAATTAATCTTCACACTCCTAGAACACACTTGTAGGAATCACACTGCAGACTGAAGTCTTTATGCAGACTTGTGCTCTGCAATATATGTACAACTAAGTGCAGTCAGGTGTGAAGCAGAGAGGAGTGGTCTCTACTCTTCTTGGTAAGACAATTAAGAGTGGACCAGATGCATATGATCAAGCCAGAGCAAACAAGGTCATAAATAACACTGGGGTAAGCTGGGGTTAGCTGAAAGGCATACCATGTGAATGCTAGGTGCAGAGGCAAGTCTATGTGCAAAGCTGGGTGATGCACTGTGTGCCCTTCATAGACAGACAGCAGGAGAGCTGGGTGGATGGACATACCATGTGAATGCTAGGTGCAGAGGCAAGTCTATGTGCAAAGCTGGGTGATGCACTGTGTGCCCTTCATAGACAGACAGCAGGAGAGCAGGAGAGCTGGGTGGATGGACATACCTATCGGAATTATAGAGATGCTTGTTAGAGTGCGATGGTGGCAGGTAGCAGGGCACAGTCTGTATACATCCTTCTGGTTTTAATTCTTAAATTAATCTTCACACTTCTAGAACACACTTATAGGAATCACACTGCAGACTGAAGTCTTTATGCAGAATTGTGCTCTGCAATATATGTACAACTAAGTGCAGTCAGGTGTGAAGCAGAGAGGAGTGGTCTCTACTCTTCTTTGTAAAACAATTAAGAGTGGACCAGATGCATATGATCAAGCCAGAGCAAACAAGGTCATAAATAACACTGGGGTAAGCTGGGGTTAGCTGAAAGGCATACCATGTGAATGCTAGGTGCAGAGGCAAGTCTATGTGCAAAGCTGGGTGATGCACTGTGTGCCCTTCATAGACAGACAGCAGGAGAGCAGGAGAGCTGGGTGGATGGACATACCATGTGAATGCTAAGTGCAGAGGCAAGTCTATGTGCAAAGCTGGGTGATGCACTGTGTGCCCTTCATAGACAGAGAGCAGGAGAGCTGAGTGGATGGACATACCTGTCGGAAGAATAGAGATGCTTGTTAGAGTGCGATGGTGGCAGGTAGCAGGGCACAGTCTGTATACATCCTTCTGGTTTTAATTCTTAAATTAATCTTCACACTTCTAGAACACACTTATAGGAATCACACTGCAGACTGAAGTCTTTATGCAGACTTGTGCTCTGCAATATATGTACAACTAAGTGCAGTCAGGTGTGAAGCAGAGAGGAGTGGTCTCAACTCTTCTTGGTAAGACAATTAAGAGTGGACCAGATGCATATGATCAAGCCAGAGCAAACAAGGTCATAAATAACACTGGGGTAAGCTGGGGTTAGCTGAAAGGCATACCATGTGAATGCTAGGTGCAGAGGCAAGTCTATGTGCAAAGCTGGGTGATGCACTGTGTGCCCTTCATAGACAGACAGCAGGAGAGCAGGAGAGCTGGGTGGATGGACATACCTATCGGAAGAATAGAGATGCTTGTTAGAGTGCGATGGTGGCAGGTAGCAGGGCACAGTCTGTATACATCCTTCTGGTTTTAATTCTTAAATTAATCTTCACACTTCTAGAACACACTTATAGGAATCACACAGCAGACTGAAGTCTTTATGCAGACTTGTGCTCTGCAATATATGTACAACTAAGTGCAGTCAGGTGTGAAGCAGAGAGGAGTGGTCTCTACTCTTCTTGGTAAGACAATTAAGAGTGGACCAGATGCATATGATCAAGCCAGAGCAAACAAGGTCATAAATAACACTGGGGTAAGCTGGGGTTAGCTGAAAGGCATACCATGTGAATGCTAGGTGCAGAGGCAAGTCTATGTGCAAAGCTGGGTGATGCACTGTGTGCCCTTCATAGACAGACAGCAGGAGAGCAGGAGAGCTGGGTGGATGGACATACCTATCGGAAGAATAGAGATGCTTGTTAGAGTGCGATGGTGGCAGGTAGCAGGGCACAGTCTGTATACATCCTTCTGGTTTTAATTCTTAAATTAATCTTCACACTTCTAGAACACACTTATAGGAATCACACTGCAGACTGAAGTCTTTATGCAGACTTGTGCTCTGCAATATATGTACAACTAAGTGCAGTCAGGTGTGAAGCAGAGAGGAGTGGTCTCTACTCTTCTTGGTAAGACAATTAAGAGTGGACCAGATGCGTATGATCAAGCCAGAGCAAACAAGGTCATAAATAACACTGGGGTAAGCTGGGGTAAGCTGAAAGGCATACCATGTGAATGCTAGGTGCAGAGGCAAGTCTATGTGCAAAGCTGGGTGATGCACTGTGTGCCCTTCATAGACAGACAGCAGGAGAGCTGGGTGGATGGACATACCATGTGAATGCTAGGTGCAGAGGCAAGTCTATGTGCAAAGCTGGGTGATGCACTGTGTGCCCTTCATAGACAGACAGCAGGAGAGCAGGAGAGCTGGGTGGATGGACATACCTATCGGAAGAATAGAGATGCTTGTTAGAGTGCGATGGTGGCAGGTAGCAGGGCACAGTCTGTATACATCCTTCTGGTTTTAATTCTTAAATTAATCTTCACACTTCTAGAACACACTTATAGGAATCACACTGCAGACTGAAGTCTTTATGCAGACTTGTGCTCTGCAATATATGTACAACTAAGTGCAGTCAGGTGTGAAGCAGAGAGGAGTGGTCTCTACTCTTCTTGGTAAGACAATTAAGAGTGGACCAGATGCATATGATCAAGCCAGAGCAAACAAGGTCATAAATAACACTGGGGTAAGCTGGGGTTAGCTGAAAGGCATACCATGTGAATGCTAGGTGCAGAGGCAAGTCTATGTGCAAAGCTGGGTGATGCACTGTGTGCCCTTCATAGACAGACAGCAGGAGAGCAGGAGAGCTGGGTGGATGGACATACCATGTGAATGCTAGGTGCAGAGGCAAGTCTATGTGCAAAGCTGGGTGATGCACTGTGTGCCCTTCATAGACAGACAGCAGGAGAGCAGGAGAGCTGGGTGGATGGACATACCTGTCGGAAGAATAGAGATGCTTGTTAGAGTGCGATGGTGGCAGGTAGCAGGGCACAGTCTGTATACATCCTTCTGGTTTTAATTCTTAAATTAATCTTCACACTTCTAGAACACACTTATAGGAATCACACTGCAGACTGAAGATATGTGGGAAAAGGTTGAAAAGTTCCAGGGGACCGAATACTTTCGCAAGGCACTGTATTAACATTGGCCAAAGTGATATCCGATTTTTTATTTAACTGCACTCGCCCATTTTTCTCAAATCAGTATGAGCCCTGAGGATGATTGTTTACTAGGCAGCACATCCCATTGTTTAACAGGGATGTGCAGCAGAAAATATTGCAAAGTTTGCACATTCACAATAATCTGTTCATTTAAAAGTGAAATAGAACAAACACTGATTGATTTGCTACATCTTTGATCAGTGCTGTTTGCGGGGCAGGAGATTTTCCTGTGTAGAAAGACCCTTGGGTACATTTGCACACAGAAAATTTGTGGCAGAAAATTTTTGGAACAAATCAGTGCCAAAACCACATAGCGATTCTGTGGTTTCCTTAATTGTTCCCCTGCCAGTCTTTTTTGTGAGGACGTCTCGTTCCATCTGACCTCTTGAGCTTCTAAGTGGTTGATCTTGGCAGATTGGGTGAGGCAGCACCATAGGATGCCTGTTTCTATAGAGATTGGCACAGGAACTGTCACGGAAGCCCATGAATCTCCTGAGGAGGTGAGTATAGTGAGGTTTTTTTTAAAGAACTTGTGGATTCACTCTTAATCCACTGCTAAATCAAATTCTCAATAATTGGGGTTTGTGGAGGATTTTGACTTCCCCATTTACTCAATAGAAATAAACCACAACAAATTTGTGTCCAAAGCTGCAGTAAAGCTGTAAAGACCAGGCCGAACGTTCCCTGCTATCCACCCCCACACGGTGTCCGCAGCCGAAGGAATTATGACACACACCGGTCTCGGGGATAACAGTTGCTTTTACTTCAGCAGGAAAGGGAATTATAACTTGGAACAAATAAGGAACAGTCTCTCATGGGTAGTCCATGGCAATTACAGTTCACACTTTGATGCTGAGATGTGATTGGGGTCTGAAGCTTTAAAGGGAATCTGTGACCCCTTTTTTGAGATATCATATAATGATATCATTCAATTGTGTGTCACATAAGGATTCTCTTAGTACTTTTGCTTGCCCCTGACCCCGCACCTTTCATGCATAAATACCTTTTTTATATCGGTTCAGATGTATGTAAACTGCCGCTGTCCGGTCCAATGGGCGGGGCTTATTCAACTGCTCCCCCCTCCCTGTCTTGCTCTACACAAGAAGAAATGCATAGAGCAAGACAGGGAGGGGGGAACAGTTGAATAAGCCCCGCCCATCGGACCAGACTGTGGCAGTTTACATATATCTGAACCGATATAAACAAGGTATTTATGCATGAAAGGTGCGGGGTCAGGGGGAAGCAAAAGTACTAAGAGAATCCTTATGTGACACACAATTGAATGATATCATTACATGATATCTCAAAAAAGGGGTGACAGATTCCCTTTAAGAGCACTGGACAATGTCTTTTGGTATTTTACAGAGGGAGGTAGATGCAGCAATTAGAAGTTACAGACCTGTACTTGGGGTTATCTCCACAGTGTGTCATGGCACGTGCACAAGTACTTATAGGTGAATGTAGAAACTGTGGTGAATCCTGGCATAAAGACTTTAGATGTGGTGAATCCTGTCAGCAATTCTTTAGATGTGGTGAATCCTGTCAGCAATACTTTACATGTGGTGAAACCTGTCAGAAATAGAATGATGTCTGTACAGGTTAGAGGGAACTCAGGCTTTTAGGCCTGCAGGAGATCTTGAGGTAAAAACCTCCTCCACGTATGTTCTGCTCTCCCTGAAGGCATCCCTCAGACTAAAGAACATTCTAGAGTTGCCTGGAAAAACAGTTCCTCCTACTGACCATGTGACTAGGAGCTGGCCAATAGGAGACCGATTGCACATCTCAGATCCTTACAAAACAATAATTCAGTCATTGTACACTTTCACCATTAGATGGCGACAGAACACAGCAAGCGAGAAATGCATTGCATCTAAAATGAAGGTGACTAGAAATGGAGAATTACAGCTCACAAATAATGTAGAGAGCCAGTTAGAGAGTGAGCAGTAGTGTGCAGAAGCTACTCACAATTCAGTATTACTTAAAGGGACAGACACACTCTGGACTGGATCACTACAAAGCCACATCAGAAATGGACTTTCCAGCAGTGTGGTGAATACAATGTTAAAAAGCCACAGTGAAAAAAAATTCAGCATTTCAGATTTTTTTTTCTGGCATTCACTGACTTGTGTAAGGGCATTTTAAAGGGGTTGTTTTCTGTCAGAAAACTTTACTTATATTCAGTTAGATATAAAAAAAATAATAAAAAAAAACCCTAAGCTTTACTTACCTTCCCTGGGCCCAGTGCTGTGTACTTGGCATGAGCCTCTGAGCGTAGCATTTGGCTACAGCGCCGTCGATGTGAAGTCGCTGCTGCAGCCAAACAGTGACTGGTACAGCGCTAGACACACAGAACTGACCTCTGGGAAATAAAGCAGAGGGGTTTTTATTTATGAAATAAGCACAAGGTAACACATTTTCTGAAAGAGGATAACCCTTTTAAAGTTACTCCGCAATTACACTATTTATGAATTCTTTAATGTTTTACTGCTTACAAATAAATTACTCTTCGTTTAATTGCATTTTTCCATCTTAATGGAACATGCTAATATCCCTTAGGATGTGCTGCTTTCACCCCCAGGTATTACCCTGTTATGGCTCCCCTGCTCTTTTCTAGCTCAAGTCTAGACCCAGAAGTTTGGATTGAGGAGGACAGTTGGCAGCATTGTCTCGGTTAACACGACTGCATCATCTAAGGCAGGGTTCCCCAACTCCAGTCCTCAAGAGCCACCAACAGATCAGGTTTTAAGGATTTCCTTAGTATCTCCCAGGTGGTGGAATTATTGCCTGGGCAGGTGAGCAGATCTCACCTGTGCAATTTTAAAGGAAATCCTGAAAACATGACCTGTTGGTGGCTCTTGAGGACTGGAGTTGAGGAACACTGATCTAACGCGTTAAAGAGAAGGGAATCCCTCTGTTTGGCTATTGGTAACATGCAATGCAATTGTGGAGGCTGACACTTTCGGCTACTTTCACACATCAGTTTTTTGCCGTCAGGCAGGATCCGGCTATTTTTAGAAAAAACGGATCCGGCATAAATTTTGGAGAACTGTTGAAACGGATCCGTTTTTCTGCTGGATCCGTCTAGAAGGTTATATCTGTTTCCTGGGGGCTGGCCAATTGGATCTGAGCATGCGCAGACTTAAAAAAAAAGGATCCGGCGGCTGGATCCGTATTTTTCTGGATCCGGCGCATTCCGGCGCCCATAGACTTTCATTGTGGCAAAAAGCCGGAAGCGTCGGATCCGGCGCTTCCGGCTTTTTCGCCGGAGACAAAAAACGTTACAGTAGCCATTTTTTCCAGACGCCGGAATGAGACAAGTAGCCGGATCCGGCAAAAAACGGATGAAACGCAATGCCATCCGGCTCGATCAGGCGCTAATGCAAGTCAATGGGGAAAAACTGGATCCGGCATTGCATTTCGCCGGATCCGGTTTTACAAAAAAAAGCCGGATCGCGCCTGACGGCGAAAAACTGATGTGTGAAAGAGGCCTTACTGTGGCAGCTGGGGGTCTGTCTATGGTCCCCAGGTCTGTCAGAAAGGCATCTAATTGATAGGCCATGCCAGGAAGTAACAAAAAAACTTGTGGAAATGATGTCTCTATGAGCACACACAGGACTCAGAAAAGAAGGAGCGCCTTCAGAAAAGAAGGAGCGCCTTTGGCTTTTGGAGCTCAGATTTTGCTGGAACAGGTTTCATGTGGCATTGTGTGAGATGTCAGAACATCAAAAATCGACAAAAAGTAACCCCATACTGGAAACCACACCCCTCAAGATAATTTAACTTGGGGTGTAGTAGGTAGTTTGACCGAATAAATATTCCACAAATTTTAATGGGATTGGGCATCAAAATTGAAAAATTATATTCTTTAACAAATATATTTATTTTTATTTCCCCAAGAGGTAATAAATTAAATTACTGCAATTTGTTGGGTAATTATCCATATTTTAGCAAAATTCTGTATGTGTCCAAATACTATTGTTTGGGCATACAGCATGGCTCAAAAGGGAAAGAGCGTCATTTGGCTTTTACATCGCTAATGTAGCCAATTTGGTTTTTGGTGGCCATATCACATTTGCAGATCCTCTAAGCAGTGGTGTAGCAATCATGGTTGCCAAAGATTGAGACTGGGTCTGAAGGATAATGGGACAATCCCTGCAGTCAGTCAGCGCTGGCTTAACTGTGCCCACCTTTCAGACAATCACATGCATCCAAAGAATGTGAGAGTGGAAATGGCACCAGCATCGTAAGCGTGTATAAGGGCTCATACTCACTTGCAAGAGACTTGCACGATTCTCGTGTGAGTCTCTCGCATGAAAACCTGGCACTGTCGTGTAGGGTTCTAGCAGGTTCTCAGGATGCAGTGACAAGACACGAGACAGGGTATGACTTGTATAATAAACTTTTATAAATTGAAGCCACTTGGGCTAGGCTGAGCGGGCAAAACGGGGTAACAAACAATCTGTCCTCGCAGAGACTCAATAAGATAAACAATACTTTCTGTGTAACTGGGAGTAACCCGGATAGTCCGGGTGTCAGAGGCCAGAATATGGGCAAACTAATACACTTATTTCTAACGTCCACTTATCCTTCCATGTGTCGCTCGGGATTGCAGATGCAGCCGCTTAGAGGTCGTTGATGCGGCTGCCTTGACGCCTCGATCTTCCGGGAAGGTTTGGGCTCGTCGGTCCCTGAAGAAACGGTGCCGGTGGGGCGCAACAGGCCCTGAAGAAACGGTGCCGGTGGGGCGCAACAGGCCCTGAAGAAACGGTGCCGGTGGGGCGCAACAGGCCCTGAAGAAATTATGCCGGTGGGGCGCAACAGGCCCTGAAGAAATTATGCCGGTGGGGCGCAACAGGCCCTGAAGAAACAATGCCGGGGAGGGGCGCGGTAGTGATGCAGTCTGTAAATCTCACCGCTCACCAATCTCGGCCGAGTCCCTCAGCAAACCGGACAGGGGCCTCTACGGACGCCTGTAGCAGGGTGGCGTCCCCTGGGGCCGGTGATGACGGGGCCGCAGCTGTGGGAGAAGGCAGGGGGTAGTGCCCTGGATGCTGTAACGGAATGATCTCGCGTCGCAGCGGTCACTTGAGGTAGTGGCCTTGTCACAACAGGGTGGGAAGCAGCGGGAGTGGCTGTATGCGACCGTATGCGGGGAGCGGCCACCGGCGCCAATCTCTCACGTGTCACTTGTCGGGAAGTCTGTAATTTTCCCCTCACAGACCCCTCCCGGTCTCTCCAAATCACACCATCCGCTCCCTCGGTCCTCTCTCTTTCACACGGCTCCCTGTCTGTTTTCCGGCTCTCGGCTCCCTGTCTGTTTTCCAGCTCTCTGTCAACTGCCACTTCAGCGCACCCCCTGCTCCTTTTAAGCTTGCCCCACCCCCTGTTTCCCTGACAACTCCAGTCAAATTTTTCCTTTTACTGTCCTCCCAGTATCGTTCCCACAGGAACCCTGATGGCGGTCCCCTGGGTACCTGCCCATTCACTGTCTGGGAGTCCTCCTCCCCACACTCGTCGGCACTGGGACTGGAGCATGCGCCTACATGTATTTCTATGCAGCCGCACGCTCCGGTCCCATTGCCGGCGGCACTGCCAGGTTTTCATGCGAGAGACTCGCACGAGAATCATGCGAGTCTCTTGCAAGTGAGTATGAGCCCTAAATGTTATTATTTTACAAGGGTGAAACATTGGAATTGATAACGGGCTGCCCAAGTTGTGGACAACCCCATTAAAGCTCTGAATATTATATGCAACTGTAGTAACAGGAACATCAGGCTGTTTGGAGATGGTCTTACAGCCTTTACCTTTAACATGTTTTCTATAATTTTGTTTCTGATTTTCTGAGACAACTCTCCCCTTAGCTTTCTTTGCTTTATGTTCAGTGTGGTACACACCATGATACCAAACAGCACAGTGACTACTTTTCATCCTATACATAGGCAGACTGATTAATTACAATTTTGTAAAGACCTGTGTTGCTAATCACAAGACACACCCTAGTTTCAGATATCTCTGTGGTTAAATTAATTTCAATATTTTCTAGGGGTGCCATCATTTTTGCCCATGACATTTTCATTATTTTTGTTTAGGTTTCTGTTGAACCACAATTGAGAAGCAATGTTTGATTCTCATTAGTTGATATTCAGTAAATTTAAATTGAAAATGACTTTTGTCAGTTTCAAGTTATTTCAGTGACCATTATGGTTTTTCTTCCTCTAACAGAATGATACAAACAATTTTGGCCACTTGTACAAGTGTCAGGGATAATTAAGTGGCGACTGTCAGAAGAGTCATGTAACTTTCATGAAACTGGTAGTTACCAGTCTTCCCTGTTGATGAAAAAAAACCAAGATTGAGTCCATCCTCAGACTGATAAATTCACTGACTGATCTGAAACATATGAGAAGATCCTCACAATACAAAATCACAAATTCTTGGAATTCTGTTTTATTCTAGGATGTGGGACAATGGATTGACCGAAGAAGAGAAGGATAAAATAGAGACACTGGAAAGACGTAGACCAAATCTAAAGATACGTTACTAAAAATACAAGAATCGTTTTTCTATTTTAGACAGTGTTCACAATCGCATCTGTAATTTTTTATGGACAACTGCACCCAAACTTTTTACAAACTTATACCTCAAACCTATAGTTGGTGAAGATTGTCTTATGACAGCCAGGCTTCAAGATTACTAGCAGGATTGAGAGCTTCATCACTTTTGACTCCTCAGATGCCATGGTCTAAACTGTCTACAGCATCTAAGTGGTTGTCAGAGGGATGAGGAACCATGTTTCTTTATTGGTGTATTTATGTCTATATATAGCTTGCCGCTCTTACTTGTGAACATACTTAGACATACTGCTAAAAAGAACTGAATGAAAGCTCCCAGATTGTTTTTATCATATAAGGTAACTCCACTGTTTATGCACAATGTTATTGCTAGAAAGGCTGTCATAGGAAAACATACAACTGTGGGCAGAATAAAGGTTTGGCTGATTGTTTAGCCACCAGTTTTATCTCCTGACAGCTCCATACACAGGAACTCTGGTTATGCTGAGTGCTCCTGTGTAATATATGAGAGAATCACTGCCAGGCTTCTCAGAGGTGTCTTATTTCTCAGCAGTCCAAAATTGGACATGCTGGATCCTTATCTTCTCTGACATTATAGTGGAGGAAAAAAGTATTTAGTCAGCCACCAATTGTGCAAGTTCTCCCACTTAAAAAGATAAGAGAGACTTGTAATTGACATCATAGGTAAGACCTCAACTATGAGAGTCAAAATGAGAAAACAAATACAGAAAATCACATTGTCTGATTTGACAAGATTTATTTTGCAAATTATGATGGAAAATAAGTTTTTGGTCACCTAAAAAAATGCAAGATTTCTGGCTCTTACAGACATAACATAGTAACATAGTTTTGAAGGCTGAAGGAAGACCTTATGTCCATCTAGTTCAGCCTATTTTTAGTGCAGCTGTTCTGCATTGTTGATCCTGGGGAAGGCAAAAAACCCACAGAGTAGAAGCCAATTTTCTCCATAGGGAAAAAATTCCTTCCCCTAAGCTGGGTCAACCATCCACCTATAATCTGTTATTCGTAACCTTCTATACTGTTACTCACAAGAAAAGCATCCATTCATTTCTTAAATTCATTCAGTGAGTTGGCCATCACCACTTCCTCAGGAAGAGAATTCCAGAGCCTCACTGCTCTTACCATGAAGAACCCTCTTCTATGCTGGTGCAGAAATTGTCTTTCTTCGAAACGAAGAGAATGCCCCCTTGTTCTTGTCACAGTCCTTGGTACAAACAGTTCATTAGAGAGATCTCTGTATTGCCCTCTGATATACTTGTACATATATATTAAGTCTCCCCTAAGTCTTCTCTTTTCTAGAGTAAATAGACCTAATTTTGATAACCTTTCTGGGTATTGTAGTGAACCAACTCCATTTATCATTTTAGTAGCCCGCCTTTGAACCCTTTCAAGTTCAGTAATGTCTTTCTTGAGCACTGGCATCCAAAATTGTACACAATACTCCAAGTGTGGTCTGACGAGTGATTTGTACAGAGGGAAAATTATGTTTTCATCTCGTGTCCCCAGACCTCTTCTAATGCATCCCATGACCCTATTTGCTTTGGTGGCAGCTGCCTGACACTGGGCACTCCAACTTAGCTTCTTATTGACTAAGATGCCTAAGTCTTTTTCCATGTGTGATTTCCCCAGCAGATTCCCATTTAGTAAGTAATTGTAGCATCTGTTTCTCCTTCCCATGTGTATAACCTTACACTTATCTGTGTTAAACCTCATTTGCCATTTTTCAGCCCAATTCTCCAATTTACTCAAATCTGTCTGTAGTTGCAAACTGTCCTCCTTTGTGTTAAGTACCTTACATAGTTTTGTATCATCTGCAAATACTGATATTTTACTGTGTAAGCCATCCACTAGATCATTAATAAATATATTAAATAGTAGGGGGCCCAATACAGAACCCTGTGGTACCCCACTAGTAACCCTGGCCCAATCTGAGTTTGCACCATTAATAACCACTCTTTGTTTTCTATCACTAAGCCAGCTACCTACCCATCTACACACATTTTCCCCTAGCCCAAGCTTTCTCATCTTACTTACCAATCTTTTATGTGGGAGAGTGTCAAATGCTTTAGAGAAGTCGAGATAAATGACATCCAATGATTCTCCTTGGTCCATTTGATAGCTTACATCCTCATAGAAGCTGATCAGGTTAGTTTGACCGGAGCGATCCTTCATAAATCCATGTTGATATGGAGTTAAACATTTATTAACATTGAGATATTCCATAATGGTATCCCTTCGAAACCCTTCAAAAATCTTACCCACAACAGATGTTAAGCTTACCGACCTATAGTTTCCAGGTTCCCTTTTACACCCCTTTTTAAATATTGGTAGCACATTTGCTTGCCACCAATCAAAAGGAACAGACCCTGTTTCTATAGAGTCTTTATATATAAGGAATAGAGGCCTGTCTATCACATTACTTAACTCCCTAAATACCCGAGGGTGAATGCCATCAGGGCCTGGTGATTTGTCAATTTTAATCTTACTAAGGCGGTTCTGCACTTCTTCCAGGGTTAGGCAGCTAATACTTAATGGGGAGTTTACATTATCACTCTGCATTTCCCCTGGCAAATCATTTTCCTGTGTGAACACTGTTGAGAAAAAAGTATTTAAAACATTTGCTTTTCCCACATTGCTCTCTATGATTTCACCCTCATTGTTCTTTAAAGGGCCGACACCATCAATTTTAATCTTTTTACTGGTTAAATAATTAAAGAATAGTTTGGGGTTTGTTTTACTTTCCTTAGCAATGAGTCTCTCAGTTTCCACTTTTGCTAAATGTATTTGTTTTTTACACATTTTATTTTTTTCTCTGTAACTTTTTAATGCTTCTTCATTGCCTTCTTGTTTTATCTTCTTAAATGTCTTGTTCTTGTTATTTATTGCCCTTTTTACATCCTTATTTAGCCACATTGGTGTTCTCCTGTTCCTAGCCCTTTTATTTCTGTACGGTATGGCTAGCTCGCAGAGGGTGTGTAAAACTGATTTAAATATTTCCCATTTATTTTCTGTGCTCCTATTTTTGAGGACATTGTCCCAATCAATTCGGCGAAGGTCCTCTCTAAGCTGATCAAACTTTGCTTCCCTGAAATTCAGCGTTTTTGTAACCCCCTTCCAGGGCACCTTACTGAAGGACAAGTGGAATTGTATTATATTGTGGTCACTGTTCCCTAGGTGCCCATCGACTCGTACTTCTGTTATTCTATCTGGCCTGTTGCTTAAAATTAAGTCCAGAAGGGCTGTCCCTCTAGTTGGGCCCTGCACAAGTTGTGACAGATAATTATCCTTGGTCACTGACACAAATTGGTTTCCTTTCTGAGATACGCAGGTTTCATTTTCCCAGTCTATGTCGGGGTAGTTGAAGTCCCCCATAATAATCACCTCATTGTGATTTGCTGCTTTGTCTATTTGTTTCAATAATACATTTTCAGTGGTGTCTGTTATATTTGGTGGCTTATAACAAACCCCTATGAGGATTTTATTACTTTTCCCTCCTTGTATCTCCACCCATAGAGACTCCACCTCTTCATTTCCCTCTTGTATATCTCCTCTTAGTGTGGGCTTTAAAGTGGACTTTATATATAGACAGACTCCACCCCCTTTCCTTTTTTTACAATCCCTGCTAAACAAATCATATCCTTGCAAGTTAGCCGCCCAGTCATAGCTGTGGTCTAACCATGTCTCAGTTACTCCTACTATGTCGTATTTTTCCTCATACATTACCAACTCCAGATCTTCAATCTTATTGGTCAGGCTTCTTGCGTTGGTCAGCATGCAGGAAAGAAGTTTTGCTTCCTTTTTCTTAGCTTCCTTCTGAGTACCCTGTCTTGGGTCCTCTTTACCACATGTAGTATCCTTGATTAGTTTGTCCTTCTGCTGCATGTTCTTGTCTGCTGTTTTTCCTCCCATCCCCTCTTCTTCTAGTTTAAAGCCCTCCTGATGAGTGTGGCAAGTCTTCTGGTGAATGTGTGTTTCCCAGGTTTTGTGAGGTGTATCCCATCTCTTGCGAGAAGTCCATCGTATAGGTAATTCACGCCATGGTCCAAGAATCCAAATCCTTGCTGCCTACACCACCGTCGTAGCCAGTTGTTCACCTCTAGTATCCTATTCCATCTTCTGATGCCATGGCCATCAACTGGGAGGATTGATGAGAAAACAACCGGTACGTTCCGTTCCTTTATTTTCTTCCCCAGAATTTCAAAGTCTTCGCAGATAGTTGGTAGGTCATTTCTTGCCATGTCGTTTGTGCCTACATGTATCAGTAGGAAAGGGTAGTCATCCTTGGATTTGAGGATAGTTGGTATCCTGTTGGCCACATCCTTGATTTTTGCTCCTGGGAGGCAGCATACTTCTCGTGCGGTTATGTCCGGCCTGCAGATAGTTGCCTCCGTGCCTCTTAGTAGTGAGTTGCCCACAACTACCTCTCTTCTTTTCTTTCCGGACGCACTGCTTGTTCCTCGTGAATGTTTTTGAGTGTCATTTGTTTCCGCTTTTGTTGACACAGTAACTTTTGTTGATAGTGTGTCTTCTCTTGTAGATACGGTATCATCCTGAGCTGTGCCATTTTCGTTCTCCAGCATGAGGGCTTCATATTGGTTGCTAAGCTGTGTGGGTGGTGATGACCACTTGATCCGTTTGCTTCTTTTCGTCACATGGCTCCACTTTTCAGCCTCTGTATGTGCTCTGAAGCTTTTCTCACTTTCCAAATCCTGAATGGTTGCTTCTGCTTCATCCAAGAAGTCCTCATGTTCTTTAATTACCTTCAATGTTGCTATTCTTTCTTCCAGTCCCTGCACCTTTTCCTCTAAGAGGGCAACAAGTTTGCACTTCTGACAGGTAAAGTTGAGTTTTTGGGCCGGAAGATCCGTAAACATGTAGCATGTGTTGCAGGTGACCATGTGGATTTTCTTCTCTTCCATATTGCTGATGCAGGCTATGATGGGTGGAAATATGCAGATGAGCTTCCTGCTTCTCCAATCCCTGGTTTTGAGAGGTCCTCAAACAGCGAGACCCGGCAAGTCCCAGCGATCGATCAGCTTAAGGCGACTCTTCTCCTCTTCCCAGAATGCACCGGAAATATGCAGATGAGCTTACTGCTTCTCCAATCCCTTCTTTACCAACTTCTTCTTTAAGAGGCTCCTCTGTCCTCCACTCATTACCTGTAGTAATGGCACCTATTTGACCTTGTTATCAGTATAAAAAAATACATATAAATAATAAATTTATTTTGATT
Source organism: Dendrobates tinctorius (assembly GCF_039654945.1). Lineage (NCBI taxonomy): Eukaryota > Metazoa > Chordata > Amphibia > Anura > Dendrobatidae > Dendrobates > Dendrobates tinctorius. Next base: position 2,869,873 of record NW_027361752.1, on the reverse strand, counting down.
TTTCACCATGATACTTTGGGATTTATGACCAACTTTTTCCTTTTCATTTGTTTTCCATGTTTTACAGTGGATGTGTTTTATTTTGGATTATAAGCCATTCCAAGCCTTCTCCATTCTGTATTCCTCCCATCATTCTAGAACAGGTTGAGCTTTATGTCATCTGTCCAAAGAATGTTTTTCCAGAATTTGGCTAGCTTCTTCATCTTTTTCCCGCAAAAGTGTAATGTGGCCTTTCTATTTTTAAGGCTGATTAATGGTTTGCACCTTGTGGCGAACCCTCTGTATTTGCTCTCATGAAGTCTTCTCTTTATGGTGGACATAGATACTGAAATAGCTACTTCCTGGAGAGTGTTCTTCACTTGGCTGAATGTTGTCAAGGGGTTTCTTCACCATGGGAAGAATTCTGCAATCATCCACCACTATTGTCTTCTGTGAACATCCAGGCCTTTCTGTTATGAATAGGTCACCGAGGAGGATGGCAGGAATAGACTAGGCCACCAGAAATGTTGGTCACTTAGCGGATTGCAGACCCCTGATTGTTATGAATGAGTCACCGTAGGAGGCAAAAACAGAAATGCTAGCTAAGTCCAGAAAACCAGAGAAGTTGGCAGCTATCGGATTGCAGACCCCTGAACCTATCAACACAACTAGCAGTAGCCGTGGGGGGTTCCTACAATGCCCTAGACCCCTCGATCACAGCCGGAGGACTATATAGCCTAAAGACAGAAAGGGAAATCTAAACTACTAGCCAGTTTCCTACTCCACACTGATGAGGGGCAATACCCCGAAACAGCTGTCTGTGGATGGATACCATGTTTTGGCATAGGTGGTTTCCTTCATTGGAGACTGCCCTTCCCGTGGTTGTTCCTTCCCGGGGAAAGACCTGGCTAGTCATTGCTTGCGTTGAGAAACATGTGATGGTGTCTCCGCGGCTGTTGATTTACATGCTTTTGCATATTTCCCATAAGGGATGGGGGCATTGCTCTAGATCACTGCGTTGAGAAACATGTGATGGTGTCTCCGCAGTGTTGGATGTTGATCTCCATGAGGTCACTCATCCTTATGTTCATAGCCTTTCACTAGGCATTGCTCCTACTAGCCAGTTTCCTACTCCACACTGATGAGGGTCAATACCCCGAAACAGCTGTCTGTGGATGGATACCATGTTTTGGCATAGGTGGTTTCCTTCATTGGAGACTGCCCTTCCCGTGGTTGTTCCTTCCCGGGGAAAGACCTGGCTAGTCATTGCTTGCGTTGAGAAACATGTGATGGTGTCTCCGCGGCTGTTGATTTACATGCTTTTGCATATTTCCCATAAGGGATGGGGGCATTGCTCTAGATCACTGCGTTGAGAAACATGTGATGGTGTCTCCGCAGTGTTGGATGTTGATCTCCATGAGGTCACTCATCCTTATGTTCATAACCTACAATGCCCTAGACCCCTCGATCACAGCCGGAGGACTATATAGCCTAAAGACAGAAAGGGAAATCTAAACTGCCCCAGAGCAGACCCCAAAGCAAAAGGCAGCCCACAACATATAATGACGGTGAAGCAAGAAGAAAGAACACTAACACAGACAGAAAGATAGACTGAGCAAAGACGGGGCCCAAGCTAACTAGATAGGAAAGGACAGGAAGGCTGCTGTCTGCAATCCGTGAAAAACCCTATGAAAATAAGAGCCAACAGACTGACAGTGAAAAAGGCCCTGAAGATGCTAGGCTTCAAAAAGACTATGTCAGTACTCAGGAATATTCTGAAGACAGAGCAACCGGCAAAAGGAGATTCAGCTCACCCCAGCAGGGAATGGCAGAATCCAGAAAAGCAAGGCAAACAAAAACAAAACACAAATGCTAAAAGGCAAAGCAGAAAACTTAGCTTTAGAAAAGCAGGAATCAGACTGGTCTCCTAGAAGTCCACAGAGAAATCACCCGCAGGGCAGAAGGGCGTCGGCAGCCTTATATCCAGTCCGTGACTCCACTCAGCCAGTCATACTCATTAGGCTCAGGTGCCTGATAATCAGGCTCATTACCTTCCTTTACCAGAATAGGGAGTTCACCAGACCTCAGTGACGAAGGGGAAAATGAACTCACAACAGTACCTCCCCCTTGAGGAGGGGTCACAGAACCCTCAACCACGCAACCAGGGCGATCAGGGTGAGCCTGATGAAAGGCACGCACCAATCTTTTGGCATGAATATCAGAGGCAGAGACCCAGGAATTATCCTCCTGACCATAACCCTTCCACTTAACCAAATACTGGAGTCTCCGTCTAGCCAGATGGGAATCCAGTATTTTCTCTACCTCATATTCCATGTTACCTTCAACCAATACAGGGTCCGGAGGTGCCACCCCAGGAACAACTGGTTTAACAAACCTCTTCAACAAGGACTTATGGAACACATTATGGATTTTAAATGTGACAGGAAGAGCCAAACAAAAAGAGACCGGACTAATAATCTCCAAAATCTTGTAAGGTCCAATGAATCTAGGCTTAAACTTAGGAGAAGCCACCTTCATAGCAATATTTTTTGATGATAACCACACCATATCACCAATCTTAAACTGGGGACCAATGGTCCTATGTCGATTGGAAAACCGCTGGGCCTTTTCCTGGGAGAGAGATAACTTATCCACCACTTGGTCCCAGATCTGGTGCATTCTCTCCACCACAGTGTCAACACCTGGGCAGGCAGAAGGCTCCACCTGCCCTGAAGAAAATCGAGGATGAAACCCAAAGTTACAAAAAAAAGGTAACATCAAAGTGGCAGAACTAGCTCTATTATTTAAAGCAAATTTGGCCAAGGGCAAAAATGAAACCCAATCATCCTGATCAGCGGAAATAAAACATCTCAAATACGACTCCAAGGTCTGATTTGTTCTCTCTGTCTGCCCATTGGTCTGAGGGTGAAAAGCAGAGGAGAAGGACAACTGAACTCCCAGCTTGGAACAGAAAGTCCTCCAAAATCTAGACACAAACTGAACTCCTCTGTCAGATACAATGTTCTCAGGAATCCCGTAAAAGCGAACCACCTGTTGCAAAAACAGGGGCACCAACTCAGAGGAAGACGGCAACTTAGGGAGTGGTACAAGATGAACCATCTTAGAGAACCTATCACAAATCACCCAAATAACAGTCATTCTTTGACAGACCGGCATATCAGAGATGAAATCCATTGAAATATGTGTCCATGGCCTCCTGGGGACCGGCAAAGGCATCAACAACCCACTAGAGCGAGAACAAGATTTAGACCGGGAGCAAGTCCCACAGGACTGCACAAAATTCCTGACATCATGAGACAAGGTGGGCCACCAAAAAGAGCGACTCACCAGATCTCTAGTACCAAAAATTCCTGGATGACCAGCCAATGCAGAGCAATGAACTTCAGACATCACTCTCTTCTTCCACTGGTCAGGAACATACAACTTTCCACTGGGACAACGCTCAGGTTTGTCCTCCTGGAACACATGCAGAGCAAGTCTCAAATCGGGCGAGATGGCAGAAAGAACTACCCCATCACCTAAGATGGTGGCAGGCTTGGTCACCACAGGAGAATCAGCAAAGAAGCTCCTAGAGAGGGCGTCTGCCTTGACATTCTTAGTTCCAGGAAGAAAAGAGACCACAAAATCAAAACGTGCAAAAAACAAGGCCCACCTAGCCTGTCTAGGGTTCAAGCGTTTAGCCGACTCTAGGTAAATCAAATTCTTGTGGTCAGTGAGGACCACAACTTGATGTTTAGCTCCCTCCAGCCAATGTCTCCACTCCTCAAATGCCCATTTCATGGCCAACAGTTCCCGATTCCCCACATCATAGTTACGTTCAGATGGAGAGAACTTTCGGGAAAAGAAAGCACAGGGATTCATTTTAGATGTTACCGGATCCCTTTGGGACAAAACAGCTCCTGCACCAATCTCAGAAGCATCCACCTCTACCTGGAACGGGAGTGAGACATCAGGTTGCCGCAAAACCGGGACGGAGGTAAATCTTCGCTTCAGCTCCTGAAAGGAAGCAACAGCCTCCGGAGACCAATTCAACACATCAGCACCCTTCTTAGTCAGATCAGTCAAAGGCTTGGCAATACTAGAAAATTTTGTTATAAATTTCCGATAAAAATTAGCAAAACCCAAAAACTTCTGGAGGGCCTTCAAAGAAGTGGGCTGAACCCAATCATAAATGGCCTGTACCTTGGCCGGGTCCATTTCAATAGTTGACGGAGACAAAATAAATCCCAAAAATGAAATCCTCTGTACTCCAAAAAGGCATTTCGATCCTTTGACATACAGGGAATTCTCCCTCAAGATCCGGAACACAGTCCGAATATGTTCCACATGAGAATCCCAATCCTTAGGGAAGATCAAAATATCATCCAGATAGATAATCAAAAATTTATCGACAAAGTCTCGGAAAATATCGTTCATGAAGCACTGGAAGACAGAAGGGGCATTAGTGAGCCCAAAAGGCATCACCAGGTACTCAAAATGTCCCTCCGGAGTATTAAACGCCGTCTTCCATTCATCCCCATGCTTAATGCGGATAAGATTATACGCCCCCTGAGGTCAAGCTTGGTAAACCAGCAAGCACCTCTAACTCTAGAGAATAGATCCGAAATCAGGGGTAACGGATACTGATATTTAATAGTAATTTTGTTGAGGGCACGATAATCAATACAAGGCCTTAAAGAACCATCCTTTTTGGCCACAAAAAAAAACCCGGCACCTAAGGATGAAGAGGATGGTCTAATATGACCCTTCTCCAACGCCTCCTTAATATAGGATCGCATAGCCTCGTGCTCGGGTACGGATAAATTGAAGAGCCGACCCTTTGGAAATTTACACCCCGGGCTCAGTTCAATTGCACAGTCATAACTCCTATGAGGAGGCAAAGATGCAGACTCATTCTCACTAAATACATCATAAAAGTCCGCCAAATAGTCAGGAACATCATGCGACTGAGGAGAGGTGGAAAAAACCGGAGCCTCACTAAAGGCACACCGACAACCCCAACTCACCACAGACACAGATTTCCAATCCAAAACTGGATTATGAATTTGCAACCAGGGAAACCCCAGAACAACGGCATCATGCAGACCATGCAACACCAAAAATCTGCAATTTTCTTGATGGTCTGGGGCGACCCGCATGACCACTTGGGTCCAAAACTGAGGTTTATTTTTCGCCAAAGAAGTAGCATCAATCCCCCTCAAAGGGATGGGCGTCTGCAGAGGTGTCATCGGAAATCCACAACGTTTAGCAAGATCCAAGTCCATTAGGTTTAGCGCTGCTCCCGAATCCACAAAAGCCTTGGCGGAAAATGTGGACAGGGAGCAGATCAGAGTAATTGCCAGAAGAAACTTAGGTTGAACACCACCAACAGAAAACGTGTGTGCAAAGCGTTTCTCTCGTTTCGGACAAACAGAAATAATATGCGAGGCATCTCCACAGAAAAAACACAGCTTATTACGCCTTCTGAACTCCTGACGTTGCGCCCTAGACAAAACTCTATCACATTGCATAGGTTCAGACGTCTGTTCAACCGGTGGCAACACGTCTCGTGCAATCCTGCGTTCACGTAAACGCCGATCAACCTGAATGGCTAATGACATAGAATCGTCCAGACCAGAGGGAACAGGAAATCCCACCATAGTATCTTTTACGGCTTCTGACAAACCCTTCCGAAAGAGAGCAGCCAAGGCATTATCATTCCAGGTAGTAAGGACCGCCCACTTTCGGAACTTTTGACAGTACAACTCTGCAGAATCTCGACCCTGGTTCAATGCCAACAGGTGTCTTTTCCACCTGATCAATAGCATTAGGTTCATCATACAACAACCCCAAGGCTTGAAAGAATGCGTTCACATTAGTCAGAATAGGATCATCTGGTTTCAAAGAAAACGCCCAATCCTGGGGATCGCCACGCAGCAAAGAGATGACAATTTTAACCTGCTGCGCGGAGCTCCCTGACGAGTTAGGCTTCAAGGCAAAAAATAATTTACAATTATTTTTGAAACTCAAAAATTTAGATCGATCCCCAAAAAATACATCAGGTGTAGGGATCTTTGGTTCAACAGCATGCGAACGAGCAAGGTAGGCGGAAATTCCCCGCACTTCCGCAGCGAGCTGCTCCACACGATCAGACAATTGCTTTATCTCCATTGAGAGAAAAAAAAATTCCCCCTATGGCCTCAGATATAGAGGAAAGAATATACACACTCTTTTTTTTTTTTTTTTAAACACAATTCTTTCCTGTTATTGAGTACCCTAGGATCTGCGGTATGGCGGGTGATTCTGTTATGAATGAGTCACCGTAGGATGCAAAAACAGAAATGCTAGCTAAGTCCAGAAAACCAGAGAAGTTGGCAGCTATCGGATTGCAGACCCCTGAACCTATCAACACAACTAGCAGTAGCCGTGGGGGGTTCCTACGATGCCCTAGACCCCTCGATCACAGCCGGAGGACTATATAGCCTAAAGACAGAAAGGGAAATCTAAACTGCCCCAGGGCAGACCGCAAAATAAAAGGCAGCCCCCAACATATAATAACGGTGAAGCAAGAAGAAAGAACACTAACACAGACAGAAAGATAGACTGAGCAAAGACGGGGCCCAAGCTAACTAGATAGGAAAGGACAGGAAGGCTGCTGTCTGCAATCCGTGAAAAACCCTATGAAAATAAGAGCCAACAGACTGACAGTGAAAAAGGCTCTGAAGACGTTAGGCTTCAAAAAGACTATGTCAGTACTCAGGAATATTCTGAAGACAGAGCAACCGGCAAAAGGAGATTCAGCTCACCCCAGCAGGGAATGGCAGAATCCAGAAAAGCAAGGCAAACAAAAACAAAACACAAATGCTAAAAGGCAAAGCAGAAAACTTAGCTTTAGAGGAGCAGGAATCAGACTGGTCTCCTAGAAGTCCACAGAGAAATCACCCGCAGGGCAGAAGGGCGTCAGCAGCCTTATATCCAGTCCGTGACTCCACTCAGCCAGTCATCATCATTAGGCTCAGGTGCCTGATAATCAGGCTCATTACCTTCCTTCACCAGAATAGGGAGTTCACCAGACCTCAGTGACGAAGGGGAAAATGAACTCACAACACCTGATCCTAACAACACAACTAACAGTAACCGTTAAGCATACCTATGATGCCCTAGACACCTCATCACAGCCGGAGAACTAATTAAGCCTAAAGCAAGAAAGGTGAAATCTAAACTGCCCCGGAGTAGAACCCAAAAGAAATAGATAGCCCCCAAACATATATTGTCAGTGAGACAAGATGAGGCACAAACACTGGCAGAAAATAGACTAAGCAAATGATGGGGCCCAAACTGTCTAGATAGGACAGGAAAGGAAAGACACTGTCTGCAATCATGCAAAAACCCTAAAAAATCCAACAGGTCTGATGTACAAAAACACTGAGGTCTCACGACCTCTCCCCCACTATATCAGCATTCTGGTGTGAACTGGCACAAAGCAAAAGAGACTAATATAACAGGGGACTGAACAAACTGACACAAACTGTAACATATGGAGCGGGGTCCAGCACAGCCCCAGCAGGGAGCACGCTAAACCCTCACAGCAAAGCAGAAAGAGGCAAAACCAGATCAGATGCAAAGGATTAGCAAATGAACAACTTAGCTGAAAAATGCAGGATCAGGCAGGAGACAGCAGACCTAGGATGCACAGGAAGAAACTAATCACCAGCAGCAACTGAGGGAAGCCTTCTCACTTATATCCTCCCAGTCAGTAACCTCTGATTTCCAATCATCGTCGTCAGGTGGCAGACTTCTGTCAACCCGGCCAGCTCCACTACCCACAGTAACCACCAGAGGGAGCCCCGACTCAGAAGTCAGATCCAGAGAATTCACAACACCTTTCTGAGTTACCAAGGTCACCAGTGCATGCTTTTTTTTGCATAATGTACCAAAATGTTCATTTGGCCTCTCCTAACTTTTCTATCTCTCTGATGGATTTCTTTTTTTTAGTCTAATGATGATTGTCTATTTCTCTTCCATTGGAAGCTCCTTTGACTGCATGTTGTGGGTTCACAGCAACAGCTTTAAAATGCAAATACCACATTTGAAATTAGCTCCAGACTTTTTGCCTGCTTAATTGTTGATGGGTTAACAAGGCAATAGCCCACGCAGCTCATTAAAAGCCTTTTGAGATATTTGTCCAATTGCTTTGGTCCCTTTTAAAAAGAGGCATAGAATCATAGAATCGTAGAGTTGGAAGGGACCTCCTGGGCCATCTGGTCCAACCCCCTGCTCAAAGCAGGATTCGCTAAATCATCCCAGACAGATGTCTGTCCAGCCTCTGTTTGAAGACTTCCATTGAAGGAGAACTCACCACTTCTCGTGGCAGCCTGTTCCACTCATTGATCACTCTAACTGTCAAAAAGTTTTTTCTAATATCTAATCTGTGTCTCCTCCCATTCAGTTTCATCCCATTGCTTCTAGTCTTTCCTTGTGCAAATGAGAATAAAGATGATCCTTCTACAATGTGACAGCCCTTTAGATATTTGTAGACAGCTATTAAGTCTCCCTCAGTCTTCTCTTTTGCAAGCTAAACATACCCAAATCATGCAACCTTTCCTCATAAGACAGGGTTTGCAGATCTGTCACCATTCTGGTTGCTCTTTTCTGAACTTGCTCCAGTTTGTTGATGTCCAAAACTGGACACAGTATTCCAGATGAGGTCTGACCAAAGAGGAGTAGAGGGCAATAATGACTTCACGTGATCTAGACTGTATGCTTCCGTTAATACATCCTAGAATTGTATTTGCCTTTTTTGCTGCTGCATCACACTGTTAACTCATATTCAGTCTGTGATCTATTAGTATACCCAAGTCTTTTTCACATGTGCTGTTGCTTAGCCCAATTCCTCCCATTCTGTATATGCTTTTTTCATTTTTATTGCCCAGATGTAGTACTTTGCATTTTTCCCTGTTAAAAACCATTCTCTTAGTTGCTGCCCACTCCTCCAGTTTAGTTATATCTTTTTGAATCCTCTCTCTCTCTTCTCTAGTATTAGCTATCCCTCCTAGCTTTGTGTCATCAGCAAATTTAATCAGTTTACCCTCAATTCCTTCATCTAAATCATTGATAAAGATGTTGAACAATACAGGGCCCAGGACAGAACCCTGTGGTACCCCACTTGAGACATTCTTCCAACTGGATGTGCAGCCATTTACGACTACTCTTTGGGTCCGATCACTAAGCCAGTTATGGATTCACCTAACAGTTGCCTTGTCCATTCCATACCTAGTCATTTTTTCAATAAGGATTGTGCGAGATACTTTGTCAAATGCTTTGCTGAAGTCAAGATATACTATATCTACAGCATCCATCTAATCAGTGATTCCGTCATAAAAGGAAATTATGTTAGTCTGACATGACTTATTAGTTACAAACCCATGCTGACTCTGTTTAATCACTTAATTCTTATCCAGGTACTGACATACATGTTGTTTAATAATTTGTTCAAATATGTTTCCTGGTATAGAAGTCAGACTTACTGGCCTATAGTTGCCTGGGTCCACCTTCTTCCCCTTTTTGAAGATAGGAACAACATTTGCTCTTCTCCAATCTTCTGGGACTTCTCCTGTTTTCCAAGAATTTTCAAAGATTATGGAGAGGGGTTCAAAAATTTCTTCTGCTATCTCCTTCAGTACTCTGGAGTGTAATTCATCTGGACCTGGAGACTTGAATTAATTTAGGTTAGCTAAGTGTTTCCTCACTATCTTTCTGTTTATAGATATCCTGGATTCTTCTATTCCCTTAATATGACAGTGAAGTACAGTTGAAGTTACATTTCCTTTCTGAGAGAAAACAGAATCAAAATAGGAATTTAAAAGTTTGGCCTTCTCAACATTCTGTCTTACCATTTCATCATTTTCATCCTGTAAAAATCCTATAGCATCTTTGACTTTTCTTTTACTTTTAACATATCCCCAAAATCCTTTATTATTGTTTTTGACGTCTCTTGCAAGCCTCAATTCATTGTCAGCTTTAGTAATCTGATTTGTGCCCTGCAGGTTCTGCAGACAGCATTACATTCTTTAGATATGCCTCCCTCTTTCCATTTTATAAACATTTCTTTCTTCCTTTTTAGCATGTGCTTAACTTCTGTGTTCATCAATCCAGCTACATATTAAACAGCTGTAAGTCCAAAACTTTACTCCAATTAGGATGTGAATAGTATCAAATTGAAGCTGAGAGTCTGCACTTTGAGCCCATATTGATTATATAACTGTATCTTGAATATGTTTGGTAAGACACTCAATAAAGTTAAGATGTCATTTATACCCTCTGGTAAGCGACTTAAAAATGCTTTTTTTCATTTTGTCCAAAAGTAGTAAAATATAAATTAACTTTAAATTTGGGATCATTGTAATAAAACAAAACATACCAACAGAACGTTCTCCATGGCGTCTCCAGACTCTGTCACATCTGTCACATGTGCTCAGTGTGAACCTGCTCTCACCTGTGTAGAACACAGGGTGCCAATGTCAAATCTGCCAAACTTTGTGTTCTCTGGCAAATGCCTATCGCCTTGCACTGTGTTGGACTGTACGCACAGACATTGGGCCCTCATACCACCCTCATGGAGTCTGTTTCTGACAGTTTGAGCAGACACATGGATATTAGTGGCCTGCTAGAGGTAATTTTGTAGGGCTCTGGCACTGCTCCTCCTGTTTTCCTTACACAAAGGAGGAGGTAGAGGTCCTGCTGCTGGGTTGTTGCCCTCTTATGGCTCCCTACACATCTCCTGGTTTACTCGCCTGTCTCCTGGTATCTGCTCAATGCTCTGAACACTGTGCTGACAGACACAGCTACCCTTCCTGCCACAGCTCGCATTGATGTGCCATCTTGGATGAGCTGCACTCCCTGAGCTTATTCTGTGGGTTGTACTGCTTTACAGCACTTCTAGGGGTGAGAATAATGACAAAATGCAAAAGTGACCAAAACAACAGCCAAAAAGGATGAGAACAGAAAAATGGTGTGTGGTCACCCCTTACAGAATCACTTCTTTAGAGGGGTTGTCTTGATAATTGCCTATCATTTCTACCTTGTGTCTGTTCCATTTGCACATGAGCAATGAGCAAAAGAAATTGATTCACAATCAGTGTTGCTTTATAACTGGACAGGTTGGTTTCACAGAAGTGTGAATGACTTGGAGATACATTGTGTTTTTTAAGTGTTCCTTTTATTTATTTGAGCACTGTACATGTACTATTACTATTTACTTACTACAGGGTAAATTCTCATTTTCTTTTTTCTTTTTGGCTTGTATGTATATTAATATCTATTCACCTAATCTGATTAGTTCTCCTCTTCCCTACACAAAGTGCGGGCCGATGCAGACAGCGCAATGCAGTGACATCACAGCGACGCCTGCTGTCTTGTAGACCATAGGTCAACTGCAGCCTACAAGATGGGGAGTGGTGGGGTAGGGATCTGATGGCTGCCTGCTTTATCACAGGGTCATGATGTATCAGTGTCATGCTAACAGTGATACAGTATAAAGTGGGGCACACTAGAGATTTAGGGCAATGGACGAGAAGTCCGGGGTGTGTTCCTCTGGCTTTTGTTGCTTGTGAGGCCCCTGCTTCATGCTATCATACATTATGTATGTTTCTGAAGTTAAACACTGCTACACTCAGAAACCCCTCTATTCTTATTAATATTCCCTGCCTACCATCGGTCTCTCTTAATTGTGCCCTTTGGAATTCTCGCTCAGTGTGTAACAAACTCTCCTTCATTCATGTTTTTTCCCTTTCTAATTCTCTTAAACTTCTGGCTCTTGCTGAAACCTGGATCCAGCAGTCAGACACTACCGCTGCTGCTGCTCTTTCATATGGTGGACTACACTTCTTTCATACCCCAAGATTAGACAATAGAGCAGGTGGAGGCGTTGGTCTGCTCCTATCACCAAAATGTACCTTTCAGGTTATCCCTCAAGTACCCTCACTTGTCTTCCCTTCTTTTGAGGTCCATGCCGTCAGACTCTACACCCCCTTCTACATGCGAGTGGTGGTGGTGTATCGTCCTCCCGGCCCCTCCCATCAGTTCCTGGATCATTTTGCCACTTGGCTTCCACATTTTCTCTCCTGTGACATCCCTACCCTCATCATGGGCAATTTCAACATCCCCATTGCTCTTCCCCTCTCCCCATCTGCTACTCACCTTTTATGTCTAACCTCCTGGTTTGGCCTTTTGCAGCTTACTAATTCTCCAATGCATGAAGACGGAAACTCCCTCGACTTGGTCTTCTCTCGGCTTTGTGCAGTGGAAGATTTTGCAAACTCCCCTCTCCCTGACCACAACCTTCTTTCATTCTCTGTCAAGAACTGCCAGGCTGCTCAGGTCACCCCCACTGTCCATATTTATAGAAACATACAGGCCATTAACACCCAGAAACTTATGAAGAACTTGCAGTCTTCATTGACCCCTATCTCCTCCCTCTCATGTCCTGATTCTGCATTGAAGCATTACAATGAAACACTTCAAAGTGCCCTGGATGAATTTGCACCTCCTATATATAGAACACCACAACACAGACGGCGACAACCCTGGCACACCCTGCAAACACGTTTCCTGCAGAGGTGCTCCAGGGGCGCCGAACGTCTGTGGAGAAAATCCAACCTACCCAAAGATTTCATCCATTATAAGTTTATCCTTCAAACATACAACACTGCCCTTCACCTCTCAAAACAAACCTATTTCAACACCCTCATCACCTCACTGTCCAATAACCCTAAACATCTCTTTGACACTTTTCATTCTCTACTCAACCCAAGAGTATAGGCCCCAACCACGGAGATTCAAGCTGATGATCTGGCCAATTACTTCAAAGCAGTAGCGTAGCTACCGGGGGGGCAGAGGGGGCGGTGGTCCCGGGCCCCGTACTCTCAGGGGGCCCACCCGGCGCTACCCTACAGATGCATTTTGTGGCAGAGCAGGGATAATAAATCTCCCTCCTCTGCCGTCCAGCCTCTATGGGCCCCTGAGCAGGCTGGGGGCCCGGTGCCAGCAGTGGGCCCCCCGCCCGTCATCGCAGGGTCAGCGGTGTCGGCTACATGCCGACACAGCTGACCGCATTGATGACAGAAGGAGCGAGTGCTCCTTCTCTCCTCACCCCCCTGTCAGCGTCTGATGTCACCGACGCCGACACTGACAGGGAGCGCGATGACGTCAGTACCCGGCGCCTGCAGTCGGAGATGAGCGGAATCAGCGCAGGAACCAGGAGGAAGAGAGGTGAGTATTTAGTTTAAGGGGGAGTGGTGCATTATCCTACAGAAGATGGCTATGGGGGTGCATATGCATAGGGTAGCTATGGGGGTGCATATACAGATGGCTATGGGGGTGCAATACAGAGGGTGGTTATGGGGGTGCATATACAGAGGATGGCTATGGGGGGTGCATATACAGAGGATCGCTATGGGGGTGCATATACAGAGGATGGCTATGGGGGTGCATATACAGAGGGTGGCTATGGGGGTGCATATACAGAGGGTGGCAATGGGGGTGCATATACAGGGGGTGGCTATGGGGGTGCATATGCATAGAGTGGCTATGGGGGTGCATATGCAGAGGATAGCTATGGGGTGCAATAATGAGGGTGGTTATGGGGGTGCATATACAGAGGATGGCTATGGGGGTGCATATACAGAGGATTGCTATGGGGTGCATATACAAACGGTGGCTATGGGGGTGCATATACAGAAGGTAGCTATGGAGGTGCATATACAGAGGGTGGCTATGGGAGTGCATATGCAGAGGGTGGCTATGGGGGTGCATATACAGAGGGTGGCTATGGGGGTGCATATACAGAGGGTGACTATGGGGTGCATATACAGAGGGTGACTATGGGGGTGCATATACAGAGGGTGGCTATAAGGCTGCATATACAGAGGGTGGCTATGGGGGTGCAATACAGAGGGTGGTTATGGGGGTGCATATACAGAGGGTGGCTATGGGGGGTGCATATACAGAGGGTGGCTATGGGGGTGCATATAGAGGGTGGCTATGGGGGTGCATATACAGAGGGTGACTATGGGGGTGCATATACAGAGGGTGGCTATAAGCCTGCATATACAGAGGGTGGCTATGGGGTTGCATATGCTGCAGAGGATGGCTATGGGGGTGCATATACAGAGGGTGGATGTGGGGTTGCATATACAGAGGGTGGCTATGGGGGTACATTATACTACAGAGGGTGGCTATGGGGGTGCATTATACTACAGAGGGTGGCTATGGTGGTGCATTACATTATAGAGGCTGCCTATGGGGGTGCATTACACTACAGAGGCTGCCTATGTGGAATTCATTATGCTATAGAGTCTGCCTATGGGGAGTGCATTATACAATATAGAGTTAAAAAAAAAAAACATTATTACGTTCTAGGGGACAAAATGTGGGCACTGTTTTCTAGGGCACTTGCACCCAGCCTTAGTATTTTCTAGAGGGTTGCTTTAAAATTTAGAGGTCACGCAGGGCCACACAGCAGGTGCATTGGGTCACATACGACAGCAGCGGATCAGCATTGGGGCATCAGCAGGATGAGGAGTTTGTGCAGGTTGGGCATAGTCCCATTTTGGACAGTGCTGAAAATGTGAGAAGTGAAACATGTCTTTGTTGTATTCTCTGTAGCCGAGTCCAGGCTGGAGAAGTTGTCATGTCGGTCTGGGCCAGATGGAAAAGACGTGAAAAGTGAACGGTTCCTTCAGAAAGAACATCAGTGGTAGGTCATTATCTGTAGCTGTGCTGTGATCTCTTATACAGTATGTTCTGTAGGACAGGTATCTACCACTGAGCATATGGCGGTAATATCAATGTTGGTCTTTATATAGCAATTATTTTCAGTAACAGCGCGGTCATCTGCTGAGGTTCTCCTCCACTATTAAGGTGCGTCACCCAGTTATAATCTAGGTTACCTGGTTAGGGGCCCACTCAGAAGTTTCGCCCCCCCTGAACCAAAACCCTAGCTACGCCTCTGCTTCAAAGAAAAAATTGACCAGATCCGACAGGAAATTATCTCCCAATCACCTCATACTATGCACTGTTGTCCCTCCCTCACTGCATCTAGCTCACTCTCTGATTTTGAACCAGTCACAGAAGAAGAAGTAAGGAGGATCCTTGCATCTTCTCGCCCAACCACTTGCACGAGTGACCCATTTCCGTCACATCTCCTCTAGTCCCTTTCCCCTGCTGTCACCCCTCACCTAACTAAAATATTTAACCTCTCTCTCTTCTGGTATCTTTCCCTCCTCATTTAAGCATGCCGTCATACATCCACTACTTAAAAAACCATCCCTCAACCAAAACTGTGACGCTAACTATAGAACTGTCTCTAATCATCCCTTCATCTCTAAACTCCTGGAACGCCTGGTCCACTCTCATCTCATCCGCTATCTCTTTGATAACTCTCTTCTCGACCCTCTCCAATCCGGTTTCCGCTCTTTACACTCTACTGAAACTGCCCTCACTAAAGTCTCTAATGATCTACTAACAGCTAAATCTAATGGTCACTACTCCATGCTAATTCTCTTGGATCTCTCTGCAGCATTCGACACTGTAATGCCGGTGTGTTTGTACTTTGGTCCCCGGCGTTACTCTACATGTCTGCATTAACCCTTTGCTCCTCTTCTCCTAACTAGCAGGGATACTGTTGCCTGTTACTATTATTGATGCTGCTCAGTTCCCTGCCCCGCTGCGTAGCCGTACATGCGTGCGTGGCTCCGCTGCTTTGCAAACCACCCGCTGGTATGGTCCCTGGCTGCTGCTGTGGAAAGCTATCCGTGGGTATAGGTCCTCTGCATTATGTATGGTTTACCACTTGTGTTCACGCTTGCAGCTCTCGCCAGGTGTCCTCTGCAATGCTGATTTCTGTTTGGCCTTGCTTAGGCCTCTTTCACACTTCAGTTTTTTGTGTCAGTTAAAATCCGCCAAAAGGACGGATAGCGGATCCGTTTTAGTACTGATGAGAACGGATGGCACCCGTCCGTTTTTTTTTGACGGATCCGCCAAATGAAGAATGTTAAAGGAATCGCAGAGAGAAAAAAACGTTGCAAGCTCCGTTTGGAAATCTTTGAGGATGTTGACGGACAGCAACATTTTGGCGGATCCGCACAAAAACGGATGCAACGTATGGCAATCCGTCAAGATCCGCCAATAATGAAAGTCAATGGGGAAAAAAACGGATCCGCAAAGTAAAATGGCGGATCCGTTTTTTTCAAAATCGGCGGATCTTGACTGATTGTCAAAAACGGACGTGTGAAAGAGGCCTTAGGGTGCGCGCGGCCACACCTCCCCTGCTTTATGAGGAATGGGTGTGTGCTACAATTGCTACTCCAGCCTATCGCTGTGAGGCAGCTGCTATATAAAGTTCCCTCCCCCTTTGGGGTGTTGCCAGAGCTTTGCATTGAGTTCCTGAACCTAGCCATGGGAGTATGTGTGTTCAGCTCCTGCTCTGTTTGTGATCAGTTCTGGGGGAGCTGTTGCTCTTTGTCCCCGTGTGAACTGTGTTTTGCTGTGGGTCACCCTCGCACACCCAGGGCAGCGGGGGCCAGTATCAAGGCGGGAAGGTGTCACAGCAGCGGTGACCCGGTCCGTGGCCCTGGGCGCCCAATATCAATGGCGGTGATGTTAATGGTGTTAAAGTTTATTAGGTAGTTTGTGACGCCACCTGTGGTGTTTGGCAAGTAAGATGGTAAGCCAATGCTGCATACAGATCCGCTGGGACTGATGGTGTGGTGCAGCAGAGATGGTGTAGCTCCCCACAGGTGGAGCTGTAGTCCCAGGGCAGTGTGGGTGCAATGGATGAGGAGAGGCGCAGAATGGTATGGAGGCTGGTACCCAGGTGTAGTGGTGCGGGAATAACTGGAGGACACCAGAGTATGCGGTTCCAAAGCTTTACTCACTGTTTGAAGTTCACACAACTGCCTGCCTCCGTACTGTGTTCTCCAGGTCAGGGCTCCAGCCAACCTCCAGGCAGGATAGGATTCTCCCTTCCACACTCTGCCAACATGTACCTTACTGAACGACTCCTCCAATGCGCCTTTAGGTGCGAAGCACTCCAGTACTTAGTTACCCTGGAATGCCTCTCTCTAGGTGTTCCTAATCTTTACTTGTATGACAGACAGCTGTAGCCTGCTTCGGGGACTCCTAACTGCATCCCGGCTCTCTATTCAGTGCTGTTGTGTCTCAAGTCTATGATGGGAGCAAGGCGTTAGCGGCTCACTACTCCTCCGGTGTCTGTTGCCGGACATAAAGATCCAATCAACCTCGGGGACCGGGCCCCGGCCTTTGCGCTCTCTGGACTGGAAGGGTTCTCTCTCTTTCTCAACCTGCTTCCCACCGTCCTTCTGTTCTCCTTCGTTCCGATCTGTTCTATCTCTCTTATGGAAGGTTAGGTTATCAATCTTTCTCTGGTCTTTCTCGTGCCAGCAGCCCAGATCACTGGGACCTGCTGCAGCATGTCCCTCAGACACCCATCTTCTCTCTTCTCTCTCCTCTAACCAACTAACTACTAACTTTCACTCTTCCCACTCTTTTGTATCATCTCTCTCCCAGCACATCTCGTGTTACGAAGCAGGGTTCCACGAGGGGTGCTCTGCTAACCCCCAGCATGAAGCTGTTAGGTGGCCCCACTGAACTATCCTGTGTGTGGAATGCAGGTGTGGAGGGTGGTCAGGAGTTCCCAGCCTACCTGGATGGTGGGGCACTACAACTTAGGAGAAGGTGCAGTACCTCTGTGGCGACTGAAGCCTCAGGGGCGCCACAGCCGCCTCCCAGGAGGCAGAATATCCTGGCCCTTGTCCCTGTCTGCCTTCCCAGGAGGCAGAATATCCTGGCCCTTGTCCGCCCTCCCAGGAGGCAGAATATCCTGGTCTCTTTGTTTATGTGTGGAGACTTGCCTTGCACCTGTGTCTTGTTTCCCTAATCCTGGATTTGTTCCTGCACCCGACCCTGTCTGAATTGTGTCTTGTTTCTTTGCCTGCTCTGGGGGCAGTAATACCCAGATCGCCCTTCCTGGAGGCTGCATATCCAGGCCTGTCTATGTTGTGTCTTGTTCCCTGAATTCTGGACCTGCTCCTTTACCTGACCCTGCCTGAACTGTGTCCTCTGTGGGATGTTCCTGAGGTACCTCCATGTCTTGAACCCTGTGCCCAGTGACTGTGACTCTTTGCTACCTGACTTGCTGTGATTTAACCTGGGTTCATCTTGGAAGTAGGAGTCCGGTGTGTCCGCTGAGTTTCTGCCACTCTGTGCTCAGCTGGGGATTCGGTGCAATTCCCTGCCGGTTCCAGTCCAACCCGGCAGGGTTTGCACCAGACCGCTGGGGCTCCTTTCTAGGTCGCTGCCAGATGACCGGAGCCTGATGACCGTGGCCTCTCGTCCGGAGCCTGATGACCACGGCCTGATGTCCGGTGTCTGACGACCTCTTCCAAATGTGCTGTGCCTGATGTCCTCTGCCAGATGTCCGGATCCTATACTTCCCTGCCCGATGTCCGGAGCCTAGCGATCGCTGCCAGTGGTCCGGAGCCTGATGACTGCGGCCTGATGTCCGGAGCTGATTTCCGCAGCCTGATGTCCGGAGCCTGTCAATCACTGCCAGATGTCCAGAGTCCGATGCCAGTGTGTTGATGCTCTATCTGAGATCTGAGTCCTGATGCCTTGCCTGTGTCCTGATGTCCAGTCCACGTTCCTGATGTCCTGATTTCCGTGTTCCTGGTGTCCTGATTTCCGTGTTCCTTGTGTCCTGATGTCCGTGTTCCTGGTGTCCTGATGTCCGTGTTCCTGGTGTCCTGATATCCGTGTTCCTAGTGTCCAGTCCATGTTCCTGGTGTCCAGTCCATGTTCCTGGTGTCCAGTCCGTGTTCCTGGGGTCCAGTCCATGTTCCTGGTGTCCTGCCTGTGTCCCGATGTTCCGCCAATGCCCTGAGGTCCACCCAGTGATGACGTCCTTCTGGGATCGGTGTCTGATGTTCTCCTGCTGAGCCAGTGCTATGCCTGAGGCCTGAGAGAGAGGCCGTCCTAGTATGCCCATGCCAGAGGATCCTGGACTGTATCAACCCGTGATGACCCCTGCCATCGTCTGACGCCTGTCCTGGGTATGTGTCTGATGTACTCCTGCTGAGCCAGTGCTATGCCTGACTCCTGAGAGAGAGGCTGTCCTGATATGCCCGTGCCAGATGACCCTGGACTGCATCAACCCGTGATGACCCCTGCCATCGTCTGAAGTCAGTCTGAGGTCGGTGACTGATGTTCTCCTGCTGAGCCTGAGGCCTGAGGAAGAGACCGCCCTAGTATGCCTGTGCCAGACAACCCTGGACTGCATCAACCCGTGATGTCCTCCTGCCTTCGTCTGTTATCCTGAGACGTGTACCCTTCCCTGATGTGAGGAATCGGGAGCCTGGCATTATGTTCTGTTTATATACTTTGTTTTGACTTTGAGTAAACTTTATGTCTATACCAGAAGTTGTGCGGTGTCGTGTCGTTCTGCCTTCTCGCCCACATGCTCAGCCGCCACAGACCTTGGTCGCTACTCTTCCCTAGTCCGGGTAGGCCTGGGTCCCCCCTGTGGTCCAGTGGGTCCACTTTCCGTCCCCACCTGGGACGCTCTCCCCACGTCGGCGTGGTCGGTCGACGTGGATGCGCCGGCTCGGCCGCGTCCACGGTCATTAGTCATGACAGACACTGTGGATCATCAGCTCCTCCTCACTATGCTCCGTTCCATTGGCCTCAAGGACACCGTTCTCTCCTGGTTCTCCTTCTATCTCTCTGACCGCTCCTTCACTGTATCTTTTGCTGGCTCCTCCTCCTCTCATCTTCCCCTTACTATTGGGGTTCCTCAAGGATCAGTCCTAGGCCCCCTCCTCTTCTCTTTGCACACTGCCCCTATTGGTCAAACAATCAGTAGATTTGGTTTCCAGTACCATCTCTATGCTGATGACACCCAATTATATGCTTCTCCTGACATCACGCCTGCCTTTCTAGAAAACACCAGCAATTGTCTAAACGCTGTGTCTAACATCATGTCCTCACTATATCTGAAACTGAACCTGTCAAAGACTGAACTCCCGCTACTAATGTACCTATACCCGACATTGCCATTTCCTTGTGTGGTTCCACTATTACTCCCCAGCAACATGCCCGCTGTCTTGGGGTCATGCTTGTCTCCGAGCTTTCCTTTATCCCCCACATACGATCACTGGCTCACTCTTGTTATCTGCACCTCAAAAACATTTCTAGAATTTGACCTTTTCTTACTTTTGACTCAGCAAAAACTCTTACTGTTTCTCTTATTCATTCTCGTCTCGACTATTGTAACTCTCTTCTAATCGGTCTCCCTCTTACCAAACTCTCCCCCCTCCAATCTGTCTTGAATGCTGCTGGCAGGATCATATTCTTCGCCATTCGTTACACCAATGCCTCTACCTTGTGCCAGTCATTATACTGGCTACCCATCCACTCCAGAATCCAGAGCAAACTTATTACCCTCACCCACAAAGCTCTTCATGGCTCAGCACCACCCTACATCTCCTCCCTTGTTTCAGCATACCATCCTACCCGCGCCCTCCGTTCTGCTGATGACCTGAGGTTAGCATCTTCAATAATCAGAACCTCCCATCCCGTCTCCAAGACCATGCACGTGCTGCGCCAATTCTTTGGAATGCACTTCCCAGGTCTATATGATTAGTCCCCAATCCCCACAATTTTAAGCGTGCCCTGAAAACTCATTTATTCAGACTGGCCTACCGCCTCAACACATTAACCTAATCTA
This sequence comes from Dendrobates tinctorius, assembly GCF_039654945.1. Lineage (NCBI taxonomy): Eukaryota > Metazoa > Chordata > Amphibia > Anura > Dendrobatidae > Dendrobates > Dendrobates tinctorius. The sequence goes on along the minus strand of NW_027361752.1, from coordinate 2,849,094 downwards.
TCCCTATGTGGCACAGCCAAAAGTTTTTACCATAACCAGGTTCCCCGCATCATGTTCCCACATGCTTTATGCATCCATTAGCCCTCTGCGTCTGTACTGTTACACACTTAACATTATGGCTGGTCCATACAATCAGGGCAACTGTTACCACCCACCTTTCGTGTCTCCCTTTTTTCCACATAGATTGTAAGCTTGCAAGCAGGGCCCTCATTCCTCTTAGATCTGTTATGATCTATGTGATTATTGTTATGCTGTAATGTCTATTGTCTGTACAAGTCCCCTCTGAAATGTAAAGTGCTGCTGAATATGTTGGCAGTGGCACTATAGAAATATAATTTATTATTATTATATTATTATTATTAATTGAAAATTCATCTGCATGTGTAAGGAGGAAGACAGGGCTGCGGGTACCTGCATCATGCTGGGTCCAGAACTGTCGAGGCTGCGTCTAGTGTTGCTGGGGGAAAGAATAGGGGACCGGACAGGTCCCTTGACCTTGAGAGCAGGTGTGGCTAAGCCAGGTAGAGAACAAGAAGCATGGGGAAAAAGCAGATAGTTTGCCGCTGGCAGTGAAAGCGGAGGAAGGTGTGGGGTGTGCTTCGCAGCGTGAGTGACAGCGCTGCCGTGCCCTGGCAGAATTTACACGGACGTTCTAATAAGACCGTGAGTGTGCAGAGCATTGTGCCCCTGGGTGAGGAAAGTGTAGTGTCCGCCCGGTGGAAGGGTGCCGAATGCAGGATCCTGAGGTGCGTCCCCCATTACTGGTAGACGCGCAGCAGCACATGTGTTGAACAGAGACTCCTGCAGTGCTCCCCACTTCGGCTGCAAAGATTTATGTACTAGGGGCTCAGCGGGCAAAACCGGTGACTGCCTGTTGCCACTAGAAGCTGGACCATGGTTTGAAGATTTTACCTGAGGACACCGCGCCGACCACTGTCATTACTCCAACCCCCATCGGACTATATGTGGTTGAGGACCAGAGAAGACTATGGTAAGTGCCATTTAGATATCAGACTGTCGCGTTAACCCTTTGTTTACTCCACTTGTTACTATTCGTTGTTGTTAAATATTAATAATCCGTTAATTTCGTATAAGACTCAGTTCTGTACATTGCTTTAGCTGACACGACATAGGCTATTTTTGTAAGCTTGGCTCATGGTGCAGGACAACTCCATATATACCTGGATCACGTGCTTCAAGAGACGTATATAATTCATGGCTAACTGTAGAGGTCGCTTGCTCCTTCCCTCACCATCATGAGACACAGACGCAAGATGTCATCTCTGCACGGACATAGCTGAACAGCTGTTATGTAACTTTACTACGAAGAAGCCTAAGAGAGACAGAGGCCATTTGCCAAGTAGAATCCCAGAGAAAGAAGGTGACAAGCTTTTGCTATGAACTAATGGACAATCTCTCTTTCACCTATTTTTACGTTTTTCTGTAATAATATTTTCTTTGATGGAAGAATCCAAATAAACCACTATATTTTTATCTGGTAACTAGTCCTGAGTATTTTACAAGAATACGCATTATTTTACATTGGAGAGCCAGCCAGATCTGAATTTTTGTATTTTTTTGCGGATTTCCCTCAACTTGCCCAAAAGGGGGATTGAACTTTGCTAACGTCAGTCATATGTGCAAGTTATCAGGAACTCCACTACTCACAAAAATCAGACAGAATCTAGAAGTGAGGACTAAGAATTGCCAGATGGATTGAGAAGTACTACAAGTGCCAGACGTGCTGAAGCCAGACGTGTGAAGACAAGAGCCCGGCGTTGTCCATCAAAGGATCAAGCTGAGACATAAGGTAAGAGAAATGGATGTCATTAATTGTTTTGCTACGCAGAGTAAATTGAAATTTAAGTCTGTAGACAAGTCTAATTCAGAAGTATTATGGCTTAGCTTATATGCAGAGTGTGAAATGGAGAATCAGAAGTTAGATTCTAAGTTTTTCAACAGAGAAAGAGATAAATTAAAAAATATTCTACAGATGGTACATATATTTCATAGATCTGTGCCAGAGAAATCCAAAAATGATTGTGTGAAGGAAAATAGTGATGTTCCCAAGATTGGCTGTAAAGTTAGGGAGATTGACTGACTGTAATCAAGTGTCTGTAGCGGCCATTGAAGGTGACCTTGCAGACGTGGAACAAGATGGAGAAGTAGGAGGAGACTTCAGAACTGACGTAGAGGACGTACAAGGGAATGACGGACCACTAAAAATAGACGACTCACAGGCCCAAATCCGAAGTAAAGTAAGGAAAAGTTTGCTAAAAATATGCAAAATCATTCCTGCATATGATAACAAAATCCATGTTTGTAGAAACTCTGAGGTTTTTGAAAGCTGTGTTGACAAATTTGATTTATCTAACGAGGAGAAGAATCAGTTGTTCAAAATGTGGATCCCTGTAAATTTTGCTAGGAGATTGACTTTAAAGTTATCTGGTGAAACACATGAGCACTTAAATGATAAGGACAGATTAAAAATTCTTATCTTTTGTTCATCAAATGAAAATCATCCAGATATTGATATTCTTCAAAAATTAAGGATTGGTCGGAAGGAATGTACTTTTACGTTTATGTCCATATATGAACGTCTGTACAAAATGCTGAGTGAGAATGTCAAAACACAGTCCCTCATAAGGAGTTTTGTAAGCAAATTTTGGTTTCTGAATCCTGCATCTCGTGTTATTGCGTCACAGAAAGGTTCTTTATTTGAATGTGCGCAATCCTTGATTTTGCCAGAAAACACGAGAATCGTGAAAGGAAAGTAAATTGTGCTAATTTTGTGAAGACAGGCAGAGTAAAATCTTATCAGAAGCCTGTATTAGCAAAGCCTTCTAAAATGAGTTTTCCCCAAAATCAAATCTATGAAGAACGAAGAAAATCACATGTTTGTTATAAGCCATATGGAATGATGCAAAGGGCCACCGAAAAGACACAGATTGAGTTAAGAAAAATGATGAGTTTTGATCTTCTTTCTGTAAAAAAGATGGCCGAATGTGACAGACAGAAGCAGGTGGTGAGTGACATCATTGACTTTGAGCTGAAGGGTCCATCTGAGCAGCTCAGAAAATCCGTTAACTTCAAAGTAGCAAGAATATTTAAAGACATCTTTTACAGGGAAAGAGTGGGTGTAGGACTTGGCTAGAAAAAGTAAATATATATATTGTGTAAAAGAATTATACAATTAGTCATATGTAATTATTTTATAGAGTATAATCCTGTAGTTCTATAGTTTTATAGATATACATAATCATACAGTATATATAGAGTGTTTGTAGAAGTAGAGATTGTAGAACTGTATTTTCTAATGTAAATTAAAATCTACTCCAGTAATAATATTTAGAATTATGAATATGATATTAACCTTCTCTTTTATTTTTCCTTAGAATTTTCATTTCAAAGCAGGACTTAATCGGGAAAAATTCTCTTACAAGGATTTATGCCTTTATTTACACAGGAAGTTGCAATAATTGCATGATTTCATATATTTAACACTTAAAAGGAAATAACTAACTGCATTTTAAAATGTGTACTGTGTGTGCCTTTACTGCATGGCATGAATGACAACCACAGCATGTGAAAGTTGAACCTTGTTCTAATAATAGGTATACCAGTATACTATGTCCCTGGTTTTAGTGCTGTAATGCCTACAGCCTTAGGAAAAAGAATTTTTAAGGGGGTCTCAACTTTTGCAAACCAATGGAATTTTGTTTCCAGGCCTAAATGTCAAGTATACAATACAATACAGTACAATATATATTTATGTCGTGTGTTTGGGGAATATTAAGACTAAATTTAAATAGTTTACAATACATTGATAATTAGGATAATTTGGGTTAAAATATGTGTATTCATCACACCGCTGTATGTGGGATAATATGTGACACAGTCTGAGTGACAGTGCCTGAGTGTAGGAGCAGCTGCTGAACGAGTAATGTAATACGTTTGGTGTGTGAGGCCTCAGGATTCTGAATGCAATGAGAGGAAAAAAAAACCAAAAACCTTTATCTTTAGGAGAAATATGCAGATCAGTTAAATTATTAGAATATTAGGATATATAATGAAATATCTACACAACATATATTTCTGTATTTCTATAGTAATTATTATTTCTTGATTTAGTTAATTGTGGATAAGTGCAATCGCACATCAAAATGGTTTATGAAGAAAATCTACATTTAAATTAATTTTTCCAAAGGATAATTTTATGATATTCAAATTAATTTTAATGGTCACACATCTTCAGATAAATAATGGTATAAGCAAGTATAAATTCACACGATTTATAAATTAATTAGTTTTAATTTTGGTTTTGATAAGTGAATTATTTCATGAAACAATATTTTTTGGTATTAAGGGGGAAAATATGTTTTTGATCCTGACTACCTCATCACATTTGATTAATACCTCTTCTTCACACATTTTAATAGAAAAGAAATATAAATAAGGTGCAATGGTATAAGTATTGGGTATAATAACATTAAGAATTATAAAGAGTAGAGTTGAGCGAAACGGGTCGAAAAAATTCAAAAGTCGCCGACTTTTGGCAAAGTCGGGTTTCATGAAACGAAACCCGACCCTAGGATGAGGTCGGCCACGAGGTCGGCGACTTACGCGCCAAAGTCGCGTTTCAAAAGTTTGTTTTGCGCTCTTTTTCAGCCAATCAGGATCCACGGACACTGTGGGCAACGTGATGACATAGGCACGGGTCACCACCATCTTTCAGAAGGGCATGCAAGTGATTGGCTTGCTTTGGTGGGCGTCACAGGGGGTATAAAAGGGCGTGCACGCCGACCGCCATCTTACTTCTGCCGATCTTAGTATAGGGAGAGGTTGCTGCTGATTCTGTAGGGAGAGCGTTAGGCAGGGAAGAAGACAAAAGAACTGCTTCTGCTGCTAGCGATTTGGCCTGCACAACACACAAGTCACTGTGTGTGCAGTGCAAGGGGAGGCTATATTGTGGTGTATCAGTGGTGTTGGTTGTTGGGCTGCCTTCTAAGGCTTCCTGACACGCTGGCATTGCTGTTTACCCACTGCTCCGCAAACTGCTTTTTTAAAAGCAATCCAATCTCCCTTATCCTCTAGTCACTTTTGTCACAGCTGTGCCATCGAGCGTGTCACATAGCGCTCAGATATCAGTGGGCCTCACACAATCCACAAGTGTCCAGTGTCCAAAAGTGTACGCAGAGATTCAAAATCTCCATTATCCTCTCGTCACTTTGGTCACAGGCAGCTGTGCCATCGAGCGTGTCACATAGCGCTCAGATATCAGTGGGCCTCACACAATCCACAAGTGTCCAGTGTCCAAAAGTGTACGCAGAGATTCAAAATCTCCATTATCCTCTCGTCACTTTGGTCACAGGCAGCTGTGCCATCGAGCGTGTCACATAGCGCTCAGATATCAGTGGGCCTCACACAATCTACAAGTGTCCAGTGTCCAAAAGTGTACGCAGAGATTCAAAATCTCCATTATCCTCTCGTCACTTTGGTCACAGGCAGCTGTGCCATCGAGCGTGTCACATAGCGCTCAGATATCAGTGGGCCTCACACAATCTACAGGTGTCCAGTGTCCAAAAGTGTACGCAGAGATTCAAAATCTCCATTATCCTCTCGTCACTTTGGTCACAGGCAGCTGTGCCATCGAGCGTGTCACATAGCGCTCAGATATCAGTGGGCCTCACACAATCTACAAGTGTCCAGTGTCCAAAAGTGTACGCAGAGAATCAAAATCTCCATTATCCTCTCGTCACTTTGGTCACAGGCAGCTGTGCCATCGAGCGTGTCACATAGCCTCAGATATCAGTGGGCCTCACACAATCTACAAGTGTCCAGTGTCCAAAAGTGTACGCAGAGATTCAAAATCTCCATTATCCTCTCGTCACTTTGGTCACAGGCAGCTGTGCCATCGAGCGTGTCACATAGCGCTCAGATATCAGTGGGCCTCACACAATCTACAAGTGTCCAGTGTCCAAAAGTGTACGCAGAGATTCAAAATCTCCATTATCCTCTCGTCACTTTGGTCACAGGCAGCTGTGCCATCGAGCGTGTCACATAGCGCTCAGATATCAGTGGGCCTCACACAATCCACAAGTGTCCAGTGTCCAAAAGTGTACGCAGAGATTCAAAATCTCCATTATCCTCTCGTCACTTTGGTCACAGGCAGCTGTGCCATCGAGCGTGTCACATAGCGCTCAGATATCAGTGGGCCTCACACAATCTACAAGTGTCCAGTGTCCAAAAGTGTACGCAGAGATTCAAAATCTCCATTATCCTCTCGTCACTTTGGTCACAGGCAGCTGTGCCATCGAGCGTGTCACATAGCGCTCAGATATCAGTGGGCCTCACACAATCTACAAGTGTCCAGTGTCCAAAAGTGTACGCAGAGAATCAAAATCTCCATTATCCTCTCGTCACTTTGGTCACAGGCAGCTGTGCCATCGAGCGTGTCACATAGCGCTCAGATATCAGTGGGCCTCACACAATCCACAAGTGTCCAGTGTCCAAAAGTGTACGCAGAGATTCAAAATCTCCATTATCCTCTCGTCACTTTGGTCACAGGCAGCTGTGCCATCGAGCGTGTCACATAGCGCTCAGATATCAGTGGGCCTCACACAATCCAAAAGTGTCCACTGTCCACAAGTGTGTGCAGAAATTCTAAATCTCCCCTGTCCTATAGACACCTTTTACCTTGTTTTACATTACTATATAGTTTGTTGGATTTTGTCTACATTTCTACCAAAAATGAGGAAGGCTGGTGGAAGAGGCCGTGGAATTGGGCGGGGGTTGGCAGCTGGTAATGATGGTGTTGGTGGTGGATCTGATGGTAGTGGCAAGAGCAAAATAGGACCGAATGCAGGAGGTGCTGACCCTGCGTCATCGTCTGGCTACATAAGGCCTCGAACGCTTAGTTTTCTAGGAGTTGGCAAACCGCTTTTAAAGGCAGAGCATCAGGAAAAAGTTTTGTCTTACATTGCTGACTCAGCCTCCAGCTCTATCGCCTCCTCTTCTTCAGTTGTAAAAAGTAAAAGCACTGAGTCATCATTGGAGGCTCATGTTCATGAACCACACCTTTCCTTGTGTCCTTCACCCCAACCAAGATTGAAGGATGACGCAGGCCATACTACTGATTACTCCATGGAGCTGTTTTCACATACCATGCCTGGATTATCAAGTGAAATGGTGAATTACCCAGGCCAAGATGAATCTGACATGGAGTGCACTGATGCACAGCCGCTGATGGATGATTCTGCTGGTACATTCACTCAGAGCACTACATTGTCCTCGCAGTGTACAGAGCCAGATTTTGACCCTGATGAGACTCAGGTGCCCCTTCCCGCACACTATACCACCATACACGGTGACACAGAGAAAGGTGCACATGACATAGAAGAGGAGGTGATGGATGACCCAGTTGTTGACCCAGATTGGCATCCATTGGGGGAAGAGGGTGCTGCTTCCAATAGCTCAGATGAGGAGCATCCACAGCAGACATCGACATCGCAACAGCTGTTATCTGGCAGGCCCGGAGCACTCCAAAGACAGGTTCCAAACATCAAAAGAGTTGCTGGACAGCTTGTCCAGAGGGTCAAAAGATCACAGCGTGCTAGGCCGCAAAATGTCTGCCAAAGTAGGAAGAGTGCAGTGTGGCACTTTTTTGAACAAAATCCTCATGATCAGGCCAAGGTTATCTGTAAGAAGTGCGCAAAGACCTTTAGCCGAGGGAAAAATCTGAAAAATTTGAATACCAGTTGCATGCTTAGACATTTAACCAGCATGCACTTGCAAGCGTGGACACAACACCAAACCTCAAGTGCCACATGTGCAACTGATCACAACGAAGGTAGTCAGCAACGCTACATTGTTTCCCCCACTGTAAGCCCACCGGTTAGCACAGCAGCAAATGTTGAGGTGTCGTTGCAAGGCCACAGCAGTCAGGGAATCCCACTGTTATATCAACAAAAGACTGATTCTAGGCCATCAGAAAGAACACCAACTCCATCACCATCATCAACCCTCTCTCAGTCCGCCCTGTCCACCGCTACTTCCACCATATGCAGCTCTCAAGTCCAGCTCACCCTCCCAGACACTATGAGTAGGTCAAGAAAGTACTCAGTCTCTCATCCGCGTACACTGGGTTTGAACGCCCACATTGCCAAACTAATCTCGTTTGAGATGATGCCCTTTCGGTTGGTGGAAAGCACAGCTTTCCGCGAACTCATGGCCTATGCAGTACCACGCTATGACCTACCCAGTCGCCACTTCTTCTCTCGCAAAGCCATCCCAGCCCTCCACCATCATGTGAAAGACCGCATTGTCCATGCACTCAAGCAGTCAGTGAGCGGAAAGGTGCACCTCACAACTGATGCATGGTCCAGTCGGCATGGCCAGGGCCGTTACGTGTCCATCACTGCGCACTGGGTTAATGTGGTGGATGCAGGGTCCACAGGGGACAGCGGTGGTGGGACAGTGCTGCCTAGCCCACGGTATAGGAAACAGTTGGCTGTAGGCGTTCGACCCTCCTCCTCCTCCTCCTCCTCCTCCTCCAGAAGCGAAAGCTCGTCCACAGAGCGCAGTCGTACGAGCACTCCATCTGCAGCTGCCACTGTTGCACACGATGTGTCCCCCTATCGAGCAGCTAGTGGAAAGCGTCAGCAGGCTGTGTTGCAGATGATGTGTTTGGGCGACAGACACACCGCCGAGGTGCTGGCCGAGTACTTGAAGCGACAAACTGAGTCATGGCTGGGCAGTGTACATCTTGAGGCAGGCAAGGTAGTTAGTGATAATGGCCGTAATTTTGTGGCAGCCATAGCCCTTTCAAAACTCAGCCACATACCTTGCTTGGCTCACACATTGAACCTGGTGGTGCAGTGCTTCCTCAAAAATTATCCGGAGTTAACAGCCCTGCTCCAGAAGGTGCGAAGACTGTGCGCGCACATCCGCCAGTCGCCTGTACACTCCGTTCGTATGCAGAAGCTGCAGCGATTGCTCCACCTTCCCAACCACCGCCTCATTATCGACATTGCAACAAGGTGGAACTCCACCCTGCACATGGTGGAGCGGCTGTGCGAGCAGAGGCAGGCCATAATGCATTTGTGGGAGGATACACGGCCAGGCACTTTGAGAGCAGACATGGAGTTGACAGGCGTGCAGTGGTCGAAGCTGAAAGACCTTTGTAAAGTCCTTCAGTGTTTTGAGGAATGCACACGGCTGGTAAGCGCAGACGACGCCATCCTAAGCATGAGCATCCCACTTATGCGTCTGCTCATGCAAACTTTGACGCACCTTAAGGAGCAGGCGTCTGCAGCCAATGTTGATGAGGAGGAAGAGGAGGAGGGAATCCTTGATGACATTCAGCCATTGTCTGCTCAGGGACCTCTCCTGGACGAAGTGGAGGAAGAAGAGGAGGAGGAGGATGATGGGGATGATTACTTAGGGGAGGAGGATGCATCTCGTGGGGCAAGTGAAAATGTTGGCGTGGCAAGGTCTGGTACAGGGTTTGTGCGTGCCTGGAGGGATGTGGATTTGCCAGAAAGTGCTCCTCCACCCAGCACTCGCAGTGCATCATTGACACCGGGAACATTGGCCCACATGTCAGATTATGCCTTGCGGATCCTAAAAAGGGACCCCCGCATTGCCAAAATGATGAACGATGACGACTACTGGTTGGCCAGCATCCTGGATCCATGCTATAAAGGCAAATTACAAAACATCATGCCACAGGAGAACCTTGACCTAATATTGGCTAATAAACAAGCAACTCTGGTAAATCGGTTGCTTGAGGCATTCCCAGCACACAGCAGCGGTGATGGTTCTCACACGAGCCGTACGGGCCGGGGGCAGCTTGGCAGAGGTGTTCGTGGTGCACACAGCAGAAGTGGCGTTGGAGACAGGGGTTTCATGACAATGTTGTGGACTGATTTTTCAAATACCGCTCACACAACTGGTAATACTGCATCGATGGAAAGTGACAGGAGACAGCAGTTGTCAACTATGGTTACAAACTACTTTTCCTCCCATATCGATGTTCTCCCACACAGGTCATTCCCCTTTGACTATTGGGCCGCTAAACTGGACACCTGGCCTGAATTGGCCCAATATGCCTTACAGGAGCTCGCTTGCCCAGCTGCAAGTGTGCTATCGGAAAGAGTCTTCAGTGCAGCTGGATCAATCCTTACAGAAAAAAGGACCCGTCTGTCAACCCAAAATGTGGATGATCTAACCTTCATTAAAATGAACCATGCATGGGTTTCCAAGGATTTTGTCCCACCTTCCCCTGATGACACATAGGGTGACAGAAAAATGGCTTGCTTTGGTCCACCTCTTCCTGGTACTTCACCTATTTCGCCTTTTGCATCAGCTGAATGTCCAACATCAACATATGCCACTTTCTAAAACTCCCTAACTGTGCTGCCTCCCCCCCCATGGCCGGGGTCACCACCTACCGCATGACACCGTGCGAGTGCCGTTGCCCTGGACAGGTGGGTAGGCCGACTCTTGGGCGCGGGCACTGGCACTGGCACAGGGTCCCTCATAGTGCAATCAAGTGTCTCTGACGGCGGTGGTGCACACCCGCCGTCAGACACACCGCTGTACTATGAGGGGCCCAGTGCCAGTACCGACGCCCACGAGTGGGCCCCCCTTGCTTGGGCAGGGCCCCAGCATTTGCAATCTTTACCTCTCCCTGCTCCTCCGCTGTGTAATCTGGGCCGTCAAATCCATACTGTGCCTGACACCGTCTGAGCCTGCCTCCTGAGACATATATTTTGAATGTGTATGCTATCCATACATGTTATCCGGGGATACGGTACCCTTTCTAACCTTTGTGCAATGACGTGCAATCCATACTGGGCCTAACACCGTCTGAGCCTGCCTCATGCTGTATAGACATATATTTTGAATGTGTACGCTATCCATACATGTTATCCGGGGATACGGTACCCTTTCTAACCTTTGTGCAATGACGTGCAATCCATACTGGGCCTAACACCGTCTGAGCCTGCCTCATGCTGTATAGACATATATTTTGAATGTGTACGCTATCCATACATGTTATCCGGGGATACGGTACCCTTTCTAACCTTTGTGCAATGACGTGCAATCCATACTGGGCCTAACACCATCTGAGCCTGCCTCATGCTGTATAGACATATATTTTGAATGTGTACGCTATCCATACATGTTATCCAGGGATACGGTACCCTTTCTAACCTTTGTGCAATGACGTGCAATCCATACTGGGCCTAACACCGTCTGAGCCTGCCTCATGCTGTATAGACATATATTTTGAATGTGTACGCTATCCATACATGTTATCCGGGGATACGGTACCCTTTCTAACCTTTGTGCAATGACGTGCAATCCATACTGGGCCTAACACCGTCTGAGCCTGCCTCATGCTGTATAGACATATATTTTGAATGTGTACGCTATCCATACATGTTATCCAGGGATACGGTACCCTTTCTAACCTTTGTGCAATGACGTGCAATCCATACTGGGCCTAACACCGTCTGAGCCTGCCTCATGCTGTATAGACATATATTTTGAATGTGTACGCTATCCATACATGTTATCCAGGGATACGGTACCCTTTCTAACCTTTGTGCAATCACGTGCAATCCATACTGGGCAAGCTACAGCACCTGTCCAGACAAGTACAGGGATTCCCTAGCGAGGAGACTTATTTGATTGTTTTCAATGTTGGGACTGCAATTTTTGGGGAGCACTATACTCTGGAGAATGATAGATGGGGCCCACCATACACTGGAACATTCCAAAGATGGACATCAGACACTGGAGCAGCATTCACAGGGCCCATTATACACTAGAGCATTAGAAATGGGACCCATTATGTTTGGAGCATTATTTGGGCCCATAAGACAGTGGAGCTTCATCCATGGGGACCAACATATACTGTAGCATTATGTGGAGCTCATCATATACTGTTTCAAACATTATATGGGACCAATGATTCTGTATGGAGAAATAGATGGGCCTCGTCATGAGATGTAAAAAGTGAGGTATTTTTCATTGTACTATACCGCTATTTCTCTGCCGTATCGGAGCATGATGAGTTGTGGTATGTGTTAAAGGGGCGCTCTTTCGCCCAGGGCACATGAAAACCTGGAGCCAACCCTCCCCCCCCACAGTTTGTAGCCAAATAACCCCCATTTTTCAGTGCGTAACTTGTATTATGAAGTTAATTAAGGTTGACAAGCTTAAGAAAGAAGAATTGATGCTTTTGGCATTCAAATGGGCACTGTAGGTGTGTTTCCTGTCCTCCTCTCACTGCCGACTTTTATTCCCCATTGACTTACATTGGGTTTCGTGTTTCGGGACGACACCGACTTTTCCCTATAATCGGACGATCTTGCTCGACCCGACTTTTGGAAAAGTCGGGTTTCACGAAACGAAACGCGACCCTAAAAAAACAAAAGTCGCTCAACTCTAATAAAGAGTCATTTCTTTGCACTAAGAAGAGTATTACATGCAAAGTTGCATAATTTGAATATTTTGGTAACACAAGTTTATGAAAATTATGAAATAACCCAGATCATGGAAATATTAAGGGTATATGTTACTGAAGATATAACTACTCTGCATCAACATAAAAGCCTTATTTTTATTCTTATTCTTATTTTTAATTTTCAATTTTTTATTCTATTTTTATTTTTTATTCTTAAATTTTTATTTTTTCTGTCAATCAATATTTAATAAAGTAATATCTACTATAACTATAGAATATTGCTTCATTAAATTTATCGATGATATGGTTCTATTACAAAGGAAAATGTTTCACTTCTGAGTTATATGCAACAATTCTTTTATTCATTCATTCGCTCACTCATATATTCTTATTTTGGTTCATGGCTATACATTCCTACATATTATTAGTATAATAAATATATTCCTTATTAATAAAGATGAAAACACTTGTTACATAAAACACATTGACAGCTATGGGTTGAAAAAGGTAATTACACCTATGACATAAAAAAATGTTCTATCACATGAAGAATATGGTTAATAATGTATTATCACTTATTATTGGTTTATTATTTCGAACATTGAAATCCATATACGGTACAAATTCTGATAATAATTATATGGATATTACTGATTGCTATGGTACGCTGTGATATTATAGGATAGGAAAATTACCAGATTTGGTATAGAATAGGGAATGAAGACTTCAAGCAAGATACTGAAATTACGTTAATAAAGACTTTTCATATTTCTAAACTTTATTGATTCTTACCAGTTGCAAGAAGAAGAATGCCGCTATCCAGAAGTCCCAAAAGGTAACAAAGCTATGATTACTGAGTACTAGTCTGTGTTACTTACAAGTACAGAATTCACCACTGTTAATTACAAGTGCAGTATCCACCACTGACAGTCACAGGTGCAGTATCCACCACTGACAGTCACAGGTGCAGTATCCACCACTGACGGTCACAAGTGCAGTATCCACCACTGACGGTCACAAGTGCAGAATCCACCACTGACAGTCACAAGTGCAGAATCCACCACTGACAGTCACAAGTGCAGTATCCACCACTGACAGTCACAAGTGCAGTATCCACCACTGACAGTCACAAGTGCAGTATCCACCACTGACAGTCACAAGTGCAGTATCCACCACTGACAGTCACAAGTGCAGTATCCACCACTGACAACCAGAGGACAATGATCCTATGATGCTGAGATGAACTGTGTTATCAGGTTCTTATCAAGTTCCAGAGGTTTCCAATCACCTGTAAAGCTTCGATGAAGGCTGGTGAACAATAAGGTAATTGTCAGGAAGCTACAACCCTGACATATGTCCTGTGCATTAGGACAAGGACTGGTTATGGTGCTATGTTTAGCAAGGAAGAGTCATTTTAACCCTTGCTTTGCTGACCAAAGACGTCACAACTGTTCAAAGACCAGTGCGGATGGAAGATTCCAGAATATCCAAGGTGAGCCAATGTAAGTTCAGGTTTTTAAAGGTGACACTGCACAGATATTAAAGCTGCATTTCATCTATAGACTTTGTTTTCGTATCAACATTTGAATTTATGGACTTTGATTTGATACACAACACGATTTCTACAACATCTATATGCTATAGAAAAACTGTATTTTTAAAAGAACCAAGAAGAAGACAGAAGACATCAAAATGAAGACCAGATGACATCAGATGATGATGACTGAACCTGAGATGCTTCAATTTAGACTTAGGGAAGTATAATTATACATATTGTATATGAATATTGTTCACGGCTTACCATAACATGAATTCACATCAATTATGTCATTGAGTACTTATAACGGTAATCTGATATTATTATTATTATTGATATTAAATTATTTTGGTCAAAGAAGAAGAAAAGAAGAAAAAAGATCTCATTATATTTTGAGGGTTCCAATTAATGTCTGTCTCCCTCAAAAGGGGGAATTGTTAAATATTAATAATCCGTTAATTTCGTATAAGACTCAGTTCTGTACATTGCTTTAGCTGACACGACATAGGCTATTTTTGTAAGCATGGCTCATGGTACAGGACAACTTCATATATACCTGGATCACATGCTTCAAGAGACGTATATAATTCATGGCTAACTGTAGAGGTCGCTCGCTCCTTCCCTCACCATCATGAGACACAGACGCAAGATGTCATCTCTGCACGGACATAGCTGAACAGCTGTTATGTAACTTTACTACGAAGAAGCCTAAGAGAGACAGAGGCCATTTGCCATGTGGAATCCCAGAGAAAGAAGGTGACAAGCTTTTGCTATGAACTAATGGACAATCTCTCTTTCACCTATTTTTACGTTTTTCTGTAATAATCTTTTCTTTGATGGAAGAATCCAAATAAACCACTATATTTTTATCTGGTAACTAGTCCTGAGTATTTTACAAGAATACGCATTATTTTACAGTTGTTTAATGTTACCATTGCTATCCTTTTTCTTGTTAACCAATTAAACAACCTTGTTATACAGCCTTATCCTGCATTCCCTGTGTTACAGCATTCCTGCACCTGCTTACACATGCACTGAGCCGCTTCACATCTTAATGATGATGATGCAGCAGAGTTACAGCTCTCTACAGTTACAGTTAAACCCCAGGGCATTAATAGTGTAAAATGATGGTGATGATGGTTGTAGTGCAGGGCTGAGGTGACACAGCAAATAAACAGGAGGACACAGCGGAGTGCAGTCTTCACACGTTTATTCACAGTTTGATGTTACAATCCCCAGTCGGGGTGCTGTGTCCTCAGGGTCAGTGGTCCAGCCAGCTCCCACGTAATTTGGGGTACACCAAGTCAGAACCCCCTTCAAATGTTCCTTTCATGCCCGTCTCAGTGCATTGGCTCCCTCCTCTCCTGCCCTGCGCCTTCACACACAGTGTCTCAAGCCAGCAGCCTCGGATCATGTCTGGCGACGTGCTCTAGGTACCCTGAATCCTATCCGGCTGCCTTTTCAGTAAATGTGTTGGATGTGGCTGCAGCACATGCAGATACTGCAACCTCCAGTTAGCTAGCTGAGTCCTTAGTTTCTACACTAGTCTGGGGCTAGTCCCCTACTGCGACCTGGTCCATCCACCTGACTACGGTCGGCGGGATGCGGGCCCCAGGGTGGATTCCTCACTACCTGTGCCCCAAGGACCTCTTTTTTCTTTCTTCCACTGAAGCTTATCTTTCTGTTCTTCTGTCTTTCCTTTCCACTGTCTGCTGGTCCAGGGCTGAGCTCCTCACTGCTCAAGTCACCAGCATCAACTCAACACTTTCCCTCCAACTGTCACTTCCTTCAGCTCTCCCTGCTTCTTTCTCCACCCACATCCGGCCTCTGCCTAGTCCCTCCCTGCGCCTGAGAGGTCTGGTGTTGGATGCAAGTGTCTTGGTTCTGGGTAGTGCCCCCTCCTTACCTGAGAGCGGAGTACCACTCCTCTGGTTGAGGTGCAGTACCTCTGTGGCGACTGAACCTTCAGGGGTGCCACAATAACATTACACATTAATTGGTTTTTGTTGTATATAATAATCTGGATGAATTATATAGGCGGAGTTTGAGAAGGTAGGATGCGGGGGTACTGCTTCACATTTTAAGTGTTATGATCTTTTTCCATCTAGTGACCGCATTCCGTCCCATCTAATTATACAGTAGAATTCAGGTCTCAGCCTCAGCCATTGTAAAAAAACAAAAAACAACAGTCATGTAATCTCCATACAATAACCTGATAGACATATGAGTTTTTCTAAAATCCTCTTTGACATCAAAAGTGCTGTAGTTGTGAAGTGGTGGTCAACAGCTGAGCCAAAATCCCATAGACCAACCAAAATCATAGAACAGATTATCTAATGCTGTAGTGTGTGGTGGCACATACCTACCAAATGTCCAGATTTTGCAAGATCAGTCCAATGATAGGAACCACAAAGGGGTGAGGTTTATGAAAACTCCACCCAACTGTGGCCATTTTGGGCATGTTTCCCAAGCCAAGCTAAAGTAAGCTTAATTCTGTGAGAATTCTGTGAGAAAGGTTTTAATAATATAAAAAGAAAATGAATAATAAAAAAAATTTCCCCAGTCAATCATAAGGAAATGTAAATAATAAGTTACTTATTTGGTATCAACTCACCCAGAAAAGTCCGATCTATCAAAATATAAAATGAATAAAGCCGATCAGTAAACATTGTATAGAAGAAGTAAATCAGATTGCCAGAATTGTGGTTTTTCGGTAGCAGCAATAGTGCAAAAAAATGAGATGCAAATACAATACATATCACAAATTATATGCATAAAACACCAGCTTTCCACACAAAACACAGCTCCACTAAGGTCAATATAAAATTTACAGCAGTCGAGAATCAGGGCCTGGAACAGCTGTATAAAGCGCAGTTTAGTCCATGCTGTATCTTGTGATGTACTAGCCCAGAACTTTCTTCTCTGTTGTGAGAATTATGCGTATCTAGTACTTCTGTATTGGTTTCCTTTTCATTGTTTATCCATGCAAAATGGGGACATTTCATGGGCTAAATGTGGCAGGATCCTGGTGCAATTTGTCCCAAATTACATTTGTACATGATGATTTCTTTGTGGGGTCACATCCTACAATGGGAAGTGACTTCTCGAAAATAGAAGAGATTCAGATACAACCACATATGCCAAATTTGTGCCAACGTTTTGCCAAAATTTCTAGTACAAAGTAAAGCAAGTAATAGAATTGTGAAAACTTACATTTATTGCATGTTTAGACTGACTACTGTATCAAGCATTTATGAACCACGGTGATTCATGTCATGCATTTAGCATTTCACATTTTACGTCAGCAGACGTATGCATCCGACATATTACTTAGAGCAGAAGCAAGTGTGTGCCATACGTCTAACTACATGTCTGAATCTCAACATCTGCGCCCATCTAGGTTTTTTTTTCTCAAGTAGTTTTAACTGGCATAGACATGAAAATATATTTGTTTAAGATGTAATGCTATTAGTGATGAGTGAATGTGCTCAGATAATAATAATAATAATAAATAAGGTGTTCATAGAACATTAGTGTTGGAAAGATCCTCCAGGGTCATCGTGTCCAACCCCCTGCTCAAAGCAGGATTCACTAAACCATCTCAGACAGATGTCTGTCCAGCCTCTGTTTGAAGACTTCCATTGAAGGAGAACTCACCACCTCTCATAATAATCTTTAATTTTATATAGCGTTAACATATTCCGCAGTGCTTTACAGTTTGCACACATTATCATCGCTGTCCCCGATGGGGCTCACAGTCTAAATTCCCTATCAGTATGTCTTTGGAATGTGGGAGGAAACTGGAGTACCCGGAGGAAACCCATGCAAACACAGGGAGAACATACAAACTCTTTGCAGATGTTGTCCTTGGTGGTATTCGGACCCAGGACCCCAGCACTGCAAGGCTGCAGTGCTATCCACTGAGCCACTGTGCTGCCCCATGGCAGCCTGTTACACTTATTGATCATCCTCAGTGTCAAAAAGTTTTTTCTAATATTTAATCTGTATCTTCTCCCTTATCCAAGCATGCTCGTGCGCTAACAGAGTGTCTTCGGCGTGCTCGAAAAGTATGTTCGAGTCGCCGCGGCTGCATGTCTCGCAGCTGTTCCACAGCCACAACACATATAGGGATGGCATGTTTGTTAGGCAAACTCCGCATGTGTTGCGGCTGTCGAACAGCCGTGAGATATGGAGCCGCGGGGCCTTGAACATATTATTCGAGTACGCCGAAGATACTCGGTTAGTGCCTGAGCATGCTCGGACAACGCCTTATCCCAGCACGTTCATTCATCACTAAATGCTATATGGCTCAATACGCCTCTCACTGTGAACAATGGAGAAATAAATGTATATGTCTTTCATAGGCTTTGTATAGAGAATATGATTCACCGCACTCAACAATTTGATACTTTGCAAAAAATTGTGAATTTATTCAAAACATCCAGTCCAAACAAAACGTGCCATGAACGAGAAATGTATATGTACAGTCTAGATACCCAACGTTTCAATCCTCCCTGATCTTAATCATGGGGTACTCTTGGTAACTGTAATATCAGGCATGAGGTACTTGAAAAACATATGTCCCCTTAAGGTGGTCCCAGGTGCTGTTGTATATGTATTTAGTTGAAAAAGAGCTCAAATGGCTGTCGCTGATTATTCTCAGCCTGTAGAGCAGATGTACCATATAGTTGTCTTGACTTATAAACGTAGGGAGGTTTAGCCTGGGGCTGTAATGGCCATCATATAATGTTCTCCACCTGATGGATCCACTGGGGATGGTGCGGACTGAGGGGTAAAGGCGGTGCTCCCGCGCCCTGTCCTGCTCTGAATGAGAGGCTGTCATAGGTTTTGATCAACTACTTTTTTTTCACACATACAAATAAAACGCGACATAAACCTAACAAAACATAGGAGAATATGTTTTTACTATGTCTTGTCCATTTGTGTCTATGAATAAACTGCCACTCATGTGTAAATACATTTTTCTTTTCCAATTTAGGCATGTACAAGTATGTCTAGCGAAATGCACTGAACAAATGTGAACATACACAGCTTTAAAATATCAAGACTAAGTTTACAATTAGACAGTTTTACTAAATCTTCCCCATTAACTTTCATTTATTCTCAATGAGGTGTACAAACTTTTTTTTAGACAATACAAAAGCATCACAAAAAAGTCAACCTATGTTGTGCCAAAGATAACCACTAGATGTCACTCATATCATTGCTGAACTATAGAACATTTTTTCCCGTTGAGAACAATGCGCCGTACAGTGTTGCCCTTGGTGTCTTATGAGATTAAACCGTCATTTGGTCAGCCGAAGCACAGTCACATGTTAGCTTCTGTGCTATGCCCTCAAGTCCTAGAACAACTGCACATCTAGTTATCAGCATCTCATAGATCACTATGATTTTGTTAGTTTAGGCCACTGTACCCCAAATCCAACCATAGCTACGTTCCCAAGATAAGCATTTGATGAGTTCTAGATTAGTGATGAGGGAACGTGCTTGGATATCGTCTTATTCGAGAACGCTCGGTTGTTATCCAAGCATTTGGGCGTGCTCATATATTATGTTCGAGTCCCTGCGGCTGCATGACTTGCGGCTGTTAGACAGCCTGAACACATGAAGGAATTCTCTAACAAACAGGCAATCTCCAAATGTGTTAAGGCTGTCTAACAGCCACAAATTATGCTGCTGGTAGGGACTCGAACATAATATATGAGCACACCCGAGATGCTCGGATAGCACCAGAGAGTTCATGGATAAGACATGAGTTTTCAAGAGTTTTTGTAGCGCCGGTGTGTTTGTGCCTTGTTTCTTCACATGTCTGTGCTCTCACCATTTGCTCCTTTCACTCTAGTCAGCTGGGATACTGTTGTCTGCTACCTGTATGGATGCTGCTCAGTTCCCTACTGTGCTGCGTAGCTGTACATGTGTTGTAATGTCTTTGCTCCGCTGCATGACCATCCGCGTGTGCGGTCCCTGGCTGCCGTTATGGAAGCTATCTGCAGGTTGCAAGGTCCTTTGCAGCTGGTGCATGACTTTCCATGTGTGTCCATGCTTGCAGCTGCTGACAGATGCCTTAAGCCTCAGTTCTTGTGCTGGCTATGCTATACTGGTTTCTGTCTGAGCTTAGGGTGCGGGCGGCCACGCCTTCTCCGCTTTTATTAGTGGCAGTGTGTGCTTGAATTGCTGTCCCCAGCCTATTGCTGAGGGTCAGCTCCTATTTAAAGTTCCTCTTCCCTGTTGGGCCTTGCCAGAGCTTCTCATTAAGTTTCTGAACCTAGCCATGTGTGTTTTGTCCTCCTTGCTGCTCCTGGTCTGCCTTGTCTTCATCTCCTGTTCTACCTGATATCAGGTCAGGGAAAGCTGATGTCTTTGTCCCTGGACCCATCCTGTCTATGTAATGGTATCAAGGTCCTTGCCTTGAATGTGGATTCCTGCTGTGTGATATTGTCACAGTCCTTCTGTGTCTTGAACTTTGTACCCAGTGACTATCCAGTCCGAGCCTGCAGTGCTTGCGCCATACCACTTGAGTTCCTTTCTAGGTCGTGTCAGATGTCCGGATCTTGACGACCGCTGTCTGGTGCCTGGAGCCTGATCACCACTGCATGATGTCCTGCCAGTGTCCCTGAAGTCTTGCCGGTATCCCTGAAGTCCTGCTGGTGTTCTGAAGTCCTGACGGTGTCCTGACGGTGTCCTGACGTTCTCTACCTGGAGCCGTGTCTGTTGTCCGGAGTCCAGATGTCCTGTCTTTGTCCTAGATGTTCAGCCTGTGTCCAGATATCCAATCCATGGTCTTGGAGATCCAGCTGGTGTTTCAGAGTCGGTCCCACTCGTGTTCCTGGATGGGCTCCTCCTCCGTGTTTCTGGGAAGTCTCCAGTCTACTCGTGTTCCTGGATGGGCTCCTTCTTTGTGTTTCGGGGGAGTTTCCAGTCTATTCGTGTTCCAGTCTTGTTTACTGGTGACGGCTCTGCTTGTGAGTCCTGGATCTGACCAGCCGATGTCCTGAGCTGCCATGTCGATGTTCATGGACCTGTGCTGTCCGTGTCTTGCCTGTGTCCCTATGTTCAGGCGGTGTCTTGATATCCAGTCCGTGGTCCTAGTGGTTCAGCCCATGTTTCTGACTCAGTGATGCTCGTGTTCCTGGACGGGGTCCTCCTCCTTGTTTCTGGGGAGTCTCCAGTCTTCTTTCCTGGTGACAGCTCTGCTTGTGAGTCCAAGATCTGACCAGCCGATGTCTTGAGCTTCCATGTCAATGTTCCTGGACCTGTGCTGTCCGTATCTTGCCTGTGTCTCTATGTTCAGCTAGTGTCTTGATATCCACTCTGTGGTCCTGGTGGTCCAGCCCATGTTTCAGAGTCAGTTCCGCTTGTGTTCCTGGACGGGCTCCTCCTCCATGTTTCTAGGAAGTCTCCAGTCATGTTTCTCTGTGACAGCTTTGCCTGTTTGTCCTGTATCTGACCAGCCGATGTCTTGAGCTTCCATGGCGATGTTCCTGGATCCGTGCTGTCCGTGTTTTGCCTGTGTCCCGATGTCCTGCCTGTTCCCTGGGGTCCATCCTCTGATGACGTCTGTCCGAGGTCAGTGTCTGATGTTTTCCTGCTGTGCCTGTGCTACGCCTGAGGCCTGAGAGAGGTTCTCCTGATATTCCCATGCCAGATGACCGTGGACTGCATCAACCCGTGAACCCGTGATGGCCTCTTACCATTATCTGATGTCTGCTGATCTGTGAGGTATGTTTCCACGTAGCGTATGTTTTCAGGATTTGTTGCGGATTGAACGCTGCATACAGCCGCAGCGTTCAATCCGCAGCATCCAGATGTTACAGATGTTACATAGTGGAGGAGATTTTATGAAATCCCATCTCCACTATGCGTGTAGAGCCGTGGGTGACACACCCGAAATTACGGACATGCGGTGCGCCTTTACAGACCGCAGCATGTCTATCTATTTTGGGGAGACGCTCTGTCTCCAAAAGATAAGTAACCCAGTCTATATCGGATGGGATGATTCCGCATGTGTTCATTGAACACATGCAGTATCACCGGACGTACAACAGGGGGCAGCGCTTTGGGCGGAGCGGGGTTTCCAAAGCGCTGCAAGTACGCAGTGTTGAAACATACTCTGATGTTCACCCTTCCTTGATGTGTGGAATTGGGAGCCTAGCATTGTCATATCTTGTTTTCTGTATGTGACTTTGTTTAGTAAGCTTTATGTTTCTTCATACCTGAAGTTGTGCGGTGTCAGCTAGTCCTGCATGTCACCACCTTGCCCAAATGCTCAGCTGCCACAGACCCCGGTCGCTGTCCTTCCCTAGTCCAGGTAGGCCCGAATCCCCCTCTGTGGTCTAGTGGGTCAACATTCTATTATCACCTGGGTCGCATGCCCCACGACATCGTGGCCTGGCGGCATTGGAGCGTAAGCTAGGTAAGCCGCACGTCTGATCGTGACAGTTTTTATCTAGTTTTTGACACTGTGGTTTTTGTTGTGGTTTTCTGCTGAAGACCCCTGTGCCTGTCATCACGATACTCCTGTAAAAACCAGCTCCTGGCTGGTGTTCATAGGAGACTGTGATTTCTGCTATATACAGTAAAGTAAATGAAATATGAAAAAAAATAAAAAATATATAAAAGTTCAAATCACAACTCTTTTCCTCATTAAAAGTTAATGAGCATAAAAAGTATGGGTTTGTTGTGCAAAGAAGGTGCTCAATGTTCTTGGTAATTGCCCTGTTATTTAGGTGAGCTGTCTGGCTCAGATCACTGCCAGTCTAAAGCTTGTTCTAAGCTTGTGCTCTCTGTTGTGTTCACCTGTACCCTGTGCTGTAAGTTCTGATCTTCTTCTGCTGTGTTCAGGCTACCTGTTTGTCATTGCCCCTTTGCATCTGATTTTCTGCTGCTGACCTTTGGACTGTGTTCAGACTACCTGTTTGTTATTGCCCCTATGCATCTGATATTCTGCTGCTGACCTTTGGACCGTGTTCAGACTACCCGCTGGTTATTGCCCCTATGCATCTGATATTCTGCTGCTGACCTTTGGACCGTGTTCAGACTACCCGCTTGTTATTGCCTCTTTGCTTATCTGCTATTTTTCTGGTATTCTGACCCTGGCATGTGACCTGACTTACCACCGTGTATTTTCCCTTGGTTTACTACTTGTTCTTTTGGTATTGATCCTGGAACATCTGACTGTGCGACCTGGCCGTGGGTTATGGCTAGCGTCACACAATCCTTCAGCCATGGTTCCCTAGAGGTTTACCCCACGGTGGGTTTTTCCTCTCCTGAGCGCTGTAGGATGACTCTTTGTGAGTCGGAGGTTTGTCATGTTTAGTCCCCTTAATGCTTTTCCAGGGGCTTCTATTTTTATAAATTTACAAAAGCGATTTATTTTTTAAAAAATGGCTAAAAGTGTCAAATGTGCCTTAGTATTTATAACACGTCACAGCTTTGTTGTTTAGGAGTCAGGTGGAAGTTGCAGTCAAGTTAAGGTGGACTCATTTTAACTAATAGAGGATGTAAAGTGTCATGGTGGTGAACAGGCTCGGCTTTGGTGGCCAGCCTCAAGGACGTTGCAATGGTAACCTCAATCAGGGGCGGGCACAGTGGTTAAGCACAGGAATGAGGATAATAGGATCACTGGTGCCCTGAAAGTTTATTGGCTCCACTTGAATGGCAAGCCAGTGCGCGTCGCCCCTTTATGGCTGTCTGTCCTGGTGTTGTTTATCAGACTGCTGGGGATATTACAGTACTTGTGAATCCCAATGTAGTAGCACTTCACCTGACTCCTGCTGTGATTGGTCTAATCCTCTGATTTAAATAAAGCTGTGGTAATTTTGACAAACAAAATAATGTGTTTTGTGTATTTATTCCAGTGTCTAGGTTTTCTGTAGTTATTGTTGCTTTAAGAAGGAGTGGAGGTCCGTCCCATATCCAAAAGTCATGTATCCTCACCCATCCCCTGTAGATTGTGAGCCCTCACGGGCAGGGTCCTCTCTCCTCCTGTACCAGTCGTGACTTGTATTGTTTAAGATTACTGTACTTGTTTTTATTATGTAAACCCCTCATCACATGTAAAGCGCCATGGAATAAATGGCGCTATAATAATAAATAATAATTGCTGATTTTTTTAACACTTAAATAAAACAAAAACTATACATGTTTGGTATCTCCATAATTGTACTGACCTGGAGAATCACACTGCCAGGTCAGTTTTACTGTATTAGCACTGCAAATAAAAATCTGGAAAAAAAAACAATTGCAAAATTGCACTTATTTTGCCAGACTTTGAATTTTGTTTCCCTCTTTCCGGTACATCTCCTGACAAAATGGATGGTTGTCATTAAAAAGTACAACTCGTCCCCCAAAAACAAGCCCTCACACATATTGATGGAAAAAATAAAAAGTTATGGCTCTAGGAATAAGCTGAGGAAAAAGCGAAAGCACAAAAAAATGAAAAATCACCCAGTTTGTGGCGCCCTGCGTCTTTACCGCCACAAAAGGGGTTAAATATGTACTATTTTGTATGTGTTGTATATGTTGTGAGCAATGGGAATTATGCTTTCTCTACTAGAGACCACAACACACACACAATTTACCTCACTCCCTTACTTGTCTGAAGCTTAGAGCTTTGCAGACATACCCTAACTGGGAGGGGGAGGAGTCGAGTTGTTGTTTTCAGTGAAGAAGGTGGAGAAGATGGAGACCGCTCCTGGAAGCCATTACATGTGCTCCCTCCAGGAGTAAAGCTAAGAAGAATCAGGGAATCAGCCCCTAGGCCATCCATGCTTTCAGAGCAGGGTGGTAAGCTGAGAGACTGTGTGGGTTTATACAACCACCAGCAGAGTGTTTCTCCCGGGAAGACTGCAGCAAACTAGGATCAGTGAAGGATTGTGCAAGAAGGAACTTGGGCTTCACACAGGATCCAAGCTGCAAGTTGAAAGAGGAGGAAAACACAGTGAGTAGTGGCTGTACTGGAAGTTTCAAACTCCGGGAAGCCTTGGTCCCTGAAGGGATTAGTACAGCAGGAAGCTTACACCGAGTCACAGCAGAGGGAAGGATAACTCCCACTTTGCAAAGCAGACTGTAACCTGGTGAGAGTTGTAATATCTCCTCTGAACTGCACCTGAACTTCAATAAATGATAAAGTGACTTTCCTTTTCTCCTGCTTTATTAATCCATGCCTTCTACTTCCATCACAATCTCTGGGGGGTCAGCCCTGGTTAGAGGGGGTTTAACATCTGCACTGCCATCACCATCTACTCCCCCAGGGATCATCTGCAGTGTCGGCTATACTACAGTCGAACATTCCAACTGGCGTCACGAATCACTTCATAAACTTTATGCCTAATCAATACTCCCCTTTTACATGACCTCCTGGGGCCACGAACCGGGTCACTGCCACTGTGACACATCCCTTTAAGACGACCGGCCCGGTACCGAGTATCCCACGGCCTCTGGGGCATATCAAGTTCTTAAGGGGTTAAACAAAGCTGATTTTTTTTTTATTTTTCTTGGTATTTAGCATCGAAAATAAATGTTTTTTTTTGTTTGCTAAAATATAATACACACTATAAATATACTTAGCTTATTATTTCCTCACTTATGCTATATACACACATTGAGTATTGCAACAAAAAAAACAAAGTGTTGGTAGGAAAAACACTTAGTAAAATTTTGATATATTATTGCATGAGTTTCTGATGCATTTTTTTCCCATTCATAGAATCATAGAATCGTAGAGTTGGAAGGGACCTCCTGGGCCATCTGGTCCAACCCCCTGCTCAAAGCAGGATTCGCTAAATCATCCCAGTCAGATGTCTGTCCAGCCTCTGTTTGAAGACTTCCATTGAAGGAGAACTCACCACTTCTCGTGGCAGCCTGTTCCACTCATTGATCACTCTAACTGTCAAAAAGTTTTTTCTAATATCTAATCCATTCAGTTTCATCCCATTGCTTCTAGTCTTTCCTTGTGCAAATGAGCATAAAGTTGATCCTTCTACAATGTGACAGCCCTTTAGATATTTGTAGACAGCTATTAAGTCTCCTCTCAGTCTTCTCTTTTGCAAACTAAACATTCCCAAATCCTGCAACCTTTCCTCATAAGACAGGGTTTGCAGACCGGTCACCATTCTGGTCGCTCTTTTCTGAACTTGCTCCAGTTTGTTGATGTCTTTTTTAAAATGTGGTGCCCAAAACTGGACACAATATTCCAGATGAGGTCTGACCAAAGAGGAGTAGAGGGAAATAATGACTTCACGTGATCTAGACTGTATGCTTCTGTTAATACATCCTAGAATTGCATTTGCCTTTTTTGCTGCTGCATCACACTGTTGACTCATATTCAGTCTGTGATCTATTAGTATACCCAAGTCTTTTTCACATGTGCTGTCACTTAGCCCTATTCCTCCCATTCTATATATGCTTTTTCCATTTTTATTGCCCAGATGTAGTACTTTGCATTTCTCCCTGTTAAAAACCATTCTGTTTGTTGCTGCCCACTTCTCCAGTTTATTTAAATCTTTTTGAATCCTCTCTCTCTCTTCTCTAGTATTAGCTATCCCTCCTAGCTTTGTGTCATCAGCAAATTTAATCAGTTTACCCTCAATGCCTTCATCTAAATCGTTGATAAAGATGTTGAACAATACAGGGCCCAGGACAGAGCCCTGTGGTACCCCACTTGAGACATTCTTCCAACTGGATGTGCAGCCATTTACGACCACTCTTTGGGTCCGATCACTAAGCCAGTTATGAATCCACCTAACAGTTGCCTTGTCCATACCATACTTAATCATTTTTTCAATAAGGATTGTATGAGAGACTTTGTCAAATGCTTTGCTGAAGTCAAGATATACTATATCTACAGCATTTCCTTGATCCACCCAATCAGTGATACCGTCATAGAAGGAAATTAAGTTAGTCTGACATGACTTATTAGTTACAAACCCATGCTGACTCTGTTTAATCACTTCATTCTTATCCAGGTATTGACATACATGTTGTTTAATAATTTGTTCAAAGATCTTTCCTGGTATAGAAGTCAGACTAACCGGCCTATAGTTACCTGGGTCCACCTTCTTCCCCTTTTTGAAGATAGGAACAACATTTGCTCTTCTCCAGTCTTCTGGCACTTCTCCTGTTCTCCAAGAATTTTCAAAGATTATAGAGAGGGGTTCAAAAATTTCTTCTGCTATCTCCTTCAGTACTCTGGGGTGTAATTCATCTGGACCTGGAGACTTGAATTCATTTAGGCTAGCTAAGTGTTTCCTCACTATCTTTCTGTTTATAGATATCCTGGATTCTTCTATTCCCTTAATAGGACAGTGAATAACAGTTGATGTTACATTTCCTTTCTGAGAGAAAACAGATGCAAAATAGGAATTTAAAAGTTCAGCCTTCTCAACATCCTGTCTTACCATTTCATCATTTTCATCCTGTAAAAATCCTATAGCATCTTTGACTTTTCTTTTACTTTTGACATATCCCCAAAATCCTTTATTATTGCTTTTGACATCTCTTGCAAGCCTCAATTCATTTTCAGCTTTAGCTAATCTGATTTGTGCCCTGCAGGTTCTGCAGACAGCATTATATTCTTCTTTAGATATGCCTCCCTCTTTCCATTTTATAAACATTTTTTTCTTCCTTTTTAGCATGTGCTTAAGTTCTGTGTTCATCCATCCTGGTTTCCTTAACTGCTTCCTATTCTTCCCTCTTTTCGGAATTGTTAACAACTGTGCTTTGAGAATTTCATTTTTCACGATTTCCCATCCTTCCTGGACATTTTTGTCTTTAAGGATATCCAGCCATTGGATCCCTCCAATTCTCTTTCTGAATCCCTTAAAATCTGCCTTTCTGAAATCTAACCTTGACGTCTGAGTCTTCACAGGTCTTCCGCCTCTAGTTATCCAAAATTCTAAAATAGCATGGTCGCTACCTCCTAGGGTCCCAGCCACTTTTACCTCCTCAACCATTTCCTCCCTGTTTATAAGGATTAGATCCAAGGTAGCAGTTCCCCTTGTTTTCTCCCTTACCTTTTGGAAGATAAAGTTGTCAGCAAGAGAGGATAAGAATTTCCTTGACCTGTTAGTTTTGCCTGAGAGAGATTCCCAACAAATGTCTGGATAGTTGAAATCTCCCATGACAACTATGTCATATTTTTTGGAGAACTTGGCCATTTGATGCATAAAGAGTTCATCCATAGCTTCAGCTTGCACAGGCGGCCTGTAGTAAATGCCTACAATGGTGTCCTTTCCATTGTTCTGTCCTTGTATTCTTACCCAAACAGTTTCCACAGAACTCCCAGTCTCTGAAGCTTCAATCCATTCATTTGAATGGATGAAAAATGCTGCAAAAATTATAAAAGAATATGAAAAACAGGTTTTGGTGTTTCAAATCTACAAGAAAGAGATAAGCAGCATGTTAATGAGGTTTCAGAAATCTCATTCACTTTGCTGTTACTGTAAAATGCTTTGAACAAGCACAAAGCTCCACACAGGGAGAGCAGAGAGCCCTTACTAGCAGACCTGCTGTGAAAGCTGTGGTCTGGTGATGTTGCAAGAAATGGAGGGGAAGGGTCAGAGAGGTGAGCAGATGACTGCTGTATAGAAATCACTGGGCTGGGGAGAAGTGGCTAGTATGTGAAGAGTTAACATCTGGGCCTGATACTAGGCCTCATAGAAAATAAGCTCTGCACTACAAGGCTGCTTTCACACGTTCAGGTTTTTTCGCGGCGGTCTTTAACCGCACGATTTTGCTGCGAAAACGCAAAAAAACAGCATTCCTATGGATTCCGAAATGCTGTGCTAATGCTGCGGATTTTCCCGCAGCGGAATTGCATCACGGAAAAATCTGCAGCCTGCTCATTAATTTGCGAAATCGCGGCGATCCCGCACCCATAGGAATGCATTGTTCTGCTTACTTTCTGCATGTGGCTGCGCCCACCATGCGAAAAGTAAGCAGAACATTTGCGGATGGTACCCACGGTCCGGAGGAGAGGAGGCTGTCCTCCGGGCTGTGGGTACCATATCTCTGTAAAAAATAGAATTAAAATTAAAAAATCGGGTTATATTCACCTTCCGGCGTCCCGCGCAGCATCCCCAGGCTTCAGCGATACACGCGGCAGCTCCCGTTCCCAGTAATGCATTGCGATGACCTTTGCTGACGTCGTGTCTCGCGATGCTGTAGCGGTCTCGCGAGACTGCTACTTCATCAAAGGTCATTACCGCAATGCATCACTGGGAACGGAACCTGCCGGAGCATCGCGGAGGCCTGGGGATGCTGCGCGGGACGTCGGAAGGTGAATATAACCCGATTTTTTTATTTTTTTTAATTATTTTTAACATTAGATCTTTTTACTACTGATGCTGCATAGGCAGCCTCAATAGTAAAAAGTTGGTCACACTAGTCAACCACTATGTTTGACGAGTGTGACCAACCTGTCAATCAGTTCTCCAAGCGATGCTACAGATCGCTTGGAAAATGCTAGCATTCTGCAAGCTAATTACGCTTGCAAAACGCTAGTTTTTCCACGGGAAAATCGCGGAAATTTAAAATGTGATTTTCCCTTGGAATGGAATTCCGGAATTCTCGCGGTAACTTCCGCGGGAGTTCCGCAACGTGTGAACTTAGCCTAAAAGATGAAAATCTTTGAGGCAGCAAATACAAGTCAACTACAAACTTATTGTAATTCTGTCTAACTAGTTAAAGCAATTTAAGAACTTGAGAACACCTCTTTAATGACTTACAGTCTGTCCTGATAATGTAATAGAATAGATACAGTAACATCTTGGAGAAGGTTATTACTGTAGGAGTATAGCTGTAATGGTCATAATTCACACTTTAGATAATTCAGACTGCATTTGTTTAACCCTTTAGAATTCGCAATCAATAGCGACCACTGTATTTTAGAAGTGTAACAAAGGGAGGTTGCTTCCTCTGCCATCCCTTTGGTCCTACCTGTATAACTAACAAATAAAGTTCCTGTCATAGGTTTACCACAACAGAGAGGAGCTAGAAAACCATGATGTCTCATTTAACATACTACTGCACTGGAACTGCACTGACTGTCTGTCACTTCAAAACAGAACAGGTATGAACAGGTGCATACTAAGAGTGTCAGTTGGAATATTTTTGGTGCAACAACTCCATTCCTGTCTATGAGTGTTTAGTTGTTAAATTTGTATGCTGTTCATAAAGATAGAACAAAAAACCTCCCAGAGGCTCACACAGGAAGAGAATGTGACTGTATTTCCTGTTTTTCCTATATCTATCTATGAGAGAAGCAACCTGCTGTAGATGCTGCACAGAGACACACTAATGATTTATCCCTGTTCTATTAAGCTTATGATATATTGTTCCTGTTTGTTCCTGAATAAAGAAGCTCCATTGTCACACGCTTGGAGAGTATCCTGAATAATCCACTGCAAACAGGTTGTGGGCCCAGAGTGACAGAGAACCCCAGAATAATACCGCAACAGAAGCCTAGTGCAAAAGCAGCACAGAGCAACAGGGAAGATGTCCACTAGCAGGAATCCTGTCAAGTTCTCAGTGCCAAGCCTTACTAACCAGAACTACAGGCCTGGAAATTCAAGGTGAAGTTGCTGCTCATAAGAGAAGGTACGTGGAAATATACTCAGGAACAAGTGCCTCATCCATTACCAGATAATAGGCTAGAGAAGGATCAGAAAGCACAAAGCACAATCTCCCTCAGTGTAGATGATAATCAAATTGTGCATATATGCAAGTGTGCAACTGCAAAGGAGATGTGGGATGAGTTACAGAAAGTGCATGAAAGATCAAATCTCAGCAAAAAGCTTTATCTCATGAGAAAGCTGTATTAGTCTAAGCTAAGTGATGGACAGAATATGCAGGACTATATAAGAAATACCCTAGATATCGTGGAGTGTCTCAGGGCTATTGGAGAAGAAATTAAATATTTTTATGTTGCTGCACTTCTATTAAGTGGTCTTCCAGAAAGTTATGACACACTCGTGACTGCACTAAATGCATGGCCAGATGATTAGCTGACACTAGAGTATGTTAAAGGCAAACTTGTGGATTAATTCAAGAGAAAAACACAGCATGTAAGCAGCAGTAATGAATCCAGAGCAGAAAACAGCATTAAAGACACAGGATTTCCCTGAACACTTCCTGAACCAGAGCCACAGTCATGGCAAGAGATGCAAAAACATCCTGTGGGCCGCCCCCCCAGAGCTGTGGGGTACTTGGTACCGGGCCGGTGTCAGCGGGATGTGTCACAGCGGCGGTGACCCGGTCCGTGGCCCTGGGTGCCCAAGTAATGGGGGAATTGAAATGGTGCTTTGTAATTGATAGAATGAATAGTTTGTGACGCCACCTGTGGTGTTCGGCAAGTGAGATGTTAAGCTGGCGCTGCATGCAGATCCTCTGGGACTGATGGTATGGTGCAGCAAAGATGTAAAAGCTCCCCACAGGTGAAGCTGTAGTCCCAGGGCAGTGTAGATGTAGGGGTAGAGGAGAGGCGCAGGCAGTGTATAAGCTGGTACCCAGATGTAGAGGTACCGGGCGTGTTGGTGCAAGAATAAATGGAGGACACCAGGGCCTGTAGTTCCAAAGCTTTACTCACAGTCTGTAGTACACACAGGTGCCTGCCTCCGTGCTGTGTCCTCCGGGTCAGGGACTCAGTCAACCTCCAGGTCAGACGGAATGCTCCCTTCCAACACTCCGCCAACATGTGCCTTTCTGAAGGTCTCCTCTTATAGCGCTTTTGGTGTGAAGTACTCATAGTACAGAGTTACACTGGAGTTCCTCCTGACAGATGTTCCCATGAACCTTCTTTGTACGGCAGACAGCTGTAGCCTGCTTCGGGTACTCCTTGCTCCTGAGTCCCGGCTCACTATCAATGTTGCAGTTGTGCCCCCAAGTCTTAGATGGGAGTAGTGCATTTACAGCCCACTACTCCACCGGTGTCTGCTGTAGGACCCTTAGTATCAATACAACCTCGGGGACCGGGCCCCGGCCTTGCGCTTAGAACTTCTAGGCAGGGTTCTCTTCTAACCCACGTCCTCTGTTCCCTTTTGCGCCTACGTTCCTTACTAGTCTTTCTTTCCCATGGAAGATCAGGTTTTTGTTCAATGTCTTTCTCTTTCTTTCCTTTCCCGTGCCAGCAGATCCAGGTCACTGAGATCTGCTGCAGCACCTCCTTCCTCCATCCCTCTCTCAGGGATCCTCACTCCTCACTCTCTCCATTCAACTGACCTGAAATCCTAAACCTTCCCACTCTTTTATGTATTCTAACTCCTCCCACCTCCCAGCACGTTTCGTGTTCCAAGAAGGGAGCCACCAAAGGTGCTCTGCTACACTCCAAGCAGGGAGCCGCAATGTGGCTTTGCTGAACTACCGTGTTGTGTGGGATGCAAGTGTTGGAGCATGGTCAGGAGCCTCCAACCTACCTGGATGGTGGGGTACCACACCTCAGGAGGAGGTGCAGTACCTCTGTGGCAACTGAGCCTCAGGGGCGCCACACCTGTTCACGAGAGGCAGAAGTGGATAAATGCTGCTAAAGAAGAGATGGAGTGAGAAGATTAGTGCAAGGACTAAACACATTGATGTAAAGCATCACCACTTACGTGACTTAGTGGAACGTGGTGTACTCGAGTTTGTTTATTGCGAGTCGGACAAGATGATGGCTGATGGTATGACAAAACGACTATCAAGTTTGTGGACTTCAGAACCGCAATGGGACTAACAGGATAAGTAGTTGTTGAGTGGGGGTGACCGTGTTGGAATATGTTTGGTGCAACAACTCCATTCTGGTCTATGAGTGTTTAGTTGCTAAATTTGTATGCTGTTCATAAAGTTAGAACAAAAAAGAACTACTCCCAGAGGCTCACACAGGAAGAGCATGTGACTGTATTTCCTGTTTTTCCTGTGTCTGTGAATGAGAGAAGCAACCTGCTAATTATCTTAGTTTGTTTCTTTTTCCTAGGGCAGTAATGCAATTCCAATTTCATATATTTCTTGTTTGCATGCTATAGCGATACAGAGCGCTACTTTATTTGTTGGTTATATATGGAGATGAATACTCTTTGTATGTACATGTTCACACCTATTCTCTGCTTGGAAGTGACGGTCAGTCTTTGATATTTGTATTCATAAACTCTCTGAACAAGCACTCCTCCCATCAACATATGGCGGTTTTAATCATAGAAGGATTGGAGTTAGGACTGTGTTAGGGTTATGGCTGTGTTAGGGTTAGGGTTGGGTTAAGGTTATCTTAGGGTTAGGATTGGGGTAGAGTTTGCATCGCTTGCTCGGGTATGCACAGAGTTTTGCAGATCCCCATATATTTTTTTTCGGTGTCTAAGAGCTGTGAAATTTGCAAGGCCTCAAAAGCATGTCACTCAAGCACCTGCGATACTCAGTGCATACCCGAGCACCCAATATGATGACCTAAAGTTATAAAATTCTGTGCTGTACCTGTTGGTTAAAAATGCTCAATATACCACTGTATAAAATCCTTGAGGGGTGTGGTTTCCAAAATGGAGTCACTTGTGGGGGGCTTCCACTCAGACTGTAAATTTTAGACACATCTCCAAACGCGACATGACGTCCGCTAATTGTTCCAGCAAATTTTGCATTCAAAAAGTCAATTGGCACTCCTTTCCTTCCGAGCTCTGCTGTTTGCCCAAACAGTGGATTTCCCCCACATATGAGGTATTGGCATGCTCAGGAGAAATTGCACAACAAATTTTGGGGTCTGTTTTATCCTGTTACCCTTGTGAAAATAAAAAAATTGGTCTAAAGTAATTTTTTTAAAAAAAAAGTTGCATGTTCATTTTTTTCCATATTCCAAAACTTCCTGTGAAGCGCCTGAAGAGTTAATAGACTTCTTGAATGAGGTTTTGAGCACCTTGAGGGGTGTAGTTTTTAGAATGGTGTCACATTTGGGTATTTTCTATCATATAGACCCTCAAAGAAACTTCAAATGTCATGTGGTCCATAAAAAAATGGTTTTGTAAATTTTGTTGGAAAATTGAGAAATCACTTGTCAACTTTTAACCATAACGTAACAAAAAAAAAGTTTAAAAAATTGTGCTGACATAAAATAGACATGTGGGAAATGTTACTTATTATCTATTTTGCGTGACATGACTCTCTGATTTAAGCGCATAACAATTCAAAGTTGAAAATTGCTAAATTTTTGAAATTTTTGTCAAATTTCAATTTTTGTTCATCAATTAATGCAAGTTGCATCAAAGATATTGTAGCACTGTCATGAAGTACAATATGTCACAAATGTATTTTTCGGACTATAAGACACACCAGACCATAAGACGCACCCAAAATTTTGGGGTGGAAAATAGCAGAAAAAAAAGATTTTTATAAGATGGGAGTCCGTCTTATTGTCCAAATTTAAGGTATCTTACCTGAGGGCTGGCGGTGGTACAGCAGGGTCACAGGAGGCATGGTCCCTTCATCAGGATATGAGAAGTGGGGCAATGCTGCAGTCCTAGGGATATATGCGTATGCATCCGCATGTGTCGTTTTGACGCTGCGGCGACCTGCATCAAACGCAACATGTTGCATTTTGTTGCAGTCACCGTAGAGTCAAAATGACGCATGCGGACACATCCGCATAGCCTGTGTACCCAATGTTAAAGATAGGTACGCAGGCCGCAAGCAAACGTAGGAGGAGCTGAATGGAGGAGGTGTGGCAGTGGGCGGAGCTTCACAGAGGGACTACACAGCCCTCTGCAGCTCTGCCGATGACTAGTGTGAAACCAGCCTAAGCGGTATTTTTAAAACTTTTGGATATGGAATGAGTTCCCCCACAGAAGCAGCACTCATGCTGAAACCGACAGTTATTTTTCCATTTGCATGATGACTCATTAAACGCAAAGCATATTCCCTCCTTACTAATCTGCCCGAAGTTTGATTGTCTGGAAAATGAATTTCTCTGGGGTAACATTAGGTTGTGCCATAGGCCAAAATCCCTCGCACTCCACTTCATAGATGGATGTACAGCTAACTATTTTAAAGGACCGTCATAATTACACCGAGCCATACTGACAAAATTGCAGTATGCCTCAAGTATAATATCAATGTGCAGAAATAAACCACAGCAGTTACAAGGCAAATTTTCCCCAAGAACAGCTGAGTAAATGCAGAAGGTCTGCAGCCAATTGTTAAAAGACCTAAGGGCACTATGTTTCCTGTCATCCCCATCAGTCTTCTCATCTTTTTCTTATCCCCTTTAAACAGCTGTTCTTTCCCTGAGGCCAATAAAGTGAATGAAGCAATAAATTCTTAATGAAATATACACTCCCTAACTGAAGTGTTAAGGTGAAAGCCTAATAGCAAAATCTCACAGGCTTCCTTAACACACGATTCAGATACCCCTGGAAACAAACGGAGGTTATTGTCCCCATTTAAAGGAAGCCCAGCAGACCTAAAATTAGCCCTCACCTCTGGCTTTCCTAACATTTTGTGTATCAACTGTCTAATTAGGTCCTTCATCTGACCTAAATGCCCCGTCTCACATAACGAGATCGTTAGCGAGATTTCTGAAACATCACTGGTTTTTTGACGCAACAGCGACTTTGCCAGGGATCTCGTTACATGTGACACATAGCAGCGACCGGCCCCCGCTGGATATCGCTGATCGTACTCGAATGTCCTAGGCCATTTTTTGATCGTTAGCGTCCCGCTGGCCAGCGCGCATCGCTGTGTTTGACGCCGACAAGCGACCTCGTTGGTGACACAGAACTCAGGGACGCAGGCGTGAGTCGTCAGAATAGCTGCTGTGTTACAAGGTCCCAACGACTGCCGAGGTCGTTCTACGGATCGCCATATGGTTGCTGCGTCGTTGACTAGATCTGCCTGTTTGGCAGCTTACTAGCGACCATGTAACTACGAACCAGCGATCCTTACCAGGTCGTATCATTGTCGGGATCACTGGAGTGTCACTATGTGTAACGGGACCCTAAGGTGTAATTCCTATCAGAGACAGGCAGGGGAAAAAATATTTTATCTCCCCTTCCCTCTGTCTCCTAACTTAAGCCCCCGTTACACACTGCGATATCGCTAGCAATATCGCTGTAAAGTCACCAATTTTGTGACGTTGCAGCGATATTGCTAGCGATATCGCTACATGTGATACTTACCTCCGACCGGCTCCCCCGCTGGTTATCGCTGATTGCGCGAGAAGCTCCTGGATCATTCCTCGTTGGTCACTTCCTGCGGCGCTTCCTGCTGTGACGACGAGCGACGCGTGGAGCCGGGCGGGAGGACGCAGGATCGCCGCGTCTGACAGGTAAGTAGCGATCCCCGTCCCCAGCGATGTCGCTAGTGAGATCTGCCTGCGTGGCAGCTCACTAGCAACCACCTAGCAATGCACCAGCGATCCTGACCGCGTCATATCGCTGGTCAGGATCGCTGGTGAGTCGCTAGGTGTAACGGTACCCTTAGACTAGGTAGCTCATCGTCTTTGGTGCTTAGATCATCCATACTGGGCAAGCACTTCCTCTCTGTGCTGGTCTTCTTCCAGCTGACAAGCCACAGAGCTGAGTATGTGTTCTGGCGCCTTATTATCCTTTTCAGATTTTGATAGCTCATCTTCTCTGCTGCGTTGGCTGTTACATAATCACCTGATCCTTTTCTTCCAATGTCGCTCTCTTCTTTATATCAGCTGCTGAACATGGGACCGGAATTTCCAGACATCTTCATAGGCAATTTTTCCAGCTGGCTTGACCTGCTCTTCTCATTGGCGGCTCCAATAAGTCATCCATCGGTGCATCTTGGTCTTGATCCCACTATAAACAGCCAACTGTTGTGAATTCTCTTTCTGGCCTCCGTCTGGTTATTACTGAAGGTAGTGGAGCTGGTCAGATTGACAGAGGGGTTGCGAGTTCTCTTTCTGGGCTCCCTCTGGTGGTTACTGGAGGTAGTGGAGCTGATCTGATTGACAGAGGCTGGCCACCTGATAATGAGGATGACGATTGGAGATCTGGGGTTTCAGATTGGGATTTAAGACAGCTGACTCCCTCTATCCCTGCTGGTGATTTTCTACATGTGCCTTCTGAGGTCTGATGTCTCCTGCTCTGTCCCTGCATGGTTCAGCTAAGTGGTTCATTTGCTATTCTGTTTGCATTTGATCTGGTTTTGTCTATCTCTGCTTTGTGCGGGTCAGCCAGCTCCGGCTGGGGCTGTGCTGAATCACCGCCCATATGTTACTGCTTGTGCCAGTTTGTTTTGTCCCGTTATATTGGTCTCTTTTTGCTTTGCTTTCAGAATATACCAGAGTGCTAATATAGTGGGGTCGAAGTTGTGCGACTTCAGTGTGATTGTGCATCAGACATGTTGGACTTTTTGCAGGGTTTTTTGCATGATTGCAGACAGTGTCTTTCCTTTCCTGTCCTGTCTAGTCAGTGTAGGCCCCATCATTTGCTCAGTCTAATTTTCTGCCTGCGTTTGTGTTTTCATCTTGTCTCACCGACAATATATGTTTTGGGGCTATCTATTCATTTGGGGTCTGCTCCAGGGCAGTTTAGATTTCCCCTTTCCTGCTTTAGGCTTAGTTAGCTCTCCGGCTGTGCAGAGGCGTTTAGGATCATCGTAGGTATGCTCCACGGCTACTGCTAGTTGTGTGGTTAGGATCAGGGGTCTGCAATCTGCTTAGTTTCCAACCTCTCTGGTTTTCTGTGGCTTAGCCTGGGCCTGCTATCCTCCTCGGTGACCCTTTCATAACAGAATCACCAGTCATACTGTAGACTCTAGGGTACTCTAAAGAAGGAAAGAATTTAAAAAAAAAAAGTGTCAGAATTTTTTTTTATATATATATATTTTCCTCTTTTTTTTCTCTAGGGCTGTAGGAGGATATTTTTTGTCTAAATGGAGGCTAAGCAATTGTCTGATCGTGTTGAGCAGCTAGCTGCTGAAGTGCAGGGAATTTCTGTCTATCTCGCTCAATCATCTGTTGTTGAACCAAAAATCCCTACTCCTGATGTGTTTTCTGGGGATCGGTCTAAATTTTTTAATTTTAAGAATAATTGTAAACTATTTTTTGCTTTGAAACCTAACTCATCGGGGAGCTCTGTGCAGCAGGTTAAAATTGTCATTTCCCTGCTGCACGGCGATCCCCAGGACTGGGCCTTTTCTTTGACACCCGGAGATCCTATTCTGGCTAATGTGGACGCGCTTTTTTCAAACCTTCTGGTTGTTGTATGATGAACCTAATGCTATTGATCTGCTGAGAAAACCTTATTGGCACTGAACCAGGGTCAGGATTCTGTAGAGTTATATTGTCAAAAATTCCGAAAGTGGGCGTTCCTTACTAAATGGAATGACGATGCCCTAGCAGCTCTCTTTCGGAAGGGTTTGGAAGAAACCGTAAAAGATGTTATGGTGGGATTTCCTGTTCCCTCTGGTCTTGATGACTCTATGTCATTGGCCATTCAAATTGATCGGCGTTTACGTGAATGTAAAACTACTTGAGAGGCGTTGCCACCTTTCGAACGATCTTCTGAAATCATGCAATGTGTTAGGGTTTTGTCTAGGGCGCAACGTCAGGAGTTTAGAAGGCGTAATAAGTTGTGTTTTTTCTGTGGGGACGCCTCTCATACTATTTCTGTCTTCCCTAAACGAGAAAAGCGTTTTGCTCACACATTTGTGGTGGGCAGTGCACAGCCTAAGTTCCTTTTGGCGATTACCCTAATCTGCTCCTTGTCTACATTTTCCGCTAAGACTTTTGTTGATTCAGGAGCAGCTTTGAATCTGATGTATTTGGACTTTGCTAAACGTTGTTGTTTTCCCATGATACCCCTGCAGACTCCTATCCCTTTGAGGGGTATTGATGCTACTCCTTTAGCGGAGAATAAACCCCAGTTTTGGACCCAGGTGATAATGCGGGTCGCCCCTGACCACCAAGACAATTGTAAATTTTGGTGTTGCACAATTTGCATGCTACTATTGTTCTGGGTTTCCCCTGGTTGCAAACTCATAATCCTGTGTTGTGAGTTTATTTTTCCCTTCACCATTGAGGTCTGATGGGCTCCCTCCTCTGGTGAAGGAGGGTAGTGAGACTGATTACCAGGCACCTGGGCAGCAAGATGATAACTGGGTGGCTGGAGTTGAGGACTGGATATAAGGCTGCCGACGCACTTCTTCCTGGCTGGTGATTTTCCTGCTGGATTCTTGGAGACCAGTCTGATTCCTGCATCTCAAAGCTAAGTTTTTCTGCTCTGCTTTGTACTCTTCAGTTTTGTTTTTGTTTTGCCTTGTTTTTTGGGAGTTCTGCCATCCCCGGCCGGGGGTGAGCTGAATTCCATTTTTGTCTCTGATCTGTTGATCTTTTCCTCTGTCTTCAGAATATACCTGAGTGCTGATATAGTCTTTTGAAGCCTAGCGACTTCAGGGCCTGTTTTTCCTATCAGTCGGTTGGCTCATTTTGATAGGGTTTTTGCGGATGGCAGACAGCAGTTTTCCTATCCTGTCCTATGTAGTTAGCTTGGGCCCCATCATTTGCTCAACCTATCTTTCTATCTGTGTTAGTGTTTTCATCTTGCTTCACCGTCATTATATGTTGGGGGCTGCCTATTGCTTTGGGGTCTGCTCTGGGGCAGTTTAGTTTTTCCCCTTTCTGTCTTTAGGCTATGTAGCTCTCCGGCTGTGATCGCGGGGTCTAGGGCACCGTAGGAACCCCCCACGGCTACTGCTAGTTGTTGTGGATAGGTTCAGGAGTCTGCAATCCAATAGCTGTCAACCTCTCTGTTTTTTTCTGGACTTAGCTGGTATTTTGTTTTCTCCTCCTTCGGTGACTCATCATAACAGAATCACCAGCCATACCGTAGATCCTAGGGTACTCAATAGCAGGAGAGAATTGTAGAAAAAAAAAAGTGTCAGAATTTTTTTTTTTTTTGTGTGCATATTTTTTCCTCTATATCTCTGAGGCCGTAGGGGGAATTTTTCTCTCAATGGAGATGAAGTAATTGTCTGATCGTGTGGAGCAGCTCGCTGCTGAAGTGCGGGGAATTTCCGCCTATCTTGCTCATTCACATGCTGCTGAACCAAAGATTCCTACTCCTGATGTGTTTTTTGGGGATCGGTCTAAATTCTTGAATTTCAAGAATAATTGTAAATTATTTTTTGCCTTGAAGCCTAACTCGTCGGGGAACTCCGCGCAGCAGGTTAAAATTGTCATCTCTTTGCTGCGCGGCGATCCCCAGGATTGGGTGTTTTCTTTGAAACCTGATGATCCTATTCTTAATAATGTGAACGCATTTTTTTCAAGCCTTGGGGTTGTAGTATGATGAACCTAATGCTATTGATCAGGCTGAAAAGACCCTGTTGGCATTAAGCCTGGGTCGGGATTCAGCAGAGTTGTACTGTCAAAAATTCCGAAAGTGAGAGGTCCTTACTACCTGGAATGATGGTGCCTTGGCAGCCCTCTTTCGGAAGGGTTTGTCAGAAACTGTAAAAGATACTATGGTGGGATTTCCTGTTCCCTCTGGTCTTGACGATTCTATGTCATTAGCCATTCAGGTGGATCGGCGTTTACGTGAACGCAAAACTACACGAGAGATGTTGCCACCTGTTGAACAAATGTCTGAACCTATGCAATGTGATAGAGTTTTGTCTAGGGTGCAACGTCAGGAGTTCAGAAGGCGTAATAAGCTGTGGTTTTTTTTGTGGAGATGCCTCGCATATTATTTCTGTCTGCCCTAAACGAGAGAAACGTTGTGCACACACGTTTTCTGTGGGTGGTGTTCAACCTAAGTTTCTTCTGGCAATTACTCTGATCTGCGCCCTGTCCACATTTTCCGCCAAGGCTTTTGTGGATTCAGGAGCAGCTCTGAACCTGATGGACTTGGATTTTGCTAAACGTTGTGGATTTCCTATGACACCTCTGCGGACGCCTATCCCTTTGAGGGGTATTGATGCTACTCCTTTGGCGAAGAATAAACCTCAGTTTTGGACCCAGGTGGTAATTCGGGTCGCCCCAGACCATCAAGAAAATTGCAGATTTTTGGTGTTGCATAATTTGCATTATACCATTGTTCTGGGGTTTCCCTGGTTGCAAATCCATAATCCAGTTCTGGATTGGAAATCTTTGTCTGTGGTGAGTTGGGGTTGTCGGTGTGCCCTTAGTGATGCTCCTGTTTTCTCCACCTCTCCCCAGTCGCATGATGTTCCTGACTATTTGGCTGACTTTTATGATGTATTTAGTGAGAATGAGTCTGCGTCTTTGCCTCCTCATAGGAGTTATGACTGTGCAATTGAGCTGAACCCGGGGTGTAAATTCCCCAAGGGTCGGCTTTTCAATTTATCTGTACCCGAGCACGAGGCTATGCGATCCTATATTAAGGAGGCATTGGAGAAGGGTCATATTAGACCATCCTCTTCACCCTTAGGTGCTGGGTTTTTTTTCGTGGCTAAAAAGGATGGTTCATTAAGGCCTTGTATTGACTATCGTGCCCTCAACAAAATTACTGTTAAATATCAGTATCCGTTACTCCTGATTTCTGATCTATTCTCCAGAGTTAGAGGTGCTTGCTGGTTTACCAAGCTTGACCTCAGGGGGGCGTATAATCTTATTCGCATTAAGCATGGGGATGAATGGAAGATGGCGTTTAATACTCCGGAGGGACATTTTGAGTACCTGGTGATGCCTTTTGGGCTCACTAATGCCCCTTCTGTCTTCCAGTGCTTCATGCACGATATATTCCGAGACTTTGTGGATAAATTTTTGATTATCTATCTGGATGATATTTTGATCTTCTCCAAGAATTGGGACTCTCATGTGGAACATGTTCGGACTGTGTTCCGGATTTTGAGGGAGAATTCCCTGTATGTCAAGGGATCGAAATGCCTTTTTGGGGTACAGAGGGTTTCATTTTTGGGATTTATTTTGTCTCCGTCAACTATTGAAATGGACCCGGCCAAGGTACAGGCCATTTATGATTGGGTTCAGCCCACTTCTTTGAAGGCCCTCCAGAAGTTTTTGGGTTTTGCTAATTTTTATCGGAAATTTATAGCTAATTTTTCTGGTATTGCCAAGCCATTGACGGATTTGACTAAGAAGGGTGCTGATGTGCTGAATTGGTCTCCGGAGGCTGTTTCTTCCTTTCAGGAGCTGAAGCGAAGATTCACTTCTGCTCCGGTTTTGCGGCAACCTGATGTCTCACTCCCGTTTCAGGTGGAGGTGGACGCTTCTGAGATTGGTGCAGGAGCGGTGTTGTCCCAAAAAGATCCTGTGACATCTAAAATGAATCCTTGTGCTTTCTTTTCCCGAAAGTTCTCCCCATCCGAACGTAACTATGATGTGGGGAATCGGGAACTGTTGGCCATGAAATGGGCATTTGAGGAGTGGAGACATTGGTTGGAGGGAGCCAAACACCAACTCGTGGTCCTTATTGACCACAAGAATTTGATTTACCTGGAGTCGGCCAAGCGCTTGAATCCTAGACAGGCTAGGTGGGTCTTGTTTTTCACACGTTTTGATTTTGTGGTCTCTTTTCTTCCAGGCACTAAGAATGTCAAGGCAGATGCCCTCTCTAGGAGTTTCCTTGCTGATTCTCCTGTTGTGACTAAGCCTGCTACCATCTTAGGTGAGGGGGTAGTTCTTTCTGCCATCTCGCCCGATTTGAGATGTGCTCTGGAAGAGTTTCAGGAGGACAAACCTGAGCGTTGTCCCAGTGGAAAGTTGTATGTTCCTGACCAGTGGAGGAAGAGAGTGATGTCTGAAGTTCATTGCTCTGCATTGGCTGGTCATCCAGGTATTTTTGGTACTAGAGATCTGGTGAGTCGGTCTTTTTGGTGGCCCGCCTTGTCTCGTGATGTCAGGAATTTTGTGCAGTCCTGTGGGACTTGCTCCCGGTCTAAACCTTGTTCTCGCTCTAGTGGCTTGTTGATGCATTTGCCGGTGCCCAGGAGGCCATGGACCCATATTTCAATGGATTTTATCTCTGATATGCCTGTCTCTCAGAGAATGACTGTTATTTGGGTGATTTGTGATAGATTCTCTAAGATGGTCCATCTTGTACCACTCCCTAAGTTGCCATCTTCCTCTGAGTTGGTGCCCTTGTTTTTGCAACAGGTGGTTCGCTTGCACGGGATTCCTGAGAACATTGTATCTGACAGAGGAGTTCAGTTTGTGTCTAGATTTTGGAGGACTTTCTGTTCCAAGCTGGGAATTCAGTTGTCCTTCTCCTCTGCGTTTCACCCTCAGACCAATGGGCAGATGGAGAGAACAAACCAGACTTTGGAGTCGTATTTGAGATGTTTTATTTCTGCCGATCAGGATCATTGGGCTTCATTTTTGCCCTTAGCCGAATTTGCTTTAAATAATAGAGCTAGTTCTGCCACTTTGATGTCACCTTTTTTTGTAACTTTGGTTTTCACCCTCGATTTTCTTCAGGGCAGGTGGAGCCTTCTGCCTGCCCAGGTGTTGACACTGTGGTGGAGAGAATGCACCAGATCTGGGACCAAGTAGTGGATAAGTTGTCTCTTTCCCAGGAAAAGGCCCAGCGGTTTTCCAACCGGCGTAGGACCGTTGGTCCCCAGTTTAAGGTGGGTGATATGGTTTGGTTGTCATCAAAAAATATCGCTATGAAGGTGGCTTCTCCTAAGTTTAAGCCTAGATTTATTGGACCTTACAAGATTTTGGAGATTATTAATCCGGTCTCTTTTCGGTTGGCTCTTCCTGTCACATTTAAAATTCATAATGTGTTTCATAAGTCCTTGTTGAAGAGGTTTGTTGAACCAGTAGTTCCTGTGGTGGCACCTCCTGACCCTATATTGGTTGAAGGTAACATGGAATATGAGGTAGAGAAGATACTGGATTCCCGTCTGGCTAGACGGAGACTCCAGTATTTGGTTAAGTGGAAGGGTTATGGTCAGGAGGATAATTCCTGGGTCTCTGCCTCTGATATTCATGCCGAAAGATTGGTGTGTGCCTTTCATCGGGCTCACCCGGATCGCCCTGGTGGCATGGATGAGGGTTCGGTGACCCCTCCTCAAGGGGGAGGTACTGTTGTGAGTTCATTTTTCCCTTCACCATTGAGGTCTGATGGGCTCCCTCCTCTGGTGAAGGAGGGTAGTGAGACTGATTACCAGGCACCTGGGCAGCTAGATGATAACTGGGTGGCTGGAGTTGAGGACTGGATATAAGGCTGCCGACGCCCTTCTTCCTGGCTGGTGATTTTCCTGCTGGATTCTTGGAGACCAGTCTGATTCCTGCGTCTCAAAGCTAAGTTTTTCTGTCTTTAAGCTATGTAGCTCTCCGGCTG
The DNA here is from genome assembly GCF_039654945.1 of Dendrobates tinctorius. NCBI lineage: Eukaryota > Metazoa > Chordata > Amphibia > Anura > Dendrobatidae > Dendrobates > Dendrobates tinctorius. The sequence goes on along the minus strand of NW_027361752.1, from coordinate 2,804,816 downwards.
TGATCGAGGGGTCTAGGGCACCGTCGGAACCCCCCACGGCTACTGCTAGTTGTTGTGGATAGGTTCAGGGGTCTGCAATCCGATAGCTGCCAACCTCTCTGGTTTTTTCTGGACTTAGCTGGTATTTTGTTTTTTCCTCCTTCAGTGACTCATCATAACAATCCTGTTTTGGATTGGAAATCGGTGTCTGTGGTGAGTTGTGGTTGTCTATGTGTTCTTAGTGACACTACTGTTTTCTCCACCTCTCCCCAGTCTCATGATATTCCTGACTATTTGGCTGATTTTTCTGATGTATTTAGTGAGAGTAAGTCTGCGTCTTTTTCTCCTCATAGGAGTTATGACTGTGCAATTGAGTTAATGCCCGGGTGTAAATTTCCCAAGGGTCGGCTTTTCAACTTATCTGTACACATGATGCTATGCGATCTTATATCAAGGAGTCGTTGAACTAGGGTCATATTAGACCATCTTCTTCACCTTTAGGTGCTGGGTTTTTTTGTGGCCAAGAAAGATGGTTCATTAAGGCCATGTATTGACTATTGTTCCCTTAACAAAATCACTGTTAAATATCAGTACCCGTTACCCCTGATTTCTGATTTGTTTTCCAGAGTTAAAAGTGCCTGTTGGTTTACCAAGCTTGACCTCAGGGGGGCTTATAATCTTATTCGCATCAAGCACGGGGTTGAATGGAAGACGGCATTTAATACTCCGGAGGGACATTTTGAGTATCTGGTGATGCCTTTTGGGCTCACTAATGCCCCTTCTGTCTTCCAATCTTTTATGAACGATATTTTACGGGACTTTGTGGATAAGTTTTTAATAATTTATCTGGATGATATTTTGATCTTTTCCAGTGATTGGGATTCTCATGTGGAACATGTCCGGACTGTGTTCCGGATTTTGATGGAAAATTCTCTGTATGTTAAGGGATCGAAGTGCCTCTTTGGTGTACAGAGGATTTCATTTTTGGGATTCATTTGATCCCCGTCTGCTATTGAAATGGACCCGGCCAAGATACAGGCCATTTATGATTGGGTTCAGCCCACTTCTTTGAAGGCTCTCCAGAAGTTTTTGGGTTTTGCTAATTTCTACCGTAAATTTATAAGTAATTTTTCTGGTATTGTAAAACCACTGACTGATGTGACCAAAAAGGGCGTTGACGTGGTGAATTGGTCTCCAGAGGCAGTTTCGGCATTTCAGGAGCTTAAGCGGAGATTCACTTCTGCTCTGGTTCTACGGCAACCTGATGTTTCACTCCCATTTCAGGTGGCGGTAGATGCTTCTGAGATTGGTGCAGGAGCCGTTTTGTCCCAAAGAGATCCGGTGACTTCTAAGATGAATCCCTGTGCCTTCTTTTCTCAAAAATTCTCCCCATCTGAATGTAGCTATGACGTGGGGAATCGGGAATTGTTGACCATGAAATGGGCATTTGAAGAGTGGAGACATTGGTTGGAGGGAGCGAGACATCAAGTTGTGGTCCTCACCGACCACAAGAATTTGATTTATCTTGAATCAGCCAAGCGCTTGAGTCCTAGACAGGCTAGGTGGGCCTTGTTTTTGACGCAGTTTAATTTTGGGGTCTCTTTTCTTCCGGGCACTAAGAATATTAATAAGGCGGACGCCCTTTCTAGGAGTTTCTTTGCGGATTCTCTTGATGTGACCGAGCCTACTACCATTCTAGGTGAGGGTGTAGTTCTTTCCGCCATCTCACCCGATTTGAGACGTACCCTGGAGGAATTTCAGGAGGACAAACCTCAACGTTGCCCTATGGGAAAATTGTATGTTCCTGACCAGTGGAGGAAAAGAGTAATGTCTGAAATTCATTGCTCCGCGTTGGCTGGTCATCCAGGTATTTTTGGTACCAGAGATTTGGTGAGTCGGTCTTTTTGGTGGCCTGCCTTATCTTGTGATGTCAGGAATTTTGTGCAGTCCTGTGGGACTTGTTCTCGGTCCAAACCCTGTTCTTGTTCTAGTGGGTTGTTGATGCCCCTGCCGGTGTCCAAGAGGCCATGGACCCATATCTCAATGGATTTTATTTCTGATCTTCCTGTCTCTCAGAGAATGACTGTTATCAGGGTGATTTGTGGTAGATTTTCTAAGATGGTCCATCTTGTACCACTCCCAAAGTTGCCATCTTCTTCTGAGTTGGTGCCCTTGTTTTTACCATAGGTGGTTCGGTTGCACGGGATTCCTTAGAACATTGTGTCGGACAGAGGAGTCCAGTTTATTTCCAGATTTTGGATAGCTTTTTGTTCCAAACTGGGAATTCAGTTATCTTTCTCCTCTGCATTTCATCCTCAGACCAATGGGCAGACTGAGAGAACAAACCAGACTTTGGAGTCCTATTTGAGATGTTTCATATCTGCTGATCAGGATGACTGGGTCTCATTTTTGCCCTTGGCCGAATTTGCGCTAAACAATAGGGCTAGTTCTGCCATTTTGATGTCGCCCTTTTTCTGTAACTTTGGGTTTCATCCTCGATTTTCTTCAGGGCAGGTGGAACCTTCGGCCTGCCCAGGTGTGGATTCTGTGGTAGAGAGAAAGCAGCAGATTTGGGACCAAGTGGTGGATAAGTTGTCCCAATCTCAGGAAAAAGCCCAATGGTTTTCCAACTGGCATAGGACAATTGGTCCCCGGTTTAAAGTGGGTGATATGGTTTGGTTGTCTTCAAAGACTATTCCTATGAAGGTTGCGTCTCCAAAATTCAAGCCAAGATTCATTGGACCTTATAAGATTTTGGAAATCCTTAATCCCGTTTCTTTCCGTTAGGCTCTTCCAGTTACGTTTAAGATTCATAACGTGTTTCATAAATCTTTGTTGAAGAGGTTTGTGGAGCCAGTAGTTCCTATGGCGGCACCTCCTGACTCTGTATTGGTTAAAAGTAATTTGGAGTATGAGGTAGAGAAAATATTGGATTCTCGTTTGGCTAGATGGAGACTCAAGTACTTGGTCAAATGGAAGGGTTATGGCCAGAAGGATAATTCTTTGGTCTCTGCTTCTGATATTCATGCCGAAAGATTGGTTCGTGCCTTTCACCGGGCCCATCCTGACCGGCCTGGTGGTGTGCATGAGGGTTCGGTGACCCCTCCTCAAGGGGGGGTAATGTTGTGAATTCTCTTTCTGGCCTCCCTCTGGTTATTATTGAAGGCAGTGGAGCTGGTCAGATTGACAGAGGGGTTGCGAGTTCTCTTTCTGGGCTCCCTCTGGTGGTTACTGGAGGTTGTGGAGCTGATCTGATTGACAGAGGCTGGCCACCTGATAATGAGGAAGACGATTGGAGATCTGGGGTTTTAGATTGGGATTTATGACAGCTGACTCCCTTTATCCCTGCTGGTGATTTTCTTCCTGTGCCTTCTGAGGTCTGATGTCTCCTGCTCTGTCCCTGCATGGTTCAGCTAAGTGGTTCATTTGCTATTCTGTTTGCATTTGATCTGGTTTTGTCTATCTCTGCTTTGTGCGGGTCAGCCAGCTCCGGCTGGGGCTGTGCTGAATCACCGCCCATATGTTACTGCTTGTGCCAGTTTGTTTTGTCCCCTGTTATATTGGTCTCTTTTTGCTTTGCTTTCAGAATATACCAGAGTGCTGATATAGTGGGGGCGAAGTCGTGCGACTTCAGTGTGATTTTGCATCAGACGTGTTGGACTTTTTGCAGGGTTTTTTGCGTGATTGCAGACAGAGTCTTTCCTTTCCTGTACTGTCTAGTCAGTGTGGGCCCCATCATTTGCTCAGTCTATTTTGCTGCCTGCATTTGTGTTTTCATCTTATCTCACCGACAATATATGTTTGGGGGCTATCTATTCATTTGGGGTCTGCTCTGGGGCAGTTTAGATTTCCCCTTTCTTGCTTTAGGCTTAGTTAGCTCTCCGACTGTGCCGAGGCATCTAGAATCATTGTAGGTATGCTCCACGGCTACTGCTAGTTGTGTGGATAGGATCAGGGGTCTGCAATCTGCTTAGTTTCCAACCTCTCTGGTTTTCTGTGGCTTAGCCTGGGCCTGCTATCCTCCTCGGTGACCCTTTCATAACAGCCAACTGATTCCAGAACTGAGGCTTAAATAGATAAATTCCTCCTGCTATTTTCCAGATTGACAAAACCTTTACTAAAGAAAGGACCGCACAAAAGGCTGGTAGAAATTGGATTTAACCTGCTTGTGTCTCTACAACTGACCAGGATGACCTGGTAAGTATAACTACATACATGTGTTAACCATTGAAATATAAATAAGAGGGAGGGGTAGAAAGGAGAATACCAAGAAAATATTAGGGTCTGTGCAATCCCCCATGGACCCCCATGCTAAGACACTATGAGGGGCCTATCAAGAAGCAGGAGCTGAACCCACAGGTTCAGCACCAGAGGAGACAAAATAATATCTAGCAGCTACCAGCAGTAAGCAGGGAGTATTACTAGATTGTGGTGAGTTAAGGTCCTACTGGCAAAGGCAGGGAGCTGCTTACTCAAAAAAGGCAACACCTATACTTCCAAACTGGATGGCACAACAGTTCCATGCCAGCCTAGTCGCACTGGCTGGAAATAGCCTGCATCACATAAACCTTGTGGTCCCAAAGTCTCCCCATCACCAACGCTGCTATCAGAATGATTATTACACCGACATGTGACAAGATCAGACAGAGCAGGAGCAGGTCGAGGAGGAAATGTGACAGATCCCATCACAGTGCATCTAGGATGGTTGGGAGTTATGCTATAGTGAGGACAGGGACTGACTTCAGGACAATACAAGGTGTCACTCATATCCAGGATGTCCTATATAGTGGACAGTCGCTGTCTGGCTTCTCTTGTAGAGGTTCAGTAGTGATATAGACTGTACAGTACTTCACTGTTTGGGACTAAGCTCTGGATTTCTGGGGGTTGGTATTTGCAGAGCTCCAAACAGCCGCTCTGCAAAGAGGTCCATGACCTTCTAGATGGCAGCGTTCCTAGAAAAACATTGTTTGTCCTTGGATGAAGCTGTGGTGACAACAGCTACTCCACACTTAAAGAAAACCTGTCATCTCTCCTGACATGCTTACTTTAATAAATACTTGTATTCCCCATGACATAACATCTTTTAGAACTCTGCATTGTAGCCCTCCTCTGTTATTTCTCCTAGAAATGTGTAAATAAATTGACATTTGGGTGTTACTAGTTTGTGGTGTGTCCCTACATATCCCGGCACTGTCCAATCATTACTAATTGACATCAGAAATATTAACGTCAATTTATTCATAAACGTACAGAATAATTTTTTTAGATTTAAATATTTTTGTAGAGGGAATCATCCACACCCGCACATACCATAAACCTACAGATTCTAATAATTATATCTCCATGGACAGCTGCCACCTGCCTAGTTGGCTTATAAATGTCCCTAAGAGCCAATATATACGCGCATATAGATATTGTTCACAAAGTCAGAATTTTAATGTAGAGGCTGATTCATTGACAAAAAAATTTATCAGTAAGGGCTATCATAGCCATCACTTATTGAATGTCAGAGAGGTAGTGGAAAATCAACCAAGGGGAAACTTACTTCTAGGCAGAACTAAAAAAGACACAGAATCCACCATCAGGGAATATGTCCCCATCATCACTCAATTTAATGCTAATACTCATATCCTGAGGAAAATTGTAGGAAGACACAGGTGGATTCTGAAAGAAGATAAGGTAATAGGAGATTAATTACCAACATATCCCAAATTTATACACAGGAAAGCAAAGAATCATAATCCTACAAAAAAAACTTCCCTCAAACTCCAGGAAATTTGCCTGGCTTTTATCCATGCCCTAAGTGCAAGTCATGTAAATCACTGAAAACAGTGAAACAGTACGGTGTTTCTAATGGCAGTATGAAATTTAGTATTAAGGATTTAATCACTTGTACCACACCTGGGGTCATCTATTCATTATGATGCCCCTGTGGTAAAATGTACGTAGGACGTACAAAACGTCCATAAAATGCTAGAAAAAGTGAGCTGAGCAATTGAGAAATATAAAAAACAAACTTGTGGGACACCCTCTAGCCAAACATTATCTGGATCATCATGGGGATAAACCCAAGGTACCACAGTTACAGGTCTTCAAATTGTCTGTAAATATTGGAGAAAAGGGGACTTTATCAAGCAGATGTCCCGTGCAGAGAGCGGGTGGACTTTTTATTTAGACTCTCTTATTCCAAAGGGTCTTAAAAGTGAAATAGAATTGTTTGCATTCTACTAATTTTGATCACATGATGCACCCTACGAGATAAAAGGCAGCTCTAACCACAGATGGACCATTCCTGATGAAGGAAACCGAGCATTTCCGAAACGTGTTGGAAGGAATTGGTCCATAACACGCTCAATACTGCGTCATGTGACCGCCTACGTCACGCAAGGTCCTGCTGGCTCAGAGAACGCTGCAGGTCCTTACCACGAGATCTCCACACTCGTGCACCAACCGGAGAAAGGGGCAACAGGAGCGTCTGTCACAGTGCTCCGGAAAAATCTTTTATACAGCTGCCTGCCACCAGCCCGCATCCTGTGGGTATTACCCACCAACAATTCTACTTTTATTTCCAAGAAACCGCCAACAGAACAGTACTTATATCTGCCAGAAAGCCGTAAAGATTTAACCATCGGTTCTTATGTGTATATCACGTTTCATTTTTTAACTCTACTCTGCACATGTCTTAACCTAGATCTCAGTTACCTATGTGTACCTTACAATATATACTTTTTTAACTCACGGGTTACATCCACAGAACTAGCTGTTGTTTCTATTAACCTCCGCTATTAAGAAGATACACATGTACTAAAACTGGAATATTGGTAATGGTCACAGTTTCTTATGCAGCCCAAGGGCCTTTTTACATCTGATTTCCGCTGTCTGAGGCCATATCCTCGGTAAGCACTTTCTCTTTCCTGTTCTATGCTTCATAGCTACAGTTAAATATGGTATTCATTTTTAACTATATCTACTTGTACTAATGAGGAGTTCTCAAGTTTAAACGATGGGAAAGTTATTCCCCATCCACAATATCCCTATCTGTGGAGTTCCAACCACTGTTGTTCCCATTGATCCCAATGAATGGATGGAGCACATGGCGATCATGCACACTACCACTTCATTCATTCTTAAAGGGAGCGCCAAGCAAGTTACTTGGTTGATCTTCTCCGTTCCTATTAGAATGAATGGAGAGGTAGTGTGCATGTCCAACCTCTGTTTCCTTCAGAGCCAAGTTCTCGGATTCGGGGCCTTGGCAGTTGGACCCCCAGTGATCACGCCTTTAAGCAGAACTTACTATAGTTTTCCACATGTGCTAACATGCCATTAAGTTACTTGTATTGAGCAAAACCAAGCACGTCTATTGGAATTGGCTGGAAGTATGCAAATTGCACTCTTGTGGCATGTGACCGTCTGGTCTTGATGCCAGCATCAGAGAATCCTGATGGCATGCGTTGTGCGCAGTGTGAGGATTCAAAAGTCTACAGTCACATGACAACAAATACCAGACAAACTAGCAAAGTGCTCATTCATTGGGGGATTAAACCATTCATGCCAGCATTAAAATCATTGCCGTGTTAACCCAAAAGTGATGACTTTTATGCATGCATAGAAATTATCACAGCCAACATTTGAGTGTTTCGCTAATTTGTCAGGTGACGGCCATCCTGTATAAATGGGCAGATAATACGGAATGAGTATTTACAGTGGGGAAAAAAAGTATTTAGTCAGTCAGCAATAGTGCAAGTTCCACCACTTAAAAAGATGAGAGGCGTCTGTAATTTACATCATAGGTAGACCTCAACTATGGGAGACAAACTGAGAAAAAAAAATCCAGAAAATCACATTGTCTGTTTTTTTTTCATTTTATTTGCATATTATGGTGGAAAATAAGTATTTGGTCAGAAACAAAATTTCATCTCAATACTTTGTGATATATCCTTTGTTGGCAATGACAGAGGTCAAACGTTTTCTGTAAGTCTTCACAAGGTTGCCACACACTGTTGTTGGTATGTTGGCCCATTCCTCCATGCAGATCTCCTCTAGAGCAGTGATGTTTTTGGCTTTTCGCTTGGCAACACGGACTTTCAACTCCCTCCAAAGGTTTTCTATAGGGTTGAGATCTGGAGACTGGCTAGGCCACTCCAGGACCTTGAAATGCTTCTTACGAAGCCACTCCTTCGTTGCCCTGGCGGTGTGCTTTGGATCATTGTCATGTTGAAAGACCCAGCCACGTTTCATCTTCAATGCCCTTGCTGATGGAAGGAGGTTTGCACTCAAAATCTCACGATACATGGCCCCATTCATTCTTTCATGTACCCGGATCAGTCGTCCTGGCCCCTTTGCAGAGAAACAGCCCCAAAGCATGATGTTTCCACCACCATGCTTTACAGTAGGTATGGTGTTTGATGGATGCAACTCAGTATTCTTTTTCCTCCAAACACGACAAGTTGTGTTTCTACCAAACAGTTCCTGTTTGGTTTCATCAGACCATAGGACATTCTCCCAAAACTCCTCTGGATCATCCAAATGCTCTCTAGCAAACTTCAGACGGGCCCGGACATGTACAGGCTTAAGCAGTGGGACACGTCTGGCACTGCAGGATCTGAGTCCATGGTGGCGTAGTGTGTTACTTATGGTAGGCCTTGTTACATTGGTCCCAGCTCTCTGCAGTTCATTCACTAGGTCCCCCCGCGTGGTTCTGGGATTTTTGCTCACCGTTCTTGTGATCATTCTGACCCCACGGGGTGGGATTTTGCGTGGAGCACCAGATCGAGGGAGATTATCAGTGGTCTTGTATGTCTTCCATTTTCTAATTATTGCTCCCACAGTTGATTTCTTCACTCCAAGCTGGTTGGCTATTGCAGATTCAGTCTTCCCAGCCTGGTGCAGGGCTACAATTTTGTTTCTGGTGTCCTTTGACAGCTCTTTGGTCTTCACCATAGTGGAGTTTGGAGTCAGACTGTTTGAGGGTGTGCACAGGTGTCTTTTTATACTGATAACAAGTTTAAACAGGTGCCATTACTACAGGTAATGAGTAGAGGAAAGAGGAGACTCTTAAAGAAGAAGTTACAGGTCTGTGAGCCAGAAATCTTGATTGCTTGTTTCTGACCAAATACTTATTTTCCACCATAATATGCAAATAAAATGAAAAAAAAAACAGACAATGTGATTTTCTGGATTTTTTTTTCTCAGTTTGTCTCCCATAGTTGAGGTCTACCTATGATGTAAATTACAGACGCCTCTCATCTTTTTAAGTGGTGGAACTTGCACTATTGCTGACTGACTAAATACTTTTTTTCCCCACTGTATATGGACACATTTTCTCATATTTGCTCACCGGGGTATATGCACAATGAGGCCCTGATTCCTCAATTTTTTATGCCAGTTTTGATGAGGAGGAATACTGGAGTCAGACATTCCTGATTCATCAATAGGTACATGCCTCTTCATGAATCCAGCACATCTGAAAATTGCTTTGCCACAAATCTTACACAAGATGGGGACTGAAGGAAGATTTGAGGTATAAGGAACACGGCCGCACATCATGAATTTGATGAACAGGGTGTGGTAGATCCGCTAACTAAGCAGTATACGGAGATAGAAACGGGAACACTCTCTCTTTAAGTCCTTCACTGGTTTATTAGGTACATGCGGCATAAACCACGGTGAAGTAAAATAAACAAGGCCCTTTGGGCATAATAGGAAAACAAAATAAAATGGTATCTCACAGTCCATACACATGGTTCAGTTTAGCACCAACACAAGCACTTTCCTGGAGCTACTCTCTCCAAAACACACTGAGCACTGAATGCCTCTAATACCTAATTTTTTTAACCCCCAGGCGACACCCAGAGGTGAAGATAAGGTGGACAACCTCCCACCCACTCTATGGTTGTCCACTAAACCCAGCCCTTAAACAAGATGGCTGATTAACCCCTCTCAACACTTATGTGCTGGAAAAAAACTTCTGGGTTTAAAGTCACTGAAGCCAATAGCATCAGCAAAACATTTCTTCACTCCAGCACTTTGTCTGAGGTTGCCACACCTTGTCACATCCTAGCTCCACCCATTTTGTCAGCGCTTGGTGAAAATGGCATAAGACCGCCAAAGCTGCAAGATTTTATCATAGACTTGCAAGGTGCAAAAATCTTGTGATATTTCAAAGCTTTTTACACCAGAATTCTGGTGTAAAAAGCTTTGAAATATCACAAGATTTTTGCACCTTGCAAGTCTATGATTTGACTCTTTTTGCTGAGTTTTTGGAGTGAAAAATGAGCAAAAACTTCATGTGTTTGAGGCGGATTTGGTGAGTTTGTGCTCCGAAATCTCATGGTAGATATAACCTAAAAGGGCCATTACGGAGATCCAATATCTACAATTTGAAAGATGCGCACATGTATGGTTCTGCACCATTCAAAGTCTATGGCCTTGATTCATCAAAGTGCTTAGGCCAGAAAACTAGTGTAAATTGCTTTAAAAAAAAAATCACAAATTTTTTGCACAAGACAGAACTAGTGTCCTGTCTGTCAAATTTATCAAAAGTGGTAGCATTTCTTACTCCAGAAATGTTGTTCCAATCCTCTCCTTGGCTAGAGTAACATTTTTCGAAATGCTTTTGTGTGTGCAAGTAATTGTATTTTCTTGTAGTAGATGACAAGCCACATCATAGCAACAGCAACACTACATACTTTTTTAAAACATATTTATCTTGCAATCAAATAAAACACTAGTGACAGATAACAGCTCAATAAATATTTGTGAGTAGTGATGAAAGCTAGCACAAGTGTAATCCAGTACATGCAATGCTTCCTGCTGTTGTGTATTTATATAGTCTGACATTACCTATTTGTATTTTCTTGATTACCATCCATTTACAAAGAGAGAGTTCTGATAAGGCCGGCGTCACACTAGAGAGAAACACGGACGAGTGCTATGCGAGAAATCGCATAGCACTCGGACCAATGTTAATCTATGGGGCAGCTCCCATCATCCGTTTTTTTCCATATTACACATGCAAGAGAAATCGCACCATGCTGTAATTTGCACCGTATTACGGCCGAGACTCGATAATGCAAGTCTATGGGTGCGAGAAAAAAACGGATTACAAACGGACCATGCGTGTGACTTGCGAGAAATACGCACCGGTGTCCTTAGAAAAGCCGGCAATTCAGTGCGGTGTACAGTAAAATCACACTGACAGCTTAGAATAGATAGAATACATGTATACACACAGTATAGGTATATATATATATATATATATATATAGTGTGTCATTCACACACACATACAGTATATATATAAATTTGATCAAATTTGTTGACGAAACAAAGCTTGGAGGGATAGCTAATACTAGAGAAGAGAGAGGATTCAAAAAGATATAAATAAACTAGAGCAGTGGGCAGCAACTAATAGAATGTTTTTTAACAGGGAAAAATGCTAAGCACTACATCTGGGCAATAAAAATTAAAAAAGCATATACAGAATGGGAGGAATAGGGCTAAGCAACAGCACATGTGAAAAAGACTTGGGTATACTAATAGATCACAGACTGAACAGACTGAGTCAACAGTGTGATGCAGCAGCAAAAAAGGCAAATACAATTCTAGGATGTATTAACAAAAGCATACAGTCTAGATCATGTGAAATCATTATTGCCCTCTACTCCTCTTTGGTCAGACCTCATCTGAAATACTGTGTCCAGTTTTGGGCACCACATTTCAAAAAAGACATCAACAAACTGGAGCAAGTTCAGAGAAGAGCGAACAGAATGGTGACCGGTCTGCAATCCATGTCCTATGAGGAACGGTTACAGGATTTGGGAATGTTTAGCTTGCAAAAGAGAAGATTGAGAGGAGACTTAATAGCTGTCTACAAGTATCTGAAGGGCTGTCACATTGTAGAAGGATCATCTTTATTCTCACTTGCACAAGGAAAGACTAGAAGCAATGGGATGAAACTGAATGGGAGGAGACACAGATTAGGTATTAGAAAAAACTTTTTGACGATTAGGGTGATCAATGAGTGGAACAGGCTGCCATGAGAGGTGGTGAGTTCTCCTTCAATAGAAATCTCCAGAGGCTGGACAGACATCTGTCTGGGATGATTTAGTGAATCCTGCTTTGAGCAGGGGTTTGGAACAGATGGCCCAGGAGGCCCCTTCCAACACTACCATTCTATGTTTCTATGGTATTTCATAGAGATATAGATAGGAGAATAGGCAATATTTCAATTGTCGGCTTCTATAAAACCTTTAGAGAACCCGACAGGATGGGAGACATGGTTTACATACAGTAAACCATTGCAGAACACTTAGATTTATATATGTCAGTGACTAATTGTGTTAGTAGTATGTGTGTGTAAAATGTGGGACCTGTAGGTATTTACTAAAAGAATGTATTCACGGGAAAAACTGGCATGGGCTCCCGCACAATTTTCTGCGCCAGAGAGGGAAAGCCAGTGACTGAGGGCAGATATTAATAGCCTGGTTATTGGCCCACCTGGCTAAAAACATCTGCCCCCAGCCACCCCAGAAAAGGCGCATCTGTAAGATGTGCCAATTCTGGCACTTAGCCTCTCTCCATGTAGCAGTGGCATATGGGGTAATAAGGGGTTAATGTCACCTTTGTATTGTAAGGTGACATTAAGCCCAACTAATAATGGAGAGGTGTCAATAAGACACCTATCCATTATTAATCCAATAGTATGAAAGGGTTAACAAAAGCACACACATTAAGAATAGTCTTTTTTAATGAAATAATTAAACACACAGATTTTCCATCTTTATTACACTCCCAATCCAAGCGAAGCCATCGTTCTCCTGTAAAAAAAAAAAAAAAGAAACAATATACCATACCTGTCCGCCGTACAGTCAAGTCCCATGCCGCAAACCAAATCAAGAGGTTAAATAGTTTACAAGCAGGAGCAGTGCTAATGCGACTGGCCCAGCTGTAACCCACTGTGGAATGACTGAGAAGCTGCCTGCGCAGCCTCCCAGCCTGACTGGAGATGAACTCTGTAGCGTGGGAAAATATCTGAACATTTTCCCACGCTGCCGAGTTCACCGTGGGTCAGGCGTAGAGTCTGCGCAGCCTCAATGACTAGCGCTGTAGTCACTGGGCATGCACAGAATCGCAGCCTGACCTGCGAGGAACTTGGCAGCGTGGGAAAATGTTCAGAAACTTTCCCATGCTACAAAAATGCACTGTTATATCCAAATGTCACTTTGTAAGTACCCATTCAGCCAGCTCAACTGCCGTTTTTGCACATATCATTCATTTGGATAAAACATAAACCATAACTACCATTAGTAAATGGCAGAAAAAGAGGCAAAAAGCATAATAATAAAATTTCTTCAAAATGTATTATTTACTCAATACATAAAATAAACAAGGGAATAAGCACAAAAGTCAATGATGATAGCAAAAATTATTATATAATGTTTGATGTAATAGACAGATTATGTGCAAAATTCACAATGAAAAAAGTGCTACATGCAAGAAGATGCCAATAATTGTCTGCTGCATATAAAATGCTAGCCACCCTATTGAAAAAAGCACAGCCTTTTATTAAATGCACAAAAATCCACTGTTGAGAAAATGGTGTATAATGCCACTCAGAATGAGCATTCACTTATTTAATATAAATTCCAGTCACCTATACCTCAGAAAAATAAAGTGCTTAATGCAATAAAATTGATTTTGTGTGCAAAATATGCAGGAAAAGTGCATAAAAAAGTGCCAATAGTTGTCTGCTGCAAATAAATGCTAGCCACCATATTGAAAAAGCACAGTCCTATTCCTATATTCAGTGCACCTACCAAGTCACAACTGAGAGAAAAAAAAAGAAGGTGTGATTCGGTTTCATTAGGAATGTTCATTCACTTGCTGCATGAAAAACTAGCTACTTAAGGGCAGTTTCACACGTCAGTGTCTCCGGTACGTGTAGTGACAGTTTTCTCACGTACCGGAGACACTGACACACGTAGACACATTCTCATGAATGTGTCTATGCAGGTGTCAGCGTGTTTTCACGGAAAACACGCTGACATGTCCGTTTTTGTGCAACAGCATGGATCACATGGACCCATACAAGTCAATGGGTCCGTGTAAACACGTACCGCACACGGATGCTGTCCGTGTGCGATCCGTGTGCGTTTTTAAAAGTCAAAGGGTTAACATTAAAAATAATTTTTCAAAAACACGGACACACGGACAGCATGTGGACAGCACACGGATGGTACACACGGACATACTGATAACACACGGATGTCACACGGATGACCTCCGTATGCACATGGACACACGAACACGGATAGCTCCGGTACGGGTTTTTCCGGTACCGGAATTATCTGGACGTGTGAAACTGCCCTAAGGGTATGTGCACACACTGCGGATTTTGCTGCGGATCCACAGCGCTCCTGGCCCTGCGGATCCGCAGCAGAATCTGCTGCATTGTACAGTACCAGTTTACGCTATGTGCACATGCTGCGGAATTTTCCGCACGGTTTTGCTGCGGTTTCAAATCCGCAGAAAAAAATGACATGTCAATTCTTTTCTGCGGATTCCACTGCGGTTTACCATCTCCTCCATTGTAGGGGTGATAAACTGCAGGGCTAAACCGCAGCCTAATCTGCAGGTAAACCGCAGGTCTTTTGAACTGAAATTTACCTGCGGATTTTACAAAATCCGCGGGGAGAAATACGCAGCACCTAAGAACTACGTGGGCACATACCCTAAATCTCATTATGTTGCTGCATATAAAACGCTAGTCATCTATGGGAATAATGATCTCCTGAACTTACATATGTTACAGGTACTGGTCTGGCCATTGTCGCAAGACATCGTTGGGAACGGGACTTGCCGGGAGCATCACGAGGATCGGGGACACTGCGTGGGACGCCGGAAGGTGAGAAAAACACCTTATTTTATTTTTTTTTTATTATTTTTAACTTTAGATCTTTTTACTACTGATGCCGCATAGGCAGCCTCATATTAAAAAGTTGGTCAAACTTGTCAAACACTATGTTTGACGAGTGTGACCAACCTGTCAATCAGTTTTCCAAGCGATGCTACAGATCACTTGGAAAACGCTAGCATTCAGCAAGCTAATTACGCTTGCAAAATGCTAGTTAAAACGCGGGAAAGACGTGGGAATTACATATGCGGAATTCTAGTGTATTTCCCGTGTCAGGAAGTTGCGGAATTCTGCACGTGTGCACATAGCCTAACTGTTATGAAGGAGCCTAAGTTGAGTAAAGTTTTATTAGAAAAGAACAAGAACTCTGATTATATTTGTGTGTGTCTGAAAAGGACCCACAGGTGGGTGAAACACTTGACACACACAGCACACCACAAAATGGACATTCTTTTCTTTATGTAGGGGAGCGTCAGGGAGTAGAAATAACACGAACACCTCTCGCCATGACTGACACCCTGGCCCCGTTACACTTTTTTCAGTCCCCATCAATTTATCATGATCAGCTTACCTTTTTCTAATCGACAAAATTAAGGATTTTTAACAAAAAAAGGAACCTGACACAAATTGCAGATGTTAATTTGTCAGCAATTTTCCAACCAAATTACTGCGAAACAAAAATTACTGTGCTATAATAATGTATGATGGGAAACGCCTTCAATAAGATTCCATACTTCATTTTGATTTACGGCATCTGTATTTACAGCCTGGAATGAGTACAACAACCCAGGTGCAGAGGTGATAATATTCACCTCCTAAAAATATGAGAAGCATTCTTTATCCACAAGATGCAGACATCGCAACCTATAGGTATAGGTCTGAATTGAGAATATCAAATAAGATTCAAGTACTGTAGACTTCTTTTTCCGATATGTGGTTTCTTCTTTTCCTCTAAGGCTGGAGTCACACACAACGTAGAGAAATACGGACCATATTTTACGGCCGTAATATGCATAAATGGTCCCTAAATAGTGCTCCGTATGTCATCCGTTGTCAGGGTGTAGCCGCATATTTTTCTCATGTAAGCATCCGTATGTAATCCGTATGTGATCCGTATAGCGTTTTTTTCTCGCAAAATGGACATTTAACGGTTTTGAGGCCTGCACATAATTTAAATCATCAGCACCAACCCTATTTATTGCCTCAACATCAGGTGGCAGCCTCCAATCTGCCCATTTTGGTGTTGTGCTTGTGTTGGTGTCTTGGTGGTTGCTAGCAAACATGTCAGACACACTTCAGTTCACCCCAACTGACCGTGTTCTCTTCAACTGGGTTTTGTCCCGCCGCTTTGGCCAGCCATACCCAGTGATTGTGGCCCTGAGGAGGAGGAGATGCATGTGGGTCCATCCACTTTTGAGGCAACGACTCACAAGAGGTCATTTTCACCGCCCCTATTCTTCTCTGCGGGATCATCCGGAAAAATTTTACCAATACCTTGCAACATTTGATCTACTCTTGGAGACAGTGCGCCCTGGGATAACCTT
The DNA here is from genome assembly GCF_039654945.1 of Dendrobates tinctorius. NCBI lineage: Eukaryota > Metazoa > Chordata > Amphibia > Anura > Dendrobatidae > Dendrobates > Dendrobates tinctorius. The sequence goes on along the minus strand of NW_027361752.1, from coordinate 2,788,380 downwards.
TCAGGACACAAGGATGCGCAAAGCTATATCTGCAGAGGAGCAACTTCTACTCACATTACGTTATGTACTACACAACCACATTCTCTATGTTCATGATGTGTTGCCCAAGGTATGCTTTTTTTTTTTCCTAAGTTTATTGCCCTCATCTTATTCCAGATATATATAAACTTACAGACCAGAATGTTATGTGTAATATGTACTGAATATCACGTAGTGATTGTGCGACCAAATATATGTGTGTTAGTAGATATGAATCACTAACAAGTTTGGTATGTATGTACCTGGTGTTTTGTTAATTTGTGCATTCTAAAATGTTCCATTTCTGTTGTTCTTCAGCTTCCTGTCCACTGGCCTGTCTTATGCCGCCCTCCACCATGAGTTTCTCATTGGAAGATCTACCATTTCTGTCATAGTCAGGTCGACATGTAGTCAAATATGGTCAAGACTAGATCAACTCGTCATGCCCCAGCCCAGGATAGAAGACTGGTTGAGGATATCAAGGGACTTTGAGGAGGAATGCCAGTTTCCTAATTGTATTGGGGCCCTTGATGGCAAACATATCCGGGTGCGTAAGCTGCCGAATTCTGGCTCCCAATTCTTCAATTATAAACAATACTTTTCTGTTTCGGCTCTGGCCGACCCTCAATACAAGTTTATAATTGTTGACATTGGGACCTATGGAAGAACGGGAGACTCTAGAGTCTTCAATACTTCCATTATGGGTCGGCGGCTACGCACCAACCAGTTGGATCTACCACCACCACGCCAGCTACCAGGCTCCACTCAAGAATCATTCCCTTATGTCCTTGTGGCAGATGAGGCATTTCAGTTAACGCGCAATGTCATGAGGCCATATCCCCGGCGCAACCTGGACCACCGGCGCAGAATTTTTAACTTGCGCCTATCACGTGCTCGGCGACTGATGGAGTGTTCCTTTGGCATTCTTTGGGCCAAATGGCGGGTCCTACAGTCTGCCATTCAGCTGAGTGAACAAAATATAAATTAAGTAATTAAAGCATGTGGCGTTCTTCATAACTTCACCAGGATACATGATTGTTCCTCCTCTGCTGGTGTTGTGCGTGGGTCAGACAATGTACATAGGGCGAGACCACCTATCGACCCTCAACGTAGACCGCTCTCTGGGCTCAAAGTGCGTGATATATTCACAAATTACTTTATGTCACCTGAGGGGGAAACTTCTTGGCAAGAGCATGCTGTGTCTATGTTGTAAATTTTTCTTTTTGGCCTTTGGGAAACTATGTATATTACAACCCCTTATGTCTTTTCTCTGTTTCTAAATAACTGTGTAAGCATATGGCAGCATGTTGTGATGTAAGTGCATCATTGATAGAGACAACAACAATTGAAAGTGAAAACTTTTCATGTATCCTTTTTTTGAAGGCCTTGTGAAACCTTATTCGAGCTATATGGTATTTAGCAAAATGGCCATAATTGGCCTTAGAACAAAAAAAAATGTTAAAATGTTACAATACAGCATTAACCAAAAAAAAACACACAAACTTATAAATTGTAGTATGTAGGGGGGGTAGAAGGCGGCAGCCCAGCCTGTGATGCCTGATGGCTAGTTTGGCCAACTTGTCCCTCGGCCTGTGTGGGGGCATACTCTTGCCCATGATGGAGGTAGTGGTCTGGCTCATGGGCTTGAGGTGGATACTGGGCACTATGATATTGGAGACGACTCTCCTGTTGGGGCTGGTAGGGCCGTGAATTTAAACCACCAAAATGGCCATGTCGTCCCCAACCAGATTGGGACCAGCCTCCAACATTGGCTGGGAACAAGTGGCCATATTGGTGTGCTGGGTTATACCCTGACATTTGGGAATGATGTTGCCAATGATGGTAGGGGGGAAGGGGGTGAGGTGTAGGCCCACGTGTAGGAGGATCCTCAGACCCTGATTGAGCAAGCACTTGGTGGTGTGGGTTAAGACGCATGAGATTCCTGGGTGACAGCTGCCACCTCTCCAGAAACTCAAACACCTCATAAGGGGTATTGGGGGGGTGCTTGCGTCAATTAGGATCTGAATGGATCCTCGCACACGTAGCCGCACCTCACGGGGAAGGAAACGAAGATAATAGGCAAGGCTGTGTGAGTACGCCTCCTCCCCATCATCAGTGGCAACTCTGGTAACATAATTTTTGTCCCCTGTATCCACATTGGTCCTGGTATCAGTGGCAGGGATATGGCACCTTTGTCTACCTCGCCGGGATGGCACAGCAGGCTCGGGGGAGCCCTCTAGCCCAACAGTTGGGCTGCTGCTGTTGCCCTGTTAATCCTGGATGTCGGGTGGTGCTGCAGCTGACGGTCCTTGTAGTGGCTCTGTTCCTGGTGGTGGTGTTTTTGGTGGAGGGCCAGGTTCTAGGGCAGGCTCAGGTCGAGCAGGAGAAGTCACTTGGGCCTGGCTCCGTGGAAGGTCACAAGATGGGCCAGACACCTCAACCCCTCCACCTACAGGATCGAGGATGGCCTCTGAATCAGACCCTGTCTCCCTTTCAGTGAGGTTAGACTGAGTTCTGTGATTAAATATAAAATATAGAAAAAGGAAAATTTGGATCGGGCCCTATAAAGCATTTGTGTCATGTGGTGTTTTTGGTATACTTTCGGTCTGAGATCCATAATTGGAGCGAGGAACGACAGGCGGTCGAAATAAAGATATTTCCGCTTCGTGGGGAACGCAGAACCACTTTTTGCCCGCTGCTGGCGCTCACGGCGATACTGGTCACGGATGCTGCACTAGGGTCTCATCACATCTTCGACTGCAATGTGACATAAAAGAATGAAAAATTACAATTTGCCTAAAACAAGTTTTTGAACTAATATCAAAGTCATGTGGCCTACTACGGTGTGAGTTCTACCCAGGGTGGCATAGCATTGGTGCAATCAGGCCAGATGCACAGGGTCACAGTAGCTCATGTGGCAAGTAGCAACTCTTTAAACTGGTTTTGCTAGGCATTATGAGGAGCTTGGAGACAGGGTAAAATTCTCTCAGGGTCACACAGTGGGTCCAAAAATAATGTGCAAGCCACAAGAGCCCAATATCAGAAGCACAGGATGTGGGGGGCCTACTTGTAAAATAATTTTTTGATGGCAGGTAATTTTACATACATAATTTATGGGCACTTATGTGTTGCTGCTCCTCACGCGGCCGATCACCAAAATCAGGGAACATTTGGCGACATATGCGCCTCCATGCAGCCTCCTTTCTTGCCCGGTCGGCATAATGTGCATCCCGTTGGTCCCATAATTCCGGGCGATCCTGCACAAGAACAATTAGCATCTCCACATTCAGATTCAGGTAGGGTGCCATGATGCTATACTCCGTGGAGGCGTACTTCCTGGATGTCTGGAGCGTTTTTTTTTAGCTAATTAGCATGTCTAAGCTTCCTGATAATTGCTTGGAACATTTCCTGTCACCAGGAGAAGTCCTGCGTATTTCTCGCAAGTCACATGTGTGGTCCATGTGTAATGCGTATTTTTTGCTCACCCATAGACTTGCATTGGCGTACTACGGTAGTAGTACGCTGACAATCGCAGCATGCTGCGATTGGCACGGACCGTATAAAATACGCAACAAAAATACGGCTGATGGGAGCTACCCCATAGAGAATCATTGGTCCGTGTGCAATGCGTTTTTTTAACACCTCTCACTCGTCCGTATTCCTCTCTAGTGTGACACCGGCCTAAGAGTTTAACTAAAAGAATACAGGTTTATATATTTTTTAACTGTTTATTTAACAATTTTTATCTTTCACATACCAATTATGCATTTAGTCAACACAAATTAGGAACTAAAGGCCCCGTCACACACAGCGATCTCACTAGCGCGAACGCTGATTTCATGACGCCACAGCGGTCTCGCCAGCGAGATCGCTGTGTGTGATGGAGATCAGCGACCGGCCCTATCGCTGATCGTGCAGCATCGGCCTGGGCCATTTTTTCACTGTTGCTCCCCCACTGGCAGGAGCCAACGATCAGCGACGCTCCCAGCACTCTAAGCAGGCGCTGGGAGCTGGTCTCTAAGGTAAATATCGGGTTACTAAGCGGCGCGCGTCACTAAGTTACCCGATGTGTACCTTAGAAACCTGCGTGCTGGCAGCTCCCGGTGCGAGCACGCAGGTTTGTAAGGTACACATCGGGTAGCTAAGTGACACGTGCCGCTTAGTAACCCGATATTTACCTTAGATACCAGCGTCCTCGCTGGTGCTGATCGCTGGTGAAGATGCCTGTTTGGCAGCTCACCAGCGATCATGTAGCGATGCAACAGCGATCCTGACAAGGTCGTATCGTTGTCGGGATCACTGGTGCATCTTTATGTGTGACGGGGCCTTTATAAAACATTATTATTTCACTGGACAATGAGTTGTTGACCAAAGCCAAATAAAGTTCAATGTGCAATGAATGGAGTGATACCTATGTTATCCAATGTAACAGCAATAATCAATCAATAAAACTGCAGAGTGGGGGAAGGGAAAGAGGGGAGAGGGAAGGAAGAAACAGAAGAAGGAAAACCAGTACAACATCTTCTTATGCTAACTTGGTGACAAAGTCGTCCCATGGAGCCCAAATACGGTTACATGACTCGAGCTGGTTACTAACACATGCGGTGAGATTCTCAATCCGCCCGGTCTCCCTGATCTTCGCCTTGAGTTCATTAATGGTGGGAGAAGATCTGTTTATCCAGTGGAAGGTAATTAGGCATTTAGACGCTATTAATATATAGAGGATCAGCCTAGCAGGATGCTATCACATAGAGCATGGAAGTACATTGAGTAGGTAAGTCAGATGATCTAGAAGAACCTTAGCACCCAAGATTTGTGAGATCAAGTCTCTCACCTTCAGCCACAAAGGAGAGATTAGTGGATAATCCCAGAATATGTGCGGTAATCACTCCTCCGCTCATAAGCATCTCTAGCATTGGTCTGATGTAGAGGGAAAAAAAAGCTATGCCAAATCTGCTGTGTGGTACTAATGTGGCGCCCCTGAGGCTCAGTCGCCACAGAGGTACTGCACCGTCTCCTAAGGTGTAGTGCCCCACCACCTAGGTAAGTTGGGAACTCCTTTCCACACTCCAACACCTGCATCCCACACACAGGATAATTCAGTAGGTCCGCCTAGCAGCTTCAGGCCAGGGGTAGCAGAGCACCCTTCGTGGAACCCTGCTTCGAAACACGAGATGTGCTGGGAGGTGGGTGGAGTAAGTATAAAAGAGGGGGAAGGTTTAGAATTGGAGGTCAGTCTGATAGAAGGTCAGTCTGGGGTGAGTCCCAGAGAAGTTCAGTTCTGAAGTTAAGTTTTGAGTTCAGTTTGAGTTCAGTTTAGAAAGAGAGTGCTGCTGCTGCCTCAGTGATCTGAGCCAGCTGGCACGGGAAAGAGAAGAGAAAGAGAAAGACGTAGACCTGCAACCTAAGCTTCCATAAGAGAGAGAAGGAGCAGCGCGGAACGAAGGAGTAAGAGAACAGAGGAGTTGTGGGTTGGAAGAGGAACCCTGCCTATAGGTTCTCAGCGCAAGGCCGGGGCCCGGTCCCCGAGGTTGTATGGACACTTATGGTTCTGCAGCAGACACCGGTGGAGTAGTTGGCTGTAAATGCACTACTCCCATCCAAGACTTGGGACACAACAGCAACCGATTTGTGAGCCAGGTCTCTGAGAGGAGTCCCCGATAGAGGCTGCAGCTGTCTGTCATACAAGTGAGGTTCTAGGAACATCTGACAGGAGGAATTCCAGAGAACTACGGTACTGGAATTCTTCACGCTAAAAGGCACAATAGAGGAGTCGTTCAGGAAAGGCACATGTTGGCGGAGTGTTGGAGAGGAGAACCCTGACTTGCCCGGGAGGTTGACTGAGTCTCTACCCCGGAGGACACGGCACAGAGGCAGGCACCAGTGGGTACTACGAACTGTGAGTAAAGCTTTGAAACTGCAAGCCCTAGTGTCCTCCATTCATTCGTCGCTAACACCTCCAGCACCGCTACATCTGGGTGACAGCATCTATACCATTCTGTGCCTCTCCACATCCATTGCACCTACACTGCCCTGGGACTACAGCTCCATCTGTGGGGAGCTATACCATCTTTGCTGCACCTCACCACCAGTCCCAGCGGATCTGCACGCAGCGTTGGCTCAACATCTTACTTGCCAAACACCACGGGTGGCATCACAAACTATTCTACCATTAACTACATCTCCCCATTGCTTGGGTGCCCAGGGCCACGGACCGGGTTACCGCCACTGTGACACCTCCCCCTGACACCGGCCCGCTACCGAGTACCCCACAGCCCTGGGAGGGCGACCCACTAATGCATTAAAATTTTATATTGTTCTCCTTTTGTGTTGTATAGAGATATGATTTAGCCACTCTAGACCAGATGACTTGCCAAAGAGTGAGAGAAAGCTCCATACTCAGATATCTCTCCCACTTGTCCATGTAAGCATATCTAAGAGGAAAATCAGAAGGAGGAGAAGACAAAATACCATATTATGTCTGTGATAAGACCTTTTGTTGAGGGGTTTTGTTTACAAAGATGTTCAAATGGGGAAGGAACAGAGAATATTGAGCTTTTATGTAGTCAGTGCTAGGTGGCAAATTTTGTAGATAGGAGAAAAAAGCAGTACTTGGAATTTATACCATTCCCTAATAGTTTAGAAATGGAGAATATTTCTAGTAAATGGGTCCACTATATCTGTGTAGTAAAATAAGCGGGCTTGAAACCATGGTTTTGCCATGTTTCCAGGGAGACTATCCTCTATTGAAGGTGTGAAAAGGAATGAGATCATAGGGGATCTGTGAGAGATCAGGGGAAAGCTTTGATACCTATCCTCCAAATATTTTGTGTAAATAACATAGAACCCAACAAGGATGTTGTAGGATTTATTTTTGCAGTTGACCCTAATAATAAATTAGGATGTATATGGGCTATCCAAAGTTTTTAGATTTCTGACCATTTCTTCAAAGGTGTACTGCCAAATACTATCACCAGATACAGTATCTGGAAAGGAGAAGCCTTCCTGCATTTTTGAGGAAAAAAGGACTGATTTAGCTATATGATGGCGTTTATGTCCCCAGAAAAAAAGATCTGCTTGGGATTTCTTCAATACTGATGCGGGACTGGAACAGGCAGGGTCTCTAACATATATAGAAATTTAGGTAAGATCATAGAATCATAGAATGGTAGAGTTGGAAGGGACCTCCTGGGTCATCTGGTCCAACCCCCTGCTCAAAGCAGGATTCACTAAATCATCCCAGACATGTCTGTCCAGCCTCTGTTTGAAGACTTTCATTGAAGGAGAACGCACCACCTCTCCTGGCAGCCTGTTCTACTCAATGATCACCCTCACTGTCAAAAATATTTTTCTAATGTGTAATCTGTGTCTCCTCCCATTCAGTTTCATCCCATTGTTTCTAGTCTTTCCTTGTGCAAATGAGAATAAAAATGATCCTTCTACAATGTGACAGCTCTTGAGATATTTGTAGACAGCTATTAAGTCTACTCTCAATCTTCTTTTTTGCAAGGTAAACATTCCCAAATCCTGTAACCATTCCTCATAGGACATGGTTTGCAGACTGGTCACCATTCTGGTCGCTTTTCTCTGAACTTGCGCCAGTTTGTTGATGTCTTTTCTAAAATGTGGTGCCCAAAACTGAACACAGTATTCCAGATGAGGTTTGACCAAAGAGAAGAAGAGGGGGATAATGACTTAACATTATTTAGACTGTATGCTTCTCTTAATACATCCCAGAATTGTATTTGCCTTTTTTGCTGCTGCATCACACTTTTGACTCATGTTTAGTTTATGATCTATTAGCATACCCCAGTCTTTTTCACATGTGCTGTTGCTTAGCCCTATTTCTCACATTCTGTATATGCTTTTTTCATTTTTATTGCACAGATGTAGTACTTTGCATTTGTCACTGTTAAAAACCATTCTGTTAGTTGCTGCCCACTGCTCCAGTTTATTTATATATTTTTGAATCCTCTCTCTCTTCTCTAGTATTAGCTATCCCTCTTAACTTTGTGTCATCAGTAAATTTAATCAGTGTACCCTCAATTCCTTCATCTAAATCAGTGATAAAGATGTTGAACAATATAGGATCCAGAACAGAGCCCTGTGGTACCCACTTGAGACATTCTTCCAAGTGGATGTGCAGCCATTTACGACCACTCTTTGGGTTCGGTCGCTAAGCCAGTTATGAATCTACCTAACAGTTGCCTTGTCCATTCCATACTTAGTCGTTTTATCAATAAGGACATTGTGAGATACTATGTCAAATGTTTTGCTGAAGTCAAGATATACTATATCTACAGCATTTCCCTGATCCGCCCAGTCAGTGATTCTGTCATAGAAGAAAATTAAGTTAGTCTGACATGACTTATTAGTTACAAACCCATGCTGAATCTGGTTAATCAGTTCATTCTTATCCAGGTACGTACATACATGTTGTTTAATCTTTGTTCAAAGATCTTTCCTGGTACAGAAGTCAGACTCACTGGCCTATAGATCCCTGGCTCCACCTTCTTCCCCTTTTTGAAGATAGGAACAACATTTGCTCTTCTCCAGTCTTCGAGGACTTCTCCTGATCTCCAAGAATTTTCAAAGATTATGGAGAGTGGTTAAAAAATTTCTTCTGCTATCTCCTTCAGTACTCTGGGGTGTAATTCATCTGGACCTGGAGACTTGAATTAATTTGTTAGCTAAGCAGTCTCTCACTATCGTTTAGTTTAGAGAACAGCCCGTGAGCGCGGCTGATCGTATATGACGTACTATTCCGTCCATGCGAATTAAGTCCCAGGGCACATGGACCGAATAGTATGTCATATGGCAGCCATTTAATCCCTCTAATTCTCTTTCTGAGTCCCTTAAAATCTGCCTTTTCAAAATCTAACCTTGAAGTTTGGGTCTTCACAGGTCTTCCTCTTCTAGTTATCCAAAATTCTAAAATAGCATAGTCGTTACCTCCTAGAGTCCCTGCCACTTTTACCTCATCAACCGTATCCTCCCTGTTTATAAGGATTAGATCCAAGGTAGCAGATCCCCTTGTTTTCTCCCCTACCTTTTGGAAGATAAAGTTGTCAGCAAGAGAGGATAAGAATTTGTTTGACCTGTTAGTTTTGCCTGAGAGAGAATCCCAACAAATGTCTGGATAGTTGAAATCTCCCATGATCACTATGTAATATTTTTTGCAGAACTTGGCCATTTGATGCATAAAGAGTTCATCCATATCTTCAGCTTGCACAGGCGGCCTGTAGTAAATGCCTACAATGGTGTCCTTTCTGTTGTTCTCTCCTTGTATTCTTACCCAAAGAGTTTCCACAGAACTCCCAGTCTCTGAAGCTTCAATCTCTGTGCAGATATACGCATTTCTAACATACAATGCGACACCTCCTCCTCGTTTATCAAGTCTGTTTCTTGCAAATATTTTGTATCCTTCTAGCCTTGTATTCCAATCTTGTGTATCGTCCCACCAAGTTTCAGTGATTCCAATGACATCATATTTCTTTTCCTGTGTTAGTAGTTCCAGTTCTCCTTGTTTGTTGCCCATGTTTTGTGCATTTGTATAGAAACATTTTAGTTTGTGATTGGTTTCTATTTCACCAATATTTTTATTATTTAGATTTTTTAGTCTTTGTTCTTCCTTTCCACTTCTAATTGCAGAGTTTTCAATCTTATTTGTCAGGTATATGGCTTTTTCTGGCCTTTTGTTGTCATCCCACATTGTTCTAGTTTAAAGCTCTCCTGATGAGTGTAGCAAGACGACTTCCAAATACATGTTTTCCAGTCTTTGTAAGGTGTAACCCATCTCTAGCAAGTAGTCCATCAAATAGGTAATTCACTCCGTGATTCAGAAATCCAAATCCTTGCAGATGGCACCATCGACGTAGCCAGTTGTTCACCTGCAGAATCTTATTCCACCTCCTTGTTCCATGGCCATCCACCTGCGCTCCCTGTTCTTTCACTTTCTTACCTAAGTTTTCAAAGTCACTGCAGATTCTTTCCAGGTCCTTTATTGCAGTGTCATTTGTCCCGCTTTGTCCCATTTCTATTAGCAGGAATGGGTAGTCATCTGTAGGTCTAAAGATGGTCATCTTTACACGCAGCTGATCTCCCAAAAATTGAGAGGGGAAGTTTAGACCATTTGGAAGGTAGTAAATTAAGAAGTTGGGGAAGTTATGTCTATCTAAGGACTCATAAAACCCAGTTATAAAGATACCAAGGTAACTGAGTTTAGTGTCTTTCCAAGGGAATTTGGACATGGGTTAATAGGGAGAGCTTCTGTTTTTCTAGTGTTAACCTTATATCCTGAAAGTGCATTGACCTCCATTAAAGTAGTATGTAGGTTGGATAAGGAAATTTGTGGATTGCATAGCGTGAGAAGAGTGTTGTCTACAAAAAGACAACATAAACTCCTTTCCCTTTACTGGGAATCCCTGAATGTTGGTGTTATTCCTTATTTTAGAGGCCAAGGGCTCTATGAAGAGCACAGACAAAAGGGGAATAGGGGACATTAAAAATATTAATACGTGAAGAGGAGGTGTGAGGGGGTTTGACAACCGCAGTATGTGAAGAATAAAGAGCATGTATAGCTTGGAGGAATAGAGCCAAAAAGCTTTATATGTCCAAAGAAGCAAAAAAAAACTTCTATTTCAGTTGATCAAACGCCTTATCGTCATTGAGACTAAGTAAAAGACCATACAGGTTGCATCTGTTAAGTCTCTGTAAGGTTGAATTGGAACCCCCATTTGTATAGGATCTGATTGTCTCTCAGAGTGGTTAAAAGAGGGAGAAACAAGTTATGTTTCTGGGGTGTGACCAAGGAAAGGTCAGGGAGAATCTGAAGATGGGCTCCATCAGATTCAATGACTCGCTGCTTCCTGGCATGAAGTATTATTTTTTCCTTGAACCTGTAATCCGTTACACAACATTTGAGGATGTTGTGGATCTTTTCGGGCTCTCTCCAGTTTGATCACACGGGCTGTTGGTGCATCCATTCTATTGTTAAAGATAGTCTGCAGGATCTTTGGAAGATTTTCTTCAGCTGCTTGTTCAAGGAGTCCTCGGACCCTAATGTTATCACTGCAACTCCTAATGTCCAGGTCGTCCAGATGTTTTTGATAGCCAAAGATGGCGTTGTGTTGTGAAATGACTGTGGATTGCAGTTGGGACACATAGGTCCGAGTTAAATCATTATCTTCCTCTAGTGTTTCAACCTTATAAGTCTGGGCAAATTGATATACATAAGGGGTTGCTTCTATGCCATGTTCATCCCCATCAAAAAAGTACTGGGATTGTCTCCATGTAGTTATCTGTTTTTGGCCCTCTGCTCTTTTGGTAAAGAGTGATGTCACAGTGGTGTCTGGGACACTGAACGAACCTGCTGAGATGTGTCGTCCCAGGATCGCGGGTCAGCTGAAGGAAGAAGGTTCTGGGCCTTCACACGCATCAGCCCTCTGTTTTCACAATTCGGCGATCTGTAGATTTGGCGAGCTTCCTCCATCACTGCAGGTTTCACGGTACTATCCTCCAGGTCCCACGATGATGTGAGCAGCGCCATTACCATATGTGTGGCACCCGCATCTGTTTGCAGTTAGGCGTCCAGCGGTCTATATTGCTGTTCATATATTGTTTTGTTCGCACAGATACATTTATTGTATATAAAATTTGGGATATTTTTCTGTAAATTTTTGAATAGTCCATTCATTGGCTATTATATGGAAGTGATGTAAAGTGGGTGTGCCTATTTGACTATTTCAATTCTGAGCTATTTTTTCGTTAGTATACTGCTTCAAAAAGAGTTCAGGAAAAGCCGAAATGAGTCATGAATGTATGATGCTTGATTGGATTTAAATAGGTTGTCCACTACTTTAACATTAATGACCTATCCATAAGATAGGTCATCAATGCCTGATCGGTGGGGGTGCGACACCCGACAGCCCTGCCGATCAGCTGTTCCAGGTGTTGGCTGCAAGTGAAACTGCTCAGTTATAGAGCTGTACAACTCAGCAGGCAGAATAGCAGCTGCTGCAATGTACTGCACATCCGCCCCCTATTTATTTGAATAGGGGGGCAGATATGCAGTACCTGACCGCGGCCACTATACAGTCCACAAAGCTGTGCTGAGCACCTCCAGCCAACACCAGGAACAGCTGAGCGGTGGGAGCACCGGGTGTCGCACACCCATTGATCAGATATTGATAACCTATCCTAAGAGCCATCAATGTTAAAGTAGTGGATAATTTATTTAATAAATCTACATCTTTAACGAGTAACAGCTAGCCTTTTTTTATACACAGGTGCTTCTCACAAATTTAGAATATCATCAAAAAGTTCATTTATTTCAGTTCTTCAATACAAAAGGTTAAACTCATATATTACAGAGTCATTGCAAATAGAGTGATCTATTTCAAGTGTTTATTTCTGTTAATGTTGATGATTATGGCTTACAGCCAATGAAAAACCAAAAGTCATTATCTCAGTAAATTAGAACACTTTATAACACCAGCTTGAAAAATAATTTTAAAATTTGAAATGTTGGCCTACTGAAATGTATGTTCAGTAAATGCACTCAATACTTGGCCGGGGCTTCTTTGGCATTAATTACTGCATCAATATGGCGTGGCATGGAGGTGATCAGCCTGTGGCACTGCTGGGGTGTTATTGAAGCCAATGTTGCTTTGATAGCAGCTTTCAGCTCGTCTGCATTGTTGGGTCTGGTGTCTCTCATCTTCCTCTTGACAATACCCCATAGATTCTCTATGGGGTTAAGGTCAGGCGAGTTTGCTGCCAATCAAGCACAGTGATACTATTGTTTTTAAACCAGGCATTAGTACTTTTGGCAGTGTGGACAAGTGCCAAGTTCTGCTGGAGAATGAAATTTCCATCTCCAAAATGCTTGTCAGCAGAGGGAAGCATGAAATGCTCTAAAATTTCCTGGTAGATGGCTGCGCTGACTTTGGTCTTGATAAAACACAGTGGACTAACATTAGCAGATGACATGGCTCCCCAAACCATCACTGATTGTGGAAACTTCACACTAGACCTCAAGCAGCTTGGATTGTGGCCTCTCCCTTCTTCCTCCAGACTCTGGGACCTTGATTTCCAATAAAAAGCAAAATTTACTTTCATCTGAAAACAACACCTTGGACCACTGAGCTACAGTCCAGATCTTTTTCTCCTTGGCCCAGCTAAGATGGATGCTTCTGGCATTGTCTGTTGGTCATGAGTGGCTTGACACAAGTAATGCAACACTTGTAGCCCATGTCCTGGATACGTCTGTGTGTGGTGGCTCTTGAAGCAATGACTCCAGCAGCAGTCCACTCCTTGTGAATCTCCCCCAAATTTTTGAATGGTCTTTTCTTATCAGTCATTTCAAGGCTGGGGTTATCCCAGTTGCTTGTGCACCTTTTTCTACCACATTTTTTCCTTCCACTCAACTTTCCATTAATATGCTTGGATACAGCACTCTGTGAACAGCCAGCTTCTTTAGGAATGACCTTTTGTGACTTACCCTGATTGTGGAGTGTGTCAATGGCTGCCTTCTGGACATCTGTCTGGTAAGCAGTCTTCCCCATGATTGTGGAGCCTACTGATACAGACTAAAGGTACTGTCACACTTAGCGATGTACCAGCGATCCCGACCAGCGATATGATGTGGTCAGGATCGCTGGTGCATCGCTAAGTGGTCGCTAGTGAGCTGCCACACAGGCAGATCTCACTAGCGACATCGCTGGAGACCGGGGTCGCTACTTACCTGTCACACCAGGCGATCCTGCGTCCTCCCTCCCGGCTCCACGCGTCGCTCATCGTCACAGCAGGAAGCGCCGCAGGAAGCAGACGACGAGAAGCGGTCCTGGATGTTCTCGCGTGATCAGCGATAACCAGAGGGGGAGCCGGTCGTAGGTAAGTATCAGACACAGAGATATCGCTAGCAATATCGCTATAACGTCACAAGTTATAGCGATATTGCTAGCGATATCTCTTAGTGTGACATGCCCTTAAGGGACCTTTTTAAATGCTTAGGAAGCCTTTGCAGGAGTTTTTTGTTAATTATTCTAATTTACTGAGATAATGACTTTTGGGTTTTCATTGGCTGTAAGCCATTATCTTCAACATTAACAGAAATAAACACATGAAATAGATCACTCTGTGTGTAATGACTTTATATAATATGAGTTTCACTTTTTGTATTGAAGAACTGAAATAAATTTACTTTTTTGATGATATTCTAATTTTGTGAGAAGCACCTGTATATGCATTTGGGAAGCCAGGCCCAGATATTTGCACCATTCCAGTGCACAGTATAAGTGCAGACTGGATTCCATAATTCCACGTAATATAAATGTTTGTGTTGAGAAACTCCTGCAAAACGGTCCATGCATCATCATGATTAATAACATTTATAGGTAATTTGTATGAGTGTATCTCCTAGAACTCTAACTAATCACTAGGAGAAAGAGACAGCAGCAACTCGTGGAATTTCACAGGCGCTTCAGGTACTGAACATCCACAAGGCAAGTAAATTCTCTCGAAATAACTTTGGTGTCAATTTTGCTGCAAACATGAGTTGCTTGCAGAATTGGTGCCGTTATTATTGTAATTTTGCCATAGATTTCACATTATGCATTACAAAGGGTGAAAATCCCAGAGAAAAAAAATGATTTTTAAGAACAGAAAACTCCCTTTAGGGTGAATTCCCATGTTGCAGAAATTTCTATAATTGAAAATTGGTTCCATAAAACTGAATGTGGTTGTTTTAAATAAATGGGACAATGGCAAAACTATCCACCACTGAAACTGCCTTGAGTGATTGATCAATGTATGAATAAACCATTAAGGAGAAATAAACAGATTACTCTAATGGCTCGTGCAGACAACAGTATTATCGGTCCGATTGTGATCTGACAAAACATCGGACCAATGTTAGATGTTAGATCGTACGTGGCCATGCAGGTCAATAAGCGCGTAGAAACCATTGAACTGCACTTGGATGACTGCTAAAAATAATAAATGAATAAAACCAGTAAAATACAAGTGAGTGGGGAGTAAATATGATGCAGAAAAAAAATCAATGGAAACACGATACACAAATCAATTGCATAGATGAATCATACCACTTTCTGTTCCTGACAGTACAGAGATGATGGAAAAAAAAAACAACCTAGGTAGTTTACTAAATGGCCATTGGAGAAATACTGTATATACAAGGCTAATAAATAGATATATTCATTGCAATATTGAGTACAATAATCCATTGTTAAAAATGTCAGTTGACGGGGGCGTGGCCTGAGCTGACGATGGTGTAACACGCACGGCTCAGGATCTCTGAGGAGGCATCTCCTAAAGCGAAAAAAAAGCAAAAGAAAATCGCTCTCTTCGATAACCCACGGAAGGATTGTTTTCTCGTTACTCAGAGGTACATTCTGATACCCCTTGTCTGAGCTTTGGACATTAAAAAAGATATTTTTGAAATCTGAGGCCTTTTCCCGCCATTTTACTGCAAGGTGACACCATTTTGAACCGAGAGTGAAAAAATCCTTTCCCTGCTCCCTCCATTACCCACCGGCTGTCCTTGTCCTCAGAAAAAGTATCTCCACGCTTGTCTACCACATTGTAAAGATTTTTTATTGTCTTTTGGAGATTTTTTTTTACAAAAATCCTGTCATATACCAGCTGATTGGCGGAAGGATACAAAATAGTCCCCACCCTGTGCCTAATCTGACAGGATTTCTCTCGTTGCATAATTAAAAGACATTGACTTTTTTTTTTTGGAATCTCCTCTTGTCTGTTTTAGACCCTTTGGAAGTCCCAGGGTGTCCTAATTTAGCTATATTCCCCTGCTTTGTGAGAGGCTGCGGGAGCTATAATGGCTGCGGAGGGATCTCTTTCATCTCAACGTCCTATCTCAAGTACGCCATTTTTCCTGTCATAACAGATCTGTGAGGCGGAAGGACACAAAATAGTCTGTGATTTGTGCCTATTTCTATGTCACCTCCACTCCCCACCGCTCCTGTGCAGCTCCACTGGGGTGATCTGCCTTTCTTCAGAGGTGCCGTGTATCAGCTGCCGGCTCCCCTGTTGCATATTTTATGAGCAGGGACTGACGTCACTGAGCCCTGTGAGAAGACTAGCCGCCTGTCACGGCTGCATTTAACCCCACAATCAAATCTGAAATCAGCTCAGCCTTACAAAATTATTTTAGTGAAAACGAATCAAACCTCCTCAATCCATTTACCTATTGGAATGCTCACAAAGCGGTGTTGAGGGGAGTCTTGATTTACATTTCCTCCAGACAAAAAAAAATTAATAGGGATAATATCCTTACCCTACAACAGTCTATTAAATCTAAAGAAGAGGAACTATGTCTATCCTCTGTTTCCTCTAACAAACAAGCTGTATTATCAGAACTTACTGATCTCAGGTTGCAGTTAAGGAAAATCATATTCAATTTTTACGACTCCGCTATTAGATCAGCAAAATGCAAACATTACTTATCTATAAATCGCCCTTCAAAATACATGTCAAACAGAATTACGAATATACGGAAACGGAATAGAATTGACAGTATAACTTCCTCTAATGGTACATCCCTGGTCCACCCTAAAGATATTGTAGGAGCTTTTGCCAATTATTACAAAAATCTGTACAATATCAACCAAGACAACCACAATATGCAGCCATCTACCTCAGAGATTGGATCATTTCTTTCCAGCATGAACCTTCCAAAGCTTAACCCTGAAGACTTATCATTTTTGTCTTCTCCCTTCAGTGAACAAGAAGTCCTAGATACCATAAACAAACTTAAAACATTCAAATCACCTGGCCCAGACAGGTTTAGTAATGATTATTTCAAGTCTTTTAGTAATATATTAACCCCCCACCTTGTCAAAGTATTTAACTCAGCTTTCCAAACAGGTCAATTTCCTAAAGAGATGCTGGAAGCGACAATTATCGTAATCCCAAAACCAAATTCTGACACTAGCCAAATTTTTAATTATAGACATATATCCCTCATCAATACAGACGTAAAAATTTATTCAAAGATCCTGGCCAAAAGACTAAATCAATTCCTCCTGAGTTTAATTTCCAATGATCAGATAGGCTTCATCAAAGGAAGACAATCCATAGATGGTACGAGAAGACTCATTAACATAATTAAGCTTATTTCCTCGAACAAACTCAGGGCCATTGCTTTCTCTCTTGATGCTGAGAAAGCGTTCGACCGCCTTAATTGGTCATATCTCGAAGCAACTCTCAAAAAATTTGGAATGGCTTCTCAGATCACGAAAGGTATTATGGCTTTGTACTCCGGCCCTGGTGCGAGGGTTTATTCCAACAATCATCTTTCCTCTATGTTTAATATAGCTAATGGGACCAGACAGGGTTGCCCATTGTCACCATTGCTTTTTGCATTAGCTATTGAACCTCTGGCCCAACTAATCAGGAACAGCACAAAGATCTCAGGAATCAAAACTTTGCACAGAGATTTTAAAATAGCGTTGTATGCAGATGATATTATTCTTACCCACACAGATCCAAGCAACTCTATCTCTGCCTTACAAACCTTAATCCAGACTTTTGCTAAAATCTCTTATTTTAAAATAAACTTCTCAAAATCCAAAATACTTGGCTTTAACCTAGGATCAGACCAAGAGGAAATTGAGGGCCTCTCACCTTGGGGGTGGGCCACTGATGGGCTGACATATCTAGGCCTAAAATTCGGCAAAAATGTAAACTCTCTAATAAAAATAAACTTATAGCTGCTTACTAAAAAGCTTTTTAATGAATTCCGTACATCTAGAGATGATGGGCTTTCTTGGTAGGGAAGAATCATGATGGTCAAGTCGTATATTTTCCCAAAAATCCTATACCTACTTCGCTCACTGCCTTTAAAAATACCCACTTCCTCTCTCACAAACCTTCAAGCCTCATTAAACTCCTTTATATGGAATAACAAAAGACCCAGAATAGCAAAAAATATTCTATACAACCATAAATCTTATGGTGGAGCTGGTTCCCCAAATATTACGGCCTATTACATTGCAAATTTAGTCAAACAAAGCTCATACTGGTGGCCTCATGATACGACACCAGCTTGGCATGAACTAGAACTGTGCTTTAATAATTATAAACCTCTTCACCTACTAATTGTGAACCAACTCCTCCATAAAAAATTCATTACAAATTCTCATCCGATTTTTCAAGCTATTTCTGAAGCTTGGAAAAAATTTTCTTTTCCAAAAAGAGACTCTAACAAAGAAGTCACAATAAAAAATCTGGCTCTATCAGTTATCTTTCAAGCGTCTAATCAGACCATTGACCCCATTTGGTCTGAACTTGGACTTAAAAAAAATTAAAGATTTATACGATGGCGTTAATTGTACACCTTACAATAAACTCAAGGAAAGATTTAAATCTACTACCCCTGCTTTATTACAATATGTTATCCTCAAAGACAGACATAATTCATGAGTTCCTTACTATCTACCCGAGACTCTCTGAACCAGCAGTTAACCTTATTTGTAGTATAGATCATAATATTTTTTGGAGTTTTGAATACACGTACAAATGGTGTAACAATAGCTTTGAAGCGGTAAAGACTCAAAATATTGTCAAATGAGAAACCGAATTGCACACGACAATTGACCCTTCTGACCTTGAACATGTACCCTCTCGTATGCCTCTTTCATTTCCTTATCACTACAAGAGACCCACTTCAAGCTTTTAACGAGATGGTATTATACCCCCGTTAAGGGCCTGTCACACTAAGCGATATCGCTAGCAATATTGCTATAACGTCACTGGTTTTGTGACATTATAGCGATATTGCTAGCGATATCGTTATGTCTGATACTTACCTCCGACCGCTCCCCCGCTGGTTATCGCTGATCACGCGAGAACGTCCTGAGCCGTTTCTTGTCGTCAGCTTCCTGCTGGGCTTCCTGCTGTGACGACGAGTGACTCGTGGACGCGGGCGGGAGGATGTCAGGATCGCCTCATCTGACAGGTAAGTAGCGACCCCCGACCCCTGCGATGTCGCTGGTGAGATCTGCCTGTGTGGCAGCTCACTAGCGACCACTTAGCGATATGCACCAATGATCCTGACCGCGTCATATCGCTGGTCGGGATCGCTGGTGCATCGCTAAGTGTGACAGTACCTTTAGACTTCATAGAATCAACCCTGACAATTCTCCGCTCTGTTGGAGGGGTTGTGGAAGGCCAGGAAATATCTTGCATATATTTTGGCAATGTCCCAAAATTGTTCCCTTTTGGAGAAAGATTTCTAACCTTATCAATTTTATCCTAGGAACACGACTTATTTTGTCTCCTCGTCTGGCCCTTCTTTCTCTGGACGCAGACAAAATTGATACTTCTAACAGGCTATTGATTATGCATATTTTACTAGTCTCCAAACATAGTATTGCCTTTCTTTGGAAAAACCCAAAACCCCCACAAATTAATGAAATTATAGACAAACTTAGCCTTCATCATTCTTTTGAATTGAAATTTGCGAATGTGCATAATCAATTTTCTAAATATTCTAGGAAATGGTCTAGATGGCTGGAGTTGTTCTCTTAAGTCTTCACCCAGAGTGCGCCTGCCTAAGGCCCCTTGTGTTTGGGTCTTTGGAACATATATATTAATATATTATATGCTTAAATACCTACCTTTGTAATAATTCACTGCATAATATGCTTCTGCATTAACTTGTTTAATTTTGTCTTCTTTATATTTGGACTTTATTGTCCTTCCTTTTTCCTTCTTTCCCTTTACATTTTTCCCTCCCCCCCCCTTTTCCCCATCTTTCCTCCCCCATCCTCCCCATTTATTGAAACTCAAATAAAACATTTGGAAAACAAAAATGTCAGTGGACAAATAGTAAAGCTACCTACCTACACCACAACAATATTAAAGAGAATCTTTCACCCCTTTGTATGTACCTAACTTATTAATATGGGCATACATTTTCTAGGATACTTAAAACAGTCATAACTGTGCCTCATATCTGCAGTCTTCTGCAGAAATCATCTTTTAATCCTTTATGTTAGAGCGTTCTTCCAGGCTCTGGGGCATGTGGTGCCTGAAAGAGAACTTTGCCTCCGATCTTCACTTGCGCACCTGTCACCTCCTATCTGTATGCCCATATTATTATTATTATATATATATTATTATATAGCGCGACATTTATTCCATGTAACTTTACATGTGAAAAGGATACCACATAATATAAAAACATGTGCAATATTCTGAAGAAAATGAGTCACCAATGAGTCATCAACTGGTACAGGAGGATAGAGGACCCTGCCCGCGAGGGCTCACAGTCTAAAAGGGATGGGGGAGGATACAGTAGGTGAGGGGAGAGCTGGTCAAGCAGCAGTGTGATGGAACAAGGGTTACTGTAGGTACATCCAAGGGGGTGACAGATTAGCCTATGGCTTTGTTTGCATACTGTGTGAGTTTCTTTATATTCAGCATTGCTATGTATTTTCCATATGTATGTCACTGAAAAGGAAATTGTTTCACAAACATTAATCTCCGAATTCAGATATTCATTGTCAGGAAATACAAGATGCTGTACATATGTGAAGACATAAAGAAGAAGAAAAGCTCAAATACTATTGTGAAGCGACAAGTCTATTCTCTGGGTCCCTACTCTTTCACAGGACTCTCTCCTCTCTACCTTTTTTTTCTGTTACTCAAATGTTATTGTGCAGATTTTGGTGGATCCCAGAGCAAACACTTTTGTTCACCTTTTAATGCCCATAAAGGAATATAGACTTACAAAAGAGGTCCCTGGGTTGTATCCATGGAGTGGCTTCTGGCCGGAGGTGCGAGACCAGTGCAAGTATGGTCAAGGAAAGCGGGATTAGTATCAGGTGGGACAAAACCAGATACAGAAACATTAGATAAAACCAAAGTCAGTAGGAAACTAGGGTTGGATATTAAGGGGTCAATCAAGAGTGGATTCCAACAAGCCGGGGTCAGAATCATGAGGAATTAACGATAAGACAAAGTTAGGATAAAGCCGGGTCAGTAGCAAGATATCCATTAGAATAGCACCAGAGCTGTCTGAGTTAACTGAACTAAGAACAAGGAACCCCCACGATGCTGCAATGTTGCCTACAGATACTGATTATTGTATGGCTCTACAAGCCTTGGCTAAATAAACTGCTTTCTATTAATGCCAAATATTTCATATTTGACTCAACAGTCCAGAGCCTCTTTTACCATTTCCTGCACCCCAGTTCCTATGTTTTTGGGCATATTTGAGCTCGCTTTGCCTTGTTTCCATGTTGAAGGTGTAGCTTTTTAGCTACAATTGTTCCATGAAAATCAGTTAAGTGTGTTTAGCTGGTTCCCACTGGTCGGGCATCTTCTGCTTTTGAAGCGAAGTAAGCATGATGTGTCTTTCATCCGCTGCACTAAGTTTCCTTGGCCAATTACTGCATCTACAGTCCTCAACATTGAAACAACTTGAGCAGCACATCCATTAGCTTTGAAATCTTTGCCTGGGAGAGACCTTGTGTCTTGTTGCTGTGCTCAGTCTTGCAATGGTGTGTGGCCTGTGGCATGAAACTGTTTTCCACAACCTCACCTCTGGAAAATGATGAAAGGTGGGTGTTGGAAATCAGGAACCACTCAGGACAGATAAGAAAAGTTGATTTATTCAACATGCAACACATTTCAGGGACAATCCGTTATTTTATCAGGCTATTACAAAATGTATATCACGCTCAGTGCTTTAAAGAAACAGGCACTAACGTGACTGGAGAAAATTTTGAGGTTTGCCAATATCTGACTTGTGGCATCTCATTCGATGTCCACCTATTGGAATGTGGGTGCAGTCACCAATATGTGGGACACACCACGCAGCAGGTTCACAGCAGAATGAACGGCCACAGGCACAACATTGAAAATGGAGTAACCAACCTGTTGAGGCATTTCCTAATGTATCACCAAAATAGGTCTGATAATTTACGTTTGACAATTCTTGAACATATAACGGATACCGGAGACCAGTCCGAATCAGATACAGAGGGGGAATAACAGAGAGTCCATCTGGATATATAACTTGGCTACTTTGCATCCAGAAGGTCTGAGCATTAGTATTGAGCACATCGATGTCATGATCTGACAGTTTTAAATTGCACTGGGTGAACTTTTTTTACTTTGGAATGTTCCAAGGTGTCTTGACTGTCCCCGGTGGTGGTTAGTGGTATTGCACTTTAGGTTTTTGTGCACTTAATTATGGATCAGGTGTGACACCCTATAAAGGTGTGCTAGGGGTGTGCAATCACTGCCTGTGATATTGTGAGTTTGTTTTCACTTTGAGTTGGAGAGCCTGGAGGAAGGATGGAGCTGGTCAGGAGTCCTGCACAGCTTAGCCAGGGGGGACGTGTTTCAGCTATGGTGTCTGGACGAAGGGCTGGCATGGCGTGGTGGGGTCGCAGTGATGGTGTCAGCAGGAAGTGTCTGCATGGACTGGTGGACTGGCTACTATGGAGAGTGGCACTCACCATGTGGGACTTGGCTGCTGAGCTGGACTCAAGCATGCTTGACTTCGTGGCAGAAGCTGAACTCATCCTTGGGACTCTGTTACTAAGCTGCAGCAACTGGTGGTGGACTCTGCTCCTAGGCAGCACTATGGTACAGGATCCTGTTATGGTGATGGATCCGGGTGGAGGAGAAGACGCACGCAGGTGGTGGGCTCTGTTGCTAGGAGCGCACGCAACAGAGCAAAGCTAAGTGGTGTTTCCCCTGTATTGTCTCTTTCCTCATGTGTGTTATTAGTGCAGTGGTGGGATTAGTCTCCGCACCGACCTATTCCCTAGTGAGGGTTTAGGGTTAGGGCGAGCTAGGGCGTAGAGGTACGCGTGCGGCGCCCGGTGCGAAACCGGCATAGGGAACGTTAGGAGTGCAGGGACCCTGGCTCAGGGGAGCTCAGGAGGTCTCCAATTCCCTTTTCCCTATCGCAGGGCCCACCACTGTTAATGTTTCCCAGGTCCCCCTTATTATTTAAATTCGCCGTACTGGAGGCGGGGTTTCCAGATTTTATGTATAACGTGTAATTCCCAAATTCGCCAGGTGGAGGCGGCGTATCCACCTGCACGTTTTATTATTTAAATGCGCCCCTCTGGAGGCGGTGTTTCCAGGGTCACGTGTGTTATGGGTTCGCCTTACGGAAACATCTGCGTCCAGACACACGTGACCATGACAATCGATTGATTGAACATCATGTAACTTGGCTAGATGAGGTTCTGATTAATAATAGTATTACATTTATGGGTTCTGTCTATAAACACAAATAAATCCTGCCAAATGATTTTTGATACAGATCTAGTGGAGCCGCCCAGGGGGATGGGATCCTAGGAGTACTTGAATTGTACCAACTTATTATTATTATTTATTATTATTTTATCCTCTTTCTAACAATTAATGATTAGAATGTTATTGATTATTAATATTGTTTTGTCTTATATGATTTGTAATCATGTAAATTTTATGAATATTCATGATTTTTAATGCCTGTATGCAATTATTTATCAACCAATCACGTCAGTGCCTGTTTCTTTAAAGCACTGAGCGTGGTATACATTTTGTTAATGCCTGATGAAGGGTGAAGGGTACAATATGGAAAGCAGAACAAAAAAACAGTTTTCAAAAAGAACTAAATACATCTCTGAACTTTGTGCAAAAAATTGGACTGGCATCTTTAAAAGGATAGATCAGACATTACAAGGTTGATCGTCCCTGAAATTCGTTGTGTGCTGATCGTCTCTGAAATGCGTTGTGTGTTGATCGTCCCTGAAATGCGTTGTGTGCTGAGCACATCGACTTTTCATATCTGACCTGACAAGAGCATGGCGCCTTGTGGATCTTCACCGCCTACCTTTCTTCATTTTTCACTGCAGGACGCCAGGAGTGGGCGGAACGATTTCCCGGACTGCCATCATTCACAACTTGGCTTCAGTGTTGTGCCTGGCATGCACAACTACCAGAGGTAAGTTGAACACCTCTCCCCCACTGCATATGTGTTGTGACATTCTTCCCATGGAGCTCTTTCTCACTTGGTTTACTTTTACACCCTCACCTTTGATGTGGAGTTTGGCTGTTCCTTATCCAGTTTTTAGCCTCCTACACAGCTGTTTCTGTTTAAGTTAATGAGCTTGTTTCATATGGAAATGTAGATCATTATCACCTGTTTGGTGAGACAGGATGATAATCCTACACAATCCCTGATTTTGTGCAAGTGTTCCTAGAAGAATTGATGCTGTTTTGAATACAAACAGCGATCACATCAAATATTGATTTGATTTAGATTTCGCTTTTGTTCTCTTACTTTGCATTTTACTGTTAAAAATAAACTACTAATACTTCTGTCTTTGAAAGCATTGCTATTTTGCAGCAATTTTTCCCCACCTGCCTAAGAAAAATTATGGAAAGTTTAAAGGAGAAATGTTACGGAGATGACTTGGGAGGTTATCACTACAGAAGAATACAGATTAATAATCAAGATTAGGACAAGAAAAACAAATAGGGGAAAGCCAATATAAGCTTATTATGGAGGATGACTTGCTGACCAACATAAAACACGAGATAGCTGCTAAAGGCATGTGGGATGCGCTTCAAAAACTGCATGAGAGATCCAGTCTAAATTCCTAGTTACTCCTGTTATGGAATGTGTATGAAATTAAACTGCAAAGGAGATACAGGAGCGCATACATACAATGCTGAACAGAAACTGAAATCAGTGGGTGAGGATATAAAAGACAACTATGTTGCTGTCATTTTGCGATGCAGTTTGCTTTAGGTAACACCTGCAAAGGGAACTTTTAAAGCAGCTACCGGTATACTGGAGCTTACAGACACTAAGAAGAGTTTTGCAGCTGCTGTTAAAAAGGGACCTACAGACATTAACCATTTTTCCCCTGAGCGGCAATGGACTACACTTCCCAGGAACCCTTGTTTCAGTCAGATGACACGGCCTGGAAGGATATAAGGAGAGAGAGTGGATTGGAGGAGGAGGGACTTCCTGGGAGAGACGGAGCGGTGTGCATTCCTCAATGCTGCAGAGTGTGGCAGCCCTCGCTGAGATATCCGCGCTGCTGGAGAGAGAGCGGTTCTGTCAACCTTTGAGGCAATTAACATCAAAGACCCGGAGAGTTCTGACGGCACTCCCACTGCTATAAAGGCCTAAATCCTGCCGCCCCCAGCTGGTGTCCAGAGGACCCCCCGACCGTTTGAGACACACAGTGAGTGCCCTTCTGAGACTTGTGGTTCTACCAGAGCTATTTACAGTGAGTACACTAGAACCCAGACTATTGACAGAAATATTCATCTAAGTGCACCAACGGTTCTAATTTGCGTGCCAACATCCGCGGCAACTGGGCCCCAACGTTTGGACTGAGTTAATACAAAAGAGGGGGAACCTGCTACGTTATATTTGCAGGGTCGGAGTAGAAGTAGACTGTGATTTGTATATGACTTTTATAGAGCACCGTTACTTGTATTGTATGTTATTCCTTTAAACCCACCTCAATTCTACTGCATAACAATAAACCTGTTAAACGGTTTTAATCCTGTTCCCTGAGTGTGTGTACTGAGCTGTGGCAGGGGTTTCCCGAATCAGCCCCTGGCAGAAGATACCTGTCCTTCTGCAGTCCCAGAGAGAGAGCTCCAATCAAGATTCGGGTGGAGGAACAGTGCCCTAGAGAGGTGAGACCCCCCATAACCCCCAGTGTACCGTGGTAGCCCTAAAGGGGTGTTACAGTGGAGGCACTGCTGAGATCCCAGAACTAACACAGGAGTATTTACTATGGAGACTTTAACAGAGCAAGAAGTGTATTTGTGGTGCAAAGAGGTGGATGTTACAGCTAAACAAAGCATTGCAGTGAGTGGTGAGCTCCGTGATGCGTCTGATGAAGAGATACTGAAAATAGTTAACCGGCTCACTGAACTTGCCCACCCTAAAGTGGTTGACTGCAGGAAGGAAAAGGGGGGACAGTTACCCACAGCCCTGATCTCAACCGGGCAGATCTTGAGGAAAGAATATTTCCCATCCATGATAGCCGTGCCCCCAGAGTATGGTCGACAATGGAAGATCACTTGGCCTACTGAGTCCGAAGTGGAGACCTGGCAACAGGAATCAACCACTCAGCCTAGAAAGACTAGTGTAGGTCTGCCCCCTACTCCACTTAAAGCCAGTCAGGAAGAGACAGCGGCCCCTGCTGATGTGCTTATGACAGCTATGGAAAAGTTAGTCAGTCAGTTTGCAAAGATGCAGCCAGAAGGGAACTACCGTAGTCTTAAGAACTTTCTCGGGTGCCCTCCCCACCCCTGCTGGAGAAGAAGGATATGATACTTGGAGGGATATCACTTTACTGTGCTTAGAAGAGTGGCAGTGCACTGATGCCGTAAAGAAGCCGAGAATAGTAGAAAGTTTGAGGGGTACTGCTATGGAAGTGGTGCAGGCTGCTTGGTGGAGCAAGCCACAAGCAACTTATCAAGATTATATGAGTGCTTCAGAAGATGCTTTTGGATTCCCTGAAGATGCTACTGATCTTCCCTATAAACTCCGTACCACCTACCAACTGCCAGATGAGAAGATGTCCGACTACCTATACCGACTAGACAAGCTGGTTCATAGAATAGTATCTAAAGGTGGAGTCAGCCCTAAAGAAGTTGATCAGTGTCGTCTGGAACAAGTACTCAGAGGACCTCTCACGCATGATCCAATTGCCCAGGTCTTGTGATAGAGAGAAGATTCCTGGTTCTTTTCATGAGCTGCTTAAGGAAGTTCGCAAGGAGGAGGTTATTTTGGCCGCAAGAGAGAAGACATCCCCTCGGGTGACTACTGTTGCCCTGAAGCCAGCAGCCGACTGCCGAGAGATGGAACTGTTGAAAGTCATTGAGAAACAGGGGGAGCAGATTACACAATTGTTAAGTGCCCAGGCCAAGACAATATAGCGGCTACAAAGTTCTGCGGAGATAGCCGAGAAGCAAACCCTGGTTTCAGGAAGTGAGAATGATGACCTCTGTAGAGTAAAGAGTAGGAAACCAGAAAGGTGCTTTGTCTGTGGGAGTCCAGGCCATATAGCTCGTCAGTATCCGAAGAGGTGGAGCTCAAAGAACTCTTCACATCTTCCCCATCACACTCAGAGGCAGTCGGGAAACAGGAAAGGGGGCCAGTAGAACCCCATACTGCGCCCCCATCAGCAGCTAAGACCTACTCTACCACCCCATCCAATAGTGCTTCATCGAAAACACTGCCTGAAGGTTTTGTGGGACCAGCCCCACATGTCCCTGCATATATCAATGGTCAACCTTGTACAGTATTGCTGGAGAGAGGGTCTCAAGTGTCCATCATCTTCGAAGGATGGTATAAAAGATATTTATCAAACGTGCCTCTGAAACCGTTATCTGGACTCGTGGTGTGGGGACTGAGTAAGCACAGCTACCCCTACAGAGGGTACATGTCCGTGACACTACGATTCCCAAAGACTGTTGTTGGAGTGGATAAAAAGATTCCCATCATAGCGTTAATCTGCCCGGAGGCAGAGGCAGATGAGGGACCAACACCTGTCATAGTGGGAACAAATGCTAACATCTTCCGTATGTTAGCTCAGTGGTGTCGGGAAGTTGGGGGAGAAAATTACTCGCAGACCCTATCTATCCACCGAGTCTGTTTGGAAGCCTATGTGAGAATGGAGGAGGAGAAGAGGGAACTACAGCCTGAAAGCTTTGACCCTTGTTTTGAAGGAAGTGAGCTGAAAGGAGAAGAAAGGAGGCTGGTCATCGATGGCATGATGATGCGGGGGGGAGTTTTCTCTTTGGGTGAATGGGACATGGGCCTCACCCAAGGAGTAGAGCATCGCATTCGGTTGAAAGATCAAAAGCCTTTCCGAGAGAGATCCCGAAGATTGGCCCCGGCGGATATCGAAGGTGTCAGGCAGCATCTACGTGGTATGTTAGACGCAGGAGTCATCATAGAGTCTAGTAGCCCCTATGCTTCCCCTATCATGATAGCTCGGAAAAAAAAGAAGCTATTCGGATGTGTGTGGATTATCGTACCTTGAACAAACGTACGGTCCCTGACCAGTACACTGTGCCCCGAATCGATGAAGCTTTGGATTGTCTGCAAGGGAACCAATGGTTTTCTGTGCTAGATCTCTGGAGTGGCTACTATCAGATACCCATGTCAAAAGAAGATCAAGAGAAGACCGCTTTTATCTGCCCCATTGGTTTCTTCGAGTTTCAGAGACTGCCTTAAGGACTGAAAGGTGCTCCGGCCACTTTTCAGATATGTATGGACAAAGTAGTGGAGGACATGCACTTACGTGGGGTCCTGGTTTATCTAGATGATCTTATTGTTTTTGGGAAGACTCTGGAAGAACACAACCAGCGGTTGTTCAAGGTGCTGGATCGGTTGAAGGAGGCTGGGTTGAAGTTGTCTCTTGACAAGTGCCGGATTTGCCAGATGACTGTGAAATATGTGGGGCATATATTCAGCAAAGAAGGAATTTCCACCGATCCCGCCAAAGTGGAGGCCATTGTAAACTGGCCTAAGCCCACCAAACTGAAGGAGCTTAGGTCCTTTTTAGGATTTTGTGGATATTACCAAAGATTTGTACCCCAGTACTCTCGGATTGCGAAGCCGTTAACTGCCCTTACCCAAGGGTATCCCCCTTCCGGGAGGACAGCCCACTCCTCAAAGTCAAGAAAGAGGGTCTACTTCCGAGTTAATGAACTTTTTGGGGAAAGATGGACACCTTTATGCGATGAGGCATTCGAGAACCTGAAGTCATGTTAGACCCAAACTCCAGTGTTGGCCTATGCAGACCCCAGTAAACTATGTGTTACATGTAGATGCTTCTCTCGATGAACTAGGAGGGGTTCTCTACCAGGACCATGATGGCTGTCTGCGTCCCGTTTACTACATTAGTTGAGGTTTGACTCCCAGTGAATGCAACTACCCAGCTCACAAACTGGAGTTTCTGGCTCTGAAATGGGCTGTAGTGGACACGCTGCATGACTACCTCTATGGGGTACACTTCGTGGTTCATACCGACAACAATCCATTAACCTACGTGAGAACCACAGCAAAACTGGATGCCAGGGGGTACCGGTGGCTTGCCGCACTCTCTATGTACGATTTCAGCTTAAAATATCGACCAAGGATCAGTAACATTGATGCGGACACCCTCTCTCACCTGCCTAGGGAACTCTCAATTGAGGAAGAAGAGGGAGGATGGATAGAGGTCCCCGCCTCTCAGGTGAAGACTCTGTGCCATAGACATCAAACTAATGCCCTCCCTATGCAGTGCTGTGCTAAACTCTTGGGAGCATCCAGTGAAGCGCTCCCGTTGTTGTACTGCCGAGTGACAAATGTAACCCCAGACTCTCTTCCTCAACTGACTCTTAATCAAGTTAGAAAGGTACAGCAGGAGGATCAGTCGGTGCGGGTAGTCCGATGGTGGGTTAAGAGGGACTGGAGGCCCGAAAAGAATGCATTAAGAACACAGGAGTCTGTCCTGCTGACTCGGCAGCTAGAGTCGCTAGTAGTAAGAAACAGACTACTATACCAGGAGGCAAAGCGCCAGAAGGGAGGAGTCCGTAGACAGCTGGTGTTACCCACCCGATTTCGGAGGATGGTCATGAAGTCCCTGCATGATGATCATGGACATCTTGGCATCGAGAAGACCACGGGTCTTGTGGCCGACCGATTTTACTGGCCTCGGATGGAAGCGGATATTGAAGAATACTGCAAATCATGCTCCCGGTGTGTGTTGAGAAAAACCTTGCCTTTGAGAACAGCCCCCCTTGTGAACATTACCAGTGATGGCCCACTTGAGCTAGTGTGCATTGATTTCCTCTCCATCGAGCCTGAAGAAAGCAATGTCAGTAATGTGTTAGTGGTCACTGACCATTTCACCCAATAAGCCCAAGCCTACCCCACTAAAGATCAAAGGGCAATTACTGTGGCAAAAACACTATGGGAGAAGTTCTTTGTACATTACGTGCTGCCAGCCCGCATCCATACCGATCAAGGAAGAGATTTTGAAAGTAGACTAATCAAGGAGCTATGCGCCATCTGTGGGATCAAGAAATCCAGAACCACCCCATATCACCCCCAAGGGGACCCTCAACCTGAGAGGTTCAACCGTACCCTTCTGAACATGTTAGGCACTTTGGATCCCAGGAAGAAGGGACACTGGAGCAGGCATGTGAGTCAGTTGGTTCATGCCTACAATTGCACCACAAATGAGTCAACTGGATACTCGCCTTATTTCCTCATGTTTGGAAGAAAAGCCCAGCTACCAGTGGATATTAGTTTTGGGACATCCTTTG
This sequence comes from Dendrobates tinctorius, assembly GCF_039654945.1. Taxonomy (NCBI): domain Eukaryota; kingdom Metazoa; phylum Chordata; class Amphibia; order Anura; family Dendrobatidae; genus Dendrobates; species Dendrobates tinctorius. The sequence continues at coordinate 2,758,023 of NW_027361752.1, read as the reverse complement.
ATGTGAAGACCTACTTAAAATATGTGTCCCAGCTACAAGAAGATTTGAAAAAAAGCTTACAGATTGGCAGAGCAGGCCTCTGGTTGGCCAGGGAGGCAAAATAAAACTTGCTATGACTGTAGACGTCGAGAACAAGTTTTACTGCCTGGAGATAGAGTCCTTATCAAACTTCTGGGCCTTCCTGGGAAGCACAAGCTTGCTGATCGGTGGTGTCCTGACCCCTATGTGGTGATGGAGAAGCTGCCCGGTGTCCCGGCCTACAAAGTAAAACCCGAGAAAGGGGACGGAGCTGTCAAAACCTATCATCAACACCATCTGTTGCCTGTGGGAAAAACATCCCTTTACCACCATTGCCAACCCAAGGAGGTCATACCACCCGTCCGTGCAATAGGAGAAGTCGTAGGTGGGAACAACCGCCCCAGCTTGGGGTTGCCTCAGGAGGAAGTGACAGCGATTCTGGGGATGAATGGGAAACCGACAGTCAATGGAGCTACAGGTGGACCGAGGACCCATGCCCCATAGGCGCGGGCCCTGTAAACCAGACTCCTGAAGTGGAAACACGGAAAAAGGACATTTGTCAGAAGGTTAGTGCATTCTGCCCAAAATTGGAGGAGAGTTCAGAAGATGGACATTTATTGAATGAAGAGATCCATCCGGAGGAGCCCGTTTTGGAGAGACAAGAGTCGGGGGCTGAGGAGGGGCCCCCTCGGTACACACTAGGCCACCCATGATGCTGACCTATGATAGAATGGGACATACCACTGAGGTCCCCAGGCTGATACACCCTAATTCAAATTGTGCTTGGCCTTGTTTCCTGGGATTTCCCATGTGTCCAGGTGGTGGTTTGTGTACATGTAAATTTGGTGTAAAGGCCCCTTTCCATTTAGCGATGCACCAGCGATCCCGACCACGATACGACCCGGTCAGGATCGCTGGTGCATCGCTAAATGGTCGCTAGTGAGCTGCCACACAGGCAGATCTCACAGCGATGCAGCAGCGATACAGCGGTCGTTACCTTTCAGACGCGGCGATCCTGACATCCTCCCGTCCGCGTCCATGCGTCGCTCGTCGGCGCCAGCAGGAAGCCCAGCAGGAAGAGCCCGACGGGAAATGGAGCTGCGCGATCAGCGACAGACAGCGGGGGAGCCGGTCGGAGGTAAGTATCACACATAGCGATATCGCTAGCAATATCGCTGCTGCGTCACCACATCGGTGATGCTTTAGCGATATTGCTAGCGATATCGCTTTGTGTAAAACCCCCTTTAGTCAGGATGCCTTAACCCCCCCTTCATGCTTCAGGTGGTGAGTCCTCATATCGTGATGGGACACTTTCAATGACTCACCAGGGGGAGAATGTAACACCTGCACAGGGAACTGTCAGAGCAGCTACCGGTATACTGGAGCTTACAGACACTAAGAAGAGTTTTGCAGCTGCTGTTAAACAGGGACCTACAGACATTAACCGTTTTTCCCCTGAGCGGCAGTGGACTACAATTCCCAGGGACCCTTGTTTCAGTCAGATGACACGGCCTGGAAGGATAGAAGGAGAGAGAGTGGATTGAAGGAGAAGGGACTTGAGGGAGGGAGCTGGGCAGGAAGTGAAAGTAAATGTTGAGAGGAGAAGGAGCGTGGCAGCTTGCTGTGAGAGACGGAGCGGTGTGGATCTACATTCCTCTATGCTGCAGAGTGTGGTGGCCCCTGCTGAGATACCCGTGCTGCTGGAGAGAGCACGGTTCTGTCAACCTTTGAGGCAATTAACATCAAAGACCCGGAGAGTTCTGCCGGCACTCCCACCGCATAAAGGCCTAAATCCTGCCGCCCCCAGTTGGTGTACAGAGGACCCTCCGACCGTTTGAGACACACAGTGGGTGCCATTCTGAGACTTGTGGTTCTACCAGCGCTATTTACAGTAAGTACACTACAACCCAGACTATTCACAGTAATATTCATCTAAGTGCACCAACGGTTCTAATTTGCGCGCCAACATCCGCGGCAACTGGGCCCCAACATTTGGACTGAGTTAATACAAAAGAGGGGGAACCTGCTACGCTATATTTGCAGGGTCGGAGTAGAAGTAGACTGTTATGTTATATGACTTTTATAGAGCACCGTTACTTGTATTGTATGTTATTCCTTTAAACCCACCTCAATTCTACTGCACAGCAATAAACCTGTTAAACGGTTTTACTCCTGTTCCCTGAGTGTGTGTACTGAGCTGTGACAGGGGTTTCCCGAATCAGCCCCTGGCAGAAGATACCTGTCCTTCTGCAGTCCCAGAGAGAGAGCTCCAATCAACATTCAGGTGGAGGCACAGCGCCCTAGAGAGGTGAGACCCCCATAACACTTTGTGTACCGTGGTAGCACTAAAGGGGTGTTACATTTACACATACAGTGTGCTGGTTTTTGTACAGAGCTTACGTCAGAGTTTGCAAACACAGCGCTAGTTGATGGAACACCAGAGAAGAAAAGATTTTGTGCAGGACTTCACAGAAGGTGACAGTGGAATCGCTCTTAAAAACGACAGTAACAAGGTCACACAAGAAACAAAGCAGAGCATGTTTTAGATGCCACAAACAGGGACACTTGAAAGACTGCAATATGAAAAGCAGAACAAAAGAAACAGTTTTCAAAAAGAACTAAATAAAAGGTCAGCGCTACAATCTCTGATTCATTAAAAACATATATGTGACATGCACAAGTGTGAACAAGTTGGTCAGACAATGCTCACATCACCCAATGGCTGAAACACAACAAGAAAACACAAAATGACAAATTTGCAAAAATACTCTACAGAAAGGCGCCTCCTAGTATATGGGCTTGTTGTGTTTCAGCCTTTGGGTGGTGTGAGCATTGTCTGACCAACTTGTTCACACTTGTGCATGTCACATATATGTTTTTAATCCGTTTTTTCCTTGCTAAGCATGGTTTCGGAGACCCCACCCCTCTCCTGTGTGACATGCACATAAATGAGCTGTCTTACACCACAAGCCCATATACTAGGAGGCGCCTGTCTGTATCCTGTTCATTTAGACACTGTTCACATGTTCAGGTTTTAAATACATTAGATAGGGACTGCTTCGTGAAGGGTTACCGTGACGTGGTAAAGCGGCTTGGTATACATTTTTTGCAAAAAACGTATCGACTAAATACCCTGTATTTGTTACACAGCACTTGCTGATTATTATCATGTTTTTTACTGCAGAGTATTTTTGCAAATTTGTCATTTTGTGTTTTCTTGTTTTGAATCTCTGATTCATGTGCAAACAATTGGACTAGCATCTTTAAAAGGATAGATCAGATATTACAAGATTGATGCAACCACTCCAAAGCAATATGTCACACAACAATAGAAGCTTTTAGGGCTCGTACTCACTTGCGAGAGACTCGCACGATCCTCGTACGAGTCTCTTCCATGAAAACCCGGCACTGCAGCCGGCACTCAGACCGGAGCATGCGGCTACTTGTATTTCTATGCAGCCGCACGCTCCTGTCCCAGTGTCGGCAGCAGTGCCAGGTTTTCATGCGAGAGACTTGCACGAGAATCATGCGAGTGTCTCTGAAGTGAGTATGAGCCCTTAGAGAGAACTTGACTTAACTAACAAGGAAACAATAGATAGAATCAGAATCAATGTGATAGTTATGGAGTCTTCATGTGCCCCACTAAGAATGAGCAGAATTTAGCCCTTCCAGTAAAAGACGTGTTGTCGTTTGTTTCCAGGCTAGAAGGAAGAACTGCTATCTCTAAGGTGTATGACAGCTATCGGACACCCTATACAATCCTAGGAAGACATGTATGCTATCTTGGATGGAAATCAGGTTATAGCTAATGCCAAAGTGGATTCGCATTTGTGTCAACTCAATCCTGTAAAGGGATAGATGAGACTCAACTTGGGCACAATGAGTATTTCCACACGTAGCCTAGACATCAGGCACACACATTAATAAACTCCAGAAACAGAACCTGACAAAGGATCACATAGTGTCCACTTGTCCAAATACTTTTCCAATATAAATATTTCATTAAATCAAAATATGATAATATTTTGTCATATCCTAGCAGTATTTCTAGGGTCACCCCTTTAACCACTTGTTTTCATATGCTGTATGTCTGCTACTAAAGGGTTCACACAACCCCATGATGGTGCAGGTACAGGAGCTACCGTTATGCTGTATGCTCATGTAATCTGTACGAGAACAAACAATAAGGAACCCGCTTGGCACTAGAGTCCTCCTCCCATAAATGCCAGGTGTAGTCGATGCACATATCTAGCTGTTGTGATAATTAGTGATGAGAGAATATGCTTGTTATTCGAGATTTACGAGCATGCGCGGGTGTTTTCTGAGTAGTTTGGGCGTGCTCGGAGATTTAGTTTGTGTCGCTGCACTGTATGATTTACGGTGGCTAGCCAGCCTGAATACATGTCGGGTTGCCTGTTTGTTAGGAAATCCTCACATGTATTCAGGCTGTCTAGCAGCCGCAAATCATGCAGCTGTGGCGACACAAACTAAATCTCCGAGCACGCCCAAACTACTCGGAGGACACCCGAGCATGCTCGTAAATTTCGAGTAACGAGCATACTCGCTCATTACTAGTGATAATCAGTGGTGCTCTGTCATTATCCAAAGTCAAAGTCCCAAGTAGTAAAAGTGTCAATAGACACTAATTGTCTGTAGCCTGCTGTTTTTTGCCTGTAACCTCCTCATTTGAATTTTATTATGTGCTATGAGATAATAAAGGTTTTTTTTTCTTGTGAGGTGAAAGCCATCATCTGCATTTTTTTTACTTGGGACTTTCAGTGACGTATTATCTGTATATGCACATTAAACCTTTTTTCTTTATTGAATAATATTTGATAACACTTTAGGGAAAATATCTATTTCTACCTATTTTGACTATTATTCATCTATGGCTCTCTTGATCAAACCCCCCTTTATCACCCCCTTAGGTAGGGAAAAATAATAAAATAAAAAAAAAGTATTTATTTCCATTTTACCATTAGGGTTAGGGCTAGGGTTAGAGTTAGGGCTAGGGTTAGGGTTAGGGCTAGAGATGTGTTGGTGTTAGGGTTGGAGTTAGAATTGGGGAGTTTCCACTGTTTAGGCACATCAGGTGCTCTCCAAATGCAACATGGCGTCTGATCTCAATTCCAGCCAATTCTGTGTTGAAAAAGTCAAACGGTGCTCCTTCTCTTCCAAGCCCTGCCATGCGCCCAAACAGTTTTTTACCCCCACATATGGGGTATCAGCGTACTCAGGACAAGTTGGACAACAACTTTTGGGGTCCAATTTCTCCTGTTACCCTTGGGAAAATAAAAAAATTGGGGACTAAAAGATGATGTTTGTGGAAAAAATACGCATTAAGGCAAATCATGCAGTGCTTTTTTTATATGCTTATTGGGATTTATGCATGAGTAGATTAGAGGTGTTGTTTTCTTGATTACTATTCATCTCACACTGGTGGAGTTTTTTCGCTACTTAGTATAATTGATCCCTCATTATGTACTGTGATTAATGATGTCCTTGCCTTATTTCTTTCTTTTATTAATGGTAGGCAATTGCTAAAAAAGATTTTTTATATGATTGTTTGTGATATTCTTAATAAAATTGCAATCTATTATTATTGGTTCTTGTGTTTTTTCTGTTCACTTTTTCTCTTGTAGTAGAGTTTTGAGTGACAGTTATTGGATTTTAGTACTTTTAGTAACACAAGTTATTTTTGGATCATTGGTTGATTTAATTAAGTTCCTTGGGGGGTCTAGTTTCCAAAATGAGGTCATTTGTGGGGGGTTTCAACAGTTTAGGCACAGCAGAGGCTCTCCAAACATGACATGATACTACTTCCCTTCCAAGCCCCAACGTGTGCCTATACAGTAGTTTTCTCCCACATATGGGGTATCAGTGTACTCAGGACAAATTGGACAACAACTTTTTGGGTCCAATTTCTCCTGCTACCCTTGGGAAAATAAAAAAATTGGGAACTAAAAGATCATGTTTGTGGAAAAGATATGATTTTTTGATTTTCACGCCTGGGCATTATAAACTTCTGTGAAGCACTTGGGGGTTCAAAGTGCTCTTCCAGCCAGAAAAGTCAAATGGCGCTGCTTCCCTTCCGAGCTCTCCCATGCACCCAAATAGTCATTGACCCCCACATATGGGCTATTGGCGTACTCAGGACAAATTGCACAATAACTTTTGGGGTCCTGTTACCCCTGGGAAAATAAAAATTGGGGGTGAAAAGATCATTTTTGTGGAAAAAATATGATTTTTTAATTTTACGGCTGTACGTTATAAAGTTCTGTGAAGCCCTTTGGGGTTCAAAGTTCTCACCACATATCTATATAAGTTCCTTAGGGGGTCTAGTTTCCAAAATGGGGTCACTTGTGGGGGGTTTCCACTGTTTATGCACATCAGGGGCTCTCCAAACGTGACATGGCGTCCGGTCTGAATTCCAGCCAATTTTGCATTGAAAAAGTCAAACAGCACTCCTTCCCTTCTGAGCTCTGACATGTGGTTCCCCCCCACATATAAGGTATTAGCGTTCTCAGGACAAACTGCACAATAACTTTTGCAGTCCAATTTCTTCTGTTACCCTTGATAAAATAAAAAAAATTGGACCTGAAGTAATTTCTTTGTGAAAAAAAAGTTAAATGTTCATTTTTTTTTTAAACATTCAAAAAATTCCTGTGAAGCACCTTAAGGGTTAATAAACTTCTTGAATGTGGTTTTGAGCACCTTGAGGGGTGCAGTTTTTAGAATGGTGTCACTTTTGGGTATTTTCTATCATATAGACCTCTCAAAGTGGCTTCAAATGTGATGTGGTCCCTAAAAATAAAATGGTGTTGTAAAAATGAGAAATCGCTGGTCAACTTTTAACCCTTATAACTTCCTAACAAAAAAAAATTTGGGTTCCAAAATTGTGCTGATGTAAAGTAAACATGTGGGAAATGTTATTCATTAGGTTTTTTGTGTGCCATATCTCTGTGATTTAAGGGCATAAAAATTAAAAGTTGGAAAATTGCGAAATTTTCAAAATTTTTGCCAAATTTCTGATTTTTTCACAAATAAACGCAAGTTATTTGAATGAAATTTTACCACTAACATGAAGTACAATATGTCTCGAGAAAACAATGTCAGAATCACCGGGATCCATGGAAGCGTTCCAGAGTTATGACCTCATAAAGGGACAGTGGTCAGAATTGTAAAAATTGGCCTGGTCATGAACGTGCAAACCACCCTTGGGGGTAAAGGGGTTAAAATTTGGGATGTCAGCGATGAATATCATTATTTTTCCCTTGTATTGTGTAAATGGTTTACAAACAATGAATTATTCTATATCTACTTTGAAATTGCATTCCCTTAAAATACACCACTTTTTCAGCAAAAAATAGCAACAAAAGTAAAAAAAGGTAACAATTCCAGTGGAAGTGATTGTCAGAGCTTCATACCTGACCCATCAGAGAGGTGTGTATTAGGGGTCCTGATACCTTAGTCTCTGACCCATTCCTTTGCTTGACGGCTGAGGGGTGGGGTGGGGGCGCGATCAGCTTCATCTGCTTAGGGCACCAAAATACCTTTTTCCAGGCCCTTTATTCCCTCATTCACTTTTTCTTGTTTAAAAAAGCTTTATTATATTATATGAAAGATAGGCCATGTACACAAATCCATCCAAATATACTTTTAAATCTTCTATAAATTGAAATCTGGCAGCACAGTCTACTGCTTTCAGGAATTCTATAATATCTAGTGAATATTTTCTCCTAAATATTCTATTCAATCCTCCAGGTCTGGGAAAGCTGGCTATTCTCTTTACAGCATCTCCTCGGGGCTGCCACCAGGAATTTTAAGGCCCCATACTGGCAAAATTTTCGGGCCCCCTTGAGACTCCGCCCAGACTCCATCCTAGCTCCGCCTCCACCCCTCAAACCTTCCACAGTCCCAACGCCCCCTCTTGGAAAAACTTAATTTGTGCACCACGTCCCCAGCAATCACATATTAACAGTTCCCATTGAAAATCAGATCATATACAGTACATTGCCATCAGCTTTTATTTTGGCCAAAAGATTTTATTAAGCTGCCACCACGACAAGGTAGATTTTTTGGCCGGGCCCTACTCTACACAATCAGTGATGGTTTGGGGAGCCATGCCATCTGCTGGTGTAGGTCCAATGTGTTTTATCAAGACCAAAGTCAGCGCAGACGTCTACCAGGAAATTTTAGAGCACTTCATGCTTCCCTCTGCTGACAAGCTTTTTGGAGTTGGAGATTTCATTCTCCACAGCATTGTCCACACTGACAAAGAGACCAATACCTGGTTTAAAAACAACAGTATGACTGTGCTTGATTGGCCAGAAAACTCGCCTGACCTTAGCCCCATAGAGAATCTATGGGGTATTGTCAAGATGAAGATGACAGACACCAGACCCAACAATGCAGATGAGCTGAAGGCTGCTATCAAAGCAACCTGGGCTTCCATAACACCTCAGCAGTGCCACAGGCTGATTACCTCCGTGCTCCATGCCACGCTGCATTGATGCAGCAATTGATGCCAAAGGAGTCCTGGCAAAGTATTGAGTGCATTTACTGAACATACATTTCAGTAGGCCAACATTTCGGATTTTAAAATCATTTTTTCAAGCCGGTGTTATAAAGTATTCTCATTTGCTGAGATAATGACTTTTGGGTTTTCATTGGCTGTAAGCCATAATCATCAACATTAACAGAAATAAACACTTGAAATAGATCACTCTGTGTGTAATGACTCTATATAATGTATGAGTTTCACTTTTTGAATTGAAGAACTGAAATAAATTAACTTTTTGATGATATTCTAATTTTGTGAGATGCACCTGTATGTCCTTTCATCCTGGCCCCATATATGTCCTCTTATTTTGGCTGCATATGTCTCTCTCCCGCCCCCATATGTGTCCATCCTACCCCCATGTATGTCCTCTCACTCTGCCCCCACTCCATATGTCTCTCCATATTGCAGATTTCAGTGAAAAAAAAGTTTCTCCTTACCTGGCCACGGTCTAGAGGTGTCCGCTTCCTCAACCATTTGAGGCACTGGTGCATGACAGTGACACTATATGCCGGCGATATGATCTGCCGGCCTCTAAGGGTGCGTGCCCAAGATCAGGGGAATTGCTGCGGTTTTGATGCTGCATATTTATACATAGCTTTCTAAAATCCCATGTCCACTACGTGTGCATGTGCACCTGTGGATCACCCGCGGACGTGGTTTATGAGCCGCAGCATGTCAATTTATCTTGCGGAGATGCTAAAAACTTCATCAATAGAAATGTATTTGGATTCTGTAAATCCGCATAGTTCAGTGATAACATGTGGATTTACCTGCGTGATTAGAACGCAGTGCTTTGGATGCAGCGAAAATACACTCCATCCAAAGTGCTGCTACTTCCTGATCGTGGGAACGGAGCCTAATTGACAGGCGACTCCTATTGCCGAGCAGGAAGCGGACCTGCTCGACAATAGATTTCAACTGAATGTGCATTTCAGGATGCACTTTCAGTTACTGAGCGAACGGCTGAATCCTGCCCCTGAGGCCCGGTGATGAGGGGAGCCTGGACTGGTGAGGCGAGGGGCCCAAAGTGAGGCTGCACGTTCAGTTCTTTGCGAATGGCTGAATCCCGCCTCTGGGGCCCGGAGACGAGGGGGCCCAGACTCGTGAGGAAAGGGGCCCGGACCGAGGGCACACATTCAGTTAAAATAGGTGGCACACAGAACCTGATCGGGGAGCTGGTTGTAATTCGGTTGACCCGAGACATATGGTGGTCAGGATGAGAGGACAAATATGGGGGCAGGATGGAGACTTATGGAGGGACAGGATGGAGATATATGGGGGGACAGGATTGAGAGTTATGGTGCTCAGGATGGAGACATGTGATGGTCAGGATGAGAGGACATATAGTGGTTGTCTGTGGCTCCACCCTCTCTGTTTAGCCCTGCCCCTCCATGTTGTTCCACAGTCTCATAGCTGTGACGCTGCTAGAGGGGAGGGATCGGCTGCCTGACTCTTGGCTTTGCTGCTGATTGCAGGCTGGGGTGAGTGATCATACCCTATGTCAGAACTGCTCCTGTCAAGCCTGCACAGAGTGTTAAATATCAGTGGGCGGCACAGTGCTCCTACTGCAGGAGGATTGTGGTGCCCCCTGAGAGACACATGCGAGCGCAGATGCCAACATTAGAACCGGACCGGAGAACATATTTTTGCCAGTTCTGCGACTGGTTCTGCAGAGGCGACAGAATTCCACCCCTGTTCACAAATAAAGTGTATTTTAAAGTGCCCAGTGAGCAGAAGCAAAAGAAGGGGGGCAGCGTGTCTCAGTCAGTCGGGGCCCCCCTATTTCAGGCTCAGAGGTGTATCTAGGTTTTCTGGCATCCGGGGGAAAGAATTCAGTTTGCCCCACATCAGCACACATGCGATTTGCACACTTAGTCATGTACCGATGAGCTGCTCTCCCTAATGCTCTCAATGATCTGTGAAAAACTGAGAGAAGCAGGAAGAGAAGCTCGTTGTCACAGGACCATAAGTATGAAAGTCTCATATGAGTGAAGAGTCCATGTAATGACTACTGGAACCTGCAGAGCTGAATTCTGACATTGCAGGCTTCTGAATTCTCACAGCGAATGTACTGCACACTTTTAGGATTCTCCCTTGCCGATGAACAGTCATGTCAATGTGGCGCCCCTGATGCTTCAGTCGCCACAGAGGTACTGCACCTCCTCCTGAGGTGTGGTGCCCCACCATCCAGGTAAGGTGGGAACTCCTAACCACGCTCCAACATTCGCATCCCACACAACATGGTAGTTCAGCAAAGCCACATTGCGGCTCCTTGCTTAGAGAGTAGCAGAGCACCTTTGGTGGTTCCCTGCTTGGAACACGAAACGTGCTGTGAGGTGGGTGGAGTTTAGAATACATAAAGAGCAGGAAGGTTTAGTCAGGCAGTCAGTCAGTGAGTGCGAGAGAGTCACTCGGAGAGGAGTGAGGATCCCTGGAAGAGGGATGGAGGAAGGAGTGCTGCAGCTGCCTCAGTGATCTGAGCCAGCTGGCACAGGAAAGGAAAGGAGAAAGACATTGGACTGAAACCTGACCTTCTATGAGAGAGAGGGATTAGTACGGAACAAAGGAGTAAAAGGGAACACAGAGGACGTGGGTTAGAGGAAGAACACTGCCTAGATGTTCTAAGCGCAAGGCCGGGGCCCGGTCCCCGAGGTTGTATGGATACTGAAGGTCCTGCAGCAGACACCGGTGGAGTAGTGAGCTGTAAATGCACTACTCCCATCTAAGACTTGGGGGCACAACAGCAACTTGAATAGTGAGCCGGGACTCAGGAGTAAGAAGTCCCCGAAGCAGGCTACAGCTGTCTGCCGTACAAGTAGAGTTCTTGGGAACATCTGTCAGGAGGCACTCCAGTGTAACTCAGTACTAGGAGTACTTCACTTAAAGGCGCTATAGAGGAGACTTTCAGAAAGGTACATGTTGGCGGAGCGTTGGAGGGGAGTATCCTATCTTGCCTGGAGGTTGACTGAGCCCAGGACCCGGAGGACACACCACGGAGGCAGGCATCTGTGTGAACTGCAGACTGTGAGTAAAGCTTTGGAACTACATGCCCTGGTGTCCTCCACTTATTCCCGCATCACTACACCCCGCACTGCTACATCTGGGCACCGGCCTCTACACCGCCTGTACTTCTCCTCCATTGCTACATCTACACTGCCCTGGGACTACAGCTCCACCTGTGGGGAGCTTCACCATCTTGGCTGCAACCCACCACCAGTCCCAGAGGATCTGCATGCAGCGTCGGCCTAACACCTCACTTGCCGAACACCACAGGTGGCGTCACGAACTATTCATAAACTTTATTTCATTGTTCATTCCTCCCCTTTTTGCCATGGAGCCCCAGGGCCAAGGACCGGGTCACAGCTTCCGTGACAACTCCCATCGTGATCAACGGGCCCGGTACCGAGTACCCCGCTAGGCCCTAGTGGGGCGCTCCATCAGCACAAGTATGTGATTTGTATGCTTCTGGTGATATTCCAACTAGACATGCCCGACCTTGCTCCATTCATTTTCATTGAGTGAGGCCACACATGTCTAGTCAGCATGTGACCGCATGTATGTAAATCGCCAACACCAGAGAATCCTGTCAGCATGCAGTGAGCACTGTGTGAATTCAGAAGTCTGCAGTCACAAGAATGACTGCAGACTCATCACAAACCTGGACAACCCCTTTAAAGGGAATCTGTCACCTCATTTTTGGCCTATGAGATGCGACCACTGCCATCAGGGGCTTATCTACAGCATTCTGTAATGCTGTAGATAAGCCCCCGATGTAACCTGAAAGGTAAGAAAAATGAGTTAGATTATACCTCCTCCCCACAGTAACACAACTGCTGGCACCAGGTGGCCGGCTCACAGGAAACACAAGTGAGTCTGTCTGCAGGAACGTGCAAAGCGTGGATACTGGGACACGCAGGGTACAGGACGGTACAGGACGAGTACACGGGAGTGCGCTAGATGCAGGATAGTGCAAGGCAGGTGTCACGCGGCGGCTGCCGCGCACTCCTCTCTTTGCCTCCTCCCGGCCGCAGCTTACCCATCCTCCGGTGTCCTGCTCCCCTCTGCGCCGGCGGCCGCGGTCTTCTCCGCGGTCCTCCCCGGCTCCTCTTCTCCGTCCGGCGGTCTCCTCCGTCCGGTCTTCCGGACCGCGCCGGGTGCATGCTCCCGCCCCTCCTGCTCGGCGGGCGCGCGCACATACTGTGCCAGGGCACGCGCGCGCCTCCTCCTCCTCCTCCTGAGGACGCGCGCCTGCTCCTCCTCCACTTTAGGTCACGACCCGGAAGTCCTCCTACCAGCCCCTATATCTGGCCGCCTCTTCTTGCCAGCGGTGCCTGAGTATCACTGCTTTTCCCTAGTGATTCTGGCCGCCCTCTATGCACGCTATCGCGTCCTGTCCATCCGTTGCTCGTTCACCTCTCCATTTTTCCTCTCTCCTAGGTCCTGTGTCTCCAAGCCGTGCCCGCCTGTCCTGTGTCTCCTAGCCGTGCCCGCCTGTCCTGTGTCTCCTAGCCGTGCCCGCCTGTCCTGTGTCTCCTAGCCGTGCCCGCCTGTCCTGTGTCTCCCAGCCGTGCCCGCCTGTCCTGTGTCTCCCAGCCGTGCCCGCCTGTCCTGTGTCTCCAGGCCGTGCCCACCTGTCTCGTGTCTCTAAGCCGTGCCCGTCTGTCCTGTGGTTCCCAGCCGGTACCGTCAGTCCTGTATCCCCAACTCGGCTCTAGCTGTCTGTCTGTCGTTACTTCCCAGGGTACCAGCTGCCGTGGTAATAGTTACCCGCGGGCTTGCCCCAAACGCTCCCTGTATAGGGGGTGGTCCACCTGGTCAGCTCGCCCCCGGGAGGTTCGTTGCCACGGTCTAGCGGGTCCACCCCAGGTGTACCTTACAGAATACTCAGGCCATGGATCCCGCTGGTATCCCGACCCCGACCCAAAAGGAACTTTTGTTCCTTCGTGAGAATCAGGTGAGGATCATGTCGTTCCTCAAGTCAATGGAGTCCAGACTTTCTTCTCTGCAAACCTCCGATCCGGGGATTGCCTCCCAAATCTCCGGCTTACAGCAGGAGCTTGCTCAGCAGCGTGACACCCAGGCCCATATTTTGAACTACATAGCCTCTGTAGATAACCGCCTTCTAGCTCTACAGACGGCGGCCGCTGTCCCTGCACCTGCGGCAGCTTCTCAGCCCTCGCCCCGCTTGGCCAAACCCCCACGCTATAGTGGAGATCCCAAACTCTGTCGGGGGTTCATTAACCAGTGCCAGTTGCACTTCGAGCTGGCATCCCTGCAGTATCCCTCCGACCGGGCCAAGGTGGCCTTTATGATTTCCCACTTAGAGGGTGAGGCATTGGCTTGGGTGAATCCTTTGTGGGAGCGAGATGACCCGATAGTCTCCCAGCTCGCAACCTTCTTGGAGACATTTCGTAAGGTCTTTGATGAACCCGGCCGTCTGGTCTCCGCCACCGAGTCCTTATTTTGCCTTCGCCAGGGTGCTCTCTCTGTGGGACAGTACGCCATCCAGTTCCGTACGTTGTCTTCTGAACTAGGATGGAACAATGAGGCTCTAGTAGGGGCTTTTTGGCGTGGCTTGTCGCCCCGAATCAAAGATGAGTTGGCAGGCAGGGATACACCTACGTCTTTGGAAGATCTCATCTCGCTGGCAACGCGAATTGACCTGCGTTTCCGGGAGCGTTCCCGCGAGGTCGCCAGGGAGAGAAGACCCACTCGGTTTTCTCCTCCGACACGCAGTCCTCCCCGCTCTCGGCCTTCCACCTCGGCGTCAGCCCCTGAACCTATGCAGGTTGACCGACTCAGGCCCGCAGAGCTACGCCGCCAGGAGAGACTCACTCATGGTCTTTGTCTCTATTGTGGCAGTGCTTCCCACCTTCTACGTTCCTGCCCTGTGAGGCCGGGAAACTCCTCCGCCTAGGACAGGTAAGAGAGGCCTCCCTAGGTGCCTTCGACACCTCTCTACCTTTGACCCTTCCTGTTTTGTTTATCCAGGGATCCAAACGTTTCTCGGAGTTAGCCTATATTGACTCAGGGGCTGCTGGTAATTTTATCCAACTCGAGGCGGTGAAGAGATTGGGGATACCTGTTAGGTCCTTGGAGGTTCCCCGGCAGTTAGCTTCAGTCGACGGCATTCCCTTGCGCGAGACCGTTACGCTGGTCACTGAAGAGCTGGAATTACAGATTGGGGTCCTGCACCGTGAGAGAATAGCCTTCTTCGTGCTGCCGTCTCTATCCCACACCTTGCTCCTGGGTCTTCCGTGGTTGAGGATGCATGAACCTGTCCTGGATTGGCGGACCGGAGACATTCTTCGCTGGGGCTGCGTTTGCCAAACTAGATGTCTTCGTCCAGTACAACCCCTCAAATGCTCGTCTCCTGTCTCGGGCCCTGCGGATTTGCCCTCGGCCTATTGGGCTTTCTCGGATGTCTTTGATAAGAAAGAGGCAGAGGCTCTTCCACCACACCCGCAATATGATTGCCCCATCGAGCTTGTACCCGGCTCGACTCCGCCCCGGGGGCGAATCTATCCGTTGAGCCCACTCGAGTCCCAGGCCATGTCTGAATATGTACAAGAGAATTTGGCCAAAGGCTTCATCCGAAAGTCATCTTCTCCCGCTGGGGCTGGCTTCTTTTTTGTCAAGAAGAAGGACGGGTCTCTCCGCCCCTGTATTGACTATCGAGGTCTTAACCAGATTACCATCAAGAACAGATATCCTCTACCTCTCATCCCCGAGCTGTTCGACCGGCTACGAGGGGCGCGAATCTTTTCTAAATTGGATCTCCGTGGAGCCTATAATCTCGTCCGTATTCGCTCCGGAGATGAATGGAAGACCGCCTTCAACACCAGGGATGGACACTACGAGTACCTCGTCATGCCCTTCGGGTTGTGCAACGCCCCCGCAGTCTTTCAGGAGTTTGTGAACGACATTTTCCGAGACCTTCTGTACTCCAGTGTGGTTGTGTACCTTGACGATATCCTGGTCTTCTCTCCCGATCTGTCCACCCACAGAAGAGATGTCCGCCGAGTACTGTTCCGATTGAGGGAGAATCGCCTGTACGCCAAATTGGAGAAGTACGCCTTTGAACAGTCCTCCCTTCCATTTCTGGGCTATATCATCTCCGACTCCGGCCTGCGTATGGATCCGGTGAAGGTCTCTGCCGTGCTCAACTGGCCACGTCCCCAAGGGGTGAAAGCCGTTCAGCGATTTCTTGGCTTCGCAAATTATTATCGGCAGTTCATCCCTCATTTTTCCTCATTGGCCGGCTCTATCTCATCTTTGATTCGTAAAGGAGCCAACCCGCACGTCTGGACCCCTGAAGCAGAGGAGGCCTTCCTATCTCTGAAACGAGCATTTGCCACGGCTCCCGTACTCCATCGTCCTGAGGTCAACAAACCGTTCGTCCTCGAAGTGGATGCATCTGCAACTGGAGCTGGAGCGGTTTTGTCTCAAAAATCTTCCTCCGGTAGGCTCGTTACGTGCGGCTTCTTTTCCAAGTCCTTCTCCACCCCAGAGCGGAATTATTCCATTGGGGACCGAGAACTGCAGGCCATCAAGTTAGCTCTAGAGGAGTGGAGATACTTATTGGAGGGCGCCGCACATCCCTTCACAATCTTCACAGACCATAAGAATCTAGCTTATCTTCGGTCTGCACAGAGACTCAACCCACGCCAGGCCAGGTGGTCTCTGTTCTTCGCTCGATTCGATTTTGATCTGCATTTTCGCCCAGGCAACAAGAACCTCAAAGCTGACGCCTTGTCCAGGTCCTTCCTTCCCGCAGATGTCGAAGAGGAAACAACGCATATTTTGGATCCATCCCGGCTCATCACGGTGGCACCACTTTCTCTTCTCTCACCTCCACCTGGCAAGACTTTTGTGCTGGAGAAGGACCGAGGACGAATCCTCCACTGGGGACATGCTTCCAAGCTGGCTGGCCATCTCGGGCTTAAGAAGACACTTCTCCTGGTGTCCCGCTACTACTGGTGGCCGACTCTTCCCCAGGATGTCCGGGATTTCGTCGCCTCCTGTCTCTCCTGTGCCAAGATCAAGGTGCCTAGGCAGCTGCCTTCTGGTCTTCTACACCCGCTTCTAGTACCCTCGTCCCCTTGGCAACACATTGCCATGGACTTTATTACGGACCTGCCCCACTCTGCCAACTGTACTGTCGTCCTAGTGGTGGTTGATAGGTTTTCTAAGATGGCACACTTCGTTCCTCTTTCCGGCTTGCCATCGGCCCCAGCCTTGGCGAAGATTTTCGTTCAGCACATCTTCCGTCTTCATGGACTGCCCCAACATATTGTTTCTGACAGAGGAGTCCAATTCACCTCTCGCTTCTGGAGAGCCCTATGCAGATCAATGGATATCACTCTCGACTTCTCCTCATCTTACCACCCCCAGTCCAACGGTCAGGCCGAACGGACAAATCAGTGCTTGGTGAATATTTTTCCAATGTGCACCAGAACGACTGGGCTGAACTTCTCCCGTGGGCTGAGTTCGCCTATAATAACCACGTCAGTGAGTCTTCGGGCAAGTCCCCTTTCTTTGTCGTCTACGGGCAACATCCTGGTGTACCTCTTCCGGTTCCCCCTGCCTCGGGTGTACCGGCGGCTGACCTTCTGACCGGGGAATTCTCCAGGATCTGGCAGGAGACCAAGGCCGCTCTCGAGTTGGTACGTAACAGAGTTAAGAGACACGCCGACAAAAGACGCCTGGATGCTCCGCCATATCACCCTGGTGATAAAGTTTGGCTGGCCTCCAAGTTTATTCGCCTCAAGATCCCTTCCCATAAACTGGGTCCCCGTTATATTGGACCTTTTGAGGTCTTGTCCCGTATTAATGATGTCTCCTACAAACTACGGCTTCCTGCCTCTCTCCGTATCCCTAATGCCTTTCATGTGTCCTTGCTAAAACCAGTCATCTTCAATCGTTTCCTTTCTAAGGCCCCTCACTCGCCTCCGCCTGTCTCCGCAGACGATGTGTTTGAGGTTAAAGATATTTTGGCCATGAGGAAGCAAAAGGGGAGAACCTTTTTTTTGGTTGATTGGAAGGGCTTTGGTCCCGAGGAGAGGTCCTGGGAGCCCCAAGAGAACATCCAGGCCCCTCAAATCTTGGCTAAGTTTTTTTCCGGACTGCGGAGGGAGGCGCGTAAGGAGGGGGGTACTGTCACGCGGCGGCTGCCGCGCACTCCTCTCTTTGCCTCCTCCCGGCCGCAGCTTACCCATCCTCCGGTGTCCTGCTCCCCTCTGCGCCGGCGGCCGCGGTCTTCTCCGCGGTCCTCCCCGGCTCCTCTTCTCCGTCCGGCGGTCTCCTCCGTCCGGTCTTCCGGACCGCGCCGGGTGCACGCTCCCGCCCCTCCTGCTCGGCGGGCGCGCGCACATACTGTGCCAGGGCACGCGCGCGCCTCCTCCTCCTCCTCCTGAGGACGCGCGCCTGCTCCTCCTCCACTTTAGGTCACGACCCGGAAGTCCTCCTACTAGCCCCTATATCTGGCCGCCTCTTCTTGCCAGCGGTGCCTGAGTATCACTGCTTTTCCCTAGTGATTCTGGCCGCCCTCTATGCACGCTATCGCGTCCTGTCCATCCGTTGCTCGTTCACCTCTCCATTTTTCCTCTCTCCTAGGTCCTGTGTCTCCAAGCCGTGCCCGCCTGTCCTGTGTCTCCTAGCCGTGCCCGCCTGTCCTGTGTCTCCTAGCTGTGCCCGCCTGTCCTGTGTCTCCTAGCCGTGCCCACCTGTCCTGTGTCTCCCAGCCGTGCCCGCCTGTCCTGTGTCTCCCAGCCGTGCCCGCCTGTCCTGTGTCTCCAGGCCGTGCCCACCTGTCTCGTGTCTCTAAGCCGTGCCCGTCTGTCCTGTGGTTCCCAGCCGGTACCGTCAGTCCTGTATCCCCAACTCGGCTCTAGCTGTCTGTCTGTCGTTACTTCCCAGGGTACCAGCTGCCGTGGTAATAGTTACCCGCGGGCTTGCCCCAAACGCTCCCTGTATAGGGGGTGGTCCACCTGGTCAGCTCGCCCCCGGGAGGTTCGTTGCCACGGTCTAGCGGGTCCACCCCAGGTGTACCTTGCAGCAGGTACACGAGAGCAAGTATGGCATGCACAGACAAGCACGCCCGGGTGCGAGCAAAGCAGGGTGCATGCAAAGGAGCACATCAGAGTACAGAGTTAGACAGAGGGTGCGCAGAGAAGCACACCAGAACGCAAGGCTAGGTAGGAGGTGTGCAGGAGGCAAAACAGAGCATAGAGCAGAACGATTGCCGAGAGGCACGACTGAACACAGTGCAGGAGCAGAGCACTACTTTAGACCGAGTACAGGAACGGAGCACCAGGCAGATGACAGGAACGTAGCATGTGCCAGGAGGCACGACAGAGCATAAGGCAGAACACAAGAACAGAGCATGTGCCAGGAGGCACAACAGAGCATAAGGCAGAGGACCCGAATACAATGCACAGCCAGGCAAGGACAAGGCAGACCAAGCCAGGAAGCACAACAATAATAAGGCACCTCCCATAGGAAGAGGTAGCCTGATATAGCACATGAGCACTAGGACTTCCGGGTCAGGTCCTCCAATACCATAGAGAGGACATGACCAGAGGCAGAGCAGAGAAGAGAGCGTGTGCGCACAAAGAACCTTGTACAGACATGGAACTAAGTGCGAGAAGTGTGCGTGCGCACCTGACGGGTCCCCTGGAGCGGCCGCGGCACTGGAAGAGGTGATGTCGGGCCCATGGCCCCGCCCCCAGGTGAGAGCGACGTGACAGGCGGCGTGACAAGTACTTTACTCTGCCCTCAGCAGATATAGTACGCCTGCGCAGGAGCCGCATCAGAAGTAAGAAGGAGGATGTCATCACTAGAAGATGGGAGGCGCCCGACCGGGCTGCGACACCCATCGGAACGTACCATCCCCCCGGGTGAGTATAATCTAACTTGTTTTTCTTATCTTTCAGGTTACATCTGGGGTTTATCTACAGCATTACAGAATGCTGTAGATAAGCCCCTGATGGCGGTGGCTGCATCTCATAGGCCAAAAGTGAGGTGACAAATTCCCTTTAATGCTCCTAACATAAATAAAAACATGAGAATTAGTCAGTATCACAAATAATATTTACATCCAGGTACCTTATAGATGTCGTCTCTGGAGTTGTTCTGCTTCTTTCCTTCATCTTGTCCAGACCCCATGATGAGTTTTCTCATCCACATCTCGTCTCTGCAGACTTCCACCTTCTCCGGTCTTCTGCAGCAAATCTCCACATGATGCCCTTAAAGATAGAAGTGTCGTTATAATGCTCCTGAATAAAAAAATTAACCCACACCATATTTTCTGCTCAAAATATGACCCCCCCCACAGTCCCTCTTAAAGTACATGCTCTTCATACTGACCTCTCCTTTTCATATCGACCCCCCTCTTCACGCTGTTCTCTCACACTGTGTCCCCCCTATAGGGCCCAGTCTCCATACTGTAGTCTGTTCACGCTGTTCTCTCACACTGTGTCCCCCCATAGGGCCCAGTCTCCATACTGTAGTCTGTCATCACACTCCCCCTCCTTGGTATACTGTCCCGTCCTGGCTGTACCCTTACACTGTCTCCCCATGCTAGTGGCTCCGGCGCAGGCGCACTGCTCTGCCCTGCTGAGGGCAGAACAGAGTCCTGCAGTGCGAAGGCGCTGGGAGAGGTCTGGCGCCTGCGCACTGCAGTATTCTGCTCTGCCCTCAACAGGGAAGATATAGTATGCCTGCGCAGGAGCCACGACAGGAAGGAAAGAAGAGGACGGCATCGTATGAAGATGAGAGGCGTCGGACCGGACCGCAACACCCATCGGACCGGACCACCCCCTCCGGTGAGTATAATCTAACGTGTTTTTCTTATCTTTCAGGTTACATCGGGGGCTTATCTACAGCATTACAGAATGCTGTAGATAAGCCCCTGATGTCAATGCCGGCAGCTGATAGTCAAAAGAAAAGGGTGACAGATTCCCTTTAAACACCCCCATCCCCACTCCAAATTTCCCGCCACACATTAAATCCCACCATCCCCACTCCAAATCTCCCCCACATTAAATCCCCCTTCCCCACTTCATATCTCCCCACACACATTAAACACCCCCATCCCCACTCCAAATCTCCCCCCACACATTACATCCTCCATCCCCACTCCAAATCTCCCACAGACATTAACCCCATCCCCCTCCAAATCTACACAAGCACATTAAATCCCCCATCACCCTCGAAATATACACACACACATTAACTCCCCCATCCCCCTCCAAATCTACACACACACACACACACACATTAAATCCCCCCATGCCCCTCCAAATCTCCACACACACACATTAAATCCCCCCATGCCCCTCCAAATCTCCACACACACATTAAGTCCCCCATCTCCCTCCAAATCTCCTGACACACATTAAATCCACCATTCCCACTCCAAATCTACACACACATATTAAATCCACCATCCCCCTCCAAATCTCCCCACCCACATTATATCCACCATCCCCCTCCAAATATCCCCCACACATTAAATCCACCATCCCACTCCAAATCTCCCCACCCACATTAAATCCACTATCACCACTCCAAATCTCCCCACACACACTAAACACCCCCATCCCCCTCCAAATCTCCCCCCACACATTAAATCCACCATCCCCCTCCAAATCTCCCCTTCCACATTAAATCCACCATCCCCCAAATCTCCACACACACACACAATAAATCCCCCCATCCCCACCTACACATTAAATCCCCACCATGCACTTAATCTTCAGAGTCTTCAGCTCCACTGGAGCACTTACCGCCCATCTGCGTCTCTGCATCGCCAGCAAGTGAGTCAGCAGCGTGATCACATGACATGATCATGCTGTTAGCGTCGCTCTAACCCGGCGGTCAGAGCTTCAATTGTACTCGCGTCTGTAGGATGCGAGTACAATTGATCACTGGCAGCCAGCGGGCTGCAGCCTCTGTGTGCCTGTTGTCAGCTTGACTGCCGACACAGAGAACGACCGACTACCAGCCGGGGGGCGGCAGAATGCTGCCACCGGGGGAGACACTGCGGACCGCTGCATTAGGTAGCCCGACTGCACTGCCCTGCCGGCTGCGCCCGGGGCACATGCCCCGGCTGATCCACCCTAGATATGCCTCTGACCAACCCCATACACCAGTAAGGGTAGTAATGCCCTGATGATGACCCTGTATGTCGTATTACACCTTAGAGCAACTCAGTGGTTAGCACTCTTGCTTTGCAGAGCTGGGGTCTTGGGTTCAAATCCCACCAAGGACAACATCTGCAAGAGTTTGTATGTTCTCCCCTTGTTTCTGTGGGTTTCCTCTGGGTTTTCCGGTTTCCTGACATCTTCCAAAGACACTGATAGGCATTTTAGCTTGCGGGCCGCAATGGGGACAGTGATGATGTCTGTAAAGCGCTGTGGGATTTATGGTGCTATGTAAAAGAGTAAAACAAATTTATGTTTTGTTAGGCTGTCATAAACTTTCTAACTTTGCACTGAACGAAAGAACATAATTGTAAAACAAGAAGGTGATTGACGCAAGACATAGAAGCAAATAGTAAAATGGAAACACTAAGTCCTAATTTGTTTATTTTAAGAAGTGTGATCTATCTATAATGTGCAAATACCTGGGTTGCACGCCAGCACAAAGTGATCTGAAAAGAAAGATCTGAAATAGAATACTGTGCAAATGACTGGCAACATCCCAATTCCCAGCAGGGCGACAGTTGAACATGAAAGTCTGACTACATTGACGAAAACAAGTCTTTCTGCAGCAATTATAGCACCAGATACGACTATGAGAAAATGATATTCTTACTAACGTCACTGACCATGACGAGCAAACATTAATGTTAATTGTTGCAATCAGGGGTGCAGCTAAGTCCAAGGTGCCGAGTGCCAAGCGGAGGGAGTGTACAAAGAAGCCACTCTGCTTTGGTCAGGATATTAAGATACAACGCCTGCGCAGCAAATCGAACTATTGTTTCTGGTGATGGAAAACCTAGCTGACTTCAATATTCGTCTGTGCAAAACTGGTACATGCACGTGGGGCATACACGCCAATGGAAAATTAGCATCTCGAGTAGTAGACCACATGCACACGTTCAGTATTTGGTGAGTTTTTTACCTCAGTATTTGTAAGCCAAAACTAGGAGCGGGTGATAAATCCAGAAGTGGTGACGGGTTTCTATTAGACTTTTCCTCTGATTATTCCACTCCTGGTTTTGGCTTACAAATACTGAGGTCAAATTCTGACCAAATACTGATGTCAAATTCTGACCAAATACTGAACATATGAATGTGTTCTTAGGCAACACACCAGTAGTGAGTATTTGGTGACCTTCTAATGTTTCAGATTTTCTGCACCTATTAAAGAGAATCTGTCACCACCTGGACGCTTTTAAGCTATTAGTATGGGCATACAGGTAATAGAATGGTTAAACCAGTCTTATCTGTATCATAGCTGCGGTCTAGATGTTGAGAAATGCACTTTTAATGTTATATGTTAAGGATTTCTTCTAGGCTCTGGGGCGTGCGGTGCCTGGAAGAAATCCCTGCCTCCTCTCTTCATTACAGTGGCACCCCACCTCCCGTACACGTCACACTGATCGGTGACATGCAGTTGCCCTCGCCGTAATCCCATGCATGCGCCGTCCAGTCGCGCGGTTATGAGTGACTTATCCGACCTTCTATGGGCAGTGTCTTCAGGGCCGTATTTAGAGTTTATGCCTCCCTAGGCACTTTTAGTGCTGCCTCCCCCCCATTGGTGAGTATGACTAATGCAGACACTTAGGCTGTGTGCACACGCAGCGGATTCTGCTGCGGATTTGGGAAAATCCGCAGGTCAAAAGAACTGCGGTTTATTTGCGGATCAGCCTGCGGTTTTGCCTTGCGGTTTGACACCTGGACAATAGAGCAGATGTAAAACTGCTGCGGATTCCGCACAAAGAAGTGACATGCTGCGGATTTGAAACCGCAGCAAATCCGCATGGAAAAATCCGCAGCATGTGCACTGTGGATTTGAAATCCCATTGGATAACATTGTATTGTACAATGTCTGCGGAACTGCTGCAGATCCGCAGGGCCAAAAACGCTGCGGATCCGCAGCAGAATCCGCAACGCGTGCATACAGCCTTAGGCTACTTTCACATCAGCGATTTTTGCCATTCTCCCTAGTGCACCCATCTCCCCAGTGAACCCATCTCGTAAGTGCAGCCATCTCCTCAGTGCACCCATCTCCCTAGTGCAGCCTTCTCCCTAGTGCAACCATCTCCTCAGTGCAGCCATCTCCTCATTGCACCCATTTCCCCAGTGCAGCCATTTCCCCAGTGCAGCCATCTCCCTAGTGCAGCCCTCTCCCCAGTGCAGCCATCTCCCCAGTGCACCCATCTGCCTAGTGCAGCCATCTCCCTTGTGCAGCCATCTCCTCATTGCACCCATTTCCCCAGTGCAGCCATTTCCCCAGTGCAACCATCTCCCCAGTGTAGCCATCTCCTCAGTGCACCCATCTCCTCAGTGCAGCCATCTCCCCAGTGCAGCCATCTCCCCAGTGCAGCCATCTCCCCAGTGCAACCATCTCTCCAGTGCAGCCATCTCCCCAGTGCAGCCATCTCCCCAGTGCAGCCATCTCCCCAGTGCAGCCATCTCCTCAGTGCACCAATCTCCTCAGTGCACCCATCTCCCCAGTGCAGTCATCTCCCTAGTGCAGCCATCTCCTCAGCGCAGCCATCTCCCCAGTGCAGCCATCTCCCCAGTGCAGCCATCTCCCCAGTGCAGCCATCTCCCCAGTGCAGCCATCTCCGCAGTGCACCCATCTCCTCAGTGCAGCCCTCTCCTCAGTGCACCCATCTCCCCAGTGCACCCATCTCCTCAGTGCACCCATCTCCTCAGTGCACCCATCTCCCTAGTGCAGCCATCTCCTCAGTGCACCCATCTACTCAGTGCAGCCATCTCCCTAGTGCAGCCATCTCCTCAGTGCACCCATCTCCTCAGTGCACCAATCTCCTCAGTGCACCCATCTCCTCAGTGCACCCATCTCCCCAGTGCACCCATCTCCCCAGTGCACCCATCTCCCCAGTGCAGCCATCTCCCCAGTGCAGCCATCTCCTCCGTGCAGCCATCTCCCCAGTGCACCCATCTTCCCAGTGCATCCATCTCCTCAGTGCACCCATCTCCTCAGTGCAGCCATCTCCTCTGTGCACCCATCTCCCCAGTGCACCCATCTCCTCAGTGCACCCATCTTCTCAGTGCAGCCATCTCCTCAGTGCACCCATCTCCCTAGTCCAGCCATCTCCTCAGTGCAGCCATCTCCATGCACTCATCTCCTCAGTGCACCCATCTCCTCAGTGCACTCATCTCCCTAGTGCAGCCATCTCCTCAGTGCACCCATCTCAGTGCAGCCATCTCCTCAATGCACCCATCTCCCCAGTGCACCCATCTCCTCAGTGCAGCCATCTCCTCAGTGCACCCATCTCCCTAGTGCAGCCATCTCCTCAATGCAGCCATCTCCTCAGTGCAGCCATCTCCCTAGTGCAGCCATCTCCTCAGTGCACCCATCTCCCTAGTGCACCCATCTCCCCAGTGCACCAATCTCCTCAGTGCACCCATCCCCTCAGAGAAGCCATCTCCGTGCAGCCATCTCCCCAGTGCAGCCATCTTCCCAGTGCAGCCATCTTCCCAGTGCAGCCATCTCCTCAGTGCACCATCTCCTCAGTGCAGCCATCTCCTCAGTGCACCCATCTCCCTAGTCCAGCCATCTCCTCAGTGCAGCCATCTCCATGCACCCATCTCCTCAGTGCACCCATCTCCTCAGTGCACCCATCTCCCTAGTGCAGCCATCTCCCCAGTGCAGCCATCTCCTCAGTGCACCCATCTCCCTAGTGCACCCATCCCCTCAGTGCAGCCTTCTCCGTGCAGCCATCTCCTCAGTGCACCCATTTCCCTAGTGCAGCCATCTCCCCAGTGCAGCCATCTCCTCAGTGCGCCCGTTTCCCCCGTGCACCCGCTTCCCCAGTGCAGGCTCCGCTCATTCTCCCCCTGGCTCATTCCCCCCTTACCCCCATTCTCCACCTGGCTCATTCTCCCCCCGCCCCCATTCTCCACCCAGCTCATTCTCTCCCCCCGCCGCTCACTATAAGACCCTCCCCACCTCTCACTCTCCATCCGGCTCACCTGAGTAGTGGCTTGGTCCGGTCCCTGCTGCTGCATGTCTCTCTGCTAGCCAGGAGCCGCCGACGCCGGTATCTTTAGTTTTTCCTGTTTGTGTTAGCGCGCGGTCACGTGGTACTGCTCATTAAGGTCTTGAATATGGGCGTCATCCCTATGAAAGTGGAGTGGCATCCATATTCATGATCTTAATGAGAGGTACCACGTGACCGCACACTCACACAGGAAGAACAGATATCGGCGCAGCGCAGGCACCGCTGGAGGAGGTGAGTATGATGGGGGGGACGAGGGAGAGGGCCGACCCCGGACTGAAAAAAAAAACCCTTGCTCAGGTGCCGCAGAGTCCCGCCCTAGGCACGTGCCCACGGGTGCCTAATGGCAAATACGGCCCTGAGTGTCTTCATCCTGCCTCTGCACAGGCGCTGGTGAGTCTCTGCTACCCCGCAGAGACTTGCCAGAACCTGGGCACACCTAATACAGGATTGAGAAAATTCACACATAAAATCCAGCGTATAAGTAAAAGAAATTGACATGTTGCAGTTTTCAAACACACACCGCTGTCTGCAATTTTCATAGACTTTTATGGGGAATTTTGATCAGTGACTTAGATAAAAAAGGACATATCTTGTTTGTTTTTTTTTGTTTTTTTTTTTACACTGACATGTGAACACAGACCCCTTTAAATTTCTCACTTTTTGTTTCATTGCAGCCATTTGGTAACGTCAAAAAAGTTAATTTATTTTCTCATTAATGTACACTCTGCACCCCAGGGGGCAGTGTATGCACTGTATGCATGCGAGCCTTAACACTGACCGTATTTTGTTTTTCCACTCTCACCAGCCAACCATGAAGTGAATTTTCTTTTATGTTGGTCCACATGTCTGATACAATTACTATTAGTAGTAAACATCTTCCCTCACGCAATCTCCGGTCCTCCCAAGACTTCCTTCTCTCCTCCACACTTATTCGGTCCTCACCTAATGACCTCCAAGACTTCTACCGAATGTCCCCCATCCTCTGGAATTCTGTGACCCAACACATCTGATTATCCACCACATTTGGATCCTTCAGATGGAACCCGATAACTCATCTCTTCAAGAAAGCTTACAACCTGCAATGACCACACTGTCCCCCAACACCACCGGATCTGCTGCAACCCCCCAACCTATTGTCTCCTTGCCCATAATCCTGTAGAATGTAAGCTCGCACGGGCGGGGTCCTCCTCCCTCTGTACTGGTCTACCTTTGTTAGTTTGTCTACTATAAGTGATACCTGTATTTTGTATGTAACCCCTTCTCATGTACAGCACCATGGAATCAATGGTGCTATATAAATAGTTAATAATAATACTAATAAACATGGCAAACACTATTTTAAAACATTTTTCTAAATTCTTTGTTTTTAAACTATTTTTGGTTAAAACAAATTTGTGATAGTCATACTCATGTAGAATTTCTGAACGCATACTCGCCATTATATAAAATCAGTCATATTTATAAATTCTAACACAGTTTTTCGTTAATGTGATCTGAATGCTGTGAATCCGGTTTCGAATGAGTCAGTTCAAGTGATTATCTTGTGATGTTGAGGGTCACATGACATAAATGGCTGAAACCTCCATCACAAGACTCTAATGTCAAAGGTTGCAGAGCAAGGAAAAGTCACATTCCCACTTTGTGAGCTAAGTAAATCATGGTTATTTCAGATTCATTTGATCCCTGTTTGGTGACATTTTTTGCTATGTTTGGACACAAAACCCCCAAGTGTTTTATTAATAGAAGCATTCAGCACTAGGTATGCCAGCTTCAGATCGCTGTAATCTGGTCACATTTTAGGGTCCGTATTAGGGTCCATATACCGTAGTTGAACCTTTCATGGTTCTACTAAACAAACTTTGAATCACCATAGTGTTCTATGTCTATCTAAGTTTATAGTACTTATGGCCACAATTCATATGTCAAAGCCTATAAGCACCATTTGTCTGGGTTCACGTAGTGTTTTCTCCTACAATCAGCGGCCCTGTCTGGGCTTACATTTGCACAACCTGTTCTGCCTTCATACACATTGACACGGTGTGCAATCTAGTATATAGCATAAACCATTTTCTGTCCTCCAAATAAGCAGACTGTTTTCTGTAGTCTAGCTTGTTTATTGGTGAACAGGTATAGAACATGCTGTAAAACTATAAGAATACGAACGACATAGGTAAATATTGGGCAATAATCACACAGCTAACACTTACAATCAACAGTAGAGAATACAGCGTGATGCAAACTTTACATGGTCTAATCACATCTATGCACTGGCTGCTATTAGTTAATCACATCTCTGTACAATACTGCATTGCAAGAAAAGAGATATTATTTAATCTTACCAGATATGCTTTACCGCAAACTCAAGTTGGACAGTTACAGGAGGACAAATAAACACGTGTGTCCTATGAAGTACACAGAAGAAAATGTAATCTTCTTCTTCCCAGTATACCTTGCTTCAGTCCCACAATGCAGCAGTCTGTCTGCTGTTAAAGACACAGGCTATAAATTGCTATAAATTCAGCCACAATAGATGGTGCTATAGCAACTAAACCAGCACATAAATACAAACATATTGCCCTATATTGAGAGGGCAGAACACCACCCATAAAACGGGATTTGAACGTATTTGACTAAGGCAGTATTTCTCAACTCCAGTCAAGACCCACCAACAGGTCAAGTTTTCAGGATATCCTTAGTATTGCATAGGTGATAATTTCATGATCAAGCATTAATTTCATCACCTAGGCAATACTAAGGAAATCCTGAAAACATGACCTGTTGGTGGCTTTGGAGGACTGAAGTTGAGAAACACTTGCCTACGAGGTCATTTACTATAATGATGCAGATGGAGTCACACTGAGCCCTGCCGTGCATCATTTTCAGTCATATATTTCAAGTTGAGGTTGGTACCAATACGTAGCAGACATCTTGCTGCCCACCACAATTGACGTATACGGACGACAATGATGCACGACAGAGCACACTGTCACTCCATCTGAATCATTGTACACCTAAATCCCGTTTTAAAGGGAGTTCAGATGTAGGTTCAGACTGGGCCACCATAGGCCCAGACTGGGCCACCTAGCATGGGAGAAAACGCTATGTGAGCCCAGCCTGAGAGACATAAATCATACAAACAAAAGAGAGACTTTAGGGGGATACACCTGGAAAAAATGCCTTAAAATACCATGTATGAATAATACACACCCAAAAGGCATACCAAATTAAAGGCATAGTTATAGATACAAGGGGAACAAATGTGGATAGACAAAGTATAAAACCAAAATAAATAGAGCTGAAGTAGTGGGAAGACTGGCATGGAAAAAATTCCTACAGAGAGAGAACAGGACTTCAAATACATCACCCACTAATCACACAAATACAGTTGTGGCCAAAAGTATTGACACCCCTGCAATTCTGTCAGATAATACTCAGTTTCTTCCTGAAAATGATTGCAAGCACAAATTGTTTGGTATTATTATCTTAATTTAATTTGTCTTAAATGAAAAAACACAAAAAGAATTGTCCTAAAGCCAAATTGGATATAATTCCTCACCAAACATAAAAAAGAGGGTGGACAAAAGTATTGGCACTGTTCGAAAAATCATGTGATGCTTCTCTAATTTGTGTAATTAACAGCACCTATAACTTACCTGTGGCACCTAACAGGTGTTGGCAATAACTAAATCACACTTGCAGCCAGTTGACATGGATTAAAGTTGACTCAACCTCTGTCCTGTGTCCTTGTGTGTACCACATTGAGCATGGAGAAAAGAAAGAAGACCAAAGAACTGTCTGAGGACTTGAGAAACCAAATTGTGAGGAAGCATGAGCAATCTCAAGGCTACAAGTCCATCTCCAAAGACCTGAATGTTCCTGTGTCTACCATGCGCAGTGTCATCAAGAAGTTTAAAGCCCATGGCACTGTGGCTAACCTCCCTAGATGTGGACAGAAAAGAAAAATTGACAAGAGATTTCAACGCAAGATTGTGCAGATGTTGGATAAAGAACCTCGACTAACATCCAAACAAGTTCAAGCTGCCCTGCAGTCCGAGGGTACAACAGTGTCAACCCGTACTATCCGTCGGCGTCTGAATGAAAAGGGACTGTATGGTAGGAGAACCAGGAAGACCCCACTTCTTACCCGAGACATAAAAAAGCCAGGCTGGAGTTTGCCAAAACTTACCTGAAAAAGCCTAAAACATTTTGGAAGAATGTTCTCTGGTCAGATGAGACAAAAGTAGAGCTTTTTGGGCAAAGGCATCCACATAGAGTTTACAGGAGAAAAAAAGAGGCATTCAAAGAAAAAAACACGGTCCCTACAGTCAAACATGGCGGAGGTTCCCTGATGTTTTGGGGTTGCTTTGCTGCCTCTTGCACTGGACTGCTTGACCATGTGCATGGCATTATGAAGTCTGAAGACTACCAACAAATTTTGCAGCATAATGTAGGGCCCAGTGTGAGAAAGCTGGGTCTCCCTCAGAGGTCATGGGTCTTCCAGCAGGACAATGACCCAAAACACACTCCAAAAAGCACTAGAAAATGGTTTGAGAGAAAGTACTGGAGACTTCTGAGGTGGCCAGCAGTGAGTCCAGACCTGAATCCCATAGAACACCTGTGGAGAGATCTAAAAATGGCAGTTTGGAGAAGGCACCCTTCAAATATCAGGGACCTGGAGCAGTTTGCCAAAGAAGAATGGTCTAAAATTCCAGCAGAGCATTGTAAGAAACTCATTGATGGTTACCGGAAGCGGTTGGTCGCAGTTATTTTGGCTAAAGGTTGTGCAACCAAGTATTAGGCTGAGGGTGCCAATACTTTTGTCTGGCCCATTTTTGGAGTTTTGTGTGAAATGATCAATGCTTTGATTTTGCTTCATTCTCTTTTGTGTTTTTTAATTTAAGACAAATTAAATGAAGATAATAATACCAAAGAATTTGTGATTGCAATCATTTTCAGGAAGAAACTGAGTATTATCTGACAGAATTGCAGGGGTGTCAATACTTTTAGCCACAACTGTACATAGTGACTCTAGACCATAAACACAACCACAAAGAAAACTGATATGTGAAAAAGGAAGTAATATAATAGTGATGAAGTAGGGAACCATGGACCTGCCACTCCCACCATACGTTTCGCTATACATGCTTTGTCTGGTGGTGGTAGGCTGCCATCAACTAATATGTTCAAAGTATAATGCAACCAACAGCAAAAGAGCAACAATTAGATAGATTAAAATAATAAGCGCACAATGACCAAGGTGCCAATGCTGGATGTATTGATAAGGATATCGCAAGTCAACAGTAAGAAATAGGTCAAGTGATCCACGAGGTCACCTGATCAGGTAAAATCACGGGTCCAGATAAAGGCAGGACACCAGGAAGAACGGGTGATTGCTAGAAAGAGAGGACATGATCAGGAGCTTGAGACAGCCACATTCTCGGGAAAAAGCCAAATATAAAATAAAGTCAAAATAACAATAGAAACATTGTAATAAACCAGTGTAACATGAATGTGCACCATATCCTAAAAAAAAATAAATAGACAACAGGAATGTGAATCCGCTAAGAAAAAAAACACAAACGATGCAAACAAGAATTGGAGACACAAAAGTGACAAATGGAGAAGTGATTGTACTAAAACATATACAGCATAGAAACGTGAGATATTGCTGTGCACAACCATGCCATGAGATTGTGTCACCAAGAAAATATATGAATACATAACAATGAACACTTAGGGCTCATGCAGACGACCGTATTTTTGGTACGAGTGCGATCTGATAAAACAACGGATCGCACTCTTTGGGGCCGTGCACGTGTCCGATTTTTCCCTCGGACCAAGTCTGTCTAAGGTTGGGGTCACACTAGAGAGGAATACGGACGAGTGTGAGGCGTTAAAAGCACGCATTACACACGGACAAATGATTCTCTATGGGGCAGCTCCCAACAGCCGAATAATTCTCCCCCGTATTCTACGGACCGTGCCAATCGCAGCATGCTCAAATTGCATCTGTAAATCTGATCGCACTCGGTCATGCAAGTCAATGGGACCGGTTTTCTCAGATGAGAGAAGATACAGTGTTGTGACACTAGCCTTAAAATTACATTGTTATAACCCGACGTTATATGTGGCTTTTCCCTACCATTTTTGTGTAACTCACCAATTCTTGCTTGTATCACTTGTGTCTTTATTTTGTGCGTATTCACATTGTCATAATCTATTTTTTTTATTTTTTTTATACCTATGGATTTTGCAGACTATGAAGCACCCGCTGCCCGCATCTTACACAGGTCTGCTATGATGTGACAATGATTCAGATTCAACCGCTCAATGTAAGCACAAATTCACTGATGGCAGAGAAACCTTCAGGATGACAAGGGATTAAAACACAAAGGCCGGAGTCACACTAGCGATTAAATCGGACGAATGCAATGCGATAAAAAATCGCATTGCAGTCGTCCCTATGTTATTCTATGGTGCTGCTCCCATCATGCGTTTTTTTATCGGATCCGTTCCTCAGACCGAGACCATCGCAGCATGCTGCGATTGTCACCGATTTTCGGATCGGACTCGCCAATGCAAGTCTATGGATGCGATTAAAAATCGCATTGAAAACGCACCACACGTGTGATTTGCGATAAAATCGCAAGACTTCTCCAGGTCACAGGAAAGAGCATCAGGCATTGGCATTGGATGTCAATTTGATGCTTAGGCCTGTTTCACACTTCCGTTTTTGACCATCAGTCAAAATCCACCGTTTTTGCAAAAAAACGGATCCGCCATTTTTTTTGGCGGATGTTTTTTCCCCATTGACTTGCACAACCGGCGGATCTTGACAGATGGCCATCCATTGGATCCGTTTTTTTGCGGATCCGTCAATTTTTTTGCGTCCGCCGAGATGCCTGGACGGACCATGTAACGTTTTTTTTACTGCAGGATCCGCATTTTTATACAGCGCATGCCCGGAGGAATGAAGTCAGGAGGAAATTTAACCCTAAAATCATTTCTGGTGGACAGAGAAAAAAATTCTCTCTCTCTCTCTCTCTCTCTCTCTCTCTTTCCTTCCCGAGCAGCGGTTCCTTTTAAATTCTTCATTCTGCAGATCCGTCAAAAAAAACAGATCCGGTGGCATCCGTTCACATCAGTTAGGAACAGATCCGCTTTCCGCCTTTTTGGTGGATTTTAACTGAAACAAAAAACTGAAGTGTGAAACAGGCCTTAGATGCGAACAAAATCGGTTCATCACCGGAAATTCATATGACAGACGGATCCCTGGACAAGAAATCTTTGTGCGATTTCGTACCGTAAAAATCGGACCGATTTTTTAATCGTTTGGTGTGACTCCAGCCAAAGGAGGGATATCGAGTCCCCTTTCTAAACAAAAGGTTTGCTAGTTCTCCCTTTTCATAAGTCACACATTTCATTTGAAGCCGTGCAGTGCAATATCTAATGTGTGAATAATCCCTTACAATGGTTCAGCTTCATTTACAGAGAATTGGAAAATCGTGTGTTTTTCAAAATTATTGTTAAGTGCTACAAAGTTTTATATGTGAAACTGCTGTTTATCTGATGCAGATATTGATAGTTAATGATGCTTTTTTTATGTAAAACTGCATTGCATTTGTATCTCAGATGGGACTTTATGCTAAAGGATTAAAATGTAAGTTTTTGTTGTAACACCAGATGTTAGGGTCAGCTACATGACCCACTCTGAAGAAGTGGAGAAACTTCACCATTGTCCATCTGTAATAATTTATGCCTGAATCCACGGCCATGTGAGCAGAGTCTTCCCCTGTTACTGTAAAATCTGTTTTTTCACACAAGTAATGTCATTGACCTTGACTTCATCCTGTGAGGACGTGTGACTGCAGAACCGCCGTCCACATCTGCTTGTCTCGCCTATATCATGCTTTCAGCTGGCAGGATACAAGCTTTTTCTAGCACAACCAATCCAAGGTGAAAAATAAATATGCATCAGATAAGCTTCCATGAGAAATATAAAGTATGCATGGAATGTATGCATGAAAGAAGCATTCGTGTCTTCCATGTTCCAAAGAGAATTTAAAGGTCCATTTACTTTGCACGATTACGGAAAATGAGGAATATTCTTCGGAAAGCTTATTT
The DNA here is from genome assembly GCF_039654945.1 of Dendrobates tinctorius. NCBI lineage: Eukaryota > Metazoa > Chordata > Amphibia > Anura > Dendrobatidae > Dendrobates > Dendrobates tinctorius. The sequence goes on along the minus strand of NW_027361752.1, from coordinate 2,724,118 downwards.
CAAGATAATCGTGCAGTGTAAACAGCCTGGTGATCACGCAATTAATGAGCAAAGCGAAGGTGAAATGATATCTTGGTTTACCTAAAACATCATTGTTTTTGGCAGCACTTCATCTACAAAAAGCACCTGCACTGCCGTGACCAATAGCAGCCTATGAGCCCTGACTGATTTATTACTGATCCTTCTGTGCGGTCTTTTAAAGGATCGCCGATTGACAAACATATTGCAAATCAGCGGTTGAACTTAAAAGGGATTGTCTTGGACTTTTATATTGATTGCCGATCTTTAGAATATGTCATTAATATCTGACCGGTGGAGGTACGACATTTCGCACCCCCACAGATCAGCAGGGTTGCCAACATCACTTTTTTTTTTTTTTTTCTGAACAACTTAACTAAAAATTACAGGCAGGCATTATTTTTTTAAGGAACACATTGGAAAACCATAATAAATCATTATGATTAGAAGTGATCCATGTCTGCATCCCATCATTCTGAAATAACGACATCAGCCACGCTCGCTGTGACCTGTAAAATGACGACACTTACTCAAAATAATTTCTATAAGTTTCTTCAGATTAAAAAGAAACTTACATTTTTTATGGACAGGGCAAAAAAGTGCCCCATTTTTAGGAACTGTCCTGGAATTTCTGGATAGTAACCCTGCTGATCAGCTGTTTCCAGTGCTGGCGGCTGATAGATGTGCTCAGTTGGGAGCAGAACTACAGAGATGCACATCCACAGTATAATGGCCGTGGACGGGTACTGCACAATCGCACCCTATTGATCTGAAGAGGAGCTGTGTAGCTCCACAACTGCACACATCTGTCCGCCACCTGCACTGGGAACAGCTGACTGACCGGATTACCTGGTGTTGCACCCCCAGTGTTCATATATTGATTACTTATCCTAAGAAGAGGCCATCAATATAAAAGTCCCAGAGAAGCCATTTAACTTCATGGTTCTGTCAGAAAATCACAAATGAAACGCTGCGAGATGACCGTCAATGTAGTATAGGCAATTATTCCCCACAACAATGAAGACATTTTTCCGACTTCAATTACCTTCTCAACAATAGCATGTTAGCCACAGCCTTTCCATGTTGGATCTACACATTATCACATGGTTATATATCTGTGTGTATTAAAAATTGCTTTATTTTATTTTTATTCACATTTGCCACAGAGATCTGAAAAATAAGGTCTGTAAAGGCCCCATCACACTAAGCGATATCACTAGCAATATCGCTATAACGTCACTGGTTTTGTGACGTAGCAGTGATATTGCTAGCGATATCACTATGTGTGATACTTACCTCCGACCGGCTCCCCCGCTGGTTATCGCTGATCCCGTGAGAACGGCCTGGTCCGTTTCTCGTCATCAGCTTCCTGCTGGGGCTTCCTGCTGTGACGACGAGCGACGCGTGGACGCGGGCGGGAGGACATCTTCATTGCCTCGTCTGACAGGTAAGTAGAGACCGCCGACCGCTGCTATGTCGCTGGTGAGATCTGCCAGTGTGGCAGCTCACTAGCGACCACTTAGCGATGCACCAGCGATCCTGAACAGGTCGTATCATTGTCGGGATCGCTGGTGCATCGCTAAGTGTGACAGTACCTTAAGTCCAAAGTATGAAACTTTGGGATCAATTTCTGCTCCTTTCCGGCTGTGTTCCTTTTCAAAGGAACTTCTAAATCCTGTTTATCTGGGACTTAAGCCCCCGTTACACACTGCGATATCGCTAGCAATATCACTGTAAAGTCACCGATTTTGTGACGTTGCAGCGATATTGCTAGCGATATCGCTGCATATGATACTTACCTCCGACCGGCTCCCCCGCTGGCTATCGCTGATCGCGCGAGAAGCTCCTGGACCATTTCTCATCAGGCGCTTCCTGCTGGGCTTCCTGTGGCGCCGACGAGCGACGCAGGATCGCAGCGTCTGACAGGTAAGTAACGATCCCCGTCCCCAGCGATGTCGCTAGTGAGATCTGCCTGTGTGGCAGCTCACTAGCGACCACCTAGCAATGCACCAGCGATCCTGACCGCGTCATATCGTTGGTAGGGATCGTTGGTGCATCGCTAGGTGTAACGGTACCCTAAGATAGAAGTCCTGTGCGGGGGGCTTGAATGCATTTCTAGATAGGTAAATTGCTAGAGTGTAAATAGGCATGTAATTTACTAATTATACCTTGCATCTTTTGCATTACAGAAGGATTTGCAAGATTATTGGTCCAATAAGGTTCAGAGCTGAAACCTTCATTCCAAATTGTGAGCGCAGCTCTGGAATTTCAACACTAGATCAGTACAAGATATGTAATGTATTTGTAAACATAATCTTTTTTTTTTTAAATATCTATGTAAATTGCTACAAATACTGGGAATTTATGTTTTTAAATAATCATAGATTGGTGTTTAAATGCTATGAATGCTGATGAACATTTACAAATTGCCATTCTATTAATATTTCTTCAGCAACATTTTGCTACTCCAAAGTGTACGTATCAGCAAACTTCTCTTTGTGCTTTCCAATATACTTCACGGCCATTGACTGAATTTGATGATATTTCACACGCCTTAGACTGAGCTGTTGTCTTTGTCAGTATTGCTATACAAACTGGGGAAAGTTCAAAAACTTCAATTTTTTTTGACAAAATTTCATTAAATTGTAAAATATCATACAACTGACAATCTTCACGGAAGACAGATAAGCACAATGATGAAGCGGAAAACACGAGGTGAAGGTGGCTGCCTGCCTTTAGGGATTCATGCGGTATTACTGCTTCCTGATGTTTTTTTTTTTAAAATTGTAATTTTTATTGAAATACATTTTTCAATTTTTACAGGAAAAGAAAAAAAATGCCATTTTAAATTTTTCACTATCATTTATAGGTTGTCAACCAATATTGTTGTATAATAATACTTTAACTTTGAGTTAAACATTTTCAAGTTTATAAAGGGTAAAAGTTCACGAACGAACAAATACATAGACTCAGACAAAAGGAAAAGGAGGGATATGAAATAGAATGTTGTGACCTATTAATATCCATCTGATAGAGGTCACATATTAAAAATGGCCCAAAAGAAATCCCAAGGATACCAAACAAGGTTAAATCTCTCTACAGTATTGTCATTAAGGGCTGCCCGGTATTCAAAATTCCTGATATCCTTGATGAACAAATATAGATCTGGTTGGAAAGTTGGAGAGGTTTGCTTCTAGTGGGAAGTTGGAGAGGTTACCTTCATGTAAATTTTCTTAGAACATGGTATCCCTATCCAGATTGTCTATATTCCCTTTTGTGTTCTGTTGGATTTGTGTGTCTAATGCATATATCTTTTAACATCTATTTAAAAATTGATTAATAAAATATTTTTTTCTACAATAATCCTCGCAGTCATCCAAATTTTTAGTATTTTTGTCATATATTGGTAATACAAATATCAAAAGACTGATGGTCAGTTCCAAACAGAAACACAAATGTGAACAGGTGCAAGCTAAGAGAGTCACTCTATATGTAATTAACAAATTAAAGCTGTACTCTGAAACACTATAGTATGTAAACTTTGAACAAATGACACTGGAACTGCATTACTGCTGTGGAAAATAAGTTAAAAATGAACTGTATGTTCTTAGAGCATAAATAGTACAATTCATGTGAACCCAACAGCCAGAGACAAGGCGTATGCTCTATGTAACGCTCACGTCCATACTGGTTGGCGCGAGCGAGGGTTGTGGCTTCAATGTGCCGCAAATCAGACTTACCCCAGAGGGGCATGACTAAGCAGCTACCTTGGTGTTCGCTGGAGCGTCTAGTGGTAAGGTCAGACGTGTGTGGCAGGTAGCTGCCAGGTGTCACTCCAGGGCGGCATCTGGCAGTAGCAGCTGACCCCAAGGGGCCCAGGACACTGTAACAACAGGTGCAGGCAAGTACTGTAGATATACTGTCTGGCTCAGATGATGTATTGACAGGCAAATACTGGTGGACACGGGTGATGTGCAGGCAGACCGGTGCAGGCGGGCACGGTTGACAATCTGGCAGGCAGGCACGGCTGACAGATTGTGGGGGCAGGTCAGGTACAGGTACATACTCAGGGTACAGGCCTGGGTATGCAGCCCCTGGGGTGACAGAAACAAGAACAGAAACAGGACAGGACCTGGCAACTCAGTAGTTGAACACAGTCTGAAAGAGAATGATGCTCAGGCATCTTCCCATTGGTGAAGATGCCGTATGTACCAGGTGCCTCCCTGTTGTGAATTCACTTTCTGGCCTACCTCTGGTTGCTGGTGAAGGTAGTGGAGATGGTTGTATTGACAGAGGGGTCACGAGTTCTCTTTCCAGGCTCCCTCTGGTGGTTACAGGAAGTAATGGAGCTGATCTAATTAACAGAGGCCTGTCACCTGATAATGAGGAGGACGATTGGACATTGGGAGTTTCTGACTGGATATAAGACAGCCGACTCCCTCTATCCCTGCTGGTGATTTTTTCCTGCCTCCTGAGGTCTTAGTATCCAGCTCAGTCCCTGCATGCTCAAGCTAAGTGTTCTTTTGCTATTGTTCACATTTGATTTGGTTTTGTCTATTTCAGTTTTGTGTGGTCAGCCAGCCCTGGCTGGGGCTGTGCTGAATTTCCATCCTTATGTTATTGTTTGTGCCAGTTTGTTTTTGTCCCTTATTAGACTGGCCTCTCTTTGCTCTGTTTTCAGAATACACCAGAGTGCTGATATAGTGGGCGAAGTCTAGTGACTTCAGTAGTTTTTCTATCAGACGTGTTGGGCATTTTTTGCAGGGTTTTTTGCGTGATTGCAGACAGTGTCTTTCCTTTCTTGTCCCGTCTAGTTAGTTTGGGCCCCATCGTTTGCTCTGCCTATTTTCCTACCTGCGTTTGTGTTTTCATCTTGTCTCACCGACAAAATATGTTTGGGGGCTATCTATTCCTTTGCGGTCTGCTCTGGGGCAGTTTAGATTTCCCCTTTCTTGCTTTAGGCTTATTTAGTTCTCCGGCTGTGTCGAGGCGTCTAGAATCATTGTAGGTACGCTCCACAGCTACTGCTAGTTGTGTGGATAGGATCAGGGGTCTGCAATCCGCTTAGTTACCAACCTCTCTGGTTTTCTGTGGCTTAGCTTGGTCTAGCTTTCCTCCTCAGTGACCCAATCATAACACCTCCCAGTAATAAGCCAGGGACACATTAGGAATATGCACATTGTCTCTTTAAGAATCAGGAAGGGCAGGCGTGGCCACCATAAGCATACAGAGGAAAGAACTCACCGCATGGCATGGAGTGGTGAGCAAGTATCAGGATCCTGCCAGCGCCGGCGGTCTGCCGCGGCTGAACAGGGTAACTCATCCTGACTACGGGAGGACCCGGGGTCCGATACTGCAGGGAAAGTTCAGACAACAGGACCTGCGACACTGAAAGTAGTTTAGCAGTACAAGGACCTACGATCATGTGACCACAGGTGGCGTGGCTTAGCGTCCTGCTGCAGGATAGGGTTCTATTACAGGAATCCTGGAGCAAAGGCTATGAAAACGCAGGTCAGACAAGCGGGGGTCACGGGGGTCACACACTGGGAGGACGGCATGGTACCAGAGGGACAAGCAGAGAATAGTCAAAACGTAAGCAATGAATCATACACAGAGATAGCAATGCAGTACAAGGGAGGCAGTCAGAGAGTAGTCAGGTCCAAGGCAAAAGAGTCATACACGGTAATAGCAGAGCAGTACAAAAGGAACAGGCAGAACTCGTAACAGGGACAGAACCGGATCAAAACCAAGCAAGCACAAAGTATCACAGTCACAAAGCACACCAGGGTCACACACTCGGCCAAGGGTCTGAGTATAAGCGACAAGTAGTGAGCCCACAATGAGGCTATAAAAAGCCTCCCAGAATCTCAGAGTGAGGCTGTCCAGATTAACCTCTAAACTACCTGATCCCACGAACTCAGCAGATCATGACAGCAAGTCAGTATATCTGTCTGGTGTTGGATGGGAAGTCATGCAGTGATGTCGGCCGGGATGTTACACTCAACAGAAGTAATGTCATCAGGGCATTACTGCCCTAACTAGCGTATGGGGCCTGAGGGGGCATGCATTGGGCCCCGTCTCTTCTGGTCATAGGGCCCCAGCGGCAGGATTCTGCCAGTGCAGAAATTGAACTTGTGTCTCAGACGCAGGTTCAGTTAAACTCTATTGCCAATAGTTAAAAGCGACCAGCCAATTGGAGGCTGGCAACTGACGTCAGCGTGCATGTGGCCAGTGTATAACTTCATTGTCATTCGCCGGCGAATACGTGCTTGAACTGCACAGAAAGAGCATCGCTGCAGGAGCGTGGCAAGGTAAGGAGAAAGTTTTTTTTAATGAAAGTGGCACGGGGCAGGATGGGAGACATAGGGGAAAGAATGGAGACACTGGGAGAATAATAGAGACACAGGAGGAAGAATGGAGACACAGGGTGAAGAATGGAGACACAGGGGGCAAGAATGGAGACACAAGGGGAAGAATGGAGACAGGGGGAATAATGAAGACACAAGTGGCAAAAAAGGAGACACAGAGGGAAGAATGGAGACACAAGGGGCAAGAATGGAGACACGGGGCAAGAATGGAGACACGGGGAAGAACGGAGACATAGGAGAAAGAATGGAGACACAGGGGGAAGAATGGAGACACAGGGTGAATAGTGGAGACACGGGAAAGAATGTAGACACAGGGGGCAAGAATGGGACACAAGGAGAAAAATGGAGACACAGGGGAAAGAATGGAGACACAGGAGGAAGAATGGAGACACATGGGGCAAGAATGGAGACACAGGGGGCAGGATGGAGACACAGGGAGCAGGATCATTGGCTGGATGGAGACAGATGGGGCAGGGTCATAGGGCAGGATGGAGACAGATGGGGCAGGATCATGGGGCAGTATGGAGACACATGGTGCAGGATCATGGGGCAGGACAGAGACAAGGGGCAGGATGTAAACACATGGTGCATGATGGATACAATGGAGACCAATTGTTAGGCGTCGGGTTCCTGCAGCTGCACAGCAGGAATCCAGAGCCATGCAGCCAGGGGTCTCCCATTCCCCTCCGACCTCTCAGGGACCTGCACAGCAATCTCGGCGATCCAGACGCCCTGCTCAGACCAGTTCTCTGGGTCTGGTTGTTGCTGCCACCTCTGGACCAGCAATGGTAGCGCAGCCTGCTCTGCAGCAAGCCACTCCAGAGGCTAAGTCCTCTCGCCGCGCTACTGGGCATGCTCACAAGACGATCTCCCAGTGGAGATCGGGAGTCACGTGCTCAGGTCCTTCTCCTGATCTGATTGGTCCATCTCAGAGATCTGGAAGGTCCCAGAAGTGCACGGCTATAAAAGGCCCGCATGGCCGCTCAGCCATGCGCTAGTATAGACTCTAATTGCTATCTGTGTGAATGATGATGAATGCATGTGCCTGCGAATGACTCATTAAGATCCCCTCCCTCTGATATTACGTGTGTGGATAGGGACTTAGTCATAGAGTCAGCGCCAGTCAGTGGCACGCTACAGGCCACAGTTCACGTCTTACAGCACTAGCGTCCGACAATGCACCCCCTCTTGGGCATTGTCGTGTGGCGGCTGAGTCGGTCACCGCGCTGCAGTCAGCAGCACTTATTGGCTTCCGCGGTAGCGACGCCGCATGCACAGTAGGTCTAGACGGACATTGACCCTGAGTCTTGGGCCCAGTCCTGTGACCGTATACCGTGTGTGCACACCGCTGAGACCTGTCAGGTCAACAGGCTCAGCATTTATATTTTAGGCGTCTCTGTGAGGTTAACAGAGCTCCCCAGTGCACATCGGGTGATGTATAACCCATGTGTGCTATACCGCCATATAGCGCGTCTGCCATTACATAGCAGCAGCTTAACACCTCTGCACGGTGGACCCCGGGTGGTGAATGCACTTTCTGTTATTTAATATTTAGTGCGTTCTGGCGTCCCTAACACTGATGGGGCAGGATCACGGGGCAGATGGGGCAGGATCACGGGGCACATGGGGCAGGATAATGGGGCATATGGGGCAGGATCACAGGGCAGATGGGACAGGATTACAGGATAGAAGGGGCAGGATCACGGGGCAGATGGGGCAGGATCACGGGGCAGATGGGGCAGGATCACAGGGCAGATGAGGCAGGATCATGAGGCAGATGGGGCAGGATCACAGGACATCACATGGGGGGCAGAATGGATACTCATGAGGGCAGGATGGGAGAACATATGGCTGGTGCCAGGAATGAACTGTATAGAAGTAGAAAAGCTACTGACCAAAGAAAAGCAGGGATCACAAAAAAAATATAATAAATTTTATTAGACAACCATGAACAACACCATATAAAAACAATTAAAAGTCATAACACAGCGCTCTGGTAATAAGAGAAAGGCATCAGAGACACAATTAAAACAAATAGTGAACAATGAAATCAAACATTCACAATCAATATAAATGCCTCAAAAATGCCCTAAAAGACACTTTTTTAAAAAGTGTTACAATATATAAAAGTAAAATATGAACTCAAGCCTTATCCAGCAATGCAGCAACAGTGCAGATGGAAATAAATGGACAGGCTGAACTAGAGCCCAAGTGACTAGAAACCATACCACGCATCATCTAACAATGGAGATGCAAAATGCTCCACAGGAGGTGAATGAAAGATACTGCCCGCACTATCCTGGTAACATTCCAACACATGGGGGAGCTTGTGGAGTGCCCGACGCGTGTCGCCACCGCAAGGTGGCTTCGTCAGGGGCTGGAGAGTGAGTACAAACAAGAGATAGAAAACACTCTCTTAAACTACTTCAAGGAAAACGTACCTGGTGAAGTAGATCAGTTCACGGTCTGGAACGCCCATAAAGCGGTCCTGAGGGGGTGTCTTATGCAAATTCTTTCTAAACATAAGAAGAGAAATAGGGAAAATATTACAAACCTACAGGCCCAAATTAATGATCTAGAGAAAAAACAAACAAACTTAAAAGTTCCTTCCCAGACCGTCCAGACTGAGATTTTGAGACTTAGACAGAGTTTGAGATCTGAAATCTACCAGGAATATGATGCAGTCATCAAAGCATCTAGGTACAAATCGTATGCGTCTCTTAACAAGCCTACCAGGTTTCTGATGAGGAGATTAAAAAGAGAAAGAATTAAAAGGAGAATAAATAAGATAGTATCTCCCTCGGGTGACCCCAAAACTCACCCTAGGGACATTGTCAACTCGTTTGCAGAATTCTTTAAAAATCTCTATAACCTGAAAGACGACCCCCAAACACTGGTGGTTAACTCGAATTTTGTAGATTCTTTTCTACAGAGTATCGATCTACCAAGAGTCGATGAGCTGGACTTGAATAATGTCAATAGCCCCTTTACAGAGAGAGAAATTGTTGACGTTATCAAGAAACTGCCGTCCCAAAAATCACCAGGGCCGGATGGCTTCTCTGGAGACTACTATAAATCCTTTTCAAAGGTTCTGGCTCCACAGCTGGCTTCCATCTTTGATCTGGCATCCTCTCGGGGCTTTCCTTCCAAAGGAGATGCTAGAGGCAACAATTATCATGATTCCAAAGGAGGGGGGGACCCCGAGAGGATACAGAGCTATAGGCCAATATCGCTCATAAATAGCGATATTAAAATCTACTCAAAGATCATTGCAAACCGATTAAAAAACATCCTTCCACGTCTGTTGGCGGATGATCAAATAGGCTTTACAGAGGGCCGCCAGGCCTCAGACGGAACTAGAAGGGTGTTGAATCTGATAAATTTAGCGAGCAACCTGAGAACCCAAACTGCTTTTCTGGCACTGGACGCCGAGAAGGCGTCTGATAGGCTAAACTGGCTTTACTTAAAAGCAACTCTCGCTAGATTTGGCTTTGACGAGAAGTTTCTATCAACAGTCTTCGCCTTGTACTCGGGTCCTAGTGCCAGGATTTATGCAAACAATTTCCTCTCCGACCCGTTCGCATTACCAATGGCACGAGACAGGGGTGCCCCCTGTCCCCCCTTCTATTTGTGCTTGCCATAGAGCCCCTAGCCGAAAAAATAAGAATAAACAATGATATTAAAGGCTTTTACATCTGTATTTGTAAGCCAAAACCAGGAGTGGGTGATAAACAAAGAAGTGGTGACGTGTTTCTATTATACTTTTCTTCTGATTGTTCCACTCCTGGTTTTGGCTTACAAATACTGATGTAAAATAGTGACCAAATACTGAACGTGTGAACGCGGCCTTATGGTAATGTCCCATACTGGTTTCTATCTTGTAGTAAGGTCCCCATCTTGTTCAGGATCTTATAGTAATGTCCCTATCTTGGTCAGCATCTTGTAGCAATGTCCCCATCTTGTAGCAATGTCCCATCCTGATCCCTATCTTGTATAAATGTCACATCCTGGTCCGCATCTTATAGTAATGTCCCAATTCTGGTCAGCATCTTATGGTAATGTCCCCATCCTGGTCAGCATCTTTTAGTAATATCTTCCTCCTCTTGTAGTAATGTCCCATCCTGGTCCACATCTTGTAGTAATGTTCTCACCTTGAAGTAACATCCTATCCTGGTCCCTATCTTGTAGAACTGTCCCATCCTGTCCCTATCTTGTAGTAATGTCTCCATTCTGGTTGGGTTCTTGTAGTAATTTCCCCAATTTTGCCACGCTTCACATACACATTAAAAAAATCCTTCCCACCTTACCTCCATTCCCTCAGAGAACATCGTCCTCATCTCCTCCGCAGCCTGGGTGACGCATTGCAGTGACATCACACGCTGCCCTCGCCGGACTGCCGACATCAGCTGCCAGCCCCTGGTTGACCAGTGGCTCGTATTGGTATTGCTTTGCATTGAGGTGGTGTCTAAGGACGTACATTCAACTGAAAAGAACTGCTGACTTTGGTGCCCCCAGGACTGGGCCACGAACATCATGAGAGCTCTGATGCCTGAGGGCTGCATGAAGAGTTTAAGACCCCTGGTTTAGAAGCTCTGAAGCAAAGAGTGCAAGCTCCTTGCCTAGGTCTCTGGCCATCTCTTAAAATAGAGGTGGCTGGTAAGCTCGGCAATGAGCTGTAAACTATAGAATTTAAACACCCTCCATGCTTGTTAATGGAGATTATTTTTAATAAGGGGTAAATTGCAATGTTGCCTGTTGTACAAACACTTTGCAATGTTACCCTTTTAATAACAGGAGAACCCCATAAACTTTATGTAACCCCTGCCAAATACACAAATTCCATGTCAGTGATGTCTATGGCCATTTACTGAAGAGAATCCTTAAACGCTGGGAAAAAAAATAATGTGCTTTGACATTTATGAGTTCCTGAAAAAAAGAATATGATTCATCAGTCGTTAACAAATTTCATAAAGAGAGCAAAGGGTTATTTAATTTGTTTTTACAGAACATCTATATAATTGTCCAAATAGGGCAAAGGCCCCTATAAACCTCTGTAACTAATTGACACCTATTAGGATCTGTTAAGTTATCTTACACCAATACCATCCATGAGAAAAAGTAACTGGCCCATTAAACGTAATAACTGTTTGCACCATCTTGAGTCAAAATAATTGCAACTAAACACAACACACATTTTTGTCTCCTGGAATTTCTTTTGATCATGTCAGTGTTCTTGGAAAAAACACAGATGTCAACTTGGCCAGTAGTCAGTGCCAACACTGTCTAGATTGACTTTAAGACTATCAGATATGAGGGTGAGGGAAAACTAAGATTTCATCGTTTTCAGAGCAGAATCTTTTTAACTCCCCAATCAAAACTGGTGGCTTTTAAATTCCTCATTATTTTTTTCTTTACTACTACTATCTACTTTATACTTCTGAAAAAAATCAGTATGAACAAACTCTTTGGGCTCATTCAGACATCAGTGATTTTTAATTCAGTGATTAAAAAAGACATACATATGTGAAATCACAAGATACCAGGGGGTCAAAAAATAGAACAATACAGTTGCTGTCATGGTCCAGTCCGGAGTTTATCTTCTGCTGTCTTCACTCCGGACTGGTCATGCGGGGGTTAATCTCCTCAGCCTCGTTCTGGAGCTAGCTGGGCTATTTAAATCCCTCACAGCCTGCTGACCAGTGTTAGTGATAGCTCAAGCTTGCAGTTTAGAGCCGCTGACCCTTGTACCCTGGTGATCCTCCTGCCTTTGACTGATATTCACGTGTATGACCCGGACTGATTTCTGACCCCGTCTCTTGGTATTCGTCTCTGCTGTTACGTTCCCTCTCTGGCATCTGACTCCCTGGCTTGTACCCCGACCACGTATTTCGTCTCACGTTTTGGACCCCGTGCTCATGTTCTGGCTTTCTGACTCTCGGCTTTGGTATTTTGACTACGTGTTTTGCTGCTCCTTCTGGTACGTCTGCTCCTGCTAGTTTCTGACTCGGTTCGTCTGACTATTCTCTCTCGTTACCTGTGGCACCTGTGCTGTTGCTCAGGGTTGCTGCTCTTAGTGTATAACCTCTCTTCCCTCACCAGCTCCCCCTGGTGGAGGTTTCACTACATTATCACTAACCACACATTTAAACGGGATTTTGCATTTTTTTTTTCTTTGGCCATGGATCTGCTGCATAACTTGGCAGATCAAGTGTCCAGATTGACGCACATGGCGCAGGACTTTTCTGTGAATCATCAGTCCCTTGTCATGTCTCAGACCCTCTTACAGAAAGAACTGACTGAGACTATTAAGACCATGCAGGGAAACACCTCTCATATTGTTTGTCCACCAGGTGACTCTGTAGATGTTATCTTGCACTCTCCTGAACCCTCAGTTAAACTTCCTGACACATTTTCTGGCGAAAAAGATAAATTTCATATATTCAAGGAGAGTTGTAAATTATGGTTTTCTCTTAGACCCCGATCGTCTGGGGATGAGACTCAGGGGGTGGGGATTGTTATCTCCTTACTTAGGGAGGGTCCCCAATCCTGGGCTTTTTCGTTGCCCCCTACTGCCCCTGAACGGATGTCGGTAGATAGGTTCTTTGAGGCCCTAGGACTTATCTATGATGAACCGGACCGTGTTAGGGTGGCAGAGGACACTATTTTGGGTCTGGGGCAAGGGAAGCACTCAGCCGAATGGTCCACTGAGGTGTCTTGGGACGACTCCGCACTGAGATGTCTGTTCAGGAAGGGACTGTCGGATTGCTTGAAGGACGCTCTGGCTCTCCATCCACCTCCCAGCTCATTGGAGGAGGCTATGACTCAGGCTATCCGTATGGATCGGGGACTGCGGGAGAGAGGTGTTACTCAGCGAGGGGTTCCGTTTTTCCCTGCTAACCCTGATGTTTTGCTTCCATCTGAACCTATGGAGGTGGGAGCCACCAACCCCCAGGAGAAAGAGCGGAGACGGCGACGTGATGGAAAATTGTGTTTTTACTGCGGAGATCCCGGACATTGGAAAAAAGACTGCCCCTCCTGTCCTCCGACTAACAAGCGGCTGAGTCTGGGTGATAATCGTGGCGGTCACCCAGACTCTCAGGTACCTTTTTCTTCCTTTTCAAGAGTACTGCTAAAGGTGGAACTTGGTGTTGAGAACGGCTTTTTCCATACTTCGGCTTTTGTAGACTGTGGGTCATCCCTGAACCTGATTGACTCTAAGCTGGTGGCTCGCTGTAGATTAGGGACAGTTAGGTTGGGGACTCCCTTAAAAATTGTGGCTATTGATTCTACACCACTCACTAAGGATGGTCTCCATTTCAGTTCTAAAGAATTTACCCTCAGGGTGGGGGCCCTACACCAGGAGCGCATGTCATGCTTTGTTTTGGATAACCTCCCTGCTGGCCTGGTGTTAGGGTTTCCCTGGTTGCAATGGCATAACCCAGTTATTGACTGGGGGTCCCGGGATATTGTTAAATGGGGACCTGGGTGTTCTGAAAATTGTCTTGCTACTGTGTCTATGTCATCCGTCAACCTGGAGGGTATTCCGGAGTACCTAAAGGGTTTTAAGGATGTGTTCTCCGAAAAGTAGGCTGAGGTTCTACCACCACACCGCCCATTCGATTGTGCCGTGGATCTTGTTCCCGGTGCCAAATTGCCCAAAGCCCGGCTGTACAATCTCTCCGGCCCTGAGCGGGCTGCTATGAAGGAGTATATCTATGAAAGCCTCCGTAAAAGGCATATACGGCCATCTGTCTCTCCCGTGGCAGCGGGGTTCTTTTTTGTAAAAAAGAAGGATGGTGGTTTACGCCCATGCCTCGATTTTCGAGAACTGAATAAAATAACCATAAGAAACGCCTACCCTCTCCCACTAATACCTGATTTGTACAATCAATTGTCGGGGGCCAGGTGGTTCTCTAAGCTGGACCTCAGGGGAGCATACAATCTCATTCGTATGCGGGAGGGGGATGAATGGAAAACTGCGTTTCTCACCTCTGAGGGTCTGTTTGAAAATTTGGTTATGCCCTTCGGTTTGACTACCGCACCAGCGGTATTCCAGAATTTCATTAACCATGTTTTTTCTGATTTTATTGGACGTTTTGTAGTTGTTTATCTTGACGATATACTTATATATTCTTCTGATAGACAAAGTCATATGGGTCATCTTCATGCGGTTCTCCAGAGGCTCAGGGAGAACTCACTCTTTGCCAAATTGGAGAAGTGTTCATTTTTTACTCAAGAAGTGTCCTTTCTAGGGGTCATCCTGTCCGCTGAGGGGTTTCGTATGGACCCTAGGAAGGTACAGGCCATTGTGGATTGGGTGCAACCCAGAGATCTCAAGGGTCTTCAGCGATTTCTGGGTTTCGCCAATTATAGAAAATTCATCAAGGGGTTCTCTCAAGTGGTCAAACCCCTCACTGATCTCACCCAAAAGGGGGCGGATCTTAAAAACTGGTCAGCTCCAGCTGTGGCGGCGTTTTCTTTGTTAAAAGAACGTTTCATGACTGCTCCGGTACTGGTGCAACCTGACTTGTCTAAACCATTCATCGCAGAAGTGGATGCCTCTGAGGTGGGAGTGGGGGCTGTGTTGTCCCAGGGGCCCACCACATTAACTAACTTAAGACCCTGTGCCTTCTTTTCTAAAAAATTTTCCTCTGCTGAAAGGAATTATGATGTGGGTAACCGAGAGTTGTTGGCCATTAAATTGGCTTTTGAAGAATGGAGGCATTTTTTGGAGGGGTCTGTCCATCGTATCACTGTCATTACAGATCACAAGAATCTGTCTTACATCGAATCCGCCAAACTTCTGACTCCGAGACAGGCAAGGTGGTCACTTTTTTTTTCCCGATTTCAGTTTTCCATCACTTTCAGACCAGGTTCCAAGAATGTGAAGGCGGATGCCTTGTCTCGCAGCCTAGATCCGGTATCGCCTCTGGAGCCTCCTTCCTCCATTCTTCAGCGCGGGGTGGTGGTGGCTTTGGTGTCCCAGAGATTGGAGCAGGAGATTCGTGAGGCCCAATCTCTTGCTCCTCCGTCCATACCTGAAAATAAGCTCTTTGTGCCTGTCCAGTATCAGTTAAAAGTGCTTCGGGAGTTCCACGACTCAGCTCTGAGTGTTCATCCAGGAATCTCGGCCACTCATAAAGCCATCACTAGGCTGTTCTGATGGCCCTCGTTGACTTCTGACGTCACTGGTTTTGTGTCCTCCTGTGAAACTTGTGCCCGCGCTAAAGCCTCCCACAACCGTCCGGCCGGGGAATTGGTGCCACTGCCAATTCCGGATAGACCGTGGACTCACCTGTCCATGGATTTTATCACCGATCTCCCACCCTCTAATGGCAAAACCGTGATCTGGGTAGTTGTGGATAGGTTCAGCAAACAAGCACATTTTGTACCCTTAACGGGCCTTCCTAATGCTGAGACTCTATCTGGGCTGTTCATTGAGCATGTGATTCGGTTGCATGGTGTGCCTGTCAGTGTGGTGTCTGATAGAGGGGTGCAATTCGTGTCAAAATTCTGGAGAGCTTTTTGTAAAAGGCTGGGCATCAGTCTGACCTTTTCATTGGCCTACCATCCCGAGACCAATGGTCAGACTGAAAGGACCAATCAGTCTTTAGAGCAGATCCTGCGGTGTCTTGTCACATCCAGACAGGATGATTGGTGCTCTATGATACCTATGGCAGAATTCGCCTTCAATAATCGTGTCAATCAGTCTACTGGTACTTCTCCTTTCTTCTGCAACTACAGGTTTCACCCTCATTTTGGTGAATTCTCCAGACTAGATTCGGAGTGTCCAGGGGCTGATTCAGCCTTTTTGCGGTTGGAGGAGGTTTGGAGGGAAGTTCAGAGAAACATTGGGGAGGCTCAGGACAAATATAAGTTTTTTGCAGATAAACGACGCTCGGTGGGGCCGGCTTATCAGGTGGGGGATAAGGTATGGTTATCCACCAAAAACATAAGGCTGAGAATTCCCTCTGCTAAGTTGGGTCCCAAGTTTATTGGTCCGTATGAGATTTTAGAGGTGATTAATCCTGTGGTCTTTCGCCTGCGGTTGCCTCCGTCATTACGGATTACTAATGTGTTCCACAAAGCGCTTCTGAAGCCCTCGGTGCCTTCCTCTGACGAGTCTCACTCGCACCCGCCACCTGTTATGGTAGATGGGCAGACCGAGTACGAGGTGGAACAGGTGGTGGATTCTCGTATGCTCCGTCGTTCACTTCAGTACTTGGTCCATTGGAAAGGATACGGTCCTGAGGATCGGTCATGGGTGCCGGCGCGTTCGGTCCATGCGGATCGGTTGGTCCGGGCCTTTCACGCTCGTCATCCAGGGAAGCCTGGGGGTCCAGTGGCCCCCCATTGAGAGGGGGGTACTGTCATGGTCCAGTCCGGAGTTTATCTTCTGCTGTCTTCACTCCGGACTGGTCATGCGGGGGTTAATCTCCTCAGCCTCGTTCTGGAGCTAGCTGGGCTATTTAAATCCCTCACAGCCTGCTGACCAGTGTTAGTGATAGCTCAAGCTTGCAGTTTAGAGCCGCTGACCCTTGTACCCTGGTGATCCTCCTGCCTTTGACTGATATTCACGTCAGTGGCGTAGCGTGGGGGGGGGGCGGGGGGGGCGGTCCGCCCCAGGCGGCACGTGTGTGGGGGCGGCGCGGCAGCAGCAGCAATTCATCTCCTCTGTGGAAGAAACGCGGAGGCACAGTGCAGCAGCATCGGGCCGGCCTGTGTGCGGGCACATGAGGCTGAGCAGAGCGGCCTGTTCGCCATCGATAGTAGGGGCGGGCTGTGACGTCGTTCAGCAGCGTCCCGCCCCCTCCAGCCTTTGCTCCTCGGTACTGAGGCGGCTTCGGCGCTGGGGGCTGTGGAGGATGTGGGGACGCTGGCAGCCTTCCCGGGAGGACGGGCCGAGGCCCCATTCATTCATGGCGGAGCCGCCGTCTGACTAGGTGAGAGGTCTCCGGTGGTGTGTGAGTGCCCGACACCAGCGCCATTCCTGTGCCCAGTACAGCAGGGCAGGTGGAGGTGGGCGCACACACTGACAGCCCAC
The DNA here is from genome assembly GCF_039654945.1 of Dendrobates tinctorius. Classification (NCBI taxonomy): domain Eukaryota; kingdom Metazoa; phylum Chordata; class Amphibia; order Anura; family Dendrobatidae; genus Dendrobates; species Dendrobates tinctorius. Next base: position 2,706,688 of record NW_027361752.1, on the reverse strand, counting down.
AGTCCTCGTCTGGGACCCCACAAGGGCTCCTTGGGGTCTGTACTGTCACCAGTTCTCTGCCCCTCATTACTTGCGTCCTGGGGTGTGGGGCAGGCACATTACTGTGGGGGTGTCTGCTGGGGGTTGTAGTCCTGATGTGATATAAATGGGGCAATTCTCTGCGCCCCCTGATAGTGAGGCCTGTGCTGGGTGGTCTCCTCATCTCTACATCACAGTTTAAGGGGATTTCCATCACTTATTGTTGGGTCCAAGGTGGAATAATTAAGCCGAGACCCCCAAATCCTATTCTTGCCCCCTGGATCAGCGCCGCTCATCACGCTCACAGCAGAGTCTTGGGCAATCTATGGTCATCAATGTCTGGAAGGGGTGTCGCGTGACCGCTGCAGCCAGTCCAATGCCACCAATCATCTGCAGTGTTCACGTTCTGTCCTGCGTCGTAGATGATGATGGTGGAGACCTCATCTAGCCGTCCTAATGGTCGTAGTGATGTGATGTCACACCGCCGCCATCGGTTGTCATTCTGGGGATGCTCCTTAAGTACACAGCCGTACGGTGGCCCCCAGCCGAGTGCAGGGGCCGGGGTTCCTCTCTCATCATGTATGACCGCATACACAGGTCTGCTGGATTTCATACACATCCTATACCCGTGTATATATAGAGAACTGCAAGAAGATGAAAGTCTAGAAATTTAGAAATAATAACAGCAGAGTAAAGGTACTGTCACACTAAGTGATATCGCTAGCAATATCGCTATAACTTGTGACGATATAGCGATATTGCTAGCGACATCGCTGTGTGTGATACTTACCTATGACCCGCTCCCCCGCTGATTATCGCTGATCGCGCGAGAACGTCCAGGACTGTTTCTCGTCGTCAGCTTCCTGCGGCGAGACGAGCGACGAGCGTGGAGCCGGGCGGGAGGACGTAGGATCGCCACGTCTGACTGGTAAGTAGCGACCCCCGTCCCCAGCGATGTCGCTGGTGAGATCTGCCTGTGTGGCAGCTCACTAGCGACCACTTAGCGATGTACCAGCGATCCTGACCGCGTCATATCACTGGTAGATCGCTAAGTGTGACTGTACCTTTAGTAGCAGACTAAAAATTATATCTTTGAGTGTAGTGTGGGCTCTTCGGATGCTTCCGGAATCCGGATTATCATTGACCAAAGGGGCGGCAAATTTTTCGACCGCCCCGGGCGCCACAAACAGTTGCTACGCCACTGATTCACGTGTATGACCCGGACTGATTTCTGACCCCGTCTCTTGGTATTCGTCTCTGCTGTTACGTTCCCTCTCTGGCATCTGACTCCCTGGCTTGTACCCCGACCACGTATTTCGTCTCACGTTTTGGACCCCGTGCTCATGTTCTGGCTTTCTGACTCTCGGCTTTGGTATTTTGACTACGTGTTTTGCTGCTCCTTCTGGTACGTCTGCTCCTGCTAGTTTCTGACTCGGTTCGTCTGACTATTCTCTCTCGTTACCTGTGGCACCTGTGCTGTTGCTCAGGGTTGCTGCTCTTAGTGTATAACCTCTCTTCCCTCACCAGCTCCCCCTGGTGGAGGTTTCACTACAGTTGTATAGTCTATACTTGAGAATAAAGATATATATATATATATATATTTATCATCAGTTTTGCTCAGATGTTATTGTCATGAACTTTTTTGTATGGTTATTATTATGGATCAATCATCATAGTCCATCATCATGGACTTTAAGTGTTTTTAATTTTTTGTTTACGAATAAAAATTGTTAAATTTTTCGTGATCCCTGGTGTCACATCACCGTCAGACTCGGGGCCTGCTGTTCCGGTCTCGGCCACTAGGAGGCGCCATGGTTCGCCCCCTGGGTGATGGTGGTGACAGAGAAGGGGCTCCTGTGTAGGCATCTGGTGGGCGCAGGCTCCGCCCCTCTGTCAGTCATCAGGGGGTTACTGCATCACCATCTGGCCTAGTCCTGGGGCGGTCCTAATGACATCATCAGTCCGGGAACCTGTGAGGGATGACCTGATCCCTCAAATACCTTGGGACTGGTCTTGCAAGCCGCCGGATATATTCTTGGTTCCCCTGCGTGCCACTGTGTGATTTGCTATAGTTAACTCTGACCTCAGCCTGGATTTCTGACCATTCTATTGCCTGCTGTTTTTGTACCTCTGCCTCTCTCCCGATTTTTGACGCTGACCTTAGCTTGGATTCCGGACCCTTCTCCTGCCTCCTGATTTTGTACCTTTGCTGCCCTCCTGTTTTTTTACTGACCTTGGCCTGGACTTTAGACCCTTCATTTGTCTGCTGATTTTGTACCTCTGCTGCCCGCCGACCTCCGACTCCTGCCTCCAGACCACGATTACGGGTTTTAGTTTTAACCCCTTGGCGGCCGTCCTGCTCTGGTCCACTGCTCCTCTAGACAGCTACCCCCTGGGCCTTGCTACAATTCCAGATCCCTGTATAGGGGTTAAGGGTCTCGGGGTTACTCAGGGCGCAGGTCCTACTGCAGCCCAGATTCGCAGAGGGTCGTCACACCTGGCTTTTGTATACACTTTTTGTTGATTATGTTCAAACAGGTATGCATAAGGTAATCCCAGAAATATTAGATGGTGCCCGCTAACACATAGATAAGTGTGGTTGAAATATCACCTGGAGACATACAGTTGAAGCCAGAAGTTTACATACACTATATAAAAAGACTCATATGTATCATGTTTTTCTCAATATTTGACATGAAATCAGAACAAACCTTTCATGTTTTAGGTCAATTATGATTTCCATAATTATTAATATTTGCCAAGTGCCAGAATAAAGAGAATGTTTTAAGGTATTTTTATTACTACAAAGTCAAAAGTTTACATACATTTCATTAGTATTTGGTACCATTGCCCTTAAACTGAATGACTTGGGTCAAACGTTTGGGATATCCTTCCACAAGCTTCCCACAATAGTTGATCGGAATTTGGACCCCTTTCCTCCTGACAAAGCTGGTGTAACTGATCCAGGTTTGTAGGTCACCTTGCTTGCACCGGCCTTTTCTGATATGCCCATAAATTTTCAATAGGATTGAGTTCAAGACTTTGTGATGGCCACTCCAAAAACATTGAAGTTGTTATCCTTAAGCCACTTTGTTACCATCATTGGTTGATGTCTTGAGATGTTGCTCAGTATTGCCACATAATCTTATTTTCTCATGAGGCCATCTATTTTGTGATGTGCTCCAGTCCCTCCTGCAGCAAAACAACTCCACAACATGATGCTGCCACCCCTGTGTTTCACAGTTGGGATGGTGTTCTTAGGCTTCCAAGCTTCTTCCTTTTTCCTCCAAACGTAACGATGGTCATTATGCTCAAAAAGTTCAATTTTAGTTTCATCAGACCACAGGACATGTCTCCAAAAATTAAGGTCTTTGTTCCTGTGTGCATTTGCAAACATTAATCTGTCTTTTTTATGTTTCTTTTGGAGTAATGGGTTCTTTCCGACAGAGTGGCCTTTCAGCCCATGTTGACACAATACTTATTTCACTGTGGATATTGACACATTCTTACCAGCTTCCGCCATCATCTTCACAATATCTTTTGCTTTTGTTCTTGGGTTGATGTGCACATGTCAGACCAAAGCATGTTCATTTCTGGGACACAGAACCCATCTCCTTCCTGAGCAGTATGATAACTAGATATATCTATCTTGTTTTTACTTGCGTATAATTGTTTGTACAGATGAACGAGGCACCTTCAGGTATCTTGAAATTGTCCTCAAGGATGAGCCAGACTTGTGGAAGTCCACAATTGTCTTGCTGATATCTTAGCTGATTTCTTGAAACTTTCCCATGATGCTACACAAAGAAGTAGTGTGTTTCGAGTGTGCATTAAAATACATCCACACCACAGGTGTGTCACTAATTAACTCAGATGCTGTCAAAAAGCAGAAGCTTCCAAACACATGACATCATTATATGGGCAGTCCAGAATTGTTTAAAGGCATAGTAATCTTTATGTATGTAAACTTTTGACTTTGCAGTAAGTAATAAAAAATGCCTTAAAACATTCTCTCCCATTATTCTGGCATTTGGCAATTATGAATACAGTAATTATGGTAATCCTAATTGACCTAAAACGGGAAAGGTTTATTCTGATTTCATGTCAGATATTGAGATAAACATGAGTGTGAGTCTATTTATATAGTGTATGTAAACGTCTGGTTTCAACTGTAACTAATATCTGACAGATTGCTAAGAATAATAACCTGTAACGGAAAAAAATAAGTAAAAGATGAAAATGAGTGACGCCTTTGTTATTGGAACATGAAAACACAAAGGAATAATGTGTAGTTCCAGTTGACATGATTCAGTTTTACATTCATCATAATCCTATTAAAACCAGCCAGGTATAGAGATATAATAATCTATGTCTGCCTCCTAGTTTTGTGCCCTCACGTAGACTTACCGGTAAATATTCTATTTAAATATTTGTTCCTTCAGGCAAGGTATAACGGTATTATTATCTTTGGTGCCGAATTCTCGGCCTCAAGGGAACATGTACTTTATATACAATGAGATGTTATTTGTAGGACAAATAAATAGGCATTAGCAGATTAGTAATTTACTAATGGTTCATTACTCCAGAGTCAGCTGGGAACTAGAACTAACAGAGTTATAGATAGGAAAGGTCATGGCAGTATAAACTACAGTGTCTTGAAAAAGTATTCATACCCTGTGAACATTTCCTCATATTTTCACATTACACCCACAAACTTAAATGATAAATGGTTTTATTTTCTAAATATTTCAAAAAATATAATTAATTAGAAAATTGTGATGTGCATTTGTATTCAGCCCCCCCAAGTCAATACTTTGGAGGACCATTTATTATATTTGTGGAGTATACGACTATTAGCTGTCCTGAGTTGTGGATCTCTGCAGCTCCTCCAGAGTGACCAGGGCCCTCTTGACTGCTTCTCTTATTAGTACTTTCCTTCCTTGGTGTGTTAGTTTAGGTGGACGGCCATGTCTTGGTAAGTTCGCAGTTTTACCATACTCCTTCCATTTTTGGATGATGGGTTGAACAGTGATCTATGAGATGTTAAGAGCTTGGGCTATATTTGTTATAATCTAACCCTGGATTACTTTTCTCCACAACGTTATCCCTGACCTGTTTGGTGTGTTCTTTCGTTTCCACGATGCTGTTTGATCCATAATGTTCTCAAACAAACCTCAGAGGCCTTCACAGAACAGCAGTAGTTATACTGAGAATAAATTACACACAGGTAGACTCAATTTACTAATTAAGTAACTTCTGGAGGCAATATGTCACTCAGGATTTTATTTAGTGTTATCAGATTACAGGGGGCTGAATACAAATTCATGTCACAGTTTTAAGAGTTATATTTTAAAATATTTATAATATCATGTATCATTTCCTTTACAAATGTTTACTACTTTGTGTTGGTATGGTATATTACATAGAATCCAAATAAAATACATTTAGATTTGTGGGTGTAGAGTGAAAAAATTCATGGGAGATGAATACTTTTTAAAGGCACTGCAGTCATGGTTTTTAAAATCAGCAAGTGGAGGAGAAGGAATAGCAGACCTAAAATGTGATATTCTTTCCTAGTAAAATTCCAATATTAGGAATTTACAACTCAATTTGAGAATATATTAGGATTTATACCCAGTGTCAGATGCATTGCATAAGAACTGCTCACTAAAACAAATATAAAAAGTAATAAAAGGAATTAAAACATGTTACTGCCCTTTGCGCTCTTTCTTTCATAACCTACACTGTCATTAGGTGTTTTAGACACTTTTTGCACCTTGTCTGAGAAGAGGGTGTGACCACTTTAAAAGGGGCATGTCTTTGTAAGGAGGAGAACCGGGCCGTGGGTACCTGTCTTGTTCTGGATCCAGAACTGTCGGGGCTGTCTCCTCTGTTGTCTGGGGGAAAGAGTAAGAGACCGGACAGACCTTTGCATTCGGAAGCAGGGGGTGTGGCTAAGCGGCCACAGCAACAGCACGCGCGGAAACAGTCAGCCTTGGCGGGAACAGGTAGCGCGCAGCACAGTGAAAGGTGTGCTTCGTCCCTTGAGCTATGGGACTGCACCGGCCTGCGTTCTGGGACTCCCGCCGACAGCAGCGGGGACTACAGAGAGAAGCGCAGTATACCTGGTATCTAGCAGAGAGCGGGTGCTGTGAGTGCCGCAACCGTGAGTACAGCGCACGTGCCTCAGAGGGAGAACCAGGTGCTGGAAAGATGACTGTGGACCACTTTACCAGCATATTCCTGCTCGCCCACGGTGAAACCCAAACATGTTGTGGCCTTGTTTGTTCCAGCCGCATATGCTCATGGACTAGGGGCTCAGCGGAAGGTGACGGACACCAACCACTGCCGCCAGAAGACGGCCCGCCGTTGTCAAAAGAATCTCATTGGACCAGCACCACGACAGCCGTTCTCAGCGCTATCAACCGCCAAGCAGTGCTTACAACCTGAAGGACCCCCGACACGTTAAGTGTACCAAAGAACTGCTGTCGTTTTGTTTATTGACGCTTCATATCCTTTATAGTAGAACTGATATTCTTCCATTTAACTCTTCATCTCCCTGCAAGGAGTTCATCCCTTTTTAAATTAATGCGGTTCAATTGGTTAACCCTTGCTATGCCTTCTGCCTGTCACTGCATCCCCCAACCTGCTTACATCTTAACAGAAAAGGAGTGTGGCTTAAAGTGTAACACTGCGTCATAAAATGCATCACAATTGTGGACGCTGCACGGGGAGCAGAGGGAAGGTGAGTATAATGCTCAACACCTCCTTCCTTAGGTGCTATTGTGCTTTTGCCACTACCAGCAGATGCACCACCACCATCAGTACCAGCTGGCAACCCCCGCCCACTTCCACGGCCTCTTCCACCATACTTCCTCATTTTTGGGAAAATGTACCCAAAATACCATCAGCTATATGGTACTGTAAAACAAGGTACAAGGTGTATATAGTATTGGGGAGAATTTGAATCTCCCTAGAGATTTTAGGAGGCTTAACAATTATCTCTAGCGATGCATGCTGGCCAGCGGGAGACCAGCGATCGAAAAACGGCCCAGGCCGCTCGAGCACGATCAGCGATAACCGGCAGGGGGGGCCAGTCGCTGATCCCCGTCACACACAGTGATCTCGCTGGTGAGATCGCTGATGTGTCACAAAATTGTGACGGGGCCCTAAGGCCGGGGTCACACTTGCGAGAAGCTCGCACAAGTCTTGCATCTCAATACCCGGCACTGCCGCTGGCATTCGAACTGGAGCGCTCAGCTGCATAGAAATACATGCCTGCGCACACTCCGTTCCCGAGTGCAGGCGGCAGTGCAGGGTGTTGAGATGCGAGACTCGTGCGAGTTTCTCGCAAGTGTAACCCCAGCCTAAGGGCGCAGTCAGACTGCCGTATAACATGGATGATGATCGCAATGCTTGGACTGGCCGGCAGCTCTCCTGACCCGAGCGTGACAGTACTGGTATATATTTCTTTGCAGCTGAGAGAGATGAGCTGCCAGCCAGTCCGTGCACTACGATGTGATCTTTGCTTGACTGCACCCTTAGGCCAGGTTCAGATGGGATACATTTACGGAACATAATACTGGAGTGACAGAAGGGTATGAAAACAGAAATTACGACCTTATAAAACCTATTTATTTTACTTGCTTATACAGCTTTTTCTCGCTCCCAACACATCATTATCCCTATTGGGGCTCACAATCTAGACCCCCTATCTGTATGTCTTTGGAGTGTGGGCGGAAACTGGAGAACACGGAGGAAATCCACGCAAACATGGGGAGAACATACAAACACCTTGCAGTAATTGCTCTTAGTGATAATGAAACCCAAGATCCAAGTGTTGCAAGGCTACAATGCTAACCACTGAGCCACCATAATGAGCAATGTAAATGCACCCTAAATAGATAAGTGACGTACTGGTCTAAAGGTACTGTCACACTTAGCGATGCACCAGCGATCCCGACAACGATATGACCCGGTCAGGATCGCTGGTGCATCGCTAAGTGGTCGCTAGTGAGCTGCCAAACAGGCAGATTTCACCAGCGACATAGCAGCGGTCGGCGGTCGCTACTTACCTGTCAGACGAGGCGATGAAGACGTCCTCCCACCCGCGTCCACGCGTCGCTCGTCGCCACAGCAGGAATCCCAGCAGGAAGCAGACGATGAGAAACGGCCCAGGACGCTCTCGCGCGATCAGCGATAATCAGCAGGGGAGCCGGTCGGAGGTAAGTATCACACATAGCCAGTGACATTATAGCGATATTGCTAGCGATATCGCTTAGTGTGACGGGGCCTTTATCTGACGGGGATTGGAAGGAAGTGGCGAGTTCATATTAGTCTTCAGTTGTGAGCTTTAGGGATTACTTTATTCAAATGTAATTTCTTATCAGGCTCTATTACACTCCCAGAGTCTTGTCACCGCAAGTCTGTCTCTTGAGGATTATAGATGAAATATTTATGGAGTGCTATGATAATATATGCTTTATATTTCTGATTTTCTCTGTTAGGAAGGTTGTTCTAACGGCATTTGAGTCCACAGAAACTCCAAGCATGTCTCACTGGCTACAGTGAGATATTTAAGAAGTCATTAAGTAGTTGAACGGTGTAATTAAGCAGTGTTGTTTGTGGGGTGGAGGCATACTGTTGGACATGAAGGCATGCTGGTATGATAGATTTACTGTATTTACAGTTTGGGCGGAACAACTGTTTCCAATATCAAAGTTCAACTGTTGTGTATAAATGATTTATAGGACTTTATCTATTGACAAGATCTGTAAGCAAGTTATTATTCATTTTGCCCTTTAACAGTCTTACCAAGATGTCTTGTTTCTTGTTACACAGAATGATTTGGACCAAATGATTCCATGAGCCAAGTGTGCTTATTACCACTTGTATATATGTTCTTATTAAAAATGCATAAACAAAAAAATAAATAAGTACCATTTTCTAAGAATTTCAGCAATAAATACCTAATTAATGCTACATTCACACATTAGTGTGATTGTTACCATTTGGATAAATGGAATGATTTTTTTCCTCCAATGTCATCCTAGCTGTTTTGTGTCTTATCCCTTTTTTCCCACTGACGCAGGCAGACTGGCTGGTCTGAACTTTATTTTTTATCAATTGACTTCTACCAATGGATCTGATGAAAAATGGATAAAAATTTGGATGGACTTCCGAAGCACAAAGTCTGTCTTTCATGTGTCATCCGTTTTACCCGGATCCCCATAGGCTTTAAAAGCAGAGTCTACTTCGCAAAATGGATGAGAGTAGGACATGCTTGGAGTCTCATGGGTCGGACATACGGATCCGTTAGGCTGCTTTCACACATCTGGCTTTTTTAATCCGGCACGATGCGGCGAAATTTGGAACAAAAAAAAACTGTCCCATAGAGTTGTATTGTCGCCGCACCGTGCCGGATGGGTATGCGGCGCATCCGGTTTTTGCCGGATACGGCAAAAAGTAGCCGTCCGGCATCTGCAAAAAACGTTCGCTGCAACGTTTTTTGACAGCGACGGACCGGTTTTTCTCAGAGCGCATGCGCGGAGACTGAGTCTCGCGCTGCTCTTTTAAATGTGGGTGCCACCGTATCCGGCCACACAGGCATCCGGTGTCTCCGGCACATCCCAGATCCGCCCCTACGGCTTTTCGCCGCACGGCGCCAGAGACACAAAGCCGGATGTGTGAAAGCAGCCTTATTCAAACTGATGTGTGTATGGATCAATGAAATTTTATGGGTTAGTGTGAAGTCCAAGAAAAAAAAACAGCTTGCACTAGCATATGTCACACAGATTTGTTAATGTAGTCTTTTGTTGAGGTGATTAAAAGATATACCATATATACTCGAGTTTAAGCCGACCCGCGTATAAGCCGAGGCACCTAATTTTACCACAAAAACTTATTGACTCGAGCATAAGCCAGGTATGCATTGTTCCTCATCCCCATCCTGGTATGCATGACCCCCTCATCCCCATCCTGGTATGCATGCCCCCCCATCCTGGTATGAATGACCCCCTCAACCCCATCCTGGTATGCATGACCCCCCCATCCCCATTCGGGTATGCATGACCCCCCATCCCCATCCTGGTATGCATGACCCCCTCATCCCCATCCTGGTATGCATGCCCCCCCATCCTGGTATGCATGACCCCCTCAACCCCATCCTGGTATGCATGACCCCCCCATCCTGGTATGCATGACCCCCCATCCCCATCCTGGTATGCATGACCCCCTCATCCCCATTCTGGTATGCATGACCCCCTCATCCCCATCCCCATCCTAGTTTGCATGACCCCTTCATCCCCATCCTGGTTTGCATGGCCTCCTCCTCCCCATCCTGGTTTGCATGGCCTCCTCATCCCCATCCTGGTTTGCATGGCATGACCCCCCTCATCCCCATCCTGGTTTGCATGGCATGACCCCCCTCATCCCCATCCTGGTTTGCATGGCATGACCCCCCTCATCCCCATCCTGGTTTGCATGGCATGACCCCCTTCATCCCCATCCTGGTTTGCATGACCCCCTCCTCCCCATCCTGGTTTGCATGGCCTCCTCATCCCCATCCTGGTTTGCATGACCCCCTCATCCCCATCCTGGTTTGCATGGCCTCCTCATCCCCATCCTAGTTTGCATGGCCCCCTCAAAAAAATGTGCTGAAAAACTCGGCTTATACTCAAATATATACGGTATATATTTTTATGTGAAAGAAATGATGAAAATTGTGTCTTCAGAAAGGAAGGGGACTAGAGCTCTAGTGCCACTTACATGAAAAAAACAAAGACAGAAACATAATGATTAAATACCCTGCAGTAAATAGCATAGTGCATGAAAATAATATACGGTACTTAGCTAATGTGTTTTTTGATTTAAAAAAAAATGCGAAAGCCATCCCACCATTCCACTGTGACCATAATTGGGACAATCCTAAAGCCCCCGTCACACACAGCAATCTCGCTAGGGAGATCGCTGCGGAGTCACAAGTTTTGTGATGCAAGAGCGATCTCACCAGCGAGATCGCTGTGTGTGACAGCTATCAGCGACCGGCCCCCCTGCCGGTATCGCTGATCGTTCATGAAAGGTCAGGACTTTTTTTAGGTCGTTGGTCTTCCTCTGGCCAGGACACATCATTGCGTGTGGCTGGCGGGAGAGCAACGACCAGCGATCAGCGCGCTGGTAAACGTCGCGTTTCTAAGTGCTGCGCGCTGCATAGAAACCCGATGTGTACCTTGGTTACCAGCTCCCTGCATCAGCATGCTGGTAACTAACGTACACAGCGACGCCGTGCGCTCGGCGTCGCTGGTGCTGATCGCTGGTGAAGCTGTCTGTTTGGCAGCTCACCAGCGATCATGTAGCAATTCACCAGCGATCCTCACAAGTTCATATCGTTGTCGGGATCGCTGGTGAGTCGCTATGTGTGACAGGGCCCAAACTCTAATATTAAAAACCTTACTGTTTGTCAAGTGACATGCACGTAGATAAGGGCTGAGAAGGACTGAGCCCAACCAGTTGGCACACAGCCGAGGGAAACTACATCAATAGTGCCCAGCTCAAAAGAAAGGCAGGCCACACCTTTATATCCAAAAGGTATGAACTGGGAAATAAACTGATGTGCAAGTAGCATGTGAGCGCATGTTCACACTAGCCATTAAACAGAAAAAAAAAAAAAAACAAAGACAAACACAATGAGTAAATACCCTGCAGTAAATAAATAGCATAGTGCATGAAAATAACGTACGATATTTAGTTAACATGTTCTAGGGCCACCTATTGGAAGTAGCAATCCTAAAAGTCAATATCCACTCACAAACAAGCCTTGTCACAGCATAGGATAAAAGCCAAAACCAGAATCTCAATTTACAGACACTGTGTTTCGGGGTACTGCCCCTCATCAGTGCAAAGTGAGAGATGTGGTTTGGCTGGGTGGAAATCATGAAGTCTCACAGCCACTACGATGGTTAAAAATTAATAACCTGTCGGCAGACAGCTATCATCTCCCGACTCCCTCCCGTACACAGGAATGCAGTGTTCCCATCTATTATATAAGAGAGCCACTACCTGACTCCTCATCTCCTGGGAGAACAAAAGTATAGGTCGTTGAAATGAAGCAAGTAATATTAATAATCACTTCTTTTTTTATTTATATATCACCAACATATTCCGCAGCACTTTACAGTTTTGAACACATTATCATCGCTGTCTCCGATGGGGCTCACAATCTAAATTCCCTATCAGTATGTCTTTGGAATGTGGGAGGAAACGGGAGAACCCAGAGGAAACCTACGCAAACACGGGGAGAACATACAAACTCCTTGCAGATGTTATCCTTGGTGAGATTTGAACCCAGGACTCCAGCACTGCAAGGCTGCAGTGCTAACCAATGAGCCAGTGTGCTGCCCGAGCAAGTCTAATGCGTCTGTCCTGTGACTTCCTCTTCCAGGGTAGAGTCGGGAGGCCCCATATACATTAGACTGCGGGCCAATCACTCCAATATAAACGGGTATGACTGACTTTAGGAACGCACGCCATCATAAATCCAACTGTATAAAAGCTTCTCATTTGCTTACATTAACCTTCTGTTTGTAACAACCGAAGTTCTGAATAGAACAAGTGGGTTTGTGCTGATGTTTGTATCAGAGCTCGCTCACACGATTTGTCAGTGCAGGCAAAAGGTTGGCCAGAAAAGCATATTGGTTAAAGGGATGAATTCATTACACAAATATATGTTTACATGATCTAGGTAGCCTTCACAGTTCTTAACCTGCATTGCTATATAGGAAGTTTAACCCCATAGAGGTCAACAACAATTACACAATCAAAACGGTTAAGACACAGAGAGGTGGGACGCAGGCAGGACTTAATAGGAGAATGACGAAATGACAATGATGGCAATATTGAAGTATTGCATGGTACAGTACAAGCTTAAACGAAAGAATGGTCACGAAAGAGTTTACTCATTGGGGTCCAAATTAGGTCAAAAAAGGGTTAAATAAATGCAATGATAGCGTTGTTAAAATGTTGAAAATACATTATCAGCTATCTACAGGATAGGAAATACCGTAAGTTAATGGTTGTGGGGGACCTGCAGCAATCAGCAGAACTGGGCACTCTTCTCTTTAATAGAATGGAGCCACAGCGCACATGCTCAACAACCGCTCCATTCATTCTCTATGGGGCTGCTGAACAGAATTTTGCTTTTTTTCTAGCAAGGCCATAGAGAATGAAAGGATCATCAGTCGTGCATGCGCACTACCACAGCATTCTAATGGACATAAAAGTGTCCTATCCTGCATATCAGAGCAGTCGGACCCCCATAATCAATAAGTAATCACCAATCCTGTGGATAGGGCCAATTTCACACTTCTGAAGAACATGGACTGTGCTCGCATCACAACACGCAGTCGGTTCAGGACACCGAGTTTCTTGCGTGACCCCAGCCTAACGCAGATTGATTGTGTCTTTATTTAACTCTTTATGTACCATTTTATTATGTTCATTACTAAACGTCGGGCATTATATATCTATATAGATATATAAAAATATTCACTTATATTTGTTTTGTGTGTGTAAACATATTTGAACATGATATTTGATGACATTATGGTCTTCAATGGAGTACGTAAAAGAGGTTGGACAAGGAAATTACATCAAAATTCTTTTTTTTTTGTTAAATAATATATCTTTATTTAGCTTACGAAAACGCATACAAATCCGTGCGGTTTTTCAACTCCGTTTTCTGCCAAGAGAGGAAGAATCCGCGCAGAAAATTCCACAGGTAAATCCGAAACGTGTGCATACCCTTAAAAAAGAACCTTTTGTCCAATTACTTTTGAGCCCTTGAAATGAGGAGACTTTGTAAAAGTAAATGGTTGCAATTCCTAAACGTTTCACAAGATATTTTTGTTCAACCCCCTTAATTAAACCTGAAAGTCTACACTTCAATTGCATCTCAGTTGTTTAATTTTAAACCAAATAGCGGTATGTAGAGGAAAAATCATGGAGATTCGGACACTGTAGGAATATTTCTGGACCTAACTTTTTGAGACAGTTATCGTTTCTCGTAAGGGTGAAATCCGTCTCAGCCTCCTTAAATCAATCCGCTTTTAAAACTAAAATATAAACATATTTGGCATCTCTGCATTTGCAGGCTATACTATAAAACTATATTATCCTGTATGATTAATGCAAAAAAAAAAAAAAATGAAAAGAGACAGAATTGTCAAATATTTGAACAGTCTGGCTCCCCAAAGCTATAAAGAAGTTGTACATAGGCCAAATTGAAAAAATTAGCCTTGCAAAATAAAGTCGTATATACACCTCTAATAATAATAATAATCTTTATTTTTATATAGCGCTAACATATTCTGCAGCGCTTTACATTTTGCACACATTTTCATCACTGTCCCCGATGGGGCTCACAATCTAAATTCCCTATCAGTATGTCTCCACCTCTAATTTTGAACTGTCAAGGGCATCTCCCCCAGAAGTTAAAAAATCATCTAAACACCTCCAGGTGAGAAAAAGCCACCTCACACCATTCCTAAAAGCAAAAAAGCCACCTTATGGCACATAAACCATGCTAAAACCACTTCCCAGCACCACAAAACCTCTAAGGCTATGTGCACACGCTGCGGTTTTTGCTGCGGATCTGCAGCAGTTCTGCAGTGTACAGTACAGTCTATGGGATTTATATTCTGCTGTGCACATCCTGCGGATTTTCAACTGCGGAAAAGCTGCGGTTTTGAATCCGCAGAAAGAATTGAAATGTCATTGGCAGGTCATTTTACCTGCGGATCCACAGATACAAATCCGCAGCGTGTGCACATAGCCTCAATCTACTTCAAACCAAATGAACTAAAACAACACCAAAAGCCCTAAACCCACCTCACATCATCCCAATACCACTAAAGCCACCTCACGCCACCCCAATACCACTAAAGTCACCTCACACCAACCCAAAAGCCCTAAAGCACTAAAGTCACCTCACACCACCCCAATACCACTAAAGTCACCTCACACCACCCCCATACCACTAAAGCCACCTCACACCACCCCAATACCACTAAAGCCACCTCACACCACCCCAAAAGCACTAAAGTCACCTCACACCACCCCAAAAGCACTAAAGTCACCTCACACCACCCCAATACCACTAAAGCCACCTCACGCCACCCCAATACCACTAAAGTCACCTCACACCAACCCAAAAGCCCTAAAGCACTAAAGTCACCTCACACCACCCCAATACCACTAAAGTCACCTCACACCACCCCCATACCACTAAAGCCACCTCACACCACCCCAATACCACTAAAGTCACCTCACACCACCCCAAAAACACTAAAGTCACCTCACACCACCCCAAAAGCACTAAAGTCACCTCACACCACCCCCATAACACTAAAGCCACCTCACACCACCCCAAAAGCACTAAAGTTACCTCACACCACCCCAATACCACTAAAGTCACCTCACACCACCCCAAAAGCACTAAAGCCACCTCACACCACCCCAAAAGCACTAAAGCCACCTTACACCACCCCAATACCACTAGTCACCTCACACCACCCCCATACCACTAAAGTCACCTCACACCACCCCAAAAGCACGTCACCTCACACCACCCCCATACCACTAAAGTCACCACACACCACCCCAATATCACTAAAGCCACCTCACCACCCCAAAAGCACTAAAGTCACCTCACACCACCCCAATACCACTAAAGCCACCTCACCACCCCAAAAGTAACCTCACACCACCCCAATACCACTAAGCCACCTCACACCACCCCAAAAGCCACTTCACACCACCCCAATACCACTAAAGCCACCTCACACTACCCCAATACCACTAAAGCCAACTCACACCACCCCAATACCACTAAAGTCACCTCACACCACCCCAATACCACTAAAGTCACCTCACACCACCCCAAAAGCACTAAAGTCACCTCACACCACCCCAATACCACTAAAGCCACCTCACACCACCCCAATACCACTAAAGCCACCTCACACCACCCCAATACCACTAAAGCCACCTCACACCACCCCAATACCACTAAAGCCACCTCACGCCACCCCAATACCACTAAAGTCACCTCACACCACCCCAAAAGCCCTAAAGCCACCTCACACCACCCCAAAAGCACTAAAGTCACTTCACACCACCCCAATACCACTAAAGTCACCTCACACCACCCCCATACCACTAAAGCCACCTCACACCACCCCAATACCACTAAAGCCACCTCACACCACCCCAAAAGCACTAAAGTCACCTCACACCACCCCCATACCACTAAAGCCACCTCACACCACCCCAAAAGCACTAAAGTTACCTCACACCACCCCAATACCACTAAAGTCACCTCACACCACCCCAAAAGCACTAGTCACCTCACACCACCCCAAAAGCACTAAAGCCACCTCACACCACCCCAATACCACTAGTCACCTCACACCACCCCCATACCACTAAAGTCACCTCACACCACCCCAAAAGCACGTCACCTCACACCACCCCAATATCACTAAAGCCACCTCACCACCCCAAAAGCACTAAAGCCACCTCACACCACCCCAATACCACTAAAGCCACCCCAATACCACTAGAGCCACCTCACACCACCCCAATACCACTAAAGCCACCCCAATACCACTAAAGCCACCTCACACCACCCCAATACCACTAAAGCCACCCCAATACCACTAAAGCCACCTCACACCACCCCAATACCACTAAAGCCACCTCACACCACCCCAATACCACTAAAGCCACCTCACACCACCCCAATACCACTAAAGCCACCTCACACCACCCCAATACCACTAAAGCCACCTCACACCACCCCAATACCACTATAGTCACCTCACACCACCCCAATACCACTAAAGTCACCTCACACCACCCCAATATCACTAAAGCGACCTCACACCACCCCAATATCACTAAAGCCACCTCACACCACCCCAATACCACTAAAGCCACCTCACACCACCCCAATACCACTAAAGCCACCTCACACCACCCCAAAAGCCCTAAAGCCACCTCACACCACCCCAAAAGCAATGAAGTCACCTCACACCACCCCAATACCACTAAAGCCACCTCACACCACCCCAATACCACT
This sequence comes from Dendrobates tinctorius, assembly GCF_039654945.1. NCBI lineage: Eukaryota > Metazoa > Chordata > Amphibia > Anura > Dendrobatidae > Dendrobates > Dendrobates tinctorius. The sequence goes on along the minus strand of NW_027361752.1, from coordinate 2,689,536 downwards.
AAAGCCACCTCACACCACCCCAATACCACTAAAGCCACCTCACACCACCCCAATACCACTAAAGCCACCTCACACCACCCCAAAAGCCCTAAAGCCACCTCACACCACCCCAAAAGCAATGAAGTCACCTCACACCACCCCAATACCACTAAAGCCACCTCACACCACCCCAATATCACTAAAGCCACCTCACACCACCCCAATACCACTAAAGCCACCTCACACCACCCCAATATCACTAAAGTCACCTCACACCACCCCAATACCACTAAAGCCACCTCACACCACCCCAATACCACTAAAGCCACCTCACACCACCCCAATATCACTAAAGCCACCTCACACCACCCCAATATCACTAAAGCCACCTCACACCACCCCAATATCACTAAAGCCACCTCACACCACCCCAATATCACTAAAGCCACCTCACACCACCCCAATACCACTAAAGTCACCTCACACCACCCCAATACCACTAAAGTCACCTCACACCACCCCAATATCACTAAAGCCACCTCACACCACCCCAATACCACTAAAGCCACCTCACACCACCCCAATACCACTAAAGCCACCTCACACCACCCCAATACCACTAAAGCCACCCCAATACCACTAAAGCCACCTCACACCACCCCAATACCACTAAAGCCACCCCAATACCACTAAAGCCACCTCACACCACCCCAATACCACTAAAGCCACCTCACACCACCCCAATACCACTAAAGCCACCTCACACCACCCCAATACCACTAAAGCCACCTCACACCACCCCAATACCACTAAAGCCACCTCACACCACCCCAATACCACTAAAGCCACCTCACACCACCCCAATACCACTAAAGCCACCTCACACCACCCCAATATCACTAAAGTCACCTCACACCACCCCAATACCACTAAAGTCACCTCACACCACCCCAATACCACTAAAGCCACCCCAATACCACTAAAGCCACCTCACACCACCCCAATACCACTAAAGCCACCCCAATACCACTAAAGCCACCTCACACCACCCCAATATCACTAAAGCCACCTCACACCACCCCAATATCACTAAAGCCACCTCACACCACCCCAATACCACTAAAGCCACCTCACACCACCCCAATACCACTAAAGCCACCTCACACCACCCCAATACCACTAAAGCCACCTCACACCACCCCAATACCACTAAAGCCACCTCACACCACCCCAATACCACTAAAGTCACCTCACACCACCCCAATACCACTAAAGCCACCCCAATACCACTAAAGCCACCTCACACCACCCCAATACCACTAAAGCCACCCCAATACCACTAAAGCCACCTCACACCACCCCAATATCACTAAAGCCACCTCACACCACCCCAATACCACTAAAGCCACCTCACACCACCCCAATACCACTAAAGCCACCTCACACCACCCCAATACCACTAAAGCCACCTCACACCACCCCAATACCACTAAAGCCACCTCACACCACCCCAATATCACTAAAGTCACCTCACACCACCCCAATACCACTAAAGCCACCTCACACCACCCCAAAAGCCCTAAAGCCACCTCACACCACCCCAAAAGCAATGAAGTCACCTCACACCACCCCAATACCACTAAAGCCACCTCACACCACCCCAATACCACTAAAGCCACCTCACACCACCCCAAAAGCCCTAAAGCCACCTCACACCACCCCAAAAGCAATGAAGTCACCTCACACCACCCCAATACCACTAAAGCCACCTCACACCACCCCAATATCACTAAAGCCACCTCACACCACCCCAATACCACTAAAGCCACCTCACACCACCCCAATATCACTAAAGTCACCTCACACCACCCCAATACCACTAAAGCCACCTCACACCACCCCAATATCACTAAAGCCACCTCACACCACCCCAATATCACTAAAGCCACCTCACACCACCCCAATATCACTAAAGCCACCTCACACCACCCCAATATCACTAAAGCCACCTCACACCACCCCAATATCACTAAAGCCACCTCACACCACCCCAATATCACTAAAGCCACCTCACACCACCCCAATACCACTAAAGCCACCTCACACCACCCCAATACCACTAAAGTCACCTCACACCACCCCAATACCACTAAAGTCACCTCACACCACCCCAATACCACTAAAGCCACCTCACACCACCCCAATATCACTAAAGCCACCTCACACCACCCCAATATCACTAAAGCCACCTCACACCACCCCAATACCACTAAAGCCACCTCACACCACCCCAAAAGCCCTAAAGCCACCTCACACCACCCCAAAAGCAATGAAGTCACCTCACACCACCCCAATACCACTAAAGCCACCTCACACCACCCCAATACCACTAAAGCCACCTCACACCACCCCAATACCACTAAAGCCACCTCACACCACCCCAAAAGCCCTAAAGCCACCTCACACCACCCCAAAAGCAATGAAGTCACCTCACACCACCCCAATACCACTAAAGCCACCTCACACCACCCCAATATCACTAAAGCCACCTCACACCACCCCAATACCACTAAAGCCACCTCACACCACCCCAATATCACTAAAGTCACCTCACACCACCCCAATACCACTAAAGCCACCTCACACCACCCCAATATCACTAAAGCCACCTCACACCACCCCAATATCACTAAAGCCACCTCACACCACCCCAATATCACTAAAGCCACCTCACACCACCCCAATATCACTAAAGCCACCTCACACCACCCCAATACCACTAAAGTCACCTCACACCACCCCAATACCACTAAAGTCACCTCACACCACCCCAATATCACTAAAGCCACCTCACACCACCCCAATACCACTAAAGCCACCTCACACCACCCCAATACCACTAAAGCCACCTCACACCACCCCAATACCACTAAAGCCACCCCAATACCACTAAAGCCACCTCACACCACCCCAATACCACTAAAGCCACCCCAATACCACTAAAGCCACCTCACACCACCCCAATACCACTAAAGCCACCTCACACCACCCCAATACCACTAAAGCCACCTCACACCACCCCAATACCACTAAAGCCACCTCACACCACCCCAATACCACTAAAGCCACCTCACACCACCCCAATATCACTAAAGTCACCTCACACCACCCCAATACCACTAAAGTCACCTCACACCACCCCAATACCACTAAAGCCACCCCAATACCACTAAAGCCACCTCACACCACCCCAATACCACTAAAGCCACCCCAATACCACTAAAGCCACCTCACACCACCCCAATATCACTAAAGCCACCTCACACCACCCCAATATCACTAAAGCCACCTCACACCACCCCAATACCACTAAAGCCACCTCACACCACCCCAATACCACTAAAGCCACCTCACACCACCCCAATACCACTAAAGCCACCCCAATACCACTAAAGCCACCTCACACCACCCCAATACCACTAAAGCCACCTCACACCACCCCAATATCACTAAAGTCACCTCACACCACCCCAATATCACTAAAGCCACCTCACACCACCCCAATACCACTAAAGCCACCTCACACCACCCCAATACCACTAAAGCCACCTCACACCACCCCAATACCACTAAAGCCACCTCACACCACCCCAATATCACTAAAGTCACCTCACACCACCCCAATACCACTAAAGTCACCTCACACCACCCCAATACCACTAAAGTCACCTCACACCACCCCAATACCACTAAAGCCACCTCACACCACCCCAATATCACTAAAGCCACCTCACACCACCCCAATACCACTAAAGCCACCTCACACCACCCCAATACCACTAAAGCCACCTCACACCACCCCAAAAGCCCTAAAGCCACCTCACACCACCCCAAAAGCCCTAAAGCCACCTCACACCACCCCAATACCACTAAAGCCACCTCACACCACCCCAATACCACTAAAGCCACCTCACACCACCCCAATACCACTAAAGCCACCTCACACCACCCCAATACCACTAAAGCCACCTCACACCACCCCAAAAGCCCTAAAGCCACCTCACACCACCCCAAAAGCAATGAAGTCACCTCACACCACCCCAATACCACTAAAGCCACCTCACACCACCCCAATATCACTAAAGCCACCTCACACCACCCCAATACCACTAAAGCCACCTCACACCACCCCAATATCACTAAAGCCACCTCACACCACCCCAATATCACTAAAGCCACCTCACACCACCCCAATATCACTAAAGTCACCTCACACCACCCCAATACCACTAAAGCCACCTCACACCACCCCAATACCACTAAAGCCACCTCACACCACCCCAATATCACTAAAGCCACCTCACACCACCCCAATATCACTAAAGCCACCTCACACCACCCCAATACCACTAAAGTCACCTCACACCACCCCAATACCACTAAAGCCACCTCACACCACCCCAATACCACTAAAGCCACCTCACGCCACCCCAATACCACTAAAGCCACCTCACACCACCCCAAAAGCACTAAAAGCTATATCACATTGCCCAAAAAGTGCCAAGACCTCCTCAGAACCGCCTCACTTGACCCCTAAATCCCCTCAGCATCTCCCAGTGTAAACCGGCCTTCCCTGTGAGGGTTCCTGCTGCCCACCACACTCCACAGGTGGCTCCGTCCTTTCCTGCCTTGTACACGGCCAGCAGCACATGTCGGCACCGCATTGCCCCCGCAGGATATCCCCCCTTTGTGTGAGTTCCTGCCACTCTCGGCTGTCCCGGCACAGTCTCGGCCTCCCCCAGACGCTGGCGCCTCCCTCCGTCCCGGCGTGCAGACTCCGCACGGCGCCCTCCCTCATTCCTCGTCTCCCTGCTGCTAGCGGATAAGTGCACACACAGCCATCTGCAGAGCGAGTAAGTATTACTGCATGGGCTGCACAGCCCGAGACCCCCCTGACCGGGAGCATGGGTCCCTCAATCCCCCCTTCTGTGGAAACCGACCTCATCCCCTCGCAACCAAGTCCGGGACGGCGGCGGCCGATGGGTTAATGCCTGTCCCTGTGGCAGCGGTGAGGGGCTTCCTGGCCTCCCGGAGTCGGTGCAGTTGTTGTCAGCCTCCCCCAGTATGGCGGAGTTCTTCTCCGCTGGGGCTTGTGGAGTTTTTGTGGAGTTTTGGGGGAAAGGTCTCTGGTTCTCGGCTCCATTGTTTGCATGGAGAGAGGAGCGCTGTCTCCGAGCTTTTTGTCTGCAGGTCCCAGGGGACGAGCTATGAATGGCCTCCAGTGTCACAAGCTGTGCGGAGCCCGGGCTGCTGCTGGTGAAGGGCTGAGTCCTTGTCATGGTCGCTGCTTCCCCCCACATTGCACGGTGGGATTTTGGGGGGTCATTTTGAGGATTTGTGTTGAGTTTCCTTCTCAAAATGCACAAAAACCGCCTGGTATGCTCTCCCTATCCGTGCAAATGGGAAATCCGCTTTGCTGCTCCTGCAGGGAGGGATTTCTGGGCTTTTTTTGTTTGTTTTCTCCCAACACAGTGACGTATGACTTCATTGAGGTGGGCTCCTTGTGGAAGTCATCCCCAACTGGGGTGGAAAGGGGGAACGTTCCTCCAGGAAAAGCCTCCAAACAATACAAAAAAGGCTGCGTTTCCTATAGTGGATTCCTCGAAGAATGGGAAATGTTTATATTTACTCCTCCGAAAAACTGCAGATACCCATAAAGCTGGGTTCAGGTTTTTGTTTTTTTTTTGTTAAATTTTATTTTTAGAAGGCGGTTTGAAGCGGATTTACTCTGCAAAATAAAATCCTTGAATGGTCATCTTAATCATTGTAAAATCCACTTTGCTGTCCCTTTTGAATAATTTTTATTTTTTTTTATTTTTTGCAACATGATCTTGAAAATCTTGCCGCAGGATATAAGATGGCCCATGTCAATTTAAAAAAACAAAAAAACTCTTCAGGAAAAAAAATGTGGGTGTGTGCAAACAGCGTCTCATACACTTTGCTGAAACTGTAGTATTTTGCTTTTTTTTTTTTTTTTTTTGTGCACAAGAAAATGTACCAAATAGTCATTGTGGGTATTTAGCTGATAGGAAAACCTGAAGGTACAGGAGACAAATATGAAAAAAATGTTCATATAGATGGTAGAAAATGCAGCAGAAATTTTTTTATATACTTTTTTTTTTTACTCCCTTTTTGCTGACCAGCTATATTCGCCCCTTTGTGCCAGCACACAGTTTACGTCTATAGCCTACCTCCCCGATCTGTCTGTCTAGTCCAGCTGATTGATATTGTGCAACAGTCCTACAAGTGATCCAAAGTACATTGACCCAGTGCTCTCCAGACTATACAGATATCATGAGTGTGCAACCCTAACCCCTTCCCGATGGGGCCAGTTTTCTTTTCTTTTCCCTCTTTACTTTGAAGAGGAGCCATACTGAAAATCTAGGGGGGGGATCTTAACCGCTATATAATTGTTTGGGTTAGTACAATTGCGTTGACTTCCTAACTTGCGTGTATACATTTTTTACATCTTAGGGGTAAAAAAAAAGAAATCCGAATTTTGTAACAAAAATGGCTGCCACTGCGATCGCTTGGTCGTGAAACCACAGATATCACAGCTAGCTCTGATCTGCTTGTGTTAGGCGGTGTCGGCAGTAAAACGCAGCCAGCACCTGCTGTGTACGTGAGTCCATTCCGAACATTCACACATCTATGATAAAACCTACAAGAAACAAAATGATCACATACCCTGCTGCACACAAAATCCCTGAGGCTACGTTCCCACGATGAGTTTTTGACGCTGCAGAACTTCTGCACCTATTTAAATTGTTACTTGCGTTTTCTCACTTTTTTATTGAGTGCTTTTTTTTAATATGCGTTTTTATCATGTTTTTGTTCTTACTATGTCAGGCTTTAAATAAAACTGCTTTTTTATTTTTTTTATACCTCCAGCTTTGATGACTCTTGCAGAATACGTGCATTTTTGATGTTTCCACCGCGGAAACGCACTAAAAACACTTTTTTTTTTTTTTTTTTTTTTTTTTACCTGCGGATTTTCCACATCCAATACAAGTCTATGTTGAAAATCTGAAAATCTGCACATAAAGCTCAGCGTACCTGCACGAGAAATTGACATATTGCGGCTTTGAAGCACACACCGCAGGTCAGTTTCCACTGATTTAAAAAAGCGCAGTGGGCAGGAGATTTCTATAAATCCCATCCGCTTCGCTGGAACTGGAAGTGTCAAAAAACGCACCAAATACTCATCATGCGCACACAGTCTAACAGTGCCAAACTCCGTGCACAAATGTCAGCTGAACCTGCCTATTTTGGTGGAGCAGGCTGATCATCTCGCGTGTATGGAATATGTGCCATCTCTTCCCTGATCGCCGATATCAGGGTTAGGCCGGGATCACACTTATGAGTGTGATGTGAGAAACTCGCGCATCAATACCCGGCACTGCCGCTGGCACTCGGGACCGGAATGTGCGGCTGCATAGGAATACATGCAGCCGCACGCTCCGGTCCAAGTGCCGGTGGCAGTGCCTGGTATTCATGCGCGAGTTTCTCTCATCACACTCGCAAGTGTGACCCTGGCCTTATATAAGGACTGGACAGATTGAGTGAAATTCAATGTATTGTTCTTTGAGGAGATAAACTGCCACCAGAAGTGTATGATGGGCCCGTATCCCTTTTGAGAACACATGCATGCTCGGGTGAGTTTGCAGGAGGAATAGCTGTCAGCCGAACTAGAGTTTATACAAGTACAGTGACTAGAGTTGAGCGAATATGTTCGGAAATGATCACCGAATCCGAATTTGCCATATTGGTACCCTATCCATGCCGAATTTATGTTTGACGATCGTTTCCGAACATATTCGCTCATTTCTACTTCAGTTTTGTTTGGCTTTGTTCGGCGAATGTAACAAATACAATATTCTTCTATCGAAATCCGTTCCGAATATTGAAAAATTCTCTCAACTCTAATAGTTGCACCTTCAAGGAAATTTTTTTTTCTACAAGAGCTTAGAATATAAAAAATAAAAAATGTACACTCTCCTCCCGAATATTCACTGCTACAGTTCTGATGCTTTCTGCTGCATCGATGATGTCTTAGCTTGTATAAGTGATTGGTTGCAGTGGTCCCAAATTCTTATGAAAACATTTTCACCTCATCCCACATTGAACTACTGTACCCAATTTATTACATATTGTCAGACTCTCTCCATTTTATACCAACTCCACCAAAATGGACACCGACTCCACAGCACTGGTTCTAACAGAAGATATTTTCCTCTAGAAGTGATGCATGATAAAACGAAGTTACAGTATGAGTTAATAGATTTCATAGTGGCATATTATGGTGCAATGCAACTCTAATCTTGTGTAGTCATGATCTTGAGACAGATTTCACCTTGGGTCTGCAGTAGGTATGGTACTTGTATTGCACTGTGTCTTCATTTTAGACCAAGTAATGTCTCCATATCACAATATATGACAGGGCTGCTTGTGATGTGCCTACATATCACAGTATATGACAGGGCTGCTTGTGATGTGTCTCTATATCGCAATATATGACAGGGTTGCTTGTGATGTGTCTCTATATCGCAATATATGACAGGGTTTCTTGTGATGTGCCTACATATCACAGTATATGACAGGGCTGCTTGTGATGTGTCTCTATATCGCAATATATGACAGGGTTGCTTGTGATGTGTCTCTATATCGCAATATATGACAGGGTTTCTTGTGATGTGTCTCCATATCGCAATATATGACAGGGTTTCTTGTGATGTGTCTCTATATCGCAATATATGACAGGGCTGCTTGTGATGTGCCTACATATCACAGTATATGACAGGGCTGCTTGTGATGTGTCTCTATATCGCAATATATGACAGGGTTGCTTGTGATGTGTCTCTATATCGCAATATATGACAGGGTTTCTTGTGATGTGTCTCCATATCGCAATATATGACAGGGTTTCTTGTGATGTGTCTCCATATCGCAATATATGACAGGGTTTCTTGTGATGTGTCTCCATATCGCAGTATATGACAGGGCTGCTTGTGATGTGTCTCCATATCGCAGTATATGACAGGGCTGCTTGTGATGTGTCTCTATATCGCAATATATGACAGGGTTGCTTGTGATGTGTCTCCATATCGCAATATATGACAGGGTTACTTGTGATGTGTCTCCATATCGCAATATATGACAGGGTTGCTTGTGATGTGTCTCCATATCGCAAAATATGACAGGGCTGCTTGTGATGTGTCTCCATATTGCAATATAAAACAGGTCTGCTTGTGATGTGTCTCCATATCGCAATATATGTCAGGGTTGCTTGTGATGTGTCTCCATATCGCAATACATGACATGGTTGCTTGTGATGTGTCTCCATATTGCAATATATGTCAGGGTTGCTTATGATGAGCATCCATATCGCAATATATGACAGGGTTGCTTGTGATGAGCATCCATATCGCAATATAGGTCAGGGTTGCTTGTGATGAGCATCCATATCGCAATATATGTCAGGGTTGCTTGTGATGAGCATCCATATCGCAATATATGTCAGGGTTGCTTGTGATGAGCATCCATATCGCAATATATGACAGGGTTGCTTGTGATGTGTCTCCATATCGCAATATATGACAGGGTTGCTTGTGATGTGTCTCCATATCGCAATATATGACAGGGCTGCTTGTGATGTGTCTCCATATTGCAATTTAAAACAGGGCTGCTTGTGATGTGTCTCCATATCGCAATATATGACAGGGTTACTTGGGATGTGTCTCCATATCGCAATATATGACAGGGTTGCTTGTGATGTGTCCATATCGCAAAATATGACAGGGCTGCTTGTGATGTGTCTCCATATTGCAATATAAAACAGGTCTGCTTGTGATGTGTCTCCATATCGCAATATATGTCAGGGTTGCTTGTGATGTGTCTCCATATCGCAATACATGACATGGTTGCTTGTGATGTGTCTCCATATTGCAATATATGTCAGGGTTGCTTATGATGAGCATCCATATCGCAATATATGTCAGGGTTGCTTGTGATGAGCATCCATATCGCAATATATGTCAGGGTTGCTTGTGATGAGCATCCATATCGCAATATATGTCAGGGTTGCTTGTGATGAGCATCCATATCGCAATATATGTCAGGGTTGCTTGTGATGAGCATCCATATCGCAATATATGTCAGGGTTGCTTATGATGAGCCTCCATATCGCAATATATGACAGGGTTGCTTGTGACGTGCCTCCATATTGCAGTATATAATATGGCTGCTATTTATTTTTTTCATAGATTCTCTAACGGTCAAAAAAATGTTGTGCCTTCGCATGAGACAGTAGGGCATGGGTCCGCAGTGCACCTTGATCTCCACCCTATAAAGTTCATATACAGTGCCTACAAGTAGTATTCAACCCCCTGCAGATTTAGCAGGTTTACACATTCAGAATTAACTTGGCATTGTGACATTTGGACTGTAGATCAGCCTGGAAGTGTGAAATGCACTGCAGCAAAAAAGAATGTTATTTCTTTGTTTAATTTTTTTTTAAATTGTGAAAAGTTTATTCAGAGGGTCATTTATTATTCAACCCCTCAAACCACCAGAATTCTGTTTGGTTCCCCTAAAGTATTAAGAAGTATTTCAGGCACAAAGAACAATGAGCTTCACATGTTTGGATTAATTATCTCTTTTTCCAGCCTTTTCTGACTATTTAAGACCCTCCCCAAACTTGTGAACAGCACTCATACATGGTCAACATGGGAAAGACAAAGGAGCATTCCAAGGCCATCAGAGACAAGATCGTGGAGGGTCACAAGGCTGGCAAGGGGTACAAAACCCTTTCCAAGGAGTTGGGCCTACCTGTCTCCACTGTTGGGAGCATCATCCGGAAGTGGAAGGCTTATGGAACTACTGTTAGCCTTCCACGGCCTGGACCGCCTTTGAAAGTTTCCTCCCGTGCCGAGGCCAGGCTTGTCCGAAGAGTCAAGGCTAACCCAAGGACAACAAGGAAGGAGCTCCGGGAAGATCTCATGGCAGTGGGGACATTGGTTTCAGTCAATACCATAAGTAACGTACTCCACCGCAATGGTCTCCGTTCCAGACGAGCCCATAAGGTACCTTTACTTTCAAAGCGTCATGTCAAGGCTCGTCTACAGTTTGCTCATGATCACTTGGAGGACTCTGAGACAGACTGGTTCAAGGTTCTCTGGTCTGATGAGACCAAGTTCGAGATCTTTGGTGCCAACCACACACGTGATGTTTGGAGACTGGATGGCACTGCATACGACCCCAAGAATACCATCCCTACAGTCAAGCATGGTGGTGGCAGCATCATGCTGTGGGGCTGTTTCTCAGCCAAGGGGCCTGGCCATCTGGTCCGCATCCATGGGAAGATGGATAGCACGGCCTACCTGGAGATTTTGTCCAAGAACCTCCGCTCCTCCATCAAGGATCTTAAGATGGGTCATCATTTCATCTTCCAACAAGACAACGACCCAAAGCACACAGCCAAGAAAACCAAGGCCTGGTTCAAGAGGCAAAAAATCAAGGTGTTGGAGTGGCCTAGTCAGTCTCCTGACCTTAACCCAATTGAAAACTTGTGGAAGGAGCTCAAGATTAAAGTCCACATGAGACACCCAAAGAACCTAGATAACTTGGAGAAGATCTGCATGGAGGAGTGGGCCAAGATAACTCCAGAGACCTGTGCCGGCCTGATCAGGTCTTATAAAAGACGATTATTAGCTGTAATTGCAAACAAGGGTTATTCCACAAAATATTAAACCTAGGGGTTGAATAATAATTGACCCACACTTTTATGTTTAAAATTTATTAAAATTTAACTGAGCAACATAACTTGTTGGTTTGTAAGATTTATGCATCTGTTAATAAATCCTGCTCTTGTGTGAAGTTTGAAGGCTCTAACTTATTTGCATCTTATCAAACCTGCTAAATCTGCAGGGGGTTGAATACTACTTGTAGGCAGTGTACATCCTGTTCAGCAATTTCTGAGTAATTCTGCTTCTGGATGACGAACAATGTATTACACCTTACAGCTCGCTTTATTAGGCTGTGTGCACACGCTGTGGATTGTGGTGCGGATTGCTCTGCGGTTTTGCCCTGTGGTTTTTCATCTCCTCAAAGGAGGAGATGGCAAACCGCAGCAGAATCCGCAGAAAGAATTGACATGTCAATTCTTTCTGCGGATTGAAAACCGCAGATAATCCGTGCGGAAAATTCCGCACAGTCTGCACTGCGGTTTTTGATTCCCATAGGGAATCATGGTACTGTACACCGCAGCAAAAACTGCTGTGGGTCCTCAGCGGCCAAATCCGCTGCAGAACCGCAGCAAAATCCGCAGCGTGTGCACACAGCCTTAGAGTATTAGGCTATGTGCACACAGAGTTTTTTTGGCTCTGCGGATTTTGTAGTAAAGACCGCAGATAAATCCGCAGGATTAAAGTCCTGCGGTTTATCTGCGGTTTTGCACCTCATAATGCATGAGGTGTGAAACTGCAGCGTTTCCGCACTAAAGTATTGACATGCTGCGGATTGTAAACCGCAGCAAAACCGCTCGGAAAAATCCGCAGCATGTGCACAGCGTTTTTTTTATTTCCATAGGAAATAAAGGTACTGTACAACGCAGCAGAATCCGCCCCGTGACTGTGCACATACCCTTAAGTGGCTAGTTTGTCTGTTCTATGATGCATCATCCATTCATTGATCTTTATAATGGACGTTTTGCGTCATATATCACTGACCTCCTGGCCTCTGACAGTTTTGGCTTCTGTTACGATTACTTCTATACAATAGTGCCATGCAGCAGGAGAGTCTTTTGTCATGACTTTGGCAAGGGTGCTTGCTTGCCTTCTACCTTACTTGTTGACAAAGAGGAAATTAAATCAAATATTCGATCATAATTAGTCACAGCGATTGGCGCTTATTCGCACAATCGCATAGAACCTTATTATCCAGGTTGGGTTCCGGGCGCAATTCCAAGCATGAAGGCAGAATTCCTTGCCAGAACTAAGGGCCTCATAGGCTTATATGATGTTAGTTCGCTGACTCTTATTATCGAATGTGTATGGGGGTCTCCTGACCTTTTGAATTACATCCATTTCTTTTGTTTTCCTGGGAGATGAGGTTTCGGCCAGCTACGTATTGAAGACACCAACATGTTTTTCTTAGACGAGCGAGCGGGGTGCTCTCGGCACTTGCTACCAAAGGTGTGTGAGCACCTTAACCATGCCTTGTGAAATTTCTGTGAAATGGCCATCATTGTAGGTGTTGCCACTTGGCTTATTTGCGATAGTGTCTGCAATGGCATTATAGGGGAGCACAAAGGAATCGCTGCAGATCTAACATTCAGTGGCCCTGGAAAACTGTGGAAGTTACAAAGGTCCAAGAAATCCTAAACAAGAAATGTATTGTTTATAGTTTGTTTTTGCCACATTATGTTCTATTTGTAAAGGCAAATATAATACCTTTGGGGATCCGTAAGGCAGGGAATGAGAATTCTACCCATGACACACTAGCAGCTGCCAGAATGCCTGGGAATGGAAAGATTGCGAGCACACACACACAGGAACTGTGTTGCGCCGATAACGACATGTGAGCTGTTTATATAGGCTGTACATGCACATTTATTTTGGCTTCTTCTTTTTATAGAGAAGCGGGTGGAGGACCTGCTACCGTGGCCGTGACTGTCCTTTTTATTTTAATAATCTAAAGGATTTTTCCCATAACAGTGATGACTTGTTCACAATGCTGTATGAAACAAAAAACATACACTTGGACCAATGTAATTCATATATTCGCTTTTAAATTATTTTCATGGACTGAATCTACTTCTGAAAAAACTGCAGCCTGCAATAGTTTGTGCCATAAATTGGAGTCTATGGGTGCACAAAAAAACCCACAGATGCCATACAAAGCCAGTGTAACATCTAATTTTTACAGGTACATTGTTATTCTGTAACATAACTTTAAATATTGTTTTCCTCCCTGAGTGTTCATTTGAATTCGCTTGTGGCCCCTTGATTCTCGGGATCATTGGGGGTTAGACTTTGTTGAACCGCCTGTAAATTTGACTTTAATAATTTTTCTGAATGACATCTTATTATGATCAAACGATTAAATCCCTTCAACTCTACTAAAGCTACTGTCCTGTCAGAGGATCAGAATTTATAAGCAAGTTATTACCTGTATGGGATTATTACGCAGCATGTGCACAACAAATCTCCATTTCCCATATATTTACATTGGCTGTGCACTGCAGATTTGATGCTAATCCGTGTGGCCATAAACGCTGCGGATCCGTATCTAAATCTGCAACCTGTGCACATACCCTTAGGCTATGTGCACACGTTACGGAATTCCCGTGGAAAAACCGCATTTTAAATTCCCGCGGAAAAACTAGCGATTTGCAAGCTTAATTAGCTTACAGAACATTAGCATTTTCCAAGCTACCTGTAGCATCGCTTGGAAAACTGATTGACAGGTTGGTCACACTCGTCAAACATAGTGTTTGACGAGTGTGACCAACTTTTTACTATTGAGGCTGCCTGTGCAGCATCAGTAGTAAAAAGATCAAATGTTAAAAATAATGAAATAAAAATCATGTTTCTCACCTTCCGACGTCCCGCGCAGCGTTCCCGATCATCGCAATGCTTTCGGCAGGTCCTGTTCCCAGTGAAAGGTTATTGCCGCAATGCATCACTGGGAACGGGACCTGCCGGCAGCATCGCTGAAGCCTGGTAACGCTGCGCGGGACATCGGAAGGTGAGAATATGACGATTTTTTTTTTTACAGGATTATGGTACCCAGAGCCTGGAGGACAGTCTCCTTTCTTCCAGCCCGTGGGTACCATCCGCAAATGTTCTGCTTACTTTTCGCATGGTGGGCACAGCCACATGCGGAAAGTAAGCAGAACAATGCAATCCTATCAGTGCAGAATCGCTGCAATTCCGCAAAATTAATGAGCATGCTGCGGATTTTTCCGCGACGCGATTCCGCCTCGGGAAAATCCGCACCATTAGCACAGCATTGCGGAATCCCATAGGATTGCATGGGATGCTGTTTTTTTGCGTTTACGCAGCAAAAACGCACGTTGAAAACTGCCGCGAAAATGCAAAAAAACAGCATCCCCATGCAAAAAAACGCAACGTGTGAACGCAGCCTTACTGTTCTTGTTGATTATTTTATTCAGATCCTGCTGTTTTTTTTAGCTCATGTCCATCAAGACAGAGTTGTGATGTGTCTAAAGGGAGTCTAGGGTAGTCTGAGACATACCTCCTGTCTTATCATAGGCTCAGGATACCTTTCTCCCCTCCCTCTGCAGCTCGGCCTCTTCTTGCTGTGTACAAACACAAGTCTATCATTGTCTTCCATAAAACTATAGTGATTTTTTTTTTTTAATTTTATTTTTTCCTTATTCTACAATTGTTAGCCTAGGGGTATGTGCACACAACATCTTTTTCAATTGGAATTTTCAGAAAACGCTCAAAAGAATGAACATATATATATTTATGTTAAAATAAATGGCTGTTCATATGTTCAGGCTATTGAACAATTCCTAACCACTTTAAGTTCCTTCACCCCTGAGCCTGTTTTCACCTTCGTGACCAGACCAAACTTTACAATTCTGACCAGTGTCACTTTATGTGGTAATCACTCTGGAACGCTTCAATGTATCCCACTGATTCAGAGACTGTTCTTATGTGACACATTGTACTTCATGATCATGGTAAAATTTCTTCAACATGACTGGTATTTTTTTTAAATATCAAACTTTTGATTCTTATGCCCTTAAACCAGAAAGATATATCAGAAAAAAGTGAATAAATAAAATTTCCCACATGTCTAGTTGAAAGGGTTAAAAGTTGATCAGCAATTTTTCATTTTTCCTACAAAATTTTCAAAACCATTTCTGAAGTCATTTTGGGGGGCCTATATGACAGAAAATACCCAAAAGTGATACCATTTTAAGGGTATGTGCACACGTTGCAGATTTGTGTGGAGATTCTCATGTGGTGTACAGTACCATTTTAGCCTATGCAAAACAAAAACCGCTTTGCACATGCTGCGGAAACGCTTTAGTTTCCACAGCATGTCAACTCTGTGCGGATCCTCAGCTGCAGTTTCCGTTCTGGCAAATAAAAAACCTCCCTCTATTTCTCACCTGCGTTTTTGATGCATTTTTTCATTGCGTGTGTTTTTTAAGATGTGAAGCATAGTGGATGGGATTTCAAGAAATCCCCTGCCCACTATGTGTGCACCAATGCCCGTGGTTCATCCGCAGAGACGGCTATGCGGAGCGTCTCTCCAGACCGCAGCATGTCAATTTATGTAACGTTATCTAATGTTATGTTACGTAAATTACCCATACACTCTCATTAGATGCGGTAAAACTGCATTATCTTCATAGTCACATAAGTGCGGGAACGCAGCTTACTACACATGTGTACTAATTTACATAATAGTGAATTTTGTGACACAGCCGGACGTACACGACACAGGAAGTGGAGGAAAGCACAGAGAGAGGCCCCCTTTTTAGTAAATACGGTAAATAATAATTTTAAAAAAGTAGCGTAGGGTCCCCCTATATTTATAAACCAGCCAGAGTAAAGCAGACTACTGGGACTGGTATTTCAGGCTGGTGAGGATCCAGTGTCCATGAACCTTACTAGCCTGATAATACCAGGCTGCAGCAGTCTGCTTACCTTGGATGGTTAGCAAAAATAGTGGGATCCCCTCCAAAAAAGTAACGTAGGGTCCCCCTATTTTTGTTAACCAGTCAAGGAAAAAGCAGACAACTGTGGCTTGGCATTCTCAGGCTGGCAAGGTCCATGGATTTTGGCGCTCACCAGCCTTAAAATAGCAGCCTGCAGCCGCCCCACAATTGACGTATCCAAAGATGTGCCAATTGTGGTGCTTTGCTTGGCTCTTCCCACTTGCCCTGCAGCGGTGGCAAGTGGGGTTCATATTTGTGGGGTTGATGTCACCTTTGTATTGTCTAGTGACATCAAGCCCATGGCTTAGTAATGCAGAAGCGTCTGTAAGACACCTATCCATTACTAATCCTATAGTTGTATGGTAAATAAAGACACAGCCAGAATAAAGTTCTTTAATTGAAATAGTGACACAGACTCCTTTAATAATCTTAATTAAACCATTCTTACTGCATCGCCTATTCCACCGAAGCCCTCGATCTCCTGTAATAGAATTAAAACAACAGTATACCATTCCTGTCCGCCAAGAAGATATACGTACTGTCCCACGATGAGTCCAGCTCTGCTCCATCTGGATGCCTTTGGCTTAACGGTGTCATTATGCCACCATCCAGGCTGACATCCAGATACAGCGGAGCTTGAAGATGACCAACGTAGATAATTTGGTCCCCGGTGGTCACGTGCACAGCAGTTCTCACGGTCAGTTGATCATGAGAACTTGGCAAGTGATCGGAGATAACACCGTGCACGGAAGTTCTCGCGGTTAGCTCATCGTGAGCACTGCAGTGGACGCAAACTTCCGGCTGTGGCACAAGGTACACCTTTATTTAAATTAGTTCACATGTGTTGTAAGCTGCATTCCCGCACTTAATACGCATGTGACTATAAAGATAATTCGGTTTACCGCATCTAATTAAATCCTATGGGAAGTTTACGCTGCAGTCTGAAAAGGCGTGCCGCATGTCCGTTTATGTAGGGAAGCCGGAGGTATCTCAGTATGCATAGTGGAGATGGGATTTCTTGAAATCCCATCCACTATGCTGTAACATCTGGCCACTGCGGGTTTGACGCTGCTGATGTACGCAGCATCCGACCCGCAGGATTTACTGACCGTGGGAACATACCCTAAATCTCTGAGTGACGCGATTCAGATGAAATCCCCGAGGGATCCATTCACTATAATGTGACAGCAGAGAACTCTGGCATCTGTTCCCCAGTGTCCTTCTTTTCAGAACTATGGCCATCCGTTCTTTTTAACGCATGCTTAATAAGACTGACAGATGTACCGTAATCAAATGTCGGTGAAGCACAAAGTCCCGCAAGCACCAGCGTTTATTTACAGTAGGCATTCGGGAACCGGTTAAGGGCAGTTTCACACGTCAGTGTCTCCGGTACGTGTAGTGACAGTTTTCTCACGTACCGGAGACACTGACACACGTAGACACATTCTAATGAATGTGTCTATGCAGATGTCAGCGTGTTTTCACGGACCGTGTGCAAAACACGCTGACATGTCCGTTTTTGTGCAACAGCACGGATCACACGGACTCATACAAGTCATTGGGTCCGTGTAAACATGTACCGCACACGGATGGCGTCCGTGTGCGATCTGTGTGTTTTTAAAAGTCAAAGGGTTAACATTGAAACTAATTTTTCCAATAAACGGACACACGGACAGCACACATGGACATACGGATAGCACACGGATGTCACACGGATGGCCTACGTATTCATATGGACACGGATAGCTCCGGTACCGGTTTTTCCGGTACCGGAATTATCTGGACGTGTGAAACTGCCCTAAGTGTTTTTGCCTTCTATTTTGATGGAGATGTGTTTAAACCACAGTTCAGTAATATTCTAGTGTTACTGAAGATGAAGAACAAGGGAAGGATTTTAATCTAAAGGCTATGTGCAGGAAATACGCTATGTGCGTTTTTTGACTGATTTGAGTGAGGTCAATGGTGAGAATTGACATGCTGCAAATTATTTTCTGCAGGAAATCTGCAAGTCACAAATACATAACGTGTGCAGGACACATTAGGTCTCTCATTCACTTTGCTGGCATCAGGATTGCTTCAGGTTTTGTTAGCAAATCTGCATGGCAAAAATGTGCCAAATCTGCAACGTGTGCTGTTTTCCCAGTTCTTGACGCTGTGTATTTTTGCTGCATAAAAAACGCAGCATCTAATAGTTCCAGCAAAGTGGGTAGGATTCTTTTTACCAAAAAGAAATAAAAAATGCAGCATCAAACACGCATGTAAAAAAAAAACCTCTAAGCACAAGGGAGACTTTTGACAGATCCAATACCAGCTAACAAATCTGCACACAAAAACCCATTACAATCCGCAGGAAATGCGCAAGCGTTTTCTGCCAAGAGATGCGTATTTTGTGCAGAAAATTCTGCAGACTAATCTGCAACGTGTGCACATACCCTTAGGGTGCGTGCTTGTGAATATTTTCCAATCCATATGATGTCCATCAGCGCAGTGGACTCTACACGGACCAGCATTTGCCTATGTGCTTGTGCACCTGGGCTATTTTCCACACGGACCACAGATCCTCATGGAAATATTTGCAGCATGTATAAATTAGGCAGCTTTTATACCCTTACGATGCGAGTGAGCACGTTCATAGTTTGTGGACGTGACTAGTCTACAAGGTTCAGCACTCGTGAATTTAAATGGAACCTGATATGTCCTTTTTAGCATGGAAACTGTCCCTAGTCCGTTGTTAGTGATGTAATGTGCATCACTAAAACGTCTTTCTTTTTCCGTTAACTGCTGTCTAATTATGTGAAAAAAGCACTTTATATTAGATCATGCTTGGTCATTTAGTCATAGGAGTCCGAGTAAACACGAAAATAGTTGATGTTCCTGGGGTTGCATCGACATCACACAATCCACTTTGAACAATCCCGCGCTTGCTCAGTGTTGATCGTGTGGAGCCGCGTGTGCGCAGTGAAACAGGGTTCTACACACAGCTTTGGTGCGCACGCAACATGGTCATTGCTGGTTGTAAGCTTCCTTGAAGAGAGATGGGTCTTCAGGTTCTGTCTGAAGGATCCAAATGTGGTGGATAATTGGACATGTTGGGGCAGAGAATTCCAGAGAATGGGGAATATTCAGGAGAAGTCTTGGAGGTGATTAACAAACAAGTGCGGAGAAGAGAAGGAAGTCTTGGGAGGATCGGAAATTAGTTCAGAGATGTATGGAGGAGAAAAGTTACGGATGGCTTTGTAGGTTACTGTTAGGCCGGGGTCACACTTGTGAGAAACTCACGCATCTCACATCTCAATACCCGGGGAAAGTGTGATATCATTCCTTGTGACTGATCAGTTGGGGAAGAATGGTATTGCAAATTATTCTTTTTTTGAAGTAAAACATTGTTTAAAAACAGGCAGGGAAATGCTTTATCTCACGAAAAGAATCAGCTGTGATCCCGTGCTGTCCTGTCTGCATACTCTCTTTTGCTTCCTCCCCTGCCCAGGAGCTGCGGTATGAACAGACCATGTCCCTGCACGGTCAGACACTGCCATTACACAGTACACAGCAGGGGCACATTTATAAGATTATCTCTGGGACATTTTATTTAAACACATCCAATTGTGAAACTTATTATTCCAAGATCTATTGATTAAAATTAACTTTTGTTTGTTGTAAAACCCCTTTAACTAATGAACAGTAAATGGCCAACATTAAAGTGGCGTATATTGTAAAACCTAAAGGACAGGAGTTTTCCTTTCACAGAGGGCAATGTCTTTGGTTTTAAATGATGTATTTTTTTAATTTTAGGGGTTATCCAGCCTTTTAATAATTCTTAAGCCATCAATATTAGATGTGTGGTGTCTGACTTTCATGCGAGTACTGCAGTCTCTTCAGTGGTTACAGCAGCTTGCAGAATGCTTCGTGCTCGCACTGCATTTAGTTTTTTTTAGTGGCGGACTAAGATTAGTGTTTTTATTCACTTCATTGGATCAGTGCTGCAATATCGTGAATGGCCGCTTAAGAAACGAAAAGAAAAACAGGTGAGGACAAGCCTGCAAGGTGCTGTAAATACGAGAGAGACTGCCACGCTGGTAGGATAGGCGGATCCCATCAATTTATTATTTTTGGCTTATCGAAACCGATTGATCCGTATTTGTGCAAGTGAGGCCGTGTGTACGGTATGTATGCTATGTTATATGTGTGTGTTGTAATAACAATAAAGGAGTGAAAGAATAAAGTGAATGGTGGGAGGGTTATCTAACACACTGGGAATTTCCATGGGTGGAGTGCCGGCTGCACTCTGATGTCCAGTTATAAAGTCAGGATAAATTCTTACATTTAAATGATACATTTTTGTTCTCTTAAGATACTTTCAGATTTCTGGATTTTAAATCCGGCGGGCTGCGGCGAAAAGTTGTCAAACTGGATCCGGTAGAAGCCGCAGCCCGCCTGATACGGTGCAGCAGAGGGAGAGGGAGAAAGAGTCTTCGCGCATGCGCGCTGCAAAAAAGTGGTCCGGCGCTGTCAAAAAACGTTGCATGGAACGTTTTTTTGCAGACGCCGGACTGGCATTTTTTGCCGTTTCCGGCAAAAGCCGGACACGCCACATGGCCATCAGGCGCAATGCGGCGATAATGTAAGTCTATGGGAAAAAAGCCAGATCCAGTGGCAACAGGAGCCGGATCCGGTTTTTACATTTTTTGCCGCATCGCGCCTGATGCTACAAATCGGAAATCTGAAAGTATCCTTAATCAACTGATAGAAAACTGTCAGTGAACTGTAAAGGTCATTTTTGCAAAATCGCAATAACCCAATAAGTAAAATTATAGTTGCGTTAAGACTGTGTCATTTTTTTTTTTAATTTATTTATTTTTTCCAGTTAGGCCATGTTCACAAGTTGTGTTTTTACTGCAGGAAGAACTTGCTCTCTTGGCAGTAATGAAGCTGCTTATAAAAAGCAGTTTTTTGCTGTGATTTTCTCTGGTACATTTGTTACTTGTGCATGGTAATAAAGTTTAGTGCATATAAAAAAAAATGCAACTCCCTGAAGTTTTTGCAGCATAACCTGATGCCTGCAATTTTTTTTTTTTTTTTTCTGCGTTTCCATTTTAGGGGGAAAAAAAAAAACAATGTGTGCATGAGATTTTTGAAAACTCATAGCTTTCGCTGATGCTGTAGAAGGCAGCTTAAAATTTGTATTAAAAAAACTCAGCAAAAAATGCAGCGTGTGAACATAGCCTTACAGTAGTTTGCTGTTGGTCTCCTTTTTGATTGTGTTACTTTCAGAAAGTTTGTCAATATTTTAAGCCAATTACATTGTTTTTATTTTTATTTTGTGTTTAATGTAGAACAAGCACTTCTCTGATATTATAAAGCTGCTCTTTTATGTTCTGTACAGACCTGTCTGGGGAGTGGTTTTATGCTGTCTTTATAGCGTCAGACCGGTCCTGTGGTTTGACTCATGTGACGTCCATAGTTTCCTGTACCGTTGCATCTATGGGGCCTTTCTACAATTCGTTTTGTAATTATTGTTGCGGTGTTGAAACCGCAGCATTCAGATATAGCTTGTCCTGATACGTTTACATAAAGGTCAACTCAATTTTTTAGACCAAGCACCCATCTGCCAGGGCAGCACAAGGAACATCCCTCTACTACCGTTGGGTGTCCTAACTGTGGGACACCCACCATTCTAACAGTTATCAGTCATCCAGTAGTAGGTTATCCTTTTTGGAGCCTGAAAAACTCCTTAAATACCTTTTGATGAAGTTCTGCAGAATCCCCAATTTGTGATCAATTTGTAGTCGGGTTGGTAACCTTTTCTCGTGCAGTCCTCTTGCTCACTATTCTCACACGCTGTTTGTTGGCAGTGTTTTTTTCTTTTTCTTTATGCTGTATTTTTGGTGGCTACTATAAACTTTATTAAACATGCACCGTAGTTAAAAAATGCACCCAAAAAGTGACAAAAAGGCAGAAAAAACAGCGTTTTGACTGTGCAAACATGGCCTAATATACTGGGCCACGTAACATGGAGCACAGCGCCCATAGACTGAGATTGAAACTGCATTGGGTTAATAGAGAAGTGCTTTTCTCCTCGCAGACTGTAAGAATCCTCGAGACAATACATGTGGCATGCCTAAGATTTTGACATGGAAAATATATTCCTATTTAAATTTCATTTTTTGTATTGACATGCAAAGTAATCTGTTTTGTAGGGTCACATGTTCTTACCTGCACTCCTTTACATAAGAGTCGTAAGTAGGCGGTTGTGGTTCGGTAACTTTTGGTGATATCGCTTGATCTATCATAACTCCTCCCTCATGATAGGAGGCAAAAGCAGACTGATATTGCTGTAAGGTTTCTGAATATCCCAGTTTTAATGTTTAACGACAAAGGGATCTGATCCAGGTGTTGAAGCTAAATCTACAACACGCAAGAGCATGTGACCTTGCAATTAATCAGTGTCATGACTTGCAAGGAACTAAAGAAGTTGCCCACTACTTGGACAACTTCTTCTCGTACCCCTCTCCTGGCCCCCATAAAATAATAAAGCCTGTACTCCTCTCCCGTGCTGGCGCCGTTCCCGTGGTGTCGGCACTCACTCTACCGGAGCTTCCGTACTGCTGTTGGGACGCCGGCGCCCAATCATGTTCGATTTGTCTGAATGCGGAGATAATGATTCCAGCACTGATTGGGTGCTGGCGTCACATGTCACAACACCGCACAAAAGCCCTGTAGTGAGCGAGTGCCGACACCGCAGGAACGGCGCCGGCACAGGAGGGGAGTATAAGCTTAATTATTTTATGGGGGCCAAGCATTTTGATGAAGAAGCGGTTGTCCTAGTAATGGTTGTCCCTTTTATGTCTGTGGGTCCACGATATTGTCAAAGGCCTCTTTTAACAAAAATAAAGTGGATAACGCCAAAGTGTTCAAAGGATAAAGCCTCTCTCTGTCATAAGTTTTTTTTTTTTTCTTTTTTCTTTAAATTTTAAAGCAATAACTTTTAAAAGTTGGTTTATGGAGTTGAACAGTTTTCTGCTATAAAGGATTCATCGTGTGTAATATTTTTGAAATCAGACTTTTTTTTTTTAAATGTAATATACATTGACGTTTTGTGTACCAAATTCTTCCAAATTATGCATTTGGTTCAGGATTTTTTTTTTTTTATGTAAAATCAAAAATGTCTTACTTTTTTTTTTCTTCCTTTTTTTGATCAAAAAGCTAAAATGTTGCAAGGGATTACCTGTAGGATATTTTTGCAAAAATGTTGTAACTTTTTTAAAAGTCACAATTGGTGACTCGGCCAAACACATCAGGAAGCGCCAAACTTTTCCAATAATGGCAAACATAAAAAAAAAAGCCAGCACATATAAAATAGACTTTAAAGTAGTAATAGACACTGCCAATGAAAAATGTGCTAAAAAGACCAAAAAAAAAACAAAAAAAAAAGTGCAATAATGAATTGGGGGCCAATAGTTTAATAGAGTTAATGTAGTTTGGTTTTTGGTAACTTTTTTGCTTTATGTAATAGGCAAAAAGTGCTGCTAAATAGAAGCTTGAAGAGAACCTGTCACCAGGTTTGACTGACATGAGACACGGCCATCACCTCTCAGGGCTGATGTACAGAGTTCTGTAATGCTGTACATCTGCCCCCAACCCGACCTCCAAGAAAAGAAACAGCTTTTATTATACTCGCCTGCGGGGCGGTCCGGTCTCAGGGGCGTCGTTGGTCTTGGTCCCTTCTTCTTGGGATGCCTTCCTCTTTCTTGCCTCTTGTGAATGATGTGTGAATGATGTAGAGATGCACCATCCACACGAAGGAGGAAGGCATTGCAAGAAGAAGGGAGCCGCTGGACAAGACCATTGACGCCCTTCGGACTGGACTGCCCCGCAGGTGAGCATCATAAAAGATGTTTTTCTTGTCTCGTAGGTTGGTTTGGGGGCATATATGCAGCATTAGAGAATGCAATATCGCATATCGGTCAAACCTGGTGGGTTCGCTTTAAAGGGAACCTGTCACGTCCAATGAGTGTCCCCAATAGCCACTATAGTGGGACGGATGCAGATTACTAATGCTTCAATGTTTGAAAACTGTAGTTCAATGCAACGTTCTCGCGATGAGCTTTTGAGGCAGTAGAATTTCTGAACCTATTATTTAAATTGACTTACTTGCGTTTTTGCTTTTTTTTTTTTACATTTTTTTAAAAAAAATGCATTTTTATCTCGTTTTTGATTTGGTGTTTTTTGGCTCTTGTTGGTGTGGTGTTCTCTTAGCTTCTTTGTATTTCCTGGGTTTGGCTTTGACAAAACTTTGCTGATAAACTTAGGTGCCGATTACAAGCATTTTTGATGCATTTCCACAATGGGAATGCACTAGACGTATGTTTAGTTTATACCTGCATATTTTCTGCATCAAATGCAAGTCTGTGAGGAAAATCCACACATAAAACTCAGTGAATCCACAATAGAAATTGACGTGCTGTGGATTAAAAGAAAGCACAGCAGGCAGGAGATTTCTATAAATCCCATCCACTTTGCTGGAACTGTAAAGACACTGCATTTTTGACGCAGGAAAAATAAGCGTCAAAAACTCATCATACGAACGGAGCCTTAGACTATGTGCGCACGTTGCGTATTTGATGCGTTTTTTTCCACCCATAAATGGACCATAACCGCAATGGAATACTTTTCAAGCTTATTCATTGACAATCCTTAAGTGTTGTGCACATGATCAGTAAATTTCCGTGTGTATGTGCATTGTGTGTGTTTTTATTTTATTTATTTATTTTTTTTCTGCAGCATGTCAATTCTCTGTGTTTTTGCCTGCGTTTTTGACCCATTGAATGTACAGGAAAAAACGCATGCAAAAAAAAATGCACCAAAAGCGCTGTCAATTTTTCCGCAGCGTTTTGCTACCAAGAGATGCAGAAACCATGCAGAAATGTCTGCAAGCAAATACGTAATGTGCGCACACAGCCTAAAAGAGTTTATACATGACGACATATTTTAAAAAGGGGATCAAGTATTCATGGAGGGTCTGACTTCTGATAAGTCCTAGCAAACCGAAAACGTTGTCGGCAGAAGTTGTGATTGGAAATGTATTTTACCTTAAGTGTGTATGTATGTATGTATGTATGTACATATGTGTGTATATATATATATACATACACAGTGTGTGTGTGTATGTATGTATGATATTATACAGTGTGTGTGTGTATATGTGTGTGTGTATATATATATATATATATATATGTGTGTGTGTGTATATGTATGTATGTATGTATGTATATATATATATATATATATATATATATATATATATATATATATATATACAAAATATATAGTAACATAGTTATTAAGGTTGAAGGGAGACTTTAAGTCCATCTAGTTAAACCCATATCCTATCCCAACTGATCCAGAGGTGTGTGTGTGTATGTATATGTGTGTATATATATTATACAGTGTGTGTGTTTTTATATATATATATGGTCTCTGCTGTGCCCTGTTTATGTTCGTATGCCTGTTTACTGGTTGTTGTTTATACATTTATTGGTTATGTAGCGCCAACATACTCCACAGCATACGTTTCGATAACAAATTATAGTGTCTTTGTGGTTTCCTCCAGTAATCTACCTATATTTCCAGCTCCTATTGCACGATGGTTCAGTGGTTAGCACTGTTGCTCTGCAGCGCTGGGGTTCGGATCCCACCAAGGAAAACATCTGAACAGAGTTTGTATGCTCTCCCAGTGTTTGCGTGGGTTTCCTCCAACATTACCAAGACCTACTGATGGGGGGATCTAGATTGTGAGCCCCATCGGGGACAGCAATGATGATGTGTGTAAAGTGAATTAATGGTGCTATATAAATGAGTAAAATAAATAAATATTGGGTTTATTGTGTATATGAGGCGCCTTGTCCCTTTTTATCTTTTGTTGCAACTAATCTATAGTAAAAAAAACAAAACTAAAAACCTCAAAGAATATATTATTGTTATGCTTTTTCTTCTTCGAGAATACTCTGATATTAATGTTAAATAGTGATTGGATGTTCCTTTTCTGGATCTGTGTAACCATAGTGGCAAAATGGATGATTTCCCAAATGTCTTCTGATTAGCTAGCGCTATAATTGTCACCGAGGTGAGAAAAGGTTCCATTGCCTGTTGTCTGCTTGGGCCTGGGCACGTCGCGTGTCTGTGTGTGGACACTAGGGAGAACAGCCAAGTATATATCTCGGAAGGAACTTGCCTTTCAAGAAATGAAGTTAGAAGCTTTGCTCAAAATCTTCGATTTTATTTACTGCCTCCTGCATACAGTAGGAGGCGCTATAGACACCTGTGGACAGTACTACGGTTTAAAAAAAAAAAAATGCAATCTGTCATACTAGAAACTGCCTATGGTCGACAGGATGTCGGTCTTTTGTGTGTGAACTACAGGACAGAAATCCCCGCTGGCAGCTTTCTTGTCCCCTCCTATCTGGACCCAGTGCCGAACGTTCCTATTATGTAAAAAAAAAAAAAATTCCCTGCCCCTTCTCCAACACAGACAAAAATAATAATCGCTACGGAATATGATGGCGCTATAGAAGCACCGCATAATAAATATCTATATACAAAAGAGTGTTGTTATAATGGCTTGGGCCCTACCATATCTGGCAGCAAGGACTCTTTCAGACCGCCTTGATTTTTATTACTATGTTCAAATACGGACTGTCGTCCATCGATGTTTTGATTTGCATTTCATCAGTTTTGGTTCCGGTTTCAGTGGTTACTGTATCTGATCTTTCACATATTTAAAAAAGAACCCAAAAACAACCCTGTAATGATTCTCACGGACCTATATACATCTGTGAATGGGACATTTAGTTTCATGAGTCAGATCAAAAACTGACATATCTCCCAGGAGTTGTTTTTTTTGTGTGTGGTCGACATAATTCAGACATTTGATTAATATCATAGACTTTAATAATAGGTATGTTCTCTGCCCGTGAATCTCATATACAGCGTGTATGTACGGTAATTTACGGTCATCTGAATGAGGCCTAATATACCCCAGCACGCACTGGATGTCCATGCTGTCTGTGAGTGCTATGTGCAGATTGTCCAGTGTATTCTGTGAGATGCAATGTCAGCCTCGCTGCCCTGCCTCCTGCTTGTAAGAGCTGACTGGAAGAAGCCGCTTATCGTCAGGTGTCTAGGTATTTATTGGTTGTTCTGTTGGTTAATCATTATTGCCTAGACTGCTTCTTACTGAATTTTTAACAATGGAGCTACATCACTTCTTTACTCTGTGAGTGGCGTACGTGTTGATGGAAGCTTCTTTTGTATTCAACAGATGTATCCCCAGGGCGCATATGACACTGTAGACATACATGGTTACACCTATATAGAATCTGCTGGTGTAGTTAGTGTTTTATCAAAACCAAAGTCAGCGCAGACGTCTACCAGGAAATTTTAGATCGCTTCAAGCTTTTTGGAGATGGAAATTTCATTCTCCAGCAGGACTTGGCACCTGTACACACTGCAAAAAGTACCAATACCTGGTTTACAAACAACAGTATCACTGTGCTTGATTGGCCAGCAAACTCGCCTGACCTTAACCCCATAGAGAATCTACAGGGGTTGGACAAAATAATGGAAACACCTGGAAACATCAACAAAAGTTAGTTTAATATGGTGTAGGTCCACCTTTTGCGGCGATTACAGCCTCAATTCTCTGAGGTATGGATTCGTACAAGGTGTGAATTGCTTCCAAAGGAATTGTAGCCCATTCTTCATTTAAAACACCCTCCAGTTCTTTGAGCGACGATGGCGACGGAAATCGACGTCTAACTTGAATCTCTAAAACCGACCATAAATGCTCAATAATGTTGAGGTCTGGGGATTGTGGGGGCCAGATGAGATGCTCAACTTCATTACAATGTTCCTCGTGCCATGCTTTAACGATTCTAGCTGTATGAATTGGTGCGTTATCATCCTGAAGGATGGCGTTCCCCTCCGGGAACAGTGCTTGAACCATAGGATGCACTTGGTCGCCCAAAATGCCTAAATAATCGCGGCTGTTAATTCTTCCATGAAGGGATATCATTGGCCTGGCGGATCTCCATGAAATAGCACCCCAGATCATCACAGAACCTCCACCATGTTTTACGGTTGGGAGAAGGCAGTCTGGATGGAATGTTTCTTTCTGCTGTCTCCAGACGTGCACTAGGTCAGAGGTCGGAAATAGGGTAAACGATGATTCGTCTGAGAATATCACATGTTTCCACTTCTCGAGGGACCAATTCTGGAGGTTTCTACACCACTCTAAACGCTTGGAAACATTTGTCATTGACATCAGCGGTTTTCTATTTGCAGCTCTTCCGTGGAATCCAGATTTGTGCAGCTCCTGACGAACAGTTTTCGTGGAAACTGGGTTCTGTAGGTGTTCATTGAGCTCAGCAGTGATTTTCGGAGCCGTGGTCTTGCGATCCTCTCTCACAATTCGCTTTAGAGTCGGACGGTCTCTCTCTGTCTACTTCGACTTTCGGCCGGACCTGTGCTTTGCTGCGGATGTTTTTCCTTCTCTTTCAAACGCAGTCATTACTTTGGAGACAGTACCTCTTGACACGCCAATCATTCGGGCACTTTCTGTTACACTAGCGCCTGCCATATGAGCACCAAGAATTTGGCCTCTTTGAAAACCCGAGAGGTCTGCCATTGGTATCAGGTTTTGATCAATGTTCTTACAGTTCTGCAAAACAGTTAATTTACATACACATATCACATAACACAAATTATCAACTACAAAACATTACCATATGTCACGGTTTGCATGTTTATAACATGTTCGAAGATTATGATGCCAAAACGTTAGGTGTTTCCATTATTTTGTCCAACCCCTGCATGTGGTATTGTCAAGAGAAAGGAAAGATGAGAGATACTAGACCCAACAATGCAGACGAGCTGAAGGCTGCTATCAAAGCAACCTGGGCTTCCATAACCCCTCAGCAGCGCTACAGGCTGATCACCTCCATTCTCCATGCCACGCTGCATTGATGCAAAAGGAGCCCCGATCAAGTATTGAGTGCATTTACTGAACATACATTTCAGTAGGCTAACATTTCAGATTGTAAAATCCTTTTTTCAAGCCGGTGTTATAAAGTATTCTAATTTACTGAGATAATGACTTTTGGGTTTTCATTGGCTGTAAGCCATAATCATCAACATTAACAGAAATAAACACTTGAAATCACTCTGTTTGTAATGACTCTATATAATGAGTTTCACTTTTTGTATTGAAGAACTGAAATAAATTTTGATGAAATTCTAATTTTGTGAGATGCACTTGTATATAGTAAGCATTGAGGCTCAGATCTAAAAACTGATACGCTTAGGTTTGATTACAGGGATGGGGTTTACCGTATATACTCGCGTATATGCCGAAATTTTCAGCCCATTTGTTTTGGGCTGAAAGAGTCCCCCTCTCGGCTTATACGAGGGTCATATACCGGGGGTCGGTGGGGGAGGGGGAGCGGGGGGGTGTCAGAGGGCTTACTTACTCCCCCCTGGCATGTCTCTGCAGCCCCCCCTGCTTCTCCCAGTCTTCCTTCAGCGGTCACGTGGTACCGCTCATTAAAGTCATGAATATGCGCATATTCATGATTTTAATGAGCGGTACCACATGACCGTTGAAGGAAGGAAGAGCTGCCGGAGACGCAGGGGCTGCAGAGACTGCGCCAGGAGGAGGTAAGTATATGCAATATTCACCTGTCCCCGGTCCGTCGCTGCTCACCGTTCTGTCCTCTGTTAGTGACGTTCAGGCAGCAGAGGGCGCAATGACGTAGTTAGCGATGGACCGGGGACAGGTGAATATCGCAGGTGACGGGGCCCTGAGCCAGCGGTGACACCGGCACCTGTCTCCGCCTGCTCAGTACACTGGCACCTGGCCCCCGGCGATGAGAGGTGAGTATGTAATTTTTTTTTTTATTTGCAGCAGCGGCAGCATATGGGGCAAAATCTATGGTGCATCTTATGGCACATAATGTATGGAGCATCTTATGGGGGCATAATCTATGGAGCATCTTATGGGGCATAATCTATGGAGCATCATATGGGGCATAATCTATGGAATATCTTATAGGGCCATAACCTTTATGGAGCAGCATATGGGGCATATTATTCTATGGAGCATCTTATGGGGCCATTATTATTAGAGTTGAGCGACTTTGGTCGGATCGGGTTTCGTGAAACCCGAATGAAACAAAATAAGTTTCAGATGAAACTCGTCCGACTAGAGCAAAAAAAGTCGGAGTTTCGTCCGACTTTTATTTCCCATTGACTTGCATTGGGGTCGGGTTTTGGACGAAACTCCGACTTTGTTTTGCTCTAGTCGGACGAGTTTCATCTGAAACTTATTTTGTTTCATACGGGTTTCACGAAACCCGATCCGACCAAAGTCGCTCAACTCTAATTATTATCTTTTGTGCAGCATTATATGGGGCGTATTTTGTATGGAGCATCTTATGGGGCCCATCATGAATGGTATGGAGCATTATATGGGGCTCCTGATTCAATATGGATATTTAAAAGCATTTAACCTACTGATGTCTCAATTATTTTTACTTTTATTGGTATCTCTTTTTATTTTTGTAATTTACCAGTAGCTGCTGCATTTTCCACCCTAGGCTTATACGTGAGTCAATAAGTTTTCCCAGTTTTTTGTGGCAAAATTAGGGGGGTCAGCTTATACACGAGTATATACGGTAATTAAGCAACATGTGCGACAATGTATTCTAATTAACCCTGACTGCTGTAGAGTGCTCTGAGAGATTAGGAACCCAGTTCTTCTGATTACTCACTCTCAAATTTGAGGGCCTGATTCATCAAGGTGTGTTTGTTACTCAGATCGGTGCCTTAACCACTTCACCACCTTGGAAATTTCAGTTTTTGCTCCCCATCTTCCCAGAGTCATTGTTGTGTTGGTGTAAATTTATTTTCTGTTAATATGAGGGCTTGTTTTTTGCGGGATGAGTTGAACTTTTGAACGACTTCTTTGATTTTACCAGATAGTGTACTGGAAAATGGGAAAAAAAGTGCTGTAAAATTGAAAAAAAGTGTAAATTCACATTTTTTTTTTTTTTAACCATGTTAACTAAATGCTAAAATTGCCCCGGTAGCATGATTCCCAAGGTCATTATGAGTTCGCAGATGCCAAACATGTATAGGCTATTTTTCTAAGTGGTGAAAAAAAAAAAATTAAATGGCGCCATTTTCCGGGACTCGTAGCATCTCAATTTTTTGTGATCTGGGGCTGGGTGAGAGCTTGTTTTTTGCATGACTAACTGATATTTTTGATGCCATTTTGAGTGAGATACAATGTTTTGATCACCCGTTATTGCGTTTTATTGCAGTGTTGTGGCGACCAAAAAAAAAATTATTCTGGAGATTTTTTTTTTCTTTCTCATTACACTGTTTAGCAATCAGATTACTTCTTTTCATATTTTGATCAGGCATTTCTGAAAACGGCGATAACCAAATGTTTGTTTTATTTTATTTTGACTGGGGCAAAAGGAAAGTAAATTGAGCTTTTCTAATTTATCTTTAAAAACAAACACTATATGTATATGTATATATATATATATATATATATATATATATATATATATATATATATTAAGATTTGTGTGCGGAAGCCGGTCTTAGGGTATGTGCACATGTTGCGGATTCTGCTGCGGATTTTTCCACTTTGATTTTGCTAAATCCACTGGTAAAATGACCTGTGTTTTACCTGCGGATTTAGTGCAGATTTCCTGCGGATTTTGTGCCGTTTTTGTACGTATTTTGCCTACGTTTTTACACCTGTGGATTCCTTTGAAGGAAGAGATGTAAAAATGCTGCAGATTCCGCACAAAGAATTAACATGCTGCGGATTCAAAACCGCAGCAAATCTGCGCGGAAAAATCTGCAGCATGTGTACTGCGTTTTTGGGTTTACATAGAATAGAATGTTACTGTACACCGCAGAAGAAAGCTGCGGATCCGCAGCAGAATCCGCAAAGTGTGCACATACCCTAAATCTGTCCCTTAGTATCTATATACCTATAAGTTTGACGGCTTCAAACTCTGCAGTTCTGGTGTAATATGGTGTAAAGATTTAATCTCTAAGTAACGAGGCCTGAATGTTCAGCCTTGTGTAACGAACAGCAAATTTCTAATTTGTTGCCAAAAAAAAAAACACAACTTGCTAAACGAGAAAACTTTTGTATCTTAGAATATGATCTTCAACTGGAAAATGATAAGCTCATGATTACAAATGATTCTATATTAGAGGGAAGCTGTGACCGTGATAATGCCGTCCAATCTGCAGGCCCCATGAGATTTTGTGTGCAGTGGGCGGTCCTCTCAGTGATTGACAGGTGTCTCCGTGTGCACACATATACAAAGACTCCTGTCAGTCACTGATGGGACCGCCCACTGGACCCAAAAAGAGCAGAAGATTAATTTTTTCATTGTGCAGACCTGTGACCTTCAGCACCTAAATACCAATTTATTTTTCCATTTTAGGAAGAAAAGAGGAATAGAATGGGGCTTCGATGCCTCAAGTAGTTATTTTTGGAGACTGCATGTATCGACTAAAACCGCAAAGGTGATAGGTTCTGTACAGAATGTTGTGTTTATAGTGAATGTTGGGTCTTTGCCCTAGAAAACATTCACACATTGTGTGCTAAAGTGAAGCAGAAACCCTTGTGTAATTACTGTCAGGTCTCCTTGTATTCAATGACAGATCTCACTTCTCAGATTGTTCCGTAACTAAACCAAAGGGCTCTAAACTGCAAGGAAACGCGAGCGAGAACCTTCACCAGAAACTGATTGTCTGCAGTGCTTTTCTGCACTCAACATTTTGCATGTTTAATTGCTTTAGCTTTCTTGCTATTTTGCAGCAATTGAGTTTGTTGCCCAAGGGTACCGTCACATTTAGCGATGCACCAGCGATCCCGACACCGATACGACCCGGTCAGGATCGCTGGTGCATCGTTAAATGGTCGCTAGTGAGCTGCCACACAGGCAGATTTCACCAGCGATGCAGCAGCAGTCGTTACCTGTCAGACGCGGCGATGAAGACGTCCTCCCGCCCGCGTCCACGCGTCGCTCGTCGGCGCCAGCAGGAAGCCGCCGCCGAGAAACGGCCCAGGACGTTCTCGCGCCATCAGCGATAGCCAGCGGGGGAGCCGGTCGGAGGTAAGTATCACACACAGCGATATCGCTAGCAATATTGCTGCTGCGTCACAAAACCAGTGACGCTTAAGCGATATCGCTAGCGATCTCGCTTAGTGTGACGGGGCCTTTACAATAGACTTCGGTTTTGTATTGCTAGCGTACAGCTAAAATATCTGACTGCTGTGTTCCCTGCTACTTGCCATCTGCCCTTTGTCTTTAAAAAAAAAATTGTTAATAATACAAAATCAAGTGGAAAATGCAAACTCCGAAAAGATAAACATCTGCATGGTGTTATACAAAATCAGAGCCGCACTGTGTCACAATATGGCCCCATGTATTTTCTATGGGACTTGTAAAAGGAAAAAGACCAGCTCAACTTTTCAAGGAACAATCTGTACGGAAGGCTGTGATCGACGCCACTGCTCTGTCGAGGTTCCTGGTAGTGCTTGAAACGCGTCTGATTAGACCCCAGGTCGCCCTATTACAGTGTAGCTAGTTGGTGTGCATTTATTTTTCTTTTGTTATTTTAACTTTTTGATAATAAAGGAATCCATCTTACACATACCTGGATCCTTGTTTCTTCTGTATTTTCTATGGGAGCCTTATTACAGATCTGTTACGAAGGGGGGCAGTAATATGGCAGACCCTGTGCATGAGTCACTGCCAGTGAACACTTGCATTTTTTTACGTCTTGCCTTTAGGCAGCTTTTCACAATCACTGATGGATAACGATAATGAATCTGGCGCAGAGGATCAGTGCGGAAACTAAGGAGTAGGCTTGTTTCTTATCAGCACTTCAGTTTTGCAATTATATATTTTTTTTTTTATATAGAAAGCTTTGTAAATGAATGGCTGAGCTGCAATACCATTCATGACCTGTGTTCCACTGTGGTGCTGTTTTTCAGATGAAAATGCTGGCCACTACTTTGTTTTATATTTGATGGCAATCAATATCTGATTGGTGAGGATGCGACACCCGGCACCCCACTGATCCGCTGTTACTGGCGCCGGACGGAAGTTCTCGCAAGTTGCGGGAACATAGCGGATCTGTCATTTCTACAGTGGCGGCTCACTACTTTTCAAGTGAATATGGGGAGAATCTGCTTTACCCTCCCGCCTCCACTATAGTAATGATGGAGCTGCTGAGTTCCAGCAGAATATAAGAACTTTCACCTGCTACCGGCGGTAACAGTGGATCAGCGGAGATGCTGGGTGTCACTCCATCGATAAATTACAAAGATATTTCGGGGAGCTTTCTTCTGAGGATCCTTAACCCAATGTTGACAAAAACGGGTTGTCTAACTGAAAGAATAACATATCTCTGATGATGGATTGGGTATTATTAGCTGGGCGCTTGGCATCGCTGTGCTGATCGCTGGTGAAGCTGTCTGTTTGACAGCTCACCAGCGATCACATAGTGACTTACCAGCGATCCTGACACGTTGATATCGTTGTCGGGATCGCTGGTAAGTCGCTATGTGTGACTCCAGCTTTACTGCTGGGGTCCTGTGTTCAAATCCCACCAAGGTCAACATCTGCAAGGAGTTTGTATGTTTTCCTCCTGTTTGAGGGGGTTTCTTCTCACATTCCAAACACATACTGATAGGGAATTTAGATTAAGCCCAATGGGGACAGCAATGATAAAGTATGTAAAGCACTGTGGCCACATCATAGATATCATGCCTCAACACCGAGCATACGAACTTAAATTTGCTCTGGCTAATGATCATTTTTCAAAGTTTAATACGAAATGGTCTAAGTGGCATCACATCTTTCCTACACCCATTACATAGGAAACTACCCTTTAATTAGAAGCCAGATTTTGGTATTGTATATCATATAATGTGCCAATTACTCACTTGAACTAATTATTTGTATTATTGTTCTTATGTTATTCTTTGAACGTGGTATTGACCATGAACCAAAGTTCTCTGATTTGTTTCCCCTTCCCTCTTTCCTCCATCCCTTCTCTTCCCCCCCCACCCCTCTCCCACATTATGCAGACATTGAGTCTACTATGTTATCATTATTATAATATAATAATAAAATGTTTTGAAAAGTAAAGCGCTGTGGAATTAATGGTGCAATATAAGCAATGTATAATAAAATAAATATAGGCAATAAAAACTGATATAAAAGAAACAACGCGTTTCGCCCTTGTGGACTTTGATCAGGTGAATCACCCCCATCAATAAGATATTGACAGTCATCAAAAAAAGTAACTTGAGATAGATATATATTCAAGAAAAACTGCTTCCATCTTATCCTGGACTGATATTTTGCTTTTAATTCGGTGGCAAAATCTATGAAACCTGTATTCAGTGTATACAGACTCCCCATTACTGAGAGAGGAGCTGACAGTTGGTGCTTTTAAAACTATATGGCGCGGGGAGGATCTAGAGGCCGACACAGACATTCCGCTCCAATTCTCCATAGAACATGATGAGCACCAACTGTCATCTTCTTTCTCAGTAATAGTAAGTCTGCACCCACTGTGGAGAGCTTTTACGAGTGAATTGAGAATGAACTGTATCAGTCCAGGAGGACAAAAAAGCAAAGATGCGCCACAAAGTTTATTTTCACGTCAAATATTGATTCATGTAGTAATTAAATCGAGAGTTGCTCTTTAGGCTGTCATGTTTGGGTTGCCTTCTATTTTTTTTTTTTTTTAATCATCTGAAGGTGACTATCATGGACTGCTTGAACCTCATGGAGTGATTCTCCATAATCCAATGGTGATTAAACTGGAGGGGCAAACATCTGGCCATCAGCCAGAGGTTTTGTAATGCCCTGTTGGTCAGAAGGGACTGGTTCTATATTATTCAGGGGTCATCAGTTACTGGTTCTCTATAACCTAGTGACTGATACTGTATAAATCACTGGCCATTAGGGACTGAGACTTAACATCTGGCTGACAGAAACTGGTTTTGCAGTGCTCTATGAACCAGGATGGACTGGTATATATGATAGCGGGGTCACCAGTGAGTAATAGTGTTAATCAGCTGCCAGCAAGTACTGCTACAGATAGCACAGCGGCTCAGATACTTTAGTTTATTATGTGTTTTTGCAGATAAAAGCCTGCCCTGCAATTCTTTCTTTTTATAGCATGCCTTATCTTACAGCTCCATATTCCCGTCAATTCTCGTGGGAATGTTTGGTACTTGGCAGAGATGATTTCACATATCAAGCGTGCGTGGCGTCCCCTCCCACCAGACCAACCAGCGCTGCCCGTACAGAGATTATATAGGAATATGCTTTATTTTTGTGTGAAGATCATTGTGTGGCTTTTTTCTCTATGTAATGGTCTCCTATGTCGTATGACCCTGTTGGGAGACGCTCGTCCATGTGCTCTTACAGCATACAGGATCCTTCACAATGTCTGTGCGACTGGTCTGTAAAGAGAAGCTGTCATAAAGCTATGCTGACACGATCCAGCATGGCTAGACGAGAAGAAAGCATGCTACAGCATGTATGTGACCGGCGCTGAAATAATAGGAAACGCTTAGGATAAGCAGCAGTCATCCCGTAACATGTAGGTCACAATAGCACACCGGCGCAGCTTGTATGTATGGAGGACTGCCCCAATTTCTGGCTGCTAGTTCCCAGGCCTCATTCACTGCTATTACTGCCCTGTGCCTAAACTGAGCTGTGATATGGCTTCCTACACACGCGCCTGAATGTGATAAAGCGGATGGTCTCCTGAATCTGTTGCATTTTGCAAAAAAAAAAGTGAATTCCACTTTTTTTTACATATTTTTTTTTCAATTTACATTTTTTTTTTTGTTTTGTTTTAAAATGGTCACCCAAAATGTAGTGAGCGCCCACGACAGCGGTGTGACTGCGTATCTCATATTTACATACGTGGTGCCTTTGGGAAGTCTCCACGGTCTCCAGCACTAGCTGCTCTATGACTGTGGATAGAAATAGGATTCATTTGTGTGTGTTTCTTTTTCTTTTTTAATGTCCATTATTTTTTGCCTTGTGTTATTCGTTGTCATTTTTCTGTGCCAAAATCTTCAAAATATCACGGGGTCGTACATTGATTTTGCGCAAAATCCAAAATGGTCTTTGTTTCTGTTTTGACCTCTTTTTTTTTTTTTGTGATTCTTCAGTGTAGTTCACGGAGTGGCAGCCGGACAACGTCATAGAAATGTAACTTCAAAAAGAGGAAAGGTGGCGCTCTCTGTCCTATAAAACCGTATTGCAAAATCGTAAAAAAAAAATGGGTGCAGGAGAATGCAGGTACAAGACGGACGTTTCCCCGCACAATGGTGCTTCATCGGGGCCAAACAATGTCATAGAAATACGGTACATGAAACTGTCATGCTCAGTGACGGCAAGTCCGTGCATTAGTGCTCTGGTCTCTGAGCCTTTACTGATTAGGTATTCTCTATATATAATGCAGAGAAACTTTACAAATAATTAACTTTGCTTAACCTGTGTAGATCTTGAGGTCTAACCTGTCATAAAGAGGTTGTCCCTGATTATATGTGTGCATGTCATAAAAACTTTTCCCAGTGGAACATTAATAGCTCTAGATTTTTCTGAATGTCTGCTTAACCGGACACTCTTGCTCTCTCTGTGGCTCGCGTTCTCTGTGGCTCGCGTTCTCTGTGGCTCGCGTTCTCTGTGGCTCGCGTTCTCTGTGGCTCGCTCTCTCTGTGGCTCGCTCTCTCGGTGGCTCGCGTTCTCGCTCTCTCTCCTTCTCTCTCTGGCTCCATTGACTTTCACTCACCACTCAGAAGTTTCGCCTCTTGATGAATCAGTAGTTTCTGACTCAAACGCGCCCCATCAATGCCAGTCTTGATGAATCGGGGCCTGTGCATGAATCCATATAAAAGGGGTTGTCTGGGAATAATTTTATATTTATTATAGGGCTGCAGATAAGAAACGCAGGAAAACTTGCCCTGCTTTCCTCCAGCACTGCCTCTCCGA
Organism: Dendrobates tinctorius; assembly: GCF_039654945.1. Classification (NCBI taxonomy): domain Eukaryota; kingdom Metazoa; phylum Chordata; class Amphibia; order Anura; family Dendrobatidae; genus Dendrobates; species Dendrobates tinctorius. Next base: position 2,650,686 of record NW_027361752.1, on the reverse strand, counting down.
TGCTGTTTTGCTCTTTGACAGGCTGCAGCAGTGACGTCACATCTACAGTGCATGTGTCATGCTACCGCGGCGCCTCCTCTGAGCCCAGTGATTGGCTGCGGCAGACACATGTACTACTGTTAAGAAGTGGCGACCTATTAGCAAAGACCAGAGAGGCAGAGCTGGACATGGGGTGGGTGGATATTAGTGTGTTTTCTATGGTTGCCAAGCCTATTTAATAAAAGACAACACTCTGGACGTATCCATTTAATGTTGGTTTTTTTTTAAGCAAAAAAAAACAACTAATTGAAGTTCAGTCTTCACTTGTTATACTTTGCAATGGCCATGCGGACGGGTGTAATTACAGAAGAAAGGTTGAGTCTTTACTTTCTACTTTACCACATCCTGTTTATGGTTGTGGTTAACGCGAAGGACATGTGCTTGTACTTCTAACAGTAAGTCGTGCCAGCATTGCCCGTTGTGTGATGTTGCCATTTCTTCTTTCCAGCTGATTATTGAGCCGTAGAGGTCCCTTGAGGCCTTGTGCTTCTTTGAGATCACTGATGTGTTCAGCTGGATCCCCAGAAGTCCTGTCGTTTCACTTGTTGACCTGAGCGTAACAAAGACTTCTTTTGCCTTTCCTGGTTACCTGACACTTCAGCTGATGTTCTAGACCAGTGGTCTACAGCATGTGGATCTGACAGATGTCTGGTTGCATGGTGGGAGTCGTTGTTTTACAGCAGCCTGAGACACGCAGGTTGAAGGTCAATTTTTTTTTTTTTTTTTTTTTACAAAGCTGTTGTGGGCTTTCTTTGTCATTGCTATTGGCGATGGCTATTGTGATGGCTGCCCTACATTGTTAGACATTTTGTGAAAATGCTCCAAGTAGAACAATTAGCCAATTTTTTCCCCCCACTGATCAACATGCTCAATCCTTTGGGAGTAGGCACTAAAGGCTGTCCACCAAATGCATTTGCCCTCCTTACATTTTAAAGGGTGCCCGTCAGCACAAACTTGCCCTCCACTATATCATTATTGACAGAGCTGGCTTTACCAGAGCCTGCGGAGGACACAAGTAGATGGTAAGATGCACTGAAGTGATCGGCAATGCTAAGGGTGCACCCAGCGCCTCTACTTGGTCTGAACAGTCATTTTGTGCAGACAGACTTGCTTTAAGGCTATGTGCACACGTCCGGAATTTCCGTGGGAATTCCGCAGTTCCATGCTGAGGGAAATACGCGAGAAATCCACATTTTTAATTCCCGTGTATTTCCCGTGGAAAAACTAGCGTTTTTTTAATTTTAATTCTATTTTTTACAGGGATATGGCACCCAGAGCCTGGCAGAGAAGCTCCTCTCCTCCAGATCGTGGGTACCATCCGCAAATTTTCCGCTTACTTTTTGCATGGTAGCATAGCCACATGCGGGAAGTACGTGGAACAATGCATTCCTATGTGGGCGGAATTCACGTAATCCCGCACAAGGAATAATAATAATCTTTATTTTTATATAGCGCTTTACAGTTTGCACACATTATCATCACTGTGGATGATGGGGCTCACAATCTAAATTCCCTATCAGTATGTCTTTGGAATGTGGGAGGAGACCGGAGTAACCGGAGGAAACCCACGCAAACACTTGGAGAACATACAAACTCCTTGCAGATGTTGTCCTTGGTGGGATTCGAACCCAGGACTCCAGCGCTGCAAGACTCCAGTGCTATCCACCGTGCTGCCCAAAGAATGAACATGCTGCGTATTTTTCCGCAATCCGATTCCGCCACGGAAAAATACGCAGCATTAGCACAGCATGTGAGTAATGCCATAGGATTGCATGGGATGCTTTTTTTTTTTGCGGCAAAATCGCGTGTTTAAAAACGCCGCGAAAACACTACTTGTGCCCCCAGCCTAAATCAATCCGCCCCATAACTATGAGCTCAGCTATAGACAGAGGTGGTACAGTTGTGGAGGCCTCCATCTGACACCAGAAAGGGTCTCTTGTATGGTCCTTATTCTGATAAATAGAATCCTTTTTGGCCCGGATTCATCATTTGCCTTTTTTTCTTATCTTGTTGTGTTAGTTGCCATTCTTTTGGCCCCAAATTCTTCAAAAGTGAGTCATGAATTTGGTGCAACGTCAAAAATGTTCTCTCTCTTTTTTTTTTTTTCCCCTGCCTTGAACTCTTTTTGAACCGCTTTGCTGTCAAGTCACAGGTTTTGCAAAATAGTGCCCCTGGGGTAGGGGTACGACTGGAGCAAAGTTGCGGCAAATTTTTAAAGAGTCCCAAATAACCTCTGGGAATCATGCAGCTGAGACAACGAAAACTAAATCTCCGAGCACGGCAAAATACTCGGAGTACACAGAGTATGCTCGGGAAAACCCGGACAACGAGTATAATCGCTCATCACTAGTCTCCACATCTGATGGTCCTCAGGTTGGACAGGAAAATGGGATGAAAGGAACACCCAGTATTGCAATATTTGGCAGCGGTGACATTGCCCCAGCCCCACACGATATCCGCAAATGAAAATAGTTTACCGTCTGCACAATACAATGCAGTTATTTTGAGATGTCAGCGGAAATCCTAATACTAAATTATAACTACACATTAAGAATATTTATAAAATAGAAACCTGAATTTTTCAGTTTTTTCTTTTTTCGTCAGGTGTTGAAGGATATATAGTAGTAATACCGAACACTGATTTCAGCATGAGGGAAAAGCGCGATCCATCCCTTCCTTCCTTCCTTCCTGACCGATACAATCACTGCAGCTCGGAGTGAGTCACATGTAGCAGAGCCATTAGGGAAAGAAAGCCGTCGTGTATGAATTCCCGCACTCACATCTGTTGCTAAATGGATTCTTGTCAGAGGTCGACCGTACATTTTCTTTCTTTAGAGTTAGCATAATGTTTTCTGCTATTAAAATGGCATAAAATGTCAGCTGTTAACTGGAACCTGCCACTAGATTTATGCTGCCCAGACCGTGGGCGGCACCACTCCGAGCCTGGCTGCCCCATTGCTGCCAGGTATATTTTTCTCTGAAACTCTTCGGTGTTTATGACAAGTTAGTTTGCAGGGCCGGCCTTCTCCCAGAACCTCTAGAGAGGTTATTTTACTGTTGGGTCGTAGGAGAAGCCTGTCAGGCAGGGGAGGAAGCCGGCCAGGGTAGCACCAAACTAGTCTTGTCTCTCCCTATAGTTTCTGGCTGGCTCTTCAAACTACATGTACCCGTTGTGTTGGCAGCATGAATCGATTTTAAAAAAGTTTTTTTTTTTTAATTTTCTGACGTTTAGTGAGCCTTAGGCTGGAAGTAAGTTTATTTAGTGTGACCATAGGCGACAAATAGACCAATTTCTTTGTTCCCAGGTGTCATAATAATCTTTATTTTAATAATAATAATAATAATAATAATAATAATAATCTTTATTTTTATATAGCGCTAACATATTCCGCAGCGCTTTACAGTTTGCACACATTATCATCACTGTCCCCGATGAGGCTCATAATCTAAATTCCCTCTCAGTATGTTTTTAGAATGTGGGAGGAAACCGGAGAACACGGAGGAAACCCACGCAAACACGGGGAGAACACACAAACTCCTTGCAGATGTTGTCCTTGGTGGGATTCGAACCCAGGACTCCAGCTGAGCCACCGTGTCATGCAAGTTGCTCCCATTTTTTTTCTCCTCTGTCATCTCGCGTCGGATGTGAAACTCTGGTGTGACCCCAGCCTTATCCGTTGACTCTTATCGATGTATTGGTTAAAAGCAGATGGATTTCTGCAGTGCAAAGTCTTCAGTGTCATCCGGTATAACTGTGCAGTCACACACCTGTGTGCCGCGTCCTGGTGCATAGTTTCATTGAGCCACACACACACCTGATTAATAACAGATCCGAACGTCCAGTCGGTGCCGAACATGTCCTATGTTCTTCCATTTTGTGGATCAGACCTCGGCGATTAATGTCTATGGGCAATGGTATTAAACGGAGGACACACTGAAGACATCTTGTTCTCCAGAGATCTTCTGAGTTTCATCTGTTCTAAACTGAGCTACTATTAAGAGTCAATGGATGGAGACGTTCACACATTGTGCTTCAGTGAGAAAAAGGCATGGGGAACAATGGAAGCAAATAGGATGCAACTAGGATGACGCCTGAGAAACAGAATCTGTCCATTATTCTGAGATGGTAACTCGGAGAACGTGTGAATGTCGTCTTTCCTCCCTGTGTCTGTGCCCGTGCCCGCTGTCTGGTGCCTTCTTTGCAGTGTCCCTCCATATAGGAAAACACTTTCTTCTATAGTATAACTGTGTATTCAGACTTGTACGTGCCGGGCTGAGGGCCGGGAGAACATGGTTGTAACCTTGTCTGGTGAATGTGGGTCTAAGGGGAACATTGCAGTTAACATCAGGAAAAAGCTCCTAATGTGTAATGTGTGCTGAGCGTACAGGCACAGTGTGCACGCAGCCTTAGATTGTACAGGTAATGCCCATCATGCACATTAAATAACAGCCATTTGACTGACTACTATCTTTCCATATGTTTAGTGCCGCAGTGTCCCCTGTTAGAGAGCCGCTGTCAGACTTCTCTGGCGGGGAGTTACTGTATCTCTCAGAAAACAAAAAGATGGGTTAGAAATCCTGCATGCCAGATCCTTCTCTCCCCTTTGTGGAGGAAGAATTGGGAGGCCCCCGTACACATTACCGTATAATGTCTGCCGGTATCTGCTTGTTATGCTGACTTTACTCTCATGTGTATGAGGACCTTCATGTTCAAAAATCCTTTGGGGAAGACTCCGACCCAGAGTTCTGGCATCATGTAGCTGGATCAGAGACCAGGTTGCCTGCTCTCAAGGCTGTCAGCCTCACTGATTACACTGCATTATGGCATCTAGTCGTTATCCCAGAAACGTCTATAGTGGCAGCTGTATACGCAAAATATAGCGAATTCTCAATTATGGGACTTGTACGCTGCGTCTTTTCTGCACTGGAGAATTCGCAGTAGTGACATCTGCAGCAAATAATGCAGTCTTTGTTGTGGATTTTGTTTTGCAAATGCTTGAGACTTTCTGCTTATATCTGACATGAAGCGGATTGGAGATCCACACCACAAGTTGATCTGACTATTTGTTACACAGCATGTAGATAAGATTTGGTGAAGTCTTCCCTTAATTCTGCTGCTGTCTATTGTAATATACGACTGATTTCCCAATGTGCTAAAAAAGACGCTCTTCAGTGTTTTGCTGTACCGTGAAGGTGCCGGTCATCCCCAGTAGAAATGGGAAGCCTTCTGTATGAACTTTTCTTTTGCTGCAGCTATTTTCAGCTCCTAGGTATTCCTAATTAATTCTGTGCACCAGCGTCTCTACCTTGGAGCGACAAAATGCATGAACAATTACGAATACTCACACAACACTTTTTGCAAACATGGGAGCAAGTCTTAGGCCGGGGTCACACTAGTGTATTATAACAGGGCCGAATGTTATGTTTTATCTAATGACACTCGGCCCAGTGTTATTCTATGGGGCAGCTCACATCTGTGATTGTTTTTTTCGTGCTGATTCTGCATGAGAAGAATGGCAGCATGCTGCGATTGGCAGCGGGGAGAGGCTCACACCCATACAAGTCTATACAACCCAGTGCAGTCCGATATACGCCGAGTCAGGCCTAGAAGGAAATGGATAAATTACTCTCTGTCTCCTCCACACCTGAGAGAGGATCAGAGCACTGACACTCGGATCACGCTCATAGCAGAGCTGGAGCTGAGTGTCATTAGCTTCTTGCAGCCGATAGCATGCACTGGTGTGACTCTAGCCTTAATCTCAGCTGTATCACCTAGGTTGGGTCCATAATGCCCTCGTTTGATGACCCAGGTTTCGCCCCTTCTTCAGGAGTTGGCTTATGTGTTAACTGCAACAGATCAGCAGGGGTTAGATTGAGGCATGGGATTGGACTCTCTTCCTTAATTTCCAGTATTTTTGGTGGCTCTTGATCAGGTAGGTGTCTGCTCTGGCTGGCTTATTTCTGACTAGTATAAAGGAACCTTTGTTTGAAACCTTAGTCACTCAAGTAAGTCCTTGTAGTAAACTTCTATGTTGTATATCCAAAGGAACACCTGCAATGACCCTATACCCTTTAGAGGGGCTTGGGAGAAGGAATTGGGTAGTCAAATTTCAGAGGCGGATTGGCAAAAAAAGCATTCATAGTCTTTCACAAATTATCTATACTTCCAATGCTCAAAAGTCAATTATTCCACATCACCTAAAATACACAAAAACTCCCACTTTGGGTGGAAGAGGTTAACAATGTAATGAAAATGGAAAATATTATTGCACATGTAGACAATCGCCTCAAAGCTTTTCATTGCCAGTGTACATGTTGGCTCTTATTCAGTGAGGGGAATGACCTGGCAATCTGGTTACTGGCCAATAATAGGATGTCGTGGTAGATGTGGTCGCCTCTGAAGTGCTGGTTTCTATAAATTGTATGTTTGTTTGTTTTTTGTCCCCCCCCCCCCCACTTATTTTCCTTCCCATTCTTTCTCTTTCCACCATCCTTTCTTCTTTGCATTCCTCCAGCACACTCATGATTATTTGGTTCATGTAAGATCTTATATTAAGGCCTCATGAAGCTAATTTATACTCATATTGTAATGGTTAGCGATGACTTAATATTAACAGCCGTCCACTTTTTATGGTTATTCTTGAATGTTTTCTTCTCATATCAATGTTGTTAAAACCAAATAAAAATAATTGAAGTAAAAAGAAAAATCTGTGCACGGCTATTGTGAGAGCGTTTCCCATACAGGGAAAATCAAGTGTTTGATCCTACTAAGCTGTGTGTGCATATAAATATATATACACAAAGCTAGCGTCCTCTGTGCTTCCTGCCATATAATCTGCGGTCTCAGGTGCTGCAGCTGTAAATCACCTGATGGCGCCTACATACACCGTAGCCATGCCATATCGGCGCTACGTGTCCATTAACGTTAGAGGAAATCTTGATGTGCTGCCCTTTGGAGAGAAAGAGGAGAACACAGTTCTCTAATGTTTTGCCGGAATGCTGAGTTTTCCAATTGCTATCTCCTCTGAAGCCACTTGTTTTCTCGGTGAACTGTGCTATGTATAGACTTTGTTGCAAAAGCTTCATGTAACAAAAGAAATCTAAAATACACACAATGAGTGACAGGTTGCAGATAAATCTAGCTGCTTTTTTTTTTTTTTTTTTATTATTTTTTTGTTTGTGTTTTTTCACTCCAAGTAAAATATTAAACAATAAGAATTTATTTAAGATTTTGACTACACATAGCGTCAACTGAGTTGAGCCTTTTGGGGGGAATTACTCTTTCTTACCCACAACTTTTGTTACTGTGTTCACACTTGTTGTTTTTTTTTTTTTTTCTTTATACGTGAATTTTGACTTGTTAAATCATAATATGGATCAAGTACTGATTCAAAAGCGAGTAAAAGAAAAAAAAAAAAAAAAAAAAACCTCAGAACCGAAAACTTTGTCCAAGTCCACATGGATTCCTGGTTGGATTTCTCTTAAATATCATGTGTGATTCGTCTGCCACAGAAAAATAGAAAAGCTCCAGGTGAACCTACCATTAGTATATGTGCAACCAACGATTAAAATGTTAAGACGTTGCTGGAACCCTCAAGGTTTTTCTAGGCAAAGCCACTTTTGGAAAGTCAGTGGTCGTTTTCCCTTAGTGGCTTTTTCTCGCAATAGGTGGATTTCAGGCAGAATCCATCTAAGAAAGGAGTGGTGTGCACACACCCTTACATTTTGTGTCTTCGTTCCTGTGTTACTTCAGTAGTAAGGATGCGATTATGTGATCTGATGATGCATTAAAACTGCATGCGATTCATGCAAATGGCCGTAATGTGGGTGCATCTTGGCACCCATACTGCAATCGGATGTCATCCCAGTGCAGTCCCATATGTGCCAAGACAGGCAATGGAGGAGATGGAGAAATTACTTTCTCCTCCTCCTCCTTCTCTGCACCTGTGCTGTGTCTCTCTGATGCGAGCGGATCGGAGCACTGATACTCGGATCACGCTCACAGCAGAGCTGGAGCCGAGGGTCATTAGCACATCTCATTGGATGTTATAAGCTTGTGTGACTCCGGCCTTATTGCCAGTCTACTAGTGATGAGCGCAAGTGCTCGTTTTTCCGAGTTTGCCTAGAGTGCTCGGATATGCACCGAGTATTGCGAGCCTGCATGTATATGTCGGGAAATCCTTGCATGTTTTGTGGCTGGATGTGGGTTTTGCATCATTTTTGCCCACCATTTTGGCCCTGCCTTATGAATACACTATGGTCATACAGGGACGCCAGGTTGTAGCCGTACACCTCAGCACCATTAGTTGCTGCAATTTTGAGAGAGAACTATAATTTCATCGGCAAAATCAAGTGATTGTTTAACGAGCAAATTGAAAATCGCAACGGCCAGAAATAATGAGACCTGGGAGCTCCTTTTGGCCTCGCCTTTACGCAGTTTATTTTAGGAGTTCTTGAATTTAACTGGACGCTTTGTTCAGTATGTTCAGGCGTTCGGTCCCACAAAATCACTGATGGGAAGATCAAACCACGGGACTGAACCCAGAAACGGCTTCTCCGGGCACTTTATTACAATAGCTCTGGGTGCAGTTCTGGCAGTGATGCTGGATGCCGTTCTGACATGAAGTGTTTCGCTAAGATTGCCGTGACCCTCAAATGATTATTAAAGTTCACTCATTTTTGTAGGTAAGCAGTATCTGCGTCCTCCCTCCAGAGTCATGTGATAATTGCCTGTAAATCTCTTTGATTTTGTGCTTTGTACTTGTGAATTATATATATATTGCATCTCCATAAAATGTATACAAGATGACAAACTGCAGCTATTACAGGAGGCATTACAGCCATGGATACAGTCATGTATACCCAGACATGATGTCACGATGTAAGCGCTGCTTCCAGTTTGCTAGCACTACAGGAGAATGTTATGTTTTCAGACAAGTGACAGACTTGTTATTCCAAGTAAAGCCCCTTCTTCCAGTGAGATGTGCCGAATGGCAGCACTAGCCTGACATTGCACAATGTGATCTGCAGGCAACGCACAGGGTAAACTAAGCCACACCGGGAGCTCTATATGACTCATTAGGGAAAATAATTGTCAATGAACAGCAACGTGTATACCTACATATCTTCCTGACTACAGAGAATCAAACATTTGTGAAACTGATAACTCGCCAGCTGTGCAATAATAAGGGCTTATTACATATGCAAAGTTCAGCTCTGCTGCCACAATAAAGCATGATGTGTACAGCATGGCAGGCGACCAAGCCTTCGTGAGATTAGCCTTTTCTTCGGAATATTGAGAGAACTTTGGAATCAGACTGATACAACGCGCTGTTAGATGGGTTACTCATCATTTCCAGCGAAACATTCTCTGTAGTGATGAGCGAGTGTGCTCAAGTGTTAGCCGAGTATCTAGAGCCCGAGTATCTAGAGCCTGCTCGACTGTTAGCCGAGTATCTAGAGCCTGCTCGAGTGTAAGCCGAGTATCTAGAGCCTGCTTGAGTGTTAGCCAAGTATCTAGAGCCCGAGTATCTAGAGCCTGCTCGACTGTTAGCCGAGTATCTAGAGCCTGCTCGACTGTTAGCCGAGTATCTAGAGCCTGCTCGACTGTTAGCCGAGTATCTAGAGCCTGCTAGAGTGTTAGCCGAGTATCTAGAGCCCGAGTATCTAGAGCCTGCTCGACTGTTAGCCGAGTATCTAGAGCCTGCTCGAGTGTAAGCCGAGTATCTAGAGCCTGCTAGAGTGTTAGCCGAGTATCTAGAGCCCGAGTATCTAGAGCCTGCTAGACTGTTAGCCGAGTATCTAGAGCCTGCTCGAGTTTAAGCCGAGTATCTAGAGCCTGCTAGAGTGTTAGCCGAGTATCTAGAGCCCGAGTATCTAGAGCCTGCTAGACTGTTAGCCGAGTATCTAGAGCCTGCTCGAGTTTAAGCCGAGTATCTAGAGCCTGCTAGAGTGTTAGCCGAGTATCTAGAGCCCGAGTATCTAGAGCCTGCTCGACTGTTAGCCGAGTATCTAGAGCCTGCTCGCGCGTAAGCCGAGTATCTAGAGCCTGCTCGCGCGTAAGCCGAGTATCTAGAGCCTGCTCGAGTGTTTTCCGAGTATCTAGAGCCTGCTCGAGTGTTTTCCGAGTATCTAGAGCCTGCTCGAGTGTTTTCCGAGTATCTAGAGCCTGCTCGAGTGTTTTCCGAGTATCTAGAGCCTGCTCGACTATTAGCCGAGTATCTAGAGCCTGCTTGACCGTTAACCGAGTATCTAGAGCCTGCTCGAGTGTTAGCCAAGTATCTAGAGCCTGCTCGAGTGTTAGCCGAGTATCTAGGGCGTGCTCGAGTGTTAGCCGAGTATCTAGAGCCTGCTCGAGTGTTAGCTGAGTATCTAGAGCCTGCTCGACTCTTAGCCGAGTATCTAGAGCCTGCTCAACTCTTAGCCGAGTATCTAGAGCCTGCTCGAGTGTTAGCTGAGTATCTAGAGCCTGCTCGAGTGTTAGCCGAGTATCTAGGGCCTGCTCGAGTGTTAGCCGAGTATCTAGGGCCTGCTCGAGTGTTAGCCGAGTATCTAGGGCCTGCTCGAGTGTTAGCCGAGTATCTAGGGCCTGCTCGAGTGTTAGCCGAGTATCTAGGGCCTGCTCGAGTGTTAGCCGAGTATCTAGAGCCTGCTCGAGTGTTAGCCGAGTATCTAGAGCCTGCTAGACTGTTAGCCGAGTATCTAGAGCATGCTCGAATAATATATACAAGTCCCCTCGGCTGTTAGGCAGCCTCAACACATGCAGGGATTGCCCAATAATCGGGTCTTATGGTGGGATGGCTTTTGCGCTTTTTACATTAAACTAGTCTAAGTACTATATTATTTACATGTGCTATTACTATCTGCATATTTATTTACTACAGGTTGTACGCTCATTTTGTCTATTCTAGGTTTTGTCTAAACGCTGTGTCTAACATCATGTTCTCACTATATCTGAAACTGAACCTGTCAAAGACTGAACTCCTTGTGTTTCCTCCCGCTACTAATGTACCTATACCTGACATTGCCATTTCTGTGTGTGGCTCCACTATTACTCCCCAGCAACATGTCCGCTGTCTTGGGGTCATACTTGATTCCGAGCTTTCCTTTGCCCCCCACATTCGATCACTGGCTCGCTCTTGTCATCTGCACCTCAAAAACATTTCTAGAATTCGACCTTTTCTTACTTTTGAGTCTGCAAAAACTCTTACTGTTTCTCTTATTCATTCTCGTCTCGACTACTGTAACTCTCTTCTAATCGGTCTCCCTCTTACCAAACTTTCCCCTCTCCAATCTGTCTTGAATGCTGCAGCCAGGATCATATTCCTCACCAATCGTTACACCGATGCCTCTGCCTTGTGCCAGTCATTACACTGGCTACCCATCCACTCCAGAATTCAGTATAAACTTATTACCCTCACTCACAAAGCCCTCCATGGCTCAGCACCACCCTACATCTCCTCCCTTGTTTCAGTATACCACCCTACCCGTGCCCTCCGCTCTGCTGATGACCAGAGGTTAGCATCCTCAATAATCAGAACCTCCCACTCCCGTCTCCAAGACTTTACATGTGCCGCGCCAATTCTTTGGAATGCACTTCCCTGGTCAATACGATTAGTCCCCAATCCCCACAATTTTAAGTGTGCCCTGAAACGCATTTATTCTGACTGGCCTATTGCCTCAACACATTAACCTAATCTATCCCTGTGTGGCACAGCCAAAAGTTTTACCATAACCAGGTTCCCCGCATCATGTTCCCACATGCTTTATGCCTCCATTAGCCCTCTGTGCCTGTACTGTTACACACTTAACATTATGGCTGGTCCATACAATCAGGGCAACTGTTACCACCCACCTTTCATGTCTACCTCTTTCCTCATAGACTGTAAGCTTGCGAGCAGGGCCCTCATTCCTCTTGGTATTTGTTATAATCTATGTGATTATTGTTATGCTGTAATGTCTATTGTTTGTACAAATCCCCACTGAAATGTAAAGTGCTGCGGAATATGTCAGCGCTATAGAAATACAATTTATTATTATTGTCTGCTAATAGCTGCAGTGTGAATGTGCAGCTACACATTGCACTTATTTCCACGGGTGTGCAGGTTCATTTCTTCGCGTTTGCTTTGGTTCCTTGTGCTTTGTACATATAGGGAGGTGGCTCCCCCTTTTTGGGCTGTGGATCTATACAGCTTTTCACGGGCAGGTGCAAAATGGCCAGGTGTAGGTCCCCACTCTGATCTCGTCTATTATGAGGCCTCATGGCACATAGTAAAAGGAAGTTCTAGAGTTAGAGACTGTCCCGACTGGCTAAACCTTGTCGTGGTGGGATGGATTTTGCCCTTTTTTGATAAGACACCACAGGGTATTTTCTCATTGTTTTTATCCTTGGTTTTGCGTGTCTGGGGTGTCAGGACCTCTGGCATCTTGTATGTATCCTCTGCACTGATCCAGAAGCAGAATGTAGAAAGAAGGTTTTACATCAGTGTCGCGATCTTTACCTATTCGCATGTCTTTACCCTCGGAGCATTCTTGCGTCCCTAGGGTCACTGACTGCGCACGTCACAGTGTCACTCTCGCGGTGTATAGGTCACTGTTCTGGTACATAGTGAGCTCCTGCAGCTCACAAATCGACCTCTGTGAAAAGAGCTTTTCTTCTAGAAAGAAGGCGAGATTGTGACATAATGTTTTTTCTTGGGAAGGGTGGAGTATTTGAGGGAGTAAATGTATTTGGTGTTCTCAATGTAAAAAAAAAATTGCTTTTTCTGGTTCCAAAGCCACATGTGTTTAATATCATTCTGTTCTTCATTTCTGCTTTGGGTGTGTGGTCATCCAGTTTCCAGCAGGTTTTAGTACAAGGATGTTGCTTTTCTGACTTTCTCCCCTGTATCTCTGGTTTCTGCTGTTAATATCAGAGGGCTGAGGGTCAATGTAGGTGACAGTGTGCTTCCAGATTAAGGCCATGGTCCAACATTGTGTAAATACAGCACTCTTTTCTGCTGCGGTTTTTGTGCAGAAAATTTTTTGTTTTTAAGGGTAAGTACACACTAGGTGAGTAAGAAGCTACAGTAAAAATAACATGCTTTCCTTGTGTGTTTTCTGCTTTTTTGTGTGTGTTTTTTTTTCCTGTGGTTTTGGCATGGTAGATTTGTGCTGATTTTACTAAAGTATTGCAAAAAAAAAAATTCCTATTCTATAGAATCAGGATTCGGGCACAAAAAAACGCAGCAAAATCTGATACCTGTGCTTTTGGTGTGTTTTTTTTATTATTTTCAGCGTGTTTTCACCACACTTTCAAGTCAATTGGTAAAAAATGCTGAAAAAAACACTGAGAAAAATGCTGAAGGAAGTGACATCCTCTATTTGCATAAAAAATACATTAAGGCTGTGTGCCCACGATGCGATTTTTAAGCGTTTTTGCCGTGATTTTCGGTGCGAAAACGCTGCAAAAACGTTTAAAAATCGTGTACAGAACGCCCCCCATGCATTCCTATGGTATTCCGCACATGCTGTGCTAATGCTGCGCTTTTTTCCGCGGCGGAATCGCATCGTGGAAAAAATCGCAGCATGATCATTCTTTTGTGCGGAATCGCAAAGAATTGCCGCGATTCCGCACCCATAGGAATGCATGAGAATCGCTTACTTTCCCGCATGTGGCTATGCCCACCATGCGGGAAGTTAAGCGTCTCATGTGCGGTTGGTACCCACGGTGTGGAGGAGAGGAGACTGTCCTCCAGGCCCTGGGTACCATACCCCTGTAAAAAAAAGATAAAAAAAAAGGGGTATATTTACCTTCCGGCATCCCGCGCTGAATTCCCGGGCCTCAGCGTTCCCATTAATCCCTTGCGGCAAGGTCCTGTGATGACGTAGTCTCGCGTGACTCTAGCGGTCTCAAGAGATCGCTATAGTAACGCGAGACCAACGTCATCACAGGTCTCGCAAGGCATCGCTGGGAACGCTGAGGCCCGGGAATGCAGCGCGGGACGCCGGAAGGTAAATATACCCCGATTTTTTTTTTTTTTTTTTTTTTTTTTTTTTTTTACAGGGGTTATGGTACCCAGGGCCTGGAGGACAGTCTCCTCTCCTCCACACCGTGGGTACCAACCGCACATGAGACGCTTAACTTCGTGCATGGTGGGCATAGCCACATGCGGGAAGTAATTTTTTTTAATCATTTTTAACATTTTATCTTTTACTATTGAGGCCGCATAGGCAGCCTCAATAGTAAAAAGCTGGTCACACTTGTCAAACACTATGTTTGACGAGTGTGACCAACCTGTCAATCACTTTCCAAGCGATGCTTCAAATCGCTTGGAAAGTGCTTGAGAAAAACGCGGCAGAATCGCGAACAGAATCGCGGTGAAATCGCACGGAAAAAACACGCGATTTCTGGGAAGGAGTCCGGTTTTCTTTGTGCGTTTTAAAACGCTACGTGGGCCCATAGCCTTAAAAGCTGCAAAAACGCCTAGTGTGACCTTGGCCTAATCGTCCAAGCAAAGTGGATGTGATTTAATGAAAAGCTCCAGCCCATTGTGCATCTAAAGACGCTGTTGAACTGTGCGGTTTTGGTGCTTTTTTTTTCTTTTCCTCCCCTCTAGGCTTCTATGGGGAACCTGGAAAAAAAAAATATACCAGTATGTAAAAAAGGGCAGTTGCATTTTTAAGTGCAGAATCAAAGTTTTTCTGTATTAAAACAATGCTGCTTGAAATCTGCACCAAAAACTCATTAGGAAAAGAAAAATCCCCCCCCCCCATAAAAAAAATAACAATAATCGGAGAAGATTTTCATTCTGTATTATTGTGCAGACACTTATAGAAATTATACAGATAAAAAGCAGGAGGGAAAAAATAACCTGCAGCCTTTAGACTGTGTGTCAACATGGCCTAGAAGGCAAACGAAACTCGCTCTATGTGGAAAGCACGTGAATGGAAGCGCAGTATTGTTATTTTACCTCTCTGGTTTCGGTCAGAATAAGATCTGCATTTACTCCCTGTTCCTAACAGAAATGTAGTGCCTGTATGTAAATTTTGCTTTTAAGGCTACATTAAGGTACATGAGCCAAAAATCAGAATTCTGTCATGGTATCCATCATTTTGCTGGATAATATTGCACAGTAATACTTCATTATTTCTTTTGTACAAAAGTAGGGAATCTGTTACGTTGGCTCTTGCTGATCCTCCGATGCAGAAGTGAGGAGGCTCATCTCATTTTTTTATTCTATTTTCTGTGTACATAGTTATGGGTCGAACATCTTTACTATGTTGCTGCACATTCTGTGAGATATACTTTACAAAAGCCACTTGAAGCATTAACTTTAAAATTAGGTAGTCTTGGAAGAGGAGGTCCCAGAATACTTCTTCCGAGGCTTACAACAGGCGGCAGAGATGAAACTCCCAAGGAAGTGTCTCCGATCAAAGTGTCAGGACCCCCTCTGATGTTACTCCAGGGATTATGTATAAAGAAGTATCCCCGATTTCTCCCTCCACTTCGGAGGGAGTCCGTGTGGAGGGAGGGGTAGTGCAGCTGAGATTAGCTGTGTCACATTACAAATGCTTCTATCAGCTCTCCTAGCACTGTCAGCTCTGCTACACTACCTCTGCACTCACACTGCCTGTCCATAGTACACTTGTATGTTGCGCCCCTCTTTTCTACCTGGCAGTTTCAAAACCTGATAACTATTGACATTTTAGTTCCTCAGAATGTACTCTGTAGAAGGTGATGACGGTTGTTGATCTTAATGTTTTTCTTTTCTTCCTTCCTTTTTTCTAGAGTCCAGAAAGTGCGGTTCAATGTGGACGTTTTCTGCTTTGAATGGGAGGTCCAAAGACTGCCATGAGGATTTGACTGATTCAGATTAGCCGTTCCATACGGGTCGCGGGAGACGATATCATGTATCAAGGTACATATATGTAGATTTGTGCCTTTTGTATTGGGTTTGCTGTTGCACATGAAATCTAAAAATCAGAATATATGGGGAAAAAAATGTATAGTTCGATAAATGTGAAATCTACGGAAATATTCTTGTAAACGGTGCGTTTTTGTGGCAAAATAAAAAAAACGCAGCTGCTGCAAGATGTGAACAAAAGCCTTAGAAGTAATTTCAGGCTCGGGTGAGGTCATTTACAATATGGTTATGTGAGATGTATCATTATATGTCATTTATTTATTCTATGAAGTTGCGTTTCTTAAGGGCCTGTCACACTAAGAGATATCGCTAGCAATATCGCTATAACTAGTGACGTTGCAGCGATATTACTAGCGATATCTCTGTGTCTGATACTTACCTACGACCGGCTCCCCCGCTGGTTATCGCTGATCGCGCGAGAACGTTCAGGACTGTATCTCGTCGTCAGCTTCCTGCGGCGATTCCTGCTGTGACGATGAGCGACGCGTGGAGCCGGGCGGGAGGACGCAGGATCGCCTGGTCTGACAGGTAAGTAGCGACCCCCGTCCCCAGCGATGTCGCTGGTGAGATCTGCCTGTGTGGCAGCTCATGAGCGACCACTTAGCGATGCACCAGCGATCCTGACCGCGTCATATCGCTGGTCGGGATCGCTGGTACATCGCTAAGTGTGACAGTACCTTAAGACTATGAGATATGAGGGTGAGGGAAAACTAAGATTTCATTGTTTTCAGAGCAGAATCTTTTCAACTCTCCAATCAAAACTGGTGGTTTTTAAATTCCTCATTATTTTTTCTTTACTACTACTATCTACTTTATACTTCTGAAAAAAATCAGTATGAACAAACTCTTTGGGCTCATTCAGACATCAGTGATTTTTAAATCAATGATTAAAAAAGACATACATATGTGAAATCACAAGATACCAGGGGGTCAAAAAAATAGCACAATACAGTTGCATAGTCTATACTTGAGAATAAAGATAGAGAGAGATATATATATATATAATCAGTTTTGCTCAGATGTTATTGTCATGAACTTTTTTGTATGGTTATTATTATGGATCAATTGTCATAGTCCATCATCATGGACTTTAAGTGTTTTTAATTTTTTTGTTTACGAATAAAAATTGTTAGATTTTTCGTGATCCCTGGTGTCACGTCACCATCAGACTCGGGGCCTGCTGTTCCGGTCTCGGCCACTAGGAGGCGCCGGACCGTCACTTCGCCGTCAGACTCGGGGACGGCTATTCCTGCCTATGACGCAGGATCGCCTGGTGTGACAGGTAAGTAGCGACCCCCGTCCCCAGCGATGTCACTAGTGAGATCTGCCTGTGTGGCAGCTCACTAGCGACCACTTAGCGATGTACCAGCGATCCTGACCGCGTCATACAGCTGGTCGGGATCGCTGGTACATCGCTAAGTGTGACAGTACCTTTAGGGAAGTGTCGTTACCATCTGCATCTTTATTTGAGGTTTAGGGTCACTTTTTTTACTTTAGGATTTAGGGAAATTCAGAGGGGGAAAAACCGGGTAGGTGGGGGGGCCGAAGAGCTGATCCTGCGATGCCGATGTTACATCGCCAACATCCACCTGTAACTGCAGCGATTGGCTCGTGCTCTCATTACTATCCTTCAACCACTTAAAGGGATTCAGTCATGTCCCAAAACTTTATTATCCTGCAGATTAACTTTATCCCCGTTACAAAATGGCGCACAGGTTGGAGGCCGCAAAAGGAATGAATATAGCGGCGGTCGGGCATGCACAGTGCATCTCCTTTCTAATGGTGATAGTGTCTGGTTCTTGTGATTGCAGCGGGTTCCAGTAGTCGGACCCCCCACTATTTATATCGGTTTTCAACTGTGCTGTGGAGAGGGGATAATTTACTGCTCCGTATCAATATTACCGGTGTCTACAAATATTATTAGTATCGGGGTACAGTATGATATATACGTTTTTTTTTGTTTTTTTTATTTAGGATTTATTTTCTTGACAATAGTGCAAAACTGTCCGCCAGCAGAAGGGCTGACATTAGCGCCTCGTAATACTTGTTGCAATCTTATGGAAACTAACATTTTTTTTATTTTCTTGGCCTTCAAAAGCAAAACCAAAGCTTTTATGTGTACGTTTATTTTGCCACTTTTTATTGACCCCTCCATGTGATTTTTTTTTTTTTTTTTTCCTTTTGTTTCTTCCTCCTCTTTCTTCCCAATGTTACAACTTTTTTTATTTTTATATAAAAAAAAATATATTAGGGCTTGTTTTTTTGCTAGATAAGTTGTACTTTTCATTGACACCATACATTCTGCCACATAGAACACTGGAAAATTTGAAAAAAAAAAAAGATCCCATGTGTGGTGTAATTGCAAAATAAAAAATAAAAAAAAAAATGCAATTTCACAATGTTTTTTAAATTTTTTTTAAATTTACTACGTTCAATATATGGTCAAATTGATCACGCAATATTATTCCCCAGGTCAGTATGAGTACGCAGATACAAAACATGTATAGTTCTTTTTTTTTTTTTTTTTATTGTTTAATTGTTGAAAAAAAATAAAATAAATTTCCCTTTGTCGCCATTTTCCGAGACCCGAAACGTTCTCATTTTTCGTGATATGGGGCAATGTGTTGGCTTACTTTTTGCGCCCTGAGCTGACGTTTTTACTGACAGCGTTTTGGAGTAAATACCATGTTTTGATCACTTCTTATTTCATTTATTGCAATGTCGCGGCGATCAAAAAAATCGTAATTGTTTCGTTTTTTTTTTTTTTTTTTTTTCTCATTGGGTCGTTTGTCGATTTTATTAGTTTATTTTATATTTTGATAGATTGGACATTTCTGAACTCAGCGATACCAAATATGTGTAATTTATTTGTTTTTCAAATTGTTTTATTCTTAATTGAGGAAAAAGAGGGTGATTTGAACTTATTTTTTTTAATACTTTTCAATACTTTTTTTCAGCCTTTTTACTGCATTTAATTAGTCCCCTTAGGACTAATTAGTCCTCCTAATCTTAGGAGATTTGAAGCTGCGATCGTCCGATCGCCTGTGCTACCCATAGTGGTGTTTCAGCCCTGCTATGAACAGCAAAAATCACTATCTCCTATGAATGCTGGCCACGGTCCGGCGTTAACAGGTGGATCGTGGTGACAGGCGGAGGGGGTCTCCAGACGATCCCCCGACTGTCGGGACAACCCATCAGTGCCCCCCTGCTCACGTGACGGGGAAGCCGATGGGCTGGATCAATAATGTACTTCTGTCTGCGCTTGTTAAATGCCGCTGTCGGTTGTGAAGGAGTTAAAAACTTTTACTTCTTTCTGTGCCAAAAATTAGTGAAATCGGTTGGAGATTTTGGACGCCTTCTTGTTTGATTTGTAAATTTATTAGAACGCTTTCATAATTGATGTTTATCTTCCTGCTCAACATGAATTCTCTCATTAGGGCACCAGGATTTCTTTTACAGGCGGCATTAGCTTTTTTTTTCGTCATGCATATGTATCAGTCATGAAGAACTTGTTGGCGAGGCAGCAACCTGATACTTGTCACTCATTTCCCTGGTCCGCAGCTGTGGATCAATAGTTAGGATATACTTACATGAGCAGTTAAGGCAGCCGTAATTGAAATATTTTGTCAGGTTTTTGCTACCCCATCTGAGAACAGGATGATATAGGGACAGAGACCCTGATTCCAGCAAGTTGCCATATACTGGGCTGATGGCTGCAGTTATGATAAAATCTCAGTTTTCTTTGCTGCAGATCTAGCAGTTCTCTAAATGCTGAGCTCTGTGTAACCCCGCCCACACCACTGATTGGTTGCTTTCTGTAAACGCTGTCAGAATGCTGCCTATGCTCACAGTGGTGGGGGGAGCGGTTATACAGAGCTCATGAATATGGAGGACTACGTGTCAGCAGGTTTATTAGTCCTCTAGTGATATTTTACAGCTTATAAAACAGTAATTTTATCAAAATTACAGCAGGCAGCCTAGTAAGTGACACATCGCTGGTATCAGTGTGTCTGACTACATTATGCTGATATCAGGTTAGGTGGCAAAAATGTGGTGACAGAATCTTTAAAGGAAAAAAAAAATGTACAAAACCACACGCATTTTTTGATTGGCACTTTTTTGACACGTAAACATTTTTTTTTTTTTTAAGTGCTACAACTGTAAAACCCAATTAAACACTTAAGGATAGCCCCAAATTAATGAGCTTAATGTAGGTAAATAACTCAATATAAATCACATAGTACTACCGACCCCCTAACTAGCCAGTACAGACAAAGAGGAAAAAGAGTATTTTATACCAATTAATACTTTTATTTCAATCAAAATGTATATATAGTGAAAAAAATAGCAGAGTAAAATCTGCCGTAGCAGGAGTAATGGGGAATCCACAATTAACCCCTTAATGACAGCCGATACGTCTTTTTACTGACCTGAGATATAAGAGAATATCATCCCCACACAGGTGACAATCCAGCAGCTGTCGGCTGTCCACTATAGCTGACAACTTGCTGTATCACAAATGATCAGTGTTTTCACTGTCCATATCTGTTTAACCCCTTATTTGCTGCTGTCAAAAGTGACTAAATCAAATGGTTAATAGATTGTGGGGGCTTCCACTTTAATCTAATTGACACACCAAGATCATGATTGTGTGGTCCTGATGTTTGAAATAGAAGTTCATGGCCAAATAGCGGCCTTAGAGTCTCCTGGATATACCGCCGCGGTCAGTTCAGAAGTCAGCGACATGTAGGTGGTAAACAAACACTTTTTCATTCTTGCTATACCACTTTGCATTAATTCCTGAAAATCACCTGAAGGGTTAATAAACTATCTGACAGCAGTTTTCAATATCTCAGGGGTGCTGTTTTTAAAATGGTATCACGTTTGGGGTTTTCCAATGTTTAGGACCCTCAAAGTCACTTCAAACCTGGATAGGTCCCTCAAAAAATTAAATTTTGTAAATTTCCTTGAAAGAATGAAAAATTGCTGCTACATTTTTAAACCTCCTAAAAGGCTAACAAAATAAACTAGCATTTTAAAAATGGTGCCGATGTAAAGCAGACATGAGGGAAATGTTATTTATTAATGTTTTTGTGTGGTATGACTATCTGGATTAAACGGATAATCATTCAAAGTTTGAAAATTGCAATTTTTTTTACATTTTTGTCAAGTTTCTGATATTCTTTATAAATAAACACAAAACATATCAACCTAAATTTACCACTATCATAAATTATAATGTGCCATGAAAAAAAAAATTCTCAAAATCAATGGGATTTGTTGAAGCGTTCCAGAGTTATCACCACATAAATTAACAATGGTCAGAATTTAAAAAATTGGCCCCGTCACTAAGGGGTTAAACATAAAGAACCAGTAGTTAAATTCTCCAATATGATTGAATGCAATGGAAGAGTTATGAATGTGGCCAAGAAGAATATATAGACCGCCATAAGAATTAAGGCTAAAACATGCCTAGCGGATATAAGATAACCACAACTCAAAATAGTGCTTCCAAAGGACCATATAATAGTGCAGCAAGGGCTTGATGTAATCAGTAGAAAAAGTAAAGTGCTGTAGTAGTGCCAATGATATAGAGCCCTATGAGTGCCACAATAAAGAGAATACTGTGCAATTACTTATTGGTAATTTCAAGTGACTGGACACCTGCCTGCCGCCCCTACGCGCATTTCGCAAATGTCTTCATCAGGAGGCGTGGCTAATCTTGACTACAAGGTTAATGTATATTTAGAACCGCCAGCCAATCATATGAGACTGTGTATAACATCCGTCATCAACGGCCCATGCGTCAGCCAAAACACACTCCAAAAATGGAGCTTATTCCTTTGCACCTCAACCGTAAGCGTTCCACCGCTGCTAAACAGCAGGAGATGCCGCCGGCCCATGTGAGCACATCGGGAAGGTCCGAGTGAGATCGGGTCTGCGCACTGGACTTGGAAATGTGTGTACAATAGTGATGTGTGAGTATACTCGTTGCTCGGGTGTCCTCCGAGTATTTGGATGTGCTCGGAGATTTAGTTTTTGTCGACGCAGCTGCATGATTTGCGGCTGTCCAGCAGCCGCAAATCATGCAGCTACAGCAACAGAAACTAAATCTCCGAGCACGCCAAAATAATCGGGAAAACCCGAGCAATGGGTATACTCGCTCATCACTAGTGTACAAGTCCTAACTCATAGAATCATAGAATGGTAGAGTTGGAAGGGATCTCCTGGGCCATCTGGTCCAACCCCCTGCTCAAAGCAGGATTCGCTAAATCATCCCAGTCAGATGTCTGTCCAGCCTCTGTTTGAAGACTTCCATTGAAGGAGAACTCACCACTTCTCGTGGCAGCCTGTTCCACTCATTGATCACTCTAACAGTCAAAAAGTTTTTTCTAATATCTAATCTGTGTCTCCTCCCTTTCAGTTTCATCCCATTGCTTCTAGTCTTTCCTTGTGCAAATGAGAATAAAGTTGATCCTTCTACAATGTGACAGCCCTTGAGATATTTGTAGACAGCTATTAAGTCTCCTCTCAGTCTTCTCTTTTGCAAACTAAACAAAGAGAGTAAGAGAGTCCACGCTTGCCTGCTGCAATAAGGAGACCTGTATGTGACTGAAGATATAAAATAAATAATGAATGCGGTATCCTAGAATTCGGGTATGCTATATTTAGGGACAATTTTAACTAAATGAGCAATTTTATTAATCATGAGACCACTACATTAAGTGAATAAGAGGATTAGAAAATATAATCCGGAAACGTGGAGTGAACGCCTGAGCAATAGATAATGTAATTTAAGTGAAAAAACTGTACATGAAAGATACCTACGTACTATTAATATACGGTAATAGTATGTGAAAAGAGATACAAATACATATATGTATGTATGTAAAAGTGTGGGTTAATAAGTAATGTGCTGTAAAACCCACTTGCAAAAAAAAAATGTACTGGAAACTAGATGTGGCATACATATAACCTTAAAATGTGAAAATTTCAGTAGGATAGAGTCTTGGCAATCCTGTGAAAAGGATGATCTTAGGAAAATAGTTGACACTGAATGGTAAGGCCTCTTTCACACTTCCGTTTTTTACAATCAGTCACAATCCGCCAGGTTTTGAAAAAAAAAAAACGGATCCTCAATTTTTTTTGAGGATCCGTTTTTTTCCCCATTGACTTGCATTAATGGCGGATTGTGACGGATTGCTGTCCGTTGCATCCGTTTTTTTTGAGGATCCGCCAAAAGTTGCTATCCGTCACCATCCTCAAAGATTTCAAAACGGAGCTTGTAATGTTTTTTTCTCTGGCGGATCCTCCAGACACTGATTTAACCCCAAATTCTTTCTGGGTGCCGGACAAGAAAAAAATTCTCTCTCTCTCTTTCTCTCTCTTTCTCTCTCTTTCTCTCTCTTTTTCTTTCTCTCTCTTCTCTCTCTCTTTCTCTCTCTTTCTCTCTCTTTCTCTCTCTTTCTCTCTCTTTCTCTCTCTTTCTCTCTCTTTCTCTCTCTTTCTCTCTCTTTCTCTCTCTTTCTCTCTCTTTCTCTCTCTTTCTCTCTTTCTCTCTTTCTCTCTTTCTCTCTTTCTCTCTTTCTCTCTTTCTCTCTTTCTCTCTTTCTCTCTTTCTCTCTTTCTCTCTTTCTCTCTTTCTCTCTTTCTCTCTTCTCTCTCTCTCTCTTTCTCTCTCTCTCTCTTTCTCTCTCTCTCTCTTTCTCTCTCTCTCTCTTTCTCTCTCTCTCTCTTTCTCTCTCTCTCTCTTTCTCTCTCTCTCTCTTTCTCTCTCTCTCTCTTTCTCTCTCTCTCTCTTTCTCTCTCTCTTTCTCCTTCCCGGACAGCATTTCCCTTAAACTTCCTCGTTTGCAGGATCCGTCTAAAAACGGATCCTGGGCCATCCGTTGACATCAGTTAAGAACGGATCCGCTTGTCTGACTTTTTGGCGGATTTCAACTGATGCAAAAAAAATGAAGTGTGAAAGAGGCCTAAGGCTAGGAATATAGGCAGGTACAATACCGTATACAGGATGAGGATAATTACTGCAAAGAAATGGAGACCTATTGTCTTTTTTTTTTTTGTGGTCAGAGACCATCGTAGTTGAATTCCATTTTTGTTTGATACGTGAAGTAAATCGCAGATGTGACTTTCTTCTCGTGCACTATCTGCTCCGCAAATTGGACCAGACTAGAGCATCGCACAGATAGCCAATGTAGGGCCCACCAGTAACATCAGCTCCAGGGCTCCACTTTTCAGCTACATGAAAATATGACTTTATCCTCATTCACGAAACTCCATAGCAATAAAATGAAGTTTATTGGGCCAAATACTCCCCATATAAGAGGGTGGTGGCCCACCAGAGGATTCTCCGGTTCTCCTGTGGGCCAGTCCAAGCCTGCATACAGCCACTACTGCAGCAGTCACAAATATTTTTGTTCTCATATGTACCTTTAGGAGGATCTGATAGTAACTGGATTAATAAATGTCTAAAAACTTGTGTAAGAAAATGTCTTTAATACCTATAACTAATGCTCTAGTGACCACATCCGGCTCTTCATGATGTGCAATGGAAAAATGTAAATGAAAAACGAAACTCGCACTTTACCGGCATTTGAGCTCCGGAAAAAACAATTTCAGTTTAAATATTTTATTTTCAGTCATACAGTCATAAATTACCATATATAGAAAAAAAAATATTTCTACGAGTCAGATCTTTTGCATGTTCCAAGTTAAAGGAGATCTATCCCAGAGATCACATCCCTTGTAAAGTGTACCTGTGCTCCTCCGATATGCTTTAGGCCAGGTTCACATTACGTTAAGCAGCCTGTTCAACGCATAGCGTTGACGGGCTGGTTAAACGGTATAGCATAACACGATCGCGTTATGCTATACCCGCTAGCCCTGATGATTCATCTGTGTTAGCGGTGACTGAGCCTCAGACGCTGCAGCCCGCGTCCGAGGCTCCGTCACTGACGGCACGTCGCGAACGCATGCCGCTTTACGGCATGCGTTGCGATGCGCCCGACAATTGAGGGCAATAGCAGCGTTAACAGACTGCGTTACACCGCGTTATGCTGTGGTGTTACGCAGTCCATCAAACGGACTGCCTAAATGCAGTATGAACCCAGCCTTACAGACATGCTAGTAATTGATGTTAGTAGAAACATGAGGGTCAAGACCGATCCCCAGCCACCTGAATGGGAGGGAATGTTCCTGTGCTGAGATAATCTTATAAGTGTGCCCCTGTTGTGTCTGACCGTGCAGTGACATGGTATTGGGGCCAATATATGGCATATAGGGAGCTGTGGGGGGCCATCTCATATATAGGGAGCTGTGGGGGGCCATCTCATATATAGGGAGCTGTGGGGGCCATCTCATATGTAGGGAGCTGTGGGGGGCCATCTCATATGTAGGGAGCTGTGGGGGCCATCTCATATATAGGGAGCTGTGGGGAGCCATCTCATATATAGGGAGCTGTGGGGGCCTCTCATGTTTTTAAGTGGTGGAACTTGCACTATTGCTGACTGACTAAATACTTTTTTGCCCCACTGTATGTAGGGAGCTGTGGGGGCCATCTCATATGTAAGGAGCTGTGGGGGCCATCTCATATATGTAGGGAGCTGTGGGGGCCATCTCATATATAGGGAGCTGTGGGGGCCATCTCATATATAGAGAGCTGTGGGGGCCATCTCATATATATATAGGGAGCTGTGGGGGGCCATCTCATATGTAGGGAGCTGTGGGGGGCCATCTCATATGTAGGGAGCTGTGGGGGCCATCTCATATATAGGGAGCTGTGGGGGCCATCTCATATATAGGGAGCTGTGGGGGCCATCTCATATATATAGGGAGCTGTGGGGGCCATCTCATATATATATATATATAGGGAGATGTGGGGGCCATCTCATATATATATAGGGAGCTGTGGGGGCCATCTCATATATGTAGGGAGCTGTGGGGGCCATCTCATATATGTAGGGAGCTGTGGGGGCCATCTCATATGTAGGGAGCTGTGGGGGCCATCTCATATGTAGGGAGCTGTGGGGGCCATCTCATATGTAGGGAGCTGTGGGGGCCATCTCATATGTAGGGAGCTGTGGGGGCCATCTCATATATAGGGAGCTGTGGGGGGCCATCTCATATGTAGGGAGCTGTGGGGGGCCATCTCATATGTAGGGAGCTGTGGGGGCCATCTCATATGTAGGGAGCTGTGGGGGCCATCTCATATGTAGGGAGCTGTGGGGGCCATCTCATATGTAGGGAGCTCTTGGGGGCCATCTCATATATAGGGAGCTGTGGGGGGCCATCTCATATGTAGGGAGCTGTGGGGGCCATCTCATATATAGGGAGCTGTGGGGAGCCATCTCATATATAGGGAGCTGTGGGGGCCATCTCATATATAGGGAGCTGTGGGGGCCATCTCATATATAGGGAGCTGTGGGGGCCATCTCATATGCATATATAGGGAGCTGTGGGGGCCATCTCATATGTAGGGAGCTGTGGGGGCCATCTCATATATAGGGAGCTGTGGGGGCCATCTCATATATAGGGAGCTGTGGGGGCCATCTCATATGTAGGGAGCTGTGGGGGCCATCTCATATATAGGGAGCTGTGGGGGCCATCTCATATATAGGGAGCTGTGGGGGCCATCTCATATATAGGGAGCTGTGGGGGCCATCTCATATATAGGGAGCTGTGGGGGGCCATCTCATATATAGGGAGCTGTGGGGGGCCATCTCATATATAGGGAGCTGTGGGGGGCCATCTCATATATAGGGAGCTGTGGGGGCCATCTCATATATAGGGAGCTGTGGTCACTCATTGTACTGTGCTTGAACTGGGGAATTCACTGTGGGGGTATTGCACTGTCTGTGGGGGTTCCATCATACTCAAAGGGGGCTTTGAAATAGGCATCTACCAGAATGAAGAGAATCGCATTAGGTGGGCTGCTCTTTGGGTAATTAGGTGCCTTGGAGCTTTAGATAAGGTTTTTGTACCAATGTGTTTCAGCGCTATACCGCTGCCTTTCAGACACCACACTGCCAGGATAGCACTTCACGTCCTCAGTGGTAGAATCATAGAATCATAGAATCGTAGAGTTGGAAGGGACCTCCTGGGCCATCTGGTCCAACCCCCTGCTCAAAGCAGGATTCGCTAAATCATCCCAGTTAGATGTCTGTCCAGCCTCTGTTTGAAGACTTCCATTGAAGGAGAACTCACCACTTCTCGTGGCAGCCTGTTCCACTCATTGATCACTCTAACTGTCAAAAAGTTTTTTCTAATATCTAATCTGTGTCTCCTCCCATTCAGCTTCATCCCATTGCTTCTAGTCTTTCCTTGTGCAAATGAGAATAAAGTTGATCCTTCTACAATGTGACAGCCCTTTAGATATTTGTAGACAGCTATTAAGTCTCCTCTCAGTCTTCTCTTTTGCAAACTAAACATTCCCAAATCCTGCAACCTTTCCTCATAAGACAGGGTTTGCAGACCGGTCACCATTCTGGTCGCTCTTTTCTGAACTTGCTCCAGTTTGTTGATGTCTTTTTTAAAATGTGGTGCCCAAAATTGGACACAATATTCCAGATGAGGTCTGACCAAAGAGGAGTAGAGGGAAATAATTACTTCACGTGATCTAGACTGTATGCTTCTGTTAATACATCCTAGAATTGCATTTGCCTTTTTTGCTGCTGCATCACACTGTTGACTCATATTCAGTCTGTGATCTATTAGTATACCCAAGTCTTTTTCACATGTGCTGTCACTTAGCCCTATTCCTCCCATTCTATATATGCTTTTTTCATTTTTATTGCCCAGATGTAGTACTTTGCATTTCTCCCTGTTAAAAACCATTCTGTTAGTTGCTGCCCACTTCTCCAGTTTATTTAAATCTTTTTGAATCCTCTCTCTCTCTTCTCTAGTATTAGCTATCCCTCCTAGCTTTGTGTCATCAGCAAATTTAATCAGTTTACCCTCAATTCCTTCATCTAAATCGTTGATAAAGATGTTGAACAATACAGGGCCCAGGACAGAGCCCTGTGGTACCCCACTTGAGACATTCTTCCAACTGGATGTGCAGCCATTTACGACCACTCTTTGGGTCCGATCACTAAGCCAGTTGTGAATCCACCTAACAGTTGCCTTGTCCATTCCATACTTAGTCATTTTTTTCAATAAGGATTGTATGAGAGACTTTGTCAAATGCTTTGCTGAAGTCAAGATATACTATATCTACAGCATTTCCTTGATCCACCCAATCAGTAATACCATCATAGAAGGAAATTAAATTAGTCTGACATGACTTATTAGTTACAAACCCATGCTGACTCTGTTTAATCACTTCATTCTTATCCAGGTATTGACATACATGTTTAATAATTTGTTCAAAGATCTTTCCTGGTATAGAAGTCAGACTCACCGGCCTATAGTTGCCTGGGACCACCTTCTTCCCCTTTTTGAAGATAGGAACAACATTTGCTCTTCTCCAGTCTTCTGGCACTTCTCCTGTTCTCCAAGAATTTTCAAAGATTATGGAGAGGGGTTCAAAAATTTCTTCTGCTATCTCCTTCAGTACTCTGGGGTGTAATTCATCTGGACCTGGAGACTTGAATACATTTAGGTTAGCTAAGTGTTTCCTCACTATCTTTCTGTTTATAGATATCCTGGATTCTTCTATTCCCTTAATAGGACAGTGAATAACAGTTGATGTTACATTTCCTTTCTGAGAGAAAACAGATGCAAAATAGGAATTTAAAAGTTCAGCCTTCTCAACATCCTGTCTTACCATTTCATCATTTTCATCCTGTAAAAATCCTATAGCATCTTTGACTTTTCTTTTACTTTTGACATATCCCCAAAATCCTTTATTATTGCTTTTGACATCTCTTGCAAGCCTCAATTCATTTTCAGCTTTAGATAATCTGATTTGTGCCTTGCAGGTTCTGCAGACAGCATTATATTCTTCTTTAGATATGCCTCCTTCTTTCCATTTTATAAACATTTTTTTCTTCCTTTTTAGCATGTGCTTAAGTTCTGTGTTCATCCATCCTGGTTTCCTTAAATGCTTCCTATTCCCTGTTTTCGGAATTGTTAACAACTGTGCTTTGAGAATTTCATTTTTCAAGATTTCCCATCCTTCCTGGACATTTTTGTCTTTAAGGATATCCAGCCATTGGATCCCTCCAATTCTCTTTCTGAATCCCTTAAAATCTGCCTTT
The DNA here is from genome assembly GCF_039654945.1 of Dendrobates tinctorius. Classification (NCBI taxonomy): domain Eukaryota; kingdom Metazoa; phylum Chordata; class Amphibia; order Anura; family Dendrobatidae; genus Dendrobates; species Dendrobates tinctorius. The sequence goes on along the minus strand of NW_027361752.1, from coordinate 2,621,543 downwards.
CTGAACTCTAACCTTGACGTCTGAGTCTTCACAGGTCTTCCGCCTCTAGTTATCCAAAATTCTAAAATAGCATGGTCGCTACCTCCTAGGGTCCCAGCCACTTTTACCTCCTCAACCATTTCCTCCCTGTTTATAAGGATTAGATCCAAGGTAGCAGTTCCCCTTGTTTTCTCCTTTACCTTTTGGAAGATAAAGTTGTCAGCAAGAGAGGATAAGAATTTCCTTGACCTGTTAGTTTTGCCTGAGAGAGATTCCCAACAAATGTCTGGATAGTTGAAATCTCCCATGACAACTATGTCATATTTTTTGGAGAACTTGGCCATTTGATGCATAAAGAGTTCATCCATATATTCAGCTTGCACAGGCGGCCTGTAGTAAATGCCTACAATGGTGTCCTTTCCATTGTTCTGTCCTTGTATTCTTACCCAAACAGTTTCCACAGAACTCCCAGTCTCTGAAGCTTCAATCTCTGTGCAGATATACGCATTTCTAACATACAATGCGACACCCCCTCCTCGTTTATCAAGTCTGTTTCTTGCAAATAAGTTGTATCCTTCTAGTCTTGTATTCCAATCATGTGTATTGTCCCACCAAGTTTCAGTGATTCCAATGACATCATATTTCTTTTCCTGTGTTAGTAGTTCCAATTCTCCTTGTTTGTTGCCCATGCTTTGTGCATTAGTATAGAAACATTTTAGTTTGTGATTGGTTTCTCTTTCTCCAATATTTTTTTTTAATTAGATTCTTTCGTCTTTGTTCTTCCTTTCCACTTCTAATAGCAGAGTTCTCAGTAGCATTTGTCAGGTGTATGGCTTTTTCTGGTCTTTTGCTTCCCTTCCCATGTTGTTCTAGTTTAAAGCTCTCCTTACAAGTGTAGCAAGGCGACTTCCAAATACCTGCTTTCCAGTCTTCGTAAGGTGCACCCCATCTCTAGCAAGTAGTCCATCGTATAAGTGAGTGACCGTGAGTGACCGTGGGGGCGGCATTATGTGCTCTGCTACCAGCAGCATCTACAAGTAGCGTGAACGCTGATGCTGCTGGTAGCGTGCAAAGGCTTGTGATGAGATCACAGGAGGTAAGGTGTCAGGGCCCCCGATCATGTGACCCCTGACTCCTCCCCTCCTGTGACCTCATCACAGGTCCTGTGCGCACAGCACCGAGCACTGAGAGCAGCCATGTATGTGGAGTGCGGCTCTGCGGGTGGAGGTCGGTGCTGGAGGCCCCATTATTCTCTATGTGGAGTGCGGCTCTGCGGGTGGAGGTCGGTGCTGGAGGCTCCATTATTCTCTATGTGGAGTGCGGCTCTGCGGGTGGAGGTCGGTGCTGGAGGCTCCATTATTCTCTATGTGGAGTGTGGCTCTGCGGGTGGAGGTCGGTGCTGGAGGCTCCATTATTCTCTATGTGGAGTGCGGCTCTGCGGGTGGAGGTCGGTGCTGGAGGCCCCATTATTCTCTATGTGGAGTGTGGCTCTGCGGGTGGAGGTCGGTGCTGGAGGCTCCATTATTCTCTATGTGGAGTGCGGCTCTGCGGGTGGAGGTCGGTGCTGGAGGCTACATTATTCTCTATGTGGAGTGCGGCTCTGCGGGTGGAGGTCGGTGCTGGAGGCCCCATTATTCTCTATGAGGAGTGCGGCTCTGCAGGTGGAGGTAGGTGCTGGAGGCTCCATTATTCTCTATGAGGAGTGCGGCTCTGCGGGTGGAGGTAGGTGCTGGAGGCCCCATTATTCTCTATGTGGAGTGGGGCTCTGCGGGTGGAGGTTGGTGCTGGAGGCTCCATTATTCTCTATGTGGAGTGCGGCTCTGCGGGTGGAGGTCGGTGCTGGAGGCTCCATTATTCTCTATGTGGAGTGCGGCTCTGCGGGTGGAGGTCGGTGCTGGAGGCTCCATTATTCTCTATGTGGAGTGTGGCTCTGCGGGTGGAGGTCGGTGCTGGAGGCTCCATTATTCTCTATGAGGAGTGCGGCTCTGCGGGTGGAGGTCGGTGCCGGAGGCCCCATTATTCTCTATGTGGAGTGCGGCTCTGCGGGTGGAGGTCGGTGCTGGAGGCCCCATTATTCTCTATGTGGAGTGCGGCTCTGCGGGTGGAGGTCGGTGCTGGAGGCTCCATTATTCTCTATGTGGAGTGCGGCTCTGCGGGTGGAGGTCGGTGCTGGAGGCTCCATTATTCTCTATGTGGAGTGCGGGTGGAGGTCGGTGCTGGAGGCTCCATTATTCTCTATGTGGAGTGTGGCTCTGCGGGTGGAGGTCGGTGCTGGAGGCTCCATTATTCTCTATGTAGAGTGTGGCTCTACGATTCGTGACCCCCGTCACGTGACGAGGGGGGCCCACAGAGTCTGAACTGCCCCGGGCCCTGGCTACCCTTAATCCACCCCTGTCTACAGGTAAAACTGTATCAAGTCGAAGTCTAACATTGTGTAGTATACTCGCTGTTAGGATTGCTCTACTTGCTGGTTTGATCCGTCGTCGTACAGTTATGCATATGTGATTTTGCCTACTTGTAGTCATTTGTCATTAACTTCTCTCACTGCTGCTCTCAATGCTTTAACATGGAAGTGGGAAAATTAGCTCGTTGGCAGGTGACTACAAATATGGAAATCGTATATGAGCGATCAAATGATGATGACCCATCAAACCGGCAAGAAAAGCTGAGTCCTAACATTGTGTATATTTTGGAAATAATGTGAAATTAGCCCTCATCTTTAACAAATAAAAAACCCTTTAATGATGCATTGGTTTCGCATGAATAAAAGGTGGATCCTCTGGTGTTCTGCACACAGACTGAGGTTATACTGTCATTTTATTATCTATGGGGGTTTCTGACTTCTGAGAGCTTTTGTGGATAGGTGTTACTTTGGATTATGGAAAAACACTTTTAAAATTGCATTAGCCAAACCATGTCACTGGCCAAATTGATTCTTGTTTTGCATTTTATGGAAGTCAAACATCTTGTTTCCTTAATTCATGAAACCATTGTAAGCAGTGTGCCACTAGGTAAGGCTGTGGTCACTTTTTATCCTTCTTCCAAAGGTAACATTGGGCGCCACCGACGGGCGTCAGTGTATAGCAGTGTGTCTGCTATTGACTCTATACATTATTTTTTTTTAATGTGCTGTTCATGGGCAGATGTATACCTAAAATACACTGCTGACATACATTGGGTTCATGGGGTCATGGTGACACATTGGGCATCTGTCTGCACCAGGAGCTGTTAGCCAAACGTATAACAAAAAGACTAGTTTTGAACAGGAGCTAATATACCGTAATGGAGAATGACACCACTGAACATAGGTGACCGCGAAGGACTTTTTAACGTGTAATGTATTTGATTTGTTTTTTCCATAGCATATTTCACAAAGTAACAATAAAATGTTTCAGATTTTGACATTTTGAGATGTTGATTTGTAGTTTTTTTTTTTTTTTTTTTTTTAATGTTGTTGTCAGAAACTTGGCTAAGCACAAAAAAACGTAAGAAAATCCATTAGAAAAAACACAATTTTCAGTTTGGTTTTCTGGACATATATTTCAAGCAGAAAAGAATGCATAACAAAAGCTACTTGTGAACCTATTGTTACAGAATCAGCAGGATTGCAGTAAGTGGTGTGTACTGTCCTTCCCCCTCAGTGGAGGAAGTGTGTCATTAGTGAGTGTGCTAATCCTATTACTGCTTGTTTCTTTGTTCTTGAGGACTGTGCTATGCTAATTTATTACTGATGTCCTTTTTCACTGTTTTGTAAAATGCCCAGTTCCTATTTGTGTTCCTCCTCTTTTCACTGTGAATAGAATTTGCACTTGTTTGTCTGAAAGTTACCAGTTCTCTGAACCCACATAAGATCAGAATCTGAAAAGAGAGCTTGGCCATGACCAGTGTAGTTGAAAACTGTAAAGATAATGAGGGTGATAGATTCTTATCTGGGTTAAAAATGAGAAAGTAAAAAGCAAAGATTATGCTCACCTTCAAGAGTCGTGAAAGGCACAACCATTGTAATCACTGGAGAATTTGACTGCTGCATATCCACAGAAGGAAATGACGTGCAACTGGAGAAAGTGGAAATAAACCTGTGCTGCCAAAAGGAGAGGATGCAGTGGAAAAACTGTGAAAGTGACAATGCTATTTTTATTTGTCTGTCAACGCATTTCGAAACACACTTCTTCATCAGGACAAATCACGTGGTTTGGAAGCACATTTGCTTCTTCATCAGGACAAACCAACTGGTTTCGAGGCACGCTTGTGTCTTCATCAGGACAAACCACCTGGTTTTGAAGCATGCTTGCTTCTTCATCAGGACAGACCACCTGGTTTCTAAGCATGCTTGCTTCTTCATCAGGACAAACCACGTGATGTCGAAGCACGCTTGCTTCTTCATCAGGACAAGCCACGTGGTGTCGAAGCACGCTTGCTTCTTCATCAGGACAAGCCATGTGGTGTCGAAGCACGCTTGCTTCTTCATCAGGACAAGCCACATGGTTTGTCCTGATGAAGAAGCAAGTGTGCTTCGTAAACACGTTGTCAGACAAAAAGAACGCATTGTCACCTTCATGGTTTTTCCACTGTATTCTTTCCTATTGGCAGAGCGTTTTTTTTACCTCCACTTTCTCCAGTTACACATGACCAGTTTAGTGACTCCTAGGGATGAAAAGTGGCTTGTAGCTTTAGAAGAATCTATGTGCGACTACATTTATTCAGTATATGGAATAGCAATGGCAACTGCTATGGAAACACTATTTTGATGCAATGCTCGAGTTGTTTTCTCTGTGAAACAAGAGAGCAATTTTATATCACCGGTATACAGGTTATCTAGACTCGTATATGTTCTCTGTACCCCAGTCGCTCAGATATTGAGCAATAGGTTTAGCAGACTTTCTATAGCTCAAAGCAACAATCCCTCTGTAAAAATTCAGAAATAAGGTTTGTTTGCCAATAGAGTCAAGATAATTTGCTTTCAGCTCTTGGCACCGAAATAAATCGTGCACGAACTTGACGTAACGGTGTTTTTCTTCCCGTTCAGGATTTGTTAAAAAACAAGTATCGTCATGTATGTCTGCACATACACTGAGCCTATGTTCAGACGCATCATTTTTTTTTGCTGCATTGTGTACACAAAAAAAAAGTATCAGCGAAAGCTGTGAGTGTTCAGAAATCTCCTGCATCTACTTGTTTTTTTTTATGACTGCAGCATGTCACTTCTGTTTGGTTTTTTTGCAGCATTTTTACTGTATTTTTATATTTTTTAGGTAGCAATGAGGGCATGCAGAAGTAACCCACCGTAAGCACATTTTACATTGTTTTTTAATGCATATTTGGTGAATAAAATAAATAAGTGCTGTAGACAAAGCACTCATGTAATCTGCACCTGAAAAAATGCAGTGTTCCGCAGAAAAAAATGCTGCATTTGAACATAGCTTGAGGGCGCACATAGCTGAGAAGCCATTGACATTTCATCTATTATCTTAAACTGCCTTTTTTCCCTTCACCCATGACAGCACACCTGAGAGAGGGATCTGCCCCGCCAGGACAGGAACCTACTGAAATATAAGGGGCAGCACCTCTCCCCCGCTTCAGTTGGGTTCCTGTCCTAGGAAGGGAAGGAAGGGAATCCCAGTCTGACAGCGGCGGTACCTATCATGGATGAAGAGCCCAGGGTCGTCCTGGTGCGGGAAGAGCAGGTTGGCTTACCTGCAGTGCCAGCCGTCGGTCTCCTGGAAGCGCAGTCCCCGGGGTCCTCCTTCAGGCTTCGGGTTCGTGCGGGTGCGGCTAGGCGGCCTCAGTGGTCTGGGGCGCTCGTCCGTGCTTCCCTCCCCAGCGCGTGTCCCGAACCTTCTCCCTCACGACATGACAGGGAGAGCCGGGGGGCGGTTTCCGGCCACTGACGTCAGCGGCGCAGGGCATCCTGGGAGCGCGCCGGATGACGTCACAGAGGCGACGGCAAGATGGCGCCTGGTGTGACGCCGGCTGCATTAAGAAGAATAGCGGTTGGCCCGGCGGTCGCAGGGGGGAGGGGAGAAAGAACATTCACCGGGACGGACCTATTTAAAGGAGGAGGTTGGGAGACTCCTCGATGTCCAGAGAGCACAGGTCACGTGCTCCACCACAGCCTCAGAGTCCGGTACCCGACTTTATGGGTGGTGAGTGATCTCCATGAATGTTAATATGTTGTTAATAGGGTTTTTCTTGTGTGATAATTTCCTTAGGAAAAGGCCAAAAAAGCAGGGAGCAAGATAAACAATAGGGATTGTGCCATATGTAGGATCCCCCTAGCGAGAGATTGGCAGAAGGACCTTTGCGCCAGCTGTATCCAGCGAACCATGGCGGAGGAGGCGCCAAGCTTTGCAACTAACCTCAGATCGGTCATCAGGTCTGAGGTGGAAGGCTCCCTTAAAGTGTTGTTAAAGAAAAAGAGTAGGAAAGACTCCCCTAGTTCTTCCTCAGACTCCTCCTCGGCTGTATATCAGGCCGAACACCTGTCCTCCTCCTACTCGGATAGTTACACGGCTGGCAGGCCGTGTTTTCGGGTAGAGGGTACGGATGCTCTCCTCAAAGCCATTAGAGTAACCATGGGCCTACAGGAGGAAAAAACGGCTAAGTCTCTGGAAGACGTCATGTTCTGGGGTCTACAGGAAAGAAAGAAACACACCTTTCCAGTCAATGAGAAAGTCGAGGCACTCATTGAAAGAGAATGGAAGAAGTCTGAAAGATCAGGAGCACTTCCCTCCTCCTCTAAAAGGGAGATACCCCTTTGAACATAAAGACACGGAGATATGGGACAAAGTCCCAAAGATTGACACAGCAGTGTCTAGGTCGTCTAAAAAAATCGGCCCTGCCCCTGGAAGACTCAGGTGTGCTTAGAGACCCGCTAGATAAAATAGAGAATTCTTACCTAAGACAGACGTGGGAAGCAGCGGCAGGAGGGCTAAAACCGGCAATAGTTGGCACCTGCACAGCATGTTCCTTAATGATTTGGCTACAGCAGCTGGAAGAGAAACTCGCTTCAAAGGTCTCGAGGGAAAAAATTCTGGCGGATATGTATCTTCTACACGGAGCAGCAGCTTTTTTGGCCGACACTTCCGCCGATTCCATGAGACTGACGGCAAGAGCAGCAGGGTTATCAAACGCCGCAAGGCGCGCATTATGGCTTAAAGGTTGTCCAGGAGACCTGCAGTCTAAAGCTAAGTTGTGCTCTCTTCCGTGTGATGGTCAATTTTTATTTGGGAAAAATCTAGATGACATCTTGGAAAAAGCAAGTGATAGAAAGAATGGCTTCCCCAGGTTTCCAGGAGATCAAAGAATGCCGTCCTTTCGGAGAGGAAAATTCAACAGGGGCCGTCCTCCGGGGGATAGGAAAAGATAGGAGGACAAAAGGAAGGAGTCCGGATTCATGTTCGGGGGGAGCCACCTCATCCTCAAAAAAATCCCCACAATGACGCCGACATCCCGGTAGGGGGGAGACTGATTCTCTTTTCCAAGGCCTGGGAAGGTATCTCTTCCAATGCCTGGATCTTAAACATTATAAGAAAAGGCCTCAAAATCCCGTTTTTTCAGCGGCCGAGAGCATCATTTGTGGTGACCCCCGTCAGGAAGGGGATAGAGGAACAATTGGCCCTGAAGTCAGAAATCTTAAGTCTGCTAGACAAACGCGTTCTGACCGAAGTCCCAAGCAGACAGGAGAGAACGGGCTTCTACTCACCCCTCTCCTGATAAAAAAAAAAACCAAAAAACGGACCAGTCATTCAGAACAATTATAAACCTCAGCGGCCTCAATCAGTGGATAGAAAATCAGACCTTCAAAATGGAATCGGTAACTTCGGCCATAAAACTACTACACCACAGTTGTTTTATGGCCGTAGTCGATCTAAAGGATGCCTATTATCACATCCCGATCCACCCAGATTATCAAAGATACTTAAGACTAGCTCTCTACATCCAGGGCAATCTCAGACATTTTCAATTCAGAGCTCTTCCATTAGGCATATCCATAGCCCCGAGAGTGTTTACGAAAGTCGTAGCGGAGATGACAGCCTTCCTCCGAATCCTCAACACAATTATAATACCCTATTTGGACGATTTTCTAATAGTGGGCAACTCAGAACATCACTGCACAGAGCAGGTAGAAAGGGTAACAAATACCCTACAGAAACTCGGGTGGATGGTAAACATCAAAAAATCAAAACTACAACCCCTAAAGAGACAAATTTTTCTAGGGTTCATCCTGGACTCGGAACAACAAACTTGTCTGTTACCAGAGGCCAAGATGGAAAAGGTGAGGAATATGACTTTGGCGGCCCTAGACCAACCTCACACGACCCTGAGAGGCGCAATGTCCTTACTAGGCACCCTGACAGCATGTATTCCAGCGGTCAGGTGGGCACAATTTCATACCCGTCAACTTCAGGCAGAAATTCTATCACCACAGAAATCGCTAAGAGGGCGTTTGGAAGGAAGGCTGGAGCTTTCCTTAAAGATCAAAAACTCTGTCAGATGGTGGTTAGACAGGACAAACCTGATGTCAGGAATGTTATGGCACAGACCAGTGTCCGACATATAATTCTGACAGACACAAGTTTCTCGGGGTGGGGGGAGCACCTAAGGGGACAGGCGGCCCAGGGACCCTGGGGGCCTCAAGAGCAAAGCGCATCCTCCAACTTAAGAGAACTACGGGCAGTAAACAAAGCTTTAAAAATCTTTATTCCCCATCTAAAAGGCCACAATGTCTGGATCATGTCGGACAACAAAGTGACAGTGGAGTATATCAATCACCAGGGGGGAACAAGGTCACTCCTTAATGAACGCGACCAACGAGATTTTTCACAGAGCAGAGCGACATCTACTCTCCCTGACGGCACTACATATAAGAGGGGTAGAAAACGTAGAAGCCGACTTCCTGAGCCGCAATATACTAAGACAAGGAGAATGGACCCTAAATCAGTTCGTATTCCAGAAGATAGTACAACTTTGGGGAGAACCGGTAGTTGACCTCTTTACCAACAAAAGCAACAGACAGGTAGAGAGGTTTTGTTCATTAAACCCAAAAGAAAAACCATGGGCGGTGGACTCGCTGCAAATTCCGTGGAATTTCAAACTAGGTTACGCGTTTCCCCCAGTACCTGTTGATCCCAACAGTTGTGAAGAAAATATGGGAAGATCAAGCCAGAGTGATCTTAATAGCCCCGTTCTGGCCGAAAAGGCCCTGGTTCTCGCTGCTGCAAATGATGTCCCTCTCGGATCCATGGGTACTACCAGAGATCCCAGACCTGCTAGCTCAGGGTCCAATATTCCACACGCAAGTCAAGGGATTCCATCTGTCGGCGTGGAATTTGAAAGGTCACTTTTAAGGGATAGAGGTTTTTCTCCGGGGTTGGTGGCTACGCTGTTGAAAAGTAGGAAGCCAGTAACAACTAACATATATGGTAGAACATGGAATAAGTTTCTACAGTTCCTGGGGAAGCCGTTAGACCAAAAGCCTCCGATTAAGGCCATCTTGGAGTTCTTACAGGCAGGATTACAGCTAGGACTAGCGGTAAATACCCTTAAAGTTCAGGTGTCCGCACTGGGCGCACTATATAAGTGCAACATAGCGGCAAACAGATGGTTGGCTAGATTCATTAAATCCTGCCATAGGTCCAGACCAATCCCATTACCAAGAATAGCCCCATGGGATTTAAACCTGGTGTTAAAAGCCCTTACAAAAGAGCAATTTGAACCAATTCAGCAACTGCCGGTAAAATATCTTACCCTAAAGACCATTATTTTAGTGGCCCTTACGTCGGCCCGTAGAGTAAGTGACTTGCAGGCCCTCTCAGTGAATCCACCTTATACCCAGGTGTGCCAGGACAGGGTTGTCCTAAAAACAGACTCCGCTTATCTACCTAAAGTGGTATCAGATTTCCACCGTAGCCAGGAGATTGTCCTCCCCTCCTTCTGTGAGAATCCAAAAAACCCAGGGGAGGAGAAATTCCACAAACTGGATGTTAGAAGGGTCCTGTTAGAATATATATCAGTGACTAGCCAGTGGAGGAGGTCTCAGTCCCTATTTGTAGCCTTCCAGGGTGCCAGAAAGGGCTATGGAGTATCAAAAGGGACTATTGCCAGATGGATTAGGGAGGCCATTAGTGTAGCCTACTCAGCTAGTGGTGTTGCGATTCCTGACGGCATCAAGGCTCATTCCACCAGAGCCGTGGCGACCTCCTGGGCTGAAAAGACAGAGGTATCAATTGAGAAAATCTGTAAGGCCGCTACCTGGGCCTCACCATCAACCTTCTTTAAGCACTATAGATTAAACCTATCCTCCTCTGCTGACTTAACCTTTGGTAGAAGGGTGCTGCAAGTGGTGGTCCCTCCCTAAGGTGTTCGAAGTCTCCAAAAATCTCTCAGGAGTGCTGTCATGGGTGAAGGGAAAACCACCATGGTTACTTACCGGTAGCCGTTTTTTCCGGAACCCATGACAGCACCCGTATATTTCCCCCCCCCCTTTTTCACCGTATGGGTGTGCACATTACTATGGTGTATTTGTGTGATGTGGCGTTGGATAAATATGTAACTAACCGGGAAGTCCTCTCAATGCTCTGTAGCCAACTGAAGCGGGGGAGAGGTGCCGCCCCTTATATTTCAGTAGGTTCCTGTCCTGGCGAGGCGGATCCCTCTCTTAGGTGAGGCGACTACCGGTAAGTAACCATGGTGGGTTTTTTTTTTTAAATTTTTTTGCTGAGTCACTACTTTTTGTATTTACATTGATATCAAATGCCCATTTGTTCAATGTGTTTTTATTATCAGGGGATTACAAAATGTTTCAGCAGCTTGTGGTATATTCACACTACGCTGTTGATTACTGCAAAACTGCAGCAAAGTGAAGCTTTTTTTTTTTTTTTTTTTTTAAATCTCATCAATAACAATTCTGTGGCAGTCTAAAGAAAACATTTTTCTTCACATTTGTGCAGCTACTATACTATACGTGTCAGTCCCTGGACAATCCCACTAACAACTGAGCCGCTGTGGATTACAGGAGCACTTGTGGTTTACCTCTGCTATAATGTTTCACAGCCTTCAACAGAACAAATGTTCAGGTTGTTTTACCTGGAGAGGTTCTGTTAGTGCTCACACAGCTGAGCTGCTGGATCAGTGCCATGTTATCTACAACCTGCAGGTGAATGAAGGCTGTCTAGCCCTGTGGCTGCTACTTGGTCCTGGGTTTGTCCCATCAGCTGAAAAGCCTAAACGTCATCTATCAGTTGTATATAAACAAAGTATAAGGGTCTGTGCACACGTTGCGGATTTGGCCCTGTGGATCCACAGCAGATTCAGCTGCGTTGTACAGTACCATTCTATTCTATGTAAATCCAAAAACGCTGTGCACATGCTGCGGATTTTTTTCGCACAGATTTGCTGCGGATTTGAATCCGCAGAATGTCAACTCTTTGTGCGGAATCCGCAGCGGTTTTACACCTGCTCCATTATAGAAATCCGCAGGTGCAAAAAGGCAGGGGAAATCCGCAGAAAATCTGCAGAAAATCGGTAGTAAATCTGCACTAAATCCACAGGTAACATGCAGGTCATTTTACCTGCGGATTTAGGAAAATCCGCAGCACAATCCGCAACGTGTGTCATACCCTTAGTCTTTGTGTGCTGTCATCCGAGGTTCACAGAACACCCGTGTCCTGAGATCATCGTATTCAGTACATTTGGTTACCAGACAGTGAGTGTAGACTATAGGGGTATGTGCACACGTTGCGAATTGCTGTGCGGAATTTTCTGCATGGAATCTGCATCTCACAAAGAATCGACGTGCTGCGAAAAATAAACCGCTGCATTTCCGCGCTGATTTTTCCGCAGCATGTGCACAGCAAATTTTTTTTCCCCATAGCATAACATTGTACTGTAAATCACTTGCGGATCTGCAGTGGTGGATCCACAGCAAATCCGCAACATGTGCACACAGCCTTATTGTACCGGCTTTTTAATCTTTTTCTTGTTTTTGCAAATAACTCTTAGAGATTTGTCGCAGTCCAGTCAGGTGGTGATTATTAGTTTCTGATTGTGCTGAGGATATAATTCTATAGTTATCTATGTAGTTGGTGCATTGGCAGTTCTTCTAAAGCCCTACCCATGTTGACATGATGGCATTGCTGGTACCCCAGGCACTGGAGACGGCATGTAATGTATATGGAAACTTTATTTTCATAGCCCTTATGAGCTTTTTTTTTATATCTTTATTATGGTATATCAGTAAAAAAAAATAATGTGGGGTCACCCCCAAAAAAATAATTACTAACAAGCAAAGGCTAGGCAAATAGCTGTGGGTTGATGTTAATAGGCTACTAAGTGGCCATGGATATTGGCCCTCTCCCAGACCCCAGAGTAAGAACATCAGGCCTCAGCCGCCCCAGAAATGGGGCATCAATTAGCTGGGCCAATTCTGGCCCATAGACTCTGCTATTTCCACTTACCCTGGTACAGTAGCAAGTGGGATAACAGTCTTGGAGTTTGTCAGCTTTGTAATGTCAGCTAACATCAAGTCCAGGGGTTAGTAATGGAGAGACACCCCCATTACTAACCCCATAGTAAAATGTAATTAAAAGACAGGACGGAGTAAAGTCCATTTTATAAAAAGAAACATACAGTCCTTTATTTGAATTAAAAACTCCCCAACCCTCTCTTATTACAGTAAAAATAAAAAATAATAAAACACCATATTCCTCACCTGTCCGCAGATGAGCCCTATGTGATGCTGTCCTACGAAGAACTTCAGCTCAGATGGTTTGTTCAGTGGTGGAATGATGCGACCGCTCAGCAAGCCAGATGGAACACACTGAGACAGGAGCGTGATTATGCTCCTGCAGTGTGTAGCGCTGATGTAGGTAAGGTCACCGGAGTTCATAGCTGATGAACCCCAGTCACCTTACTGACCTCACCACTGGCATACTACTTCAGATCTGCATGGGAAATCGCATCAAAATACTGCAGCAAAAGCATGATAGTCAGAGAGGATTGTAATTGCTAATTTTGGTGTGGACACCATCAGAAAGCATGCAGATAAAAAGAAGCAAAAAATAATGCAGCTTTTATGTTACTTGTGAAAACGGACTAAAAGTTACCCAAGCCCATTTTCAGACCCACCTTGATTTATTTCGGTGGCCTGTTATTTGAAAATGCCAGTCATTCTGGTGAACGATCTGTCACAATCATTGCCTAGTGCAGTTATGTTCAACAATCAAATATCAATTTAATCCTTTATTTTATTAAGTCATTGTTTGTCATCAGCACATTTTATAATGTAAATGGGGGGTGTGCTGCTGAAAATAATGAAACTATTGGAGGGGGGTGTAAACTACTGATCGTCACAAAGATAAGTATGAAAACCCTCAAAACTGTAGAAACCTATAAATGCAAGTAAACACGGTAAGCTAGTAAACAAGCACCTGGTACTTATCAAACTGCTTTTCTTTTTTTTTCCCCTCTTTTAAAGGTCAATTTATCTGTCCGTGTCAATTTATCTGTCATACCCCCAAGCCATATTACTGTGTGTGGATGAGATTGAAGGCAGCATGGGATAGAAAAGGACAAGCTGAGAATGATTTATAGATTTGTTTGAAAAATTTCAGTATTTGTTTAAAACATCGGTGCATGTATCAATATGGGCCCAGTGTGCGGTCCTACTAGTGATTGGCAGCTATCTATGCACGTGCAGTCATACAGGGAAGACTGTCAATCACTAGTAGGGACCGCCCACTGGACTCCTCTCTATGAACACCAGGGATTTTTAGTATGTAAGTTTTACATAGCCTTTTGAACAAAAATAAACAGTAATCTGACCACCACCACCACCTGCTTTATAACATCCTGCTTGCAGATCAGATACCATTTTCAACCTGACAGGTTCCCTATTAAGATAACCCTTCTCCCCTTTGCTGGTACTGTAACATACTGCAAATATTACCTGCCGAAAATCATCACCAAATGCGCAATATGTGACTCATCGGGAGACTTCTGCCGTCTGATTTCTGGAAGTCTTTGTAATGACCTTTTATATTTTGATATAATTGTAAAGCTTATTCCAGTTTTTCCTATGATCGCATGTCGGTAGAAGCCCCCCGAGATCAGGAAGGAGTGGCGCTATTACTGCTGTTATTGCTACATAACTATATGACGGGAAGCTGTAATATTCACAACGGCTGTAGTACAAGGATTAGCTCAGCTGCTGCAGAACTACATAAATGGGATGCGTTCAGCCGCTGTTCCTATGTCTGAAGCTTTGCACAATATACGGGTCATCGGTTGGCTCCGGTCTAGCAGAACCTTCCTGACGTGGAGCCCATGTTTGTAGAAGAATGGTGAGATGAGTTACCAAGCGCCTGAGGCCTTCTCAGAAGAACAGATGATTCTGTGTATAGAGGATGTCACACAACCGGAGCGTCCTGGATTGTGGCACTTTAGTAAAGCGGTCCCGTAATTGATATACACCACAAACCCACCCGGGGGTGTCTGACCGTGGCGTATTCCCTTACCCCCCATTGAGAACACATTAGAGCGTGCATGTGTATAGGAAGGTCAGAGGAGAAGAAAATATGGCGTCCGGACAGGCTTTAGACTGACGTGCATCATTTCTCAGCCACCCAGATACGCTTTTGGCTGTAGCTAAAAAAAAAAAATAAAAATGCATTTGACTTCAAGAGATTGGTTCTGGTTGGGACCTGTCTGACAACCCGCCATAGTAACACCAAATCTTTCTCCTCCTCTTCCCCCCCAGATCTTCTCCTCTCCCCGTTTTCCCACAGTGTTGTGTGCTGAGCGCCATTGTAATATTGTAATCCGGGCTACTGGGCCTCATTTGTCAAAACTTGCCTAAAGGCCCCGTCACACTAAGCGGCTTACCAGTGTCAGGATCGCTAGTAAGTCGCTATGTGATCGCTGGTGAGCTGTCACACAGACAGGTTCACCAGCGATCCCGAGCGCCCGGCATCGCTGGCCATCCCTGTAAAAAATAGAATCAAAATAAAAAATATAGTTATTCTCACCTTCCGACGTCCCGTTCAGCCATCCTGCCTCTCTCCACGCTCCGGTCCCAGTGATCCTTTGCGAGAATGACCGCGAGATGTCACGGTCTCGAGGGATAACAAAGTCTCGCGGTCATTCGTGCAAAGGATCACTGGGACCGGAGCGTGGAGAGAGGCAAGATGGCTGAACGGGACGTCGGAAGGTGAGAATAACTATATTTTTTTTTATTATTTTTTACATGTGATCGCTGGTCTCCCGCCTGTCACACACAGCGATGCGTGCTGCCCAGCAGGAGACGAGCGACCAAAGAAATGTCCAGAGGTTTCTTCCAGCGATCCCGGCAGGGGGGCCGCTCGCTGATCGCTGTCACACACAGCGATCTCGCTGGTGAGATCGCTGTTACGTCACAAAAGTTGTGACTCGGCAGCGATCTCGCTACCGACATCGCTTAGTGTGACGGGGCCTTTAAACCAACAGGGGCTCAGTTGTCAATAGCAACCAGTCACATCACAGATTTCATTTCTTAAGCCGCTATGGTAAAATGAAAGTTGCGCTGTGATTGGTTGATATGGGGCAACAAAGGCAGACTCTTTATTTCTAGATGGTTTTGATATTTCGGCTCGGTTCTTTTCTTTCGTCTTAAAACGCTGGTGGTTTTGTAAACTGCTGACTGTGGAGGGTATGACGTCTCCTATATTCTCTTTTTATATCCATCACTGTGTTCGGTGGCAGCCAAAAACTTTATTCTTCTCCTTCATTTTGGGGGAAATGTATCAAAACGAGTGCAAAGAAAGACCGTACCCATAACAACCAATCGGGATTCAGCTTTTATTCTCCAAAGGGTCTCCTAAAGATGTGAACTGCATTCTTATTGTTTGCTATTCTATGTCTGCGTTACCCACATTTCAGTAATATTTATTTATTTTTTTAAACTTTTTTACTGTCCGATCACAGTATTGTAATATATAGCAAAAATGGACACACGGACCAAACACTGATGACACCGGTACCATTTTTTTCACGTATGTGTTTAAAGACAGATGTGTGAATGAGGGCTTGCTCCGCTCTGTTGCTAAAAAGTGTTGGAATTGATAGCGACTAAGGGAATCTGCGCTCTTTCTAAATTACGTACAGGTTTTTTTTTTATAGTGCAGATGATACACATAGATACCGTGCAGCGACCTCTGCTCAATGCTCACCTTGTGCTGTGCAGTATCTGCTGGACATGTGGGGTGTGAGTGTGTGTGGTGGGTGTGTGTACGGTGTGGGGTGTGTTTGTGGTGGGTGTGTGTGTGTGTGTGTACGGTGTGTCTGGTGGTGTGTGTGTGTGTACGGTGTGGTGCGTGTGTGTATGTATGGTGTGTACGGTGTGTCTGGTGGTGTGTGTGGGGTGTGTGTACGGTGTGGGTGTGTCTGGTGGTGTGTCTGTTGTGTGTGTGTGTACGGTGTGTATGGTGTGTGTGTGTACGGTGTGGTGTGTGTGTATGTATGGTGTGTACGGTGTGTGTGTGGGGTGTGTGTATGGTGTGTGGGGTGTGTGTGTGTGGGGTGTTTGTACGGTGGGGTGTGTGTACGGTGTGTCTGGTGGTGTGTGTACGTTGTGTGGTGTGTTTTACATCTTCTGTACATCCGGACCCTACCGCGGCTTCAGGAGCCGTACATACTGCCTGCTCTATGTTTGCTCACTCAGGCGTTGTTAGCGGTGTCACAAAGTGCAGGAGAATCTCAGAAACATCATTGTATAGAATAGGAGTAACAGAAAAAAAGCAACTCCGCCAACCTGGAATTACAGCACGGTCCTGTACCTAGAGGAAAACAAAGCTGTTCTTTAGTAGATATTAACTCCCTGAGGACCCAGCCGTGTTTGGTTTAAAGAGGACCTGTCACCACCTCAAAATTTACCCAATTTTACCCCTATTTTAACCCCACTGTTCCCCGAAGTATGTTTGATTTTATGCGGGTTCAAGAAATCTGGGCCTTTTTTTTCTCTTTGAAGGTAATTTTTATGGTCTTTACTAAAGTAATAATGCAGAGCAGCCTAAAATGTAATGCCTAGTGCTGAGCGAGCACGCTCGGGTGCTATCAGAGTGTCTTCACCGTGCTCGAATAATATGTCCGAGTCCCCGCGGCTGCATGTCTCCCGGCTGTCCGACAGCCGCAACACATGCAGGGATTGCCTGTTTGTTAGGCAGCCGCAAAACACATTTCCTGTTAGGCTGTGTACCCACGTAAGCGTTTTTTCATGTTTTGTAAGCGTTTTTACCGGCAAAAACGCTTACAAGAAGCATCCCATTCATTTTAATGAATTCTGCACTTTTTGTGCATATTGATGCGTTTTTTTTCCACAAAATACACACATTGCGGTAAAAAACACAGCATGCTCATTAATTTTGTGGAAAAATCCACATTTCTAACTCTATTCTATGAGACTGGGGATGCTCCGGAAAAAAACGAGCAACAAACGCGCGTTTCCTGGGAAGGAGTCCGGTTTTTAGTTAGGAATTTTCTGCATACGTGTGCACATAGCCTAAGGCAATCCCTGCGTGTCGACCAGTCAGGAGATGTGCAGCTGCGGGGACTCGAACATACTTTTCAGGCACTCCGAAGACACTGCACCCGAGCATGCTCGGATAACGCCTTATCTGAGCACACTCACTCATCACTAGTAATGACCATAAAGTTAGGACTAGATATAAGTGACCAAATATCTATCACCGTATGGTGGACTTTTAATAATAAAAAAAAAAAAAAAACTCCGGAAAGCAGCAGGAATTAAATAAGAACAGACGTTGCATACCTTTGATCTGGCAGAAGACTATTTAGAAGGCTTTTTGCAGCACTTTTTCTGGTGTTCTGGGGCAAAGCAATCGTGTTAATAATTGCTCTATTCCCATCAGACCAATATCCCCATCAAATAGACCAGTAACTTGGATCATTTACCCTAATGGTAACAAATATAATGGTCTCTCATTAAGGCACATTCACACTTTTTTTTTCTGACAACAAAAACCAGACTAGTAGAATACATGCTTTTTTTTTTTTTTTTGCAGCGTTTTAAATGACATTTTCCATTCCTTGATTTAAATGCAGCAAAAATGCTGAAAGAATTGCCATTCAGGAACACGTCAGGGCTCAAAATCCTTGCAGAAAGAAAACCACAGCTTGGGTGTGAGATTAAGAAATGTCATTGATTATGCTGCTAATGTAAAACGCTGCACCAAATACTTTGGCAAAGGCAATGCAAAAATGCCACGTGTGAACATACCCTTACAAGCTCTGACTTCGCCAAATGTCACGTCTTCCTCATCCATTCAGTACTGTCTCTGACACTGGGGAATCATTAGCTCGAAGTCACATCTGTTTTGATGGCCATAAGTACTGAGGGCCCATGTTTCTATTTTGGAAGGGATTTTATGACTTTTAACTGGAGAGAAATGACCTTTTTATGTACTCTGTACCATAGAATCTCCTATCAATAAAACATTTAGGCTAAGTTCACACTAGACGTTTTTGTTGCATTTTTTTAATGCTAATTTTCAGTTGCATTTTACAGTTCCAGCAAAGCCTATGAGACTTCAGAAATCTCATGCACACCCATTGTTTTTTTTTGTCATCAGGATTTTGTGCTGTGTGTGGGTTTTTTTTGTACATAGAACATGTCACTTTTTTCAACGTTTTTCAACCATTGACTTGAATGGGTGGTGAAAAAAACGCACCAAAACGCAGGTTTGGAATAGGACTTTGTTTTCCCCAACACTAAATTTTATCAGCATGCATAAGAGACAAATATAGCATAACCACCGCAAAAAATGCCATGGAAAACATGCTTCTTTCCTGCCAAAAAATCAGGTTTTGCTGCAGAAAAAAACACTGAAAAAACACCTAGTGTGAACGTATGCATTCACACAGGAGCTTTCCAAGCATAAAATTTGCAATGGCAAAAAAAAAAAGTTGTGGAAACCTAGCACCAGTTCTGCACATTTCACCCACCGATCACTGTACGCTGCTTTGGTTTCTCCGTGCCAAGTGAATGAGATTTTGTTGATAAAAACTGATGACAGAAGAGAAACTATTTCCTCTTTGAGGATTGTGAGAATTGAACACTCATTGGAGGAAAGACTAGATTGCAAATTTCCGACCGTTCCCAGCGGACAGCGCCGGTTTACTTTGCGAGAACCGCAATGTTCTGATCACAGCTCAGCAGCTCTTTATATAGAGGTTTATAGGAGACGGGAGGAGGACAATGTGCAGGAACTGCGCCTTCCTCATCGCTGACTGATTCAATTCACTGAAAAGCAAACTGTTGTGATTGCTGTTGGAAACACCGGGGCTTCGCTTGGCTTTTTGCTAATCCGTAGGCCCGCTGTTTTGTGCTAGATGCTGGGTGGAGTGTGGAGGTGAAGCAGGAGACAGCTGACAATGTGCACAAGTGCCTCCTCTGTGATACACAGACGTAGAAAACGTTAGCCTGGTACTTACCATCTGACATGCCACATTAGTTTCCCCATATCATGAGATATAACATTTTAACGTTTACTCCATATGTATGGCCGACTCTCGCGTCACTCCCATATGACTAGTGGGAAGTAAAAATATCACTCCGCTTGCACCTGTCCTCCGTTTACACAGTGGCTGGGCACCATTTTGCTGGCCGAGGCATGGGCAGGTCAACAGTGCGGCAGAGGATAACTTGTGATGACCACAGCCATTATGTCTATTGTAAGTATGGACCTCATGGTCACCGACTCAGCAAGTCATGGACAGCTGGGGAGAAAGAAACAAGCCAAACTTACAGAAGGGAAGATCTGAGTAGAACTTCATGCTGCAGTTCGGGCCGAGGTATTTTCAGATTACAGAAACTTGCTTTGGCTAAAACTCCTATTGCTTGCGTGTCCTATGTCCCTGAGCATAGTACAGCGGAGTACTTGTCAGACTGGCTGCAGTCGGGTATTCCGTCTGGTTACCTTAGATTTGATGAGGTTGTAGTCACCTGTGAGGAAACCTACAGCTCACTATTCTGCTTTGCATCATAGAATGCGTAATAACTTCTTACACAGAGATTAAGTGTGGCGGACATTACAGTAATGTTTCATCATGCTTATGTCAGGTCAGTAACTATCCACCACGATCTTACGATCTTGTGATGTCATGTCTGCACTGACTATGCTAAAAAAAAATAAATGTATACCACATAGTATAGAATATTTGACTACAGCTTTCTGACATTGAGGTCTCATTCACATGTCTGTTTTTTTCAAACGTGAAATAATCACATGGATTTTGTCAGTGTTTGGTCAGTGGCAAATGCAAAGCTTCTCCTACCCTTTACAATGTTGAAAACACAGATTTCACATGAGTGGATTCCATGTGCTGTCCATGATTTTCATGGACCCAGAAACTTATTATATTAGTGATTTTGATTCATGACCCGTAAGGGATGAATGATCCGCTGCTTGGATAACCCCTTCTAAATCCCTATTCCCCCCCCCCCAGTAAAATAATAACACTTGTACTCACTTCTTGCCGTCGTTCCAGCAGTGGCGCGGCACTGGCTCTCCCGGGAATCGCATGACATTGTCACGTGATCCCTGTGGCCAATAGGAAGATGTCTGGAGAAATTAAAAGCAGCTAGATGTCAGTAAGAGAGTGAAGCCAGCGCTGATTGGCCGCAGAGATCGCGTGACATTAAGCACCGTGAGAGCCAGTGCCGCCACCGCTGAAATGGCACCGGAGGTGAGTATAGGTGTTATTTTAATGGGGGAGGGGGGACATGGGGATTCAGAAGGAGTAGTCAGAGTAGTGGACAACCCCTTTGATAATCGGGTTGTTCCCATACAGTTTGTATCACCATCAGCCCGTGTCAAAGGGCCTTGAATGAACGCTGAATCACCCAGCTAAACTAGCCCGCCTGTGTATGGCAGAGACCGGCGAGATGGCTGGCAGCCATCTAATGTGTATGGCGGCCTCAGAGCACAATTGTTTCTACAATAACAATAGCTCTAAAATGAAATGTTTGTCTAGCCTGCAAGTTCACTGTACTCCCTAACAACAGAGCCAACGTCAAACAAAGACCATAGAAGAAGGAAAACATTTTGTGGATTTCTATTGTACTTTTTGGCTACTCTTCACATTGCTTGCGGCTTTCAGGTTAACACCTAGTGACTCATTTGTTTGCATCTGTGTGCTAGAGCTTTAGAAATATGATCTCTGATAGACGAAGAGGATAAACCCCATTAGCCAGGTGGCTCTTCTGCCTAAAATGTGCCTACCTACAAGGGGGTAATGTCTTCAGTTACATTGATCATTAGGAAAGATAGTATTGGCGGACGTAATGCTGTGAATCCTGGAGTGACCTAAAATGAAGAGATTTCTGAAGACTGGCATTCATACTGTGCAACGCTGGAGTAAGAGGCACGGAGTGTACGGAGGCGCATCCCCTCTAATAAGTGAGGGTCATGTTGGGCTGTCCATGTGTCAGAGCTGGATTTCAGTTTCCTAACTAATTTTATTCTTATTGCCTCGGGAAAGTTCATCTGCACAGTGTAAGTGTCGTCTTCTCCATGGGGACGCATGACAACCTATGGATTGAAACCAAACAAAACAGTTGACATATGACAAACATGTGCTAACTTGTAAAAGTTTTATCTGCTTTATGGTTTGTGTAAATGACGAGATCTGTATTATGGTGGGACATCGTAAAAATAGAACTGCTGACAAATAACATAATAAATCTGTATCCGAATGCCGGGGATAGATTTCTTTGTCATTTTTACGGTGACCATGGTCCTGACTTTGACTTTTATCCAAGGTTGAGAAGTTAATCTGTTATCACTATTTTGCCACCTATACTGAAAGCAGCATCGTGAGAGACAGAAGCTTCGATTCCAGCGATGTCACTTATTGGGCTGCTCCGTGTAGTTCTGATAAAATCGTTGTTTTATCAGCAGGAAAATATCACTAGAGGACTAGTAAACCTGCTTCCATATAGTCCTCCATATTTGAGTTCTGTATGAACTCTCCCCCACAACTGATAGCTTTCTGCCTATGCAGAGTGTACACAGAAGCTGCATAATTGGGGTTTGGGCAGGGTTATACAGCGCTCCGCATTCTGAGACCTTCTGAGAACTCGAAGGTCTACCACAGTTACACAGTAATGTAATGTATGTCATTCATTGTTGGAATCAGGATCTCTACCCCTACATCTTGCTGCTTTCAGAGCATGTGACAGATTCCCTTTCAAGGGGTTGTCCGGCCTTAGGCGGAAATTGTGCAGGCACTCTATGTACCTGTAGGCTTGTCAATCTTCACATCACGCGCACTTGCACACTGTGAGAAGTCGCCAGGAGCGAGAGGTCATGTGATCACAAATATGCGGTTTGCATACTTCTGGCCACATTCAGACTAGACCTGTGTCCGACCTCACTCAATACACTTTGCATTGAATGAGGCCGCACATGTCTAGTCGACACGTGACAGCATGTATGCAAATCTTGTGGTCACGTTGCCTGCCCAAGATTTCACAAGTCTGGAGACACATAAAGTTACGGTAAATCATCTTTAAAACCCGGTGAGGCCAGTGTCCTTATTTTTTAAAAGCTGTTAGAATGACTGTCTAATCCATGTTTTAATGTTTCCTCCCCTGATGCTAAAATGCACATTTGATGAGTCTGTCCTTCACTTTACCCATAAAGTGCTCCTTTTAATTTGAGAATTATAAAGTCATTCTTAAAATGATTTCAGAGCAAGTACATCAGCCTCATCTGGTCTAAGAGATATTTTTAATTTCATATGTAATTTCTGTTTTAATTTGTAGCAAGAGAATCTGCTTAAAGTGTCATTGAATACTGTTTCTCGAGAAGAATAATAAGGATTGTAGGACGGGTCTTCATTTTTGGATACGTTACTGGCGCACTGGCCACGTTATTTTTTTTTCTGACAAACACTTGCCTCTTTATTCCTCAGCGGGATGGAGGTTTAGTGCCATATTAGCAGCAGCTGCTTGCACCTATGCTGACTACTCCCATTTCCTTCCAGAAATGACTTGTTTTAGCAGGAACAGCCGCACAGTGTCCTGTGTCTGCAGCCGCTGCAGGAAGAGAAACTATTGAGGTGGAAGCTGATTAATTCAATATATATCAAGGCACAAATCATATCGGGGTCTGTTTTTTTAATTAAATACAGCGGTGCACCATCAGTGTTACAAAGTTAGTGTGTAGTAGTGGTTACATATAAATAAGCCTTGGCAATGCACTGCACACACATTCGATAAAAGTCAGCCCACCCGGAGGACCATATGATGGGAACACTTGGTTCTGACCATATCGTACGGACAGACTTTCCAACAGCCCTCTTGACACTAAATGAAGCTGTAGGGGGCATGCATCCCTTATATATGACCGTATTTGGGGCAGGGTATGTGCTCCATGTAATGGTGTCCGCAGTGAGGAGGAGCCGGGTGCCCCTCACCTCCCGTGTACTGATGGAGGGTATGTACCCCCCAAGTGATCTTGCTTCCTGTAGATAAGTGTTTATTTAGAAAATAAAAGGTTAATGGCCTCTTTTGTTTGTATCTTTGGCATGCGGATGAATAACATTGCTCATCTCTAGAGTTTATTGCTCAAACGTTTTCTTTGTTTGCACGGGTCACGTTTACACAAGGAGTCCTTGCCTGATATATCTACATCCCGTCAATTGGCTCATTGTACTTCCGAAATTAGGTGGCAAGTGTGCGGCCACAGTTCACTGCACTGCCCCTCTCTAGGCTTCCTTCCAGTTTTTTGCTGTTATTGGGACGGAGAACATTTTCAACGTCTAGTGATACAGGACTGTAGAGATGTAAGCAGTGGGGTTTCTGTACATTGTGTGTGTTGTCTCTTTTGGAATCGCACGCTAATGATCTAAATGTCTACCTCTTCATGGAGAACCTGGATCATCTGGCACGATCTCAGTATGTGTCAACATGGCTGTATCCTCTTGGACCCTGATTTCAGGGTGTGATTTCCCTGTTACGCTTTTCTAACAATATCTCTTTGTTTTCTTTTGTTTTAGGTTTTTTAGTCATGAGAAAGTTCCTCTTTGTTGGAATAGTGTTTGCGGCTTTGCTCCATTTCATGCTTCATATATTTGTCCAAAAGAAAACCATCTCGACGTAAGTGCTATTCCTTTCCCCTAAGGATAAAATATATTATAAACTTTATATTAAAAAAAATGTATATTTTATGCTCCCCCCCCCCCCCTTTTCTTTCATCCAGTGCCGACTGTAGCTGCATCTCCTGCACCATTTCTAGCTGCTACCATGCTTTACACTATTCATTCATTTTTGGCTCTAGTGATGTTAAACGGTTTCCGTATTCGGATTTAATAGCATAAGAGACCTTCACCTTTCACAGATAACCGCACCCTGGTAGAACATAAATGTAGACATGGCCAAGCCATTCTCCTCCTGACTTCACTGCCTTGGTG
The DNA here is from genome assembly GCF_039654945.1 of Dendrobates tinctorius. Taxonomy (NCBI): domain Eukaryota; kingdom Metazoa; phylum Chordata; class Amphibia; order Anura; family Dendrobatidae; genus Dendrobates; species Dendrobates tinctorius. Next base: position 2,597,099 of record NW_027361752.1, on the reverse strand, counting down.
GAATAAAGGTCCCAGACATTTCCTTCCATTCAGGAACTTACTCTTGATATTGCCATTTTGTATGACTAGTTTTTACGTAAATCGGTTTGTCTGGCCATTTATTTTTTGGATGATAAAAATGTTGTGGGCTCTGTGCCTATAGACGCAGACAGAGAAACATTCTAAGCATCCCAAAACTGATCCCATAAAGCCCTCATGTCTAGGCCTGCAGTCTCTGCCCTTTCTAAGATAGGTCAACATTTTAAGGATGTGAACGAGTCCTTAGATGGTAAAACCCCTTTAACTATTTGACTGTATTCTGTTCGCTGCATTTTAGTTTTTTGACTAAAACGATCAGAAGTTTTGACATCCCAGATTACACAATGGGGACACTTACTATGCCGAAAGAGCCAAAATTACAGCTTATGTGCAAAATTACTCTTTACATGCCTTAAACTGGATATGTGTTTAGACAACGTTTCCTGACAAAAGGTCATGTCTCGATCCCCTGACATTGCCAAATTTTGGCACAAATTTATTGAAGTGTAAACCAACTAAAATGGGGTATAAACCATAGACTATTAGGAACTGACGGTCATGGAAAAACGGGCCACAAATGCTCGTATCATTAACAATTAAATTCTTTAGAGAAGTGAAGCGAGTCACGTTCAGGAAATTCTCCCACAGTCTTATTACACAACTATATATAGGCAGCAATACATTTTTTTTCCTACTTCCATTGCATTATGTTAAGTTTTAGGCCACCTTCACACATAAGTATGTTGATCAATGTTTGGACGTGGAAAACCAGGAGTGGAGGCTACGGAGCAAAAAAGATGGAAACCCCTCTGCTAGTGGACTTGCTCGGATAAGGCGTTTTCCGAGCATGCTCGGGTGCTTACAGAGTGTCTTCGGCGTGCTCAGAAAGTATGTCCGAGTCTTGCGCCTGCATGCCTCATGACTGTTTGACAGCCGCAACACATGCAGGTATTATCTGTTTTAGGCGATCCCTGCATGTGTTGCAGCTGTCGAACAGTCGCGAGACATGCAGCTGCGGGGACTTGAACATATTTTTCGAGTACACCGATGACACTCTTTTAGCACCCGAGCATGCTCAGATAGCACTTTATCTGATCACGTTCACTCATCACTAACCACTACCTATTCTGTATGTTGGGCCCACTCCTGATCTAGACTTAATGGTCCACATGTGGATGTGTGATCGTGGCCCTAGAATCAACGCTTCTGGGTATGATAACTAATACTCAGGGCTCAGTAATTTTCATTGTGCGTTATTTTTTTTTCTGTCCATAATTGGGTTAAACAGGTGTCCAGAAAATTGCACAGTAACCCGAGATACCTCTGTTTTTGATGCTGCTGGTACCTGCATTCGGTTTCCACCTGCCCTGGTATCTTACATAAACCTTATGTACACCAAAATGAATGGGAGCAAAGGCAGTATGAGTAGGCGTAGGCAAGTTTGACTTTTAACTTTTGCAGAAGCATATTGCTTCTAAAATAATTTTCAGCATAAATATATTTTCAGTTTTTCATTTTTAATATCTTTCGTTGTTTTTTTTGGTAAAATATGTTTTTGCTGCATAACTTTTACACTCACTTACTGAGAAATGGAATTGCTTTTAAAGAGATGCAGGGTCACCAAAAAATGAAGTACTATGTTTTATACTTGGTGCTACCCTGACCTTTTACAAACGCTCTGGTATTTCTTGCAATGCAAGTTTTCCCTGTTGTACCTTTTACTCATTTTATCAGAACGTTCTCCTTTAGTCAGCAGATCGGAGTTGACATGCAGTCCCCTGGAGACTGAATAGTGAAGTGGCCATTTCTAGGGACAAGTGGTTGGATCCCAACAATTCCAAAAGTTAGGTCCCTGTCCTGTGAATAAGTAATAACTTCCAATATTGGAATAAGCCCATCAAGAGATTTTCCTGAATGAAAACACTGATATTTCCTTTCTTTTTATCATTTTGGGTAATGAAATGGTGCCCCCAAATCTTCAGAATTGAGGAGCTGCTGCACTCTTAATTACTGCTGTGTCCCTTTTTGTTTATCTAGGGTCATTGACTTGTCCGCTATCCCCCCTATGTGCAAGCTTTGTAGAGACCCCCTGTAGGTTCTTCCACATAACTAAAGGCTATGGGCACCTTTGCAATGGAAAACAATGGGTTTACTTTTACGTTAAAAATATTGCACTAGGTTTACAATCTCTATGTCTTCATTCAGTTTCAGATCCTGTGATACAATTAGCGGCTTGATCCAGGTGTCAGACTTTACTCTTAGTTCCTCTCCATATCATATAGACTGGATGTCAGGTTTGCGTGTGTTCAGGGTGCGGCTATCATGTGTCAGCACAGCTCCAATATCGCTTTTTTTCCCTCACTTGTTTCCACTACATTTGCTTTCCTCCTTATTTATAGCATGTGTTCTCTTCTCTCATTGAGTCTGTGCATACTTTTCCCCCTCTCCACTGGCGTTCTATATGCAACCTCCTCCCTACTGTTCTCTCTATCATTGAGAATATTTTTTGCAGGACACTCAGGTAGATAAAGGACGGACAGACGCACTGCAGCTGCATAGTTGGTTGAAAAATTATTAATGAAGACTGTTTAGAAATAAATAAAAAGTTGCTTAATGTGATGCAAATAAACAAAAAAAATCCTGTGCCAAGGTGTACATAGCCTTTAAGTGTAGTAAAACTAGGTAAAATTAATTCTAAAGTGAAATGTTGCTAACATCCAACACATGACAAGTGACCTACAGGTGCTTCTCACTAAATTAGAATATCATCAAAAAGTTAATTGTTCTTCAATACAAAAAGTGAAACTCATATATTATACAGAGTCATTACACACAGAGAGATCTATTTCAAGTGTTTGTTTCTGTTAGTGTTGATGATTATGGCTTACAGTCAGAGAAAACCCAAAAGTCATTATCTCAGTAAATTAGAATACTCTATAACATCAGCTTGAAAAATGATTTTGAAATCCGAAATGTTGGCCTACTGAAATGTATGATCAGTAAATGCACTCAGTACTTGGTCGGGGCTCCTTTTGCATCCATTACTGCATCAGTGCGGCGTGGCATTGGGTGCGATCAGCCTGTGCACTGCTGAGGGGTTATGGAAGCCCAGGTTGCTTTGATAGCAGCCTTCAGCTCGTCTGCATTGTTGGGTCTGGTGTCTCTCATCTTCCTCTTGACAATACCCCATAGATTCTCTATGGGGTTAAGGTAAGGTGAGTTTGCTGGCCAATCAAGCACAGTGATACTGTTGTGTTTAAACCAGGTATTGGTACTTTTGGCAGCAGGGACAGGTGCCAAGTCCTGCTGGCTATTCCCCAAAATTTTTGAATGGCCTTTTCTTAACAATCCTTTCAAGGCTGGGGTTATCCCGGTTGCTTGTGCACCTTTTTCTACCACACTTATTCCTTCCACTCAACTTTCCCTTGATATTTTGGATACAGCACTCGGTGAACAGCCGGCTTCTTTAGCAATGACCTTATGTGGCTTACCCTCCCTGTGGAGTGTGTCAGTGACTGCCTTCTGGACATCTGCCAAGTCGGCAGTCTTCCCCATGATTGGGGAACCTACTGAAACAGACTAAGGGACCTTTTTAAATGCTTAGGAAGCCTTTGCAGGTGTTTGTTATTTATTCTAATTTATTGAGATAATGACTTTTGGGGTTTCATTGGCTGTAAGCCATAATCATCAACATTAACAGAAATAAACAGGTGAAATAGATCACTCTGTGTGTAATGACTCTATATAATATATGAGTTTCACTTTTTGTACTGAAAAACTGAAATTCACTTTTGGATGGTATTCTAATTTAGTGAGAAGCACTTGTATGTGTGCCTAGGCCGGGGTACACGTGCCTCTGACTCACTAATGTATCTGTAATAATGATTTGTGAACACAAATTATAAAACTGTTTTTTTTCCCTTTGTCTCAATTCTGTCACTTATGAAATTATGAGCAGGTCCATTGTGCCCCAAGAAACTTTCACCACACTCAAATCATCGACTGCAGAATCTGTGAGATATTCCATAAGGTATATTCAATGAGACCCTTTCATCAAAATACTCTTGTAATCAAAAAATCCTTTCTTTTCCTATTATTTTTAATTACCTGAGGATGAATGCATTACTTGCATGTGTGTTTTCTATTTGTCCATAGGTATACAGAAGCTTACTTTTTTTTCTTTCTGATTGGTTAACGTTCTACGGTTCGCTTTTTTTTTTTTTTTTTTTTATACATGCTTTCTTCTTCACTCTTGCACATTTTGGGAACCGTTTGCTTCAGTATTTGTAAGCCAAAATCAGGAATAAAACCTATAGAGAGAAATAAATAATGCAAAATGCTAACCAAAATATGCAATATTATGTTATTAGGGCCTCGAAGGGGTGTTCTCACCTTAAGGCCCCCTCGCACACAGCGATGTCGCCAGCGAGATCGCTGATTTTGTGACGCCACAGCGATCTCGCCAGCGAGATCGCTGTGTGTGACTTGTATCAGCGACCACCCGCCCTGCCGGCTATCGCTGATTGTGCAGGATCGTTCTGGGCCGTTTTTTGATCGTTGGTCTCCCGCTGGCCAGCATGCATCGTTGCGTGTGGCAGTGGGAGAGCAGCGTTCAGCGACGCTGCACACTGGTTTCCAATGTAAATAGCGGGTATCCAGGAGCAGCGGCTCTTAGATACCTGCTGTTTGCATTGGAAACCAGCTCTTTCGCTGGTCCTGATCGCTGGTGGGGCTGTCTATGTGACAGCTCACTAGCGATCAGCTAACGATGTCCCAGCGATCCCATCCAGGTCGGATCATTGGTGGGATCGCTGGGACATCGTTATGTGGAACAGGGCCTTTAGACGTGTACGGCATGTCCAATTAGCCAACTAGTCTTGATTAAACATCGACGTTATTGTGTAAATCTCCTGTGCAGACGTTTGCCTTCATGGTTACAGCTGACAAAAGCCCCTTGTGTAGTCACGTCCTGCAGTGGTACTCCCTCCTGTGTATTCCTCACTTCTCATTAATGTCAGTTCAGGCGGTAATGTGCACGTCAGCTCATTTTTTTGCGAGAGCGCTAACGAAGAGCTTCAGACAATAAATGGTAAAAGATTTTTAATCAAGACTGTCTGCGGTTGGATCAATTAAAATAAGAAAAACTGCCATGATTGTGGACGTGGTTATGTATAAAACAATCACAATGCCTAAACTTGAGGTTTTCACTGCAACTTCTGATTTACTAACATGCTCTCGATTTAGGACCGGGCAACACAACCAAACTGGTCACACAACATTCTCAGACCAGCATGTGCATGACTTGTGAGACCAGTGTACAGATGCAATTTGGCTGTAGAAATTGGCTAAATTACTGATTGGTCACACGCAACTTAAAGAAGTCTTGCCATGAAGTTTTTTGTTTTCTTTTACTAAATACATGTCTTTGTGTGACTGTATTAATATACTCCTCTACCGCCGCCTTCACCAGAATCCTTCACTGTTCTGTTCCTCTTCTCTGTGACATCACCGCTCTACAGGTCTCGCTGCGCTCTACATAACCCGAAAGTGGCTTTTACAGTGTAAGCCTATTGAGCGTCAGAACAAGACTCCATAGACTTATATTGTAAAAGAGACTTTCGGCCAGGGCTGTGGAGTTGGTAAGCCAAACCTCTGACTCCTCAATTTCCCTGACTCTGACTTCGACCCCACAGCACTGGTCACTACTGAGCAGGTACCTATAGTGCAGCACAGATTCATCTCATCTACGACCCCACAGCACTGGTCACTACTGAGCATGTGCATAAAGTGCAGCACAGATTCATCTCATCTACGACCCCACAGCACTGGTCACTACTGAGCATGTGCATAAAGTGCAGCACAGATTCATCTCAGCTACATCTCCACAGCACTGGTCACTACTGAGCATGTGCATAAAGTGCAGCACAGATTCATCTCATCTATGACTCCACAGCACTGGTCACTACTTAGCATGTACATAAAATGCAGCACAGATTCATGTCATCTACGACTCCACAGCACTGGTCATTACGGAGCATGTACATAAAGTACAGCACAGATTCATCTCATCTACGACCCCACAGCACTGATCACTACTGAGCATGTGCATAAAGTGCAGCACAGATTCATCTCATCTATGACTCCACAGCACTGGTCACTACTGAGCATGTGCATAAAGTGCAGCACAGATTCATCTCATCTATGACCCCACAGCACTGGTCACTACTGAGAGTGTACATAAAATGCAGCACAGATTCATCTCATCTACGACTCCACAGCACTGGTCACTACTGAGCATGTACATAAAGTGCAGCACAGATTCATCTCATCTATGACTATACAGCACTGGTCACTACTGAGCATGTACATAAAGGGCAGCACAGATTCATCTCAGCTACGACCCCACAGCACTGGTCACTACTGAGCATGTGCATAAAGTGCAGCACAGATTCATCTCATCTATGACCCCACAGCACTGGTCACTACTTAGCATGTACATAAAATGCAGCACAGATTCATCTCATCTACGACTCCACAGCACTGGTCACTACTGAGCATGTGCATAAAGTGCAGCACAGATTCATCTCATCTATGACTATACAGCACTGGTCACTACTGAGCATGTACATAAAGGGCAGCACAGATTCATCTCAGCTATGACCCCACAGCACTGGTCACTACTGAGCATGTGCATAAAGTGCAGCACAGATTCATCTCATCTATGACCCCACAGCACTGGTCACTACTTAGCATGTACGTAAAATGCAGCACAGATTCATCTCATCTACGACTCCACAGCACTGGTCATTACGGAGCATGTACATAAAGTACAGCACAGATTCATCTAATCTACAACCCCACAGCACTGGTCACTACTGAGCATGTACATAAAGTGCAGCACAGATTCATCTCAGCTACGACCCCACAGCACTGGTCACTACTGAGCATGTACATAAAGTGCAGCACAGATTCATCTGATCTATGACACCACAGCACTGGTCACTACTGAGCATGTGCATAAAGTGCAGCACAGATTCATCTCAGCTACGACCCCACAGCACTGGTCACTACTGAGCATGTGCATAAAGTGCAGCACAGATTCATCTGATCTATGACACCACAGCACTGGTCACTACTGAGCATGTGCATAAAGTGCAGCACAGATTCATCTCATCTATGACACCACAGCACTGGTCACTACTGAGCCTGTACATAAAGTGCAGCACAGATTCATCTCATCTATGACTCCACAGCACTGGTCACTACTGAGCATGTGCATAAAGTGCAGCACAGATTCATCTCAGCTACGACCCCACAGCACTGGTCACTACTGAGCATGTACATAAGGTGCAGCACAGATTCATCTCATCTATGACTCCACAGCACTGGTCACTACTGAGCCTGTACATAAAGTGCAGCACAGATTCATCTCATCTATGACTCCACAGCACTGGTCACTACTGAGCATGTACATAAAGTGCAGCACAGATTCATCTCATCTATGACTCCACAGCACTGGTCACTACTGAGCATGTACATAAAGTGCAGCACAGATTCATCTCATCTATGACTCCACAGCACTGGTCACTACTGAGCATGTACATAAAGTGCAGCACAGATTCATCTCATCTATGACACCACAGCACTGGTCACTACTGAGCCTGTACATAAAGTGCAGCACGGATTCATCTAATCTATGACCCTACAGCACTGGTCACTACTGAGCATGTACATAAAGTGCAGCACAGATTCATCTCATCTATGACTCCACAGCACTGGTCACTACTGAGCATGTGCATAAATTGCAGCACAGATTCATCTCATCTACGACCCCACAGCATCAGTCACTACTGAGCATGTACATAAAGTGCAGCACAGATTCATCTCATCTATGACCCCACAGCACTGGTCACTACTGAGCATGTTTATATGTAATGTATGCAATCAGTTGTATGTGATTCAAAGACCTTTTGTCATAGGTCCTGTGTTCCTGATCACTCATCATAAGACTGACTTCACAGGTCGGTGAAACACGGACTGTGCTCAGATGGCAATACGTGGCCCAATCGCTGTGTCTCCTGATCGGGACCCAAGAATAGTCCGTGTTTTATCCACCTAGGGGATCGGAATATTAATTACTGCAATCTCACTTGATGTTGGTCTAAAGTTTCAACAAGACAACCTCCTTCTGGCTGGACTCATTTGGGCATCAGTACCACCTCTCTGACATCTTTTAGCCAGATCGGAGGGATATTCGCAAAGAGTATCCCTAATCTGGTCTGTCCATGTACTCATTTGGCAGGCTGGCATGTGGGTAAGCTACATTTTCCCTGTGGTGTAAATGTACGGATTGCCAGAACTTGCAGCTGCAATAACAGCTGATGATGACGCAGGGGGTTATGAAGTTGGCCCCACGGCATTCAGTTAATCGGCGGACTTCCCTCAACCGGAACACAGCTTGTCTTGATGGGACGAGATACTTTTTTTCACCTTTTAATAGGAGAAAAAAAAAACTTTCCTGGTTTATGTTATATTGCCCTTAGGTACACAGCTTCTTGAAAGCTATTAAGAGCATAGTCTAATTACTGTACTGTTTTATGACCCTTCTTTTTATTTTCAGCAGGTATTATGTATTTATGATTGTGTATTATTTGCATATATATTACCGTAATCTATAATAAGTTAAATACTGAATCTCTCACCAGGTTTTTGCCCCTAGTCTGATAGCAGCATGATGAAGGGACAGAAACATTTATTCCAGCGATGTGTCACTTACTGGCCTGCTTGTTGTGGTGTTGATAAAATCTTTTGTTTATCAGCAGGAGGTCATCACTAGTAAACCTTCCTTTGTGCTGCCATGTAGTCCTTCATATTCATGTGCGTCATATAACCCCACCACCCAGCACTGATTGGCTTGGCAGCTTTCTGCCCATGTATAGAGCGGACAAATCTTCCAATCAGTGGTGTGGGTGGGGTTATACAGCGCTCAGCAGTTAGAGAACTGCTAGATTTGAAGCCGATAAAACAAGGATTTTATCATAACTACAGCAAGCAGCCTAGTAAGTGACACATTGCTGAAATCTGGGTCTCTGCCCCTACATTATACTGCTTTCAGATGAGGTAGCAAAAACCTGGTGACAGATTCCCCTTAAAGAGGTTGTCAGCACCTTTAGTAAACAAATGTGGAAGAAGGAATAAAATAAAACACTCATCCTTTCATTATATACGGTGTAGTTACAGACACAATGTAACATTAGTTATCAGTGTCATAGACGTAGTCAGGGTCGGACTGAGGGGACTAGGGCCTACAGGTGGAATTTACTTCAGGGGCCCACCCTACTCCTACTGTACATGTTCATATTTAAGCCATCCATATCTCAGAATAATACAGTGGGTAAAACAGAACAGTTTTATCTGCTAGCTACACACGTGGTCAAAATTGTTGGTTCCCCTCGTTTAATGACAGAAAACCCACAATGGTGACAAAAATACCTTGAATCTGACAAAAGTAATAGTAAATCAAAAATCTATGAAAATGAACGAATGAAAGTCAGACATTGCTTTTCAACCATGGCTCCACAGAATTTTTAAAAAATAAAACTCATGAAATAGGCCTGGACAGAAATGATGGTGCCCTTAACTTAATATTTTGTAGCACAACCTTTTGAGGCAATCACTGCAATCAAACAATTCCTGTAACTGTCGATGAGACTTCTGCACCCCTCGACAGGTATTTTGGCCCACTCCTCAAGAGCAAACGCCTATCGGTGCCTCCCTATGACTGAACTCCGAACGCTGCCTGGAGGATTAGGGTATGTGCACACGTTGCGCATCCGCAGTGGATTTTCCAGTGATTTACAGTACAATGTAAATCTGTGGGAAATAAAAACCGCCGTGAACATGTCAATTCTTTGTGCGGCTTCTGGAGCGTTTTTACACCCATTCCATTATAGGAATCCGCAGGTGTAAAAACGCATGCCAAATCTGCACTAAATCCGCAGGTGAAACGCGTGGATTTTGACCTGCGGATTCTGCCAAAAATAACAGATTCCGCGCGGAAAATTCCGCACACGAATCCACAACGTGTGCACATACCCTTAAAGTTCTTTTCCTCCCAGTGATGAGGCTCTTTAGTATCCAGCAGATTATCCCCATATCTGCAAGTTAAGTGTTTTTCACATGGCATGTAGTAGTACCGTTCTGTGATCACACAGTTCTGATCATCACTATCTCCTACACCTTGTAGCACTGGTTTCCCCTTAATACAGTGTCTCCAAATAACAGATTCCCAACAGTCCACTATTTCTGCTTCCCTCTTCTACTAGGCTGCTCCCTACTAATTCTGCAAATTGCTCTCCACTAAACTACTCCTCTCACAGCACAGATGTGACAATGGAGACTAGCAGCCACTAACTTGATGAACCCACGAACCCGCCCTCAGTGATTCCTGAATAGGACTAAATCTTCTGTCCTACCTGTTTTTTCAGCACACTTTTTAACATTTCTTTATGCTGCAGCACCGATCTACTACTAGCTGACTAATCTGACTTGCCAAGTGTACAACCAGGCCATGGAAGTACAATGCCCAGTTGTCAATGGGCTTTCTATTATTTGCTGCCTGTGTCTCGCTGAAATTTTTTAGGCTGCAGATTTTTTTTCTTCACTGACAAGAAACTCGACTGCCTTATGAGGGTCAGGGGACATACGGTTGGTTCAGAAATCACGGTCCTTATTTTGGGCTTTGACACGGTCTATTACTATAGACTTTATTCTGTCCTGGGTTTCCTAGTTTTTGGTCATGTATGCTCCACTTTATAGAGCACGTCTAACCTTCCACCCTTTCGTTGAAAATTCTGTCCTTGGACTCCCTTCTTTGTCTTCTATGCCTAGTCACAGTCAGTCTTTTTTTATCTTCACCAATAACACATTTATTACCAGTAATCTTTAAAAACCCAATTATTAAGTAATTCATCAAATGACTTTCAACTGAGCCAAGTAATTTATATTCTTTTCCGACTGTGTATCTTCATCCCCAATCCTTTTAGACAGTAAGGAGCCCTATACACAGTAGATAGCTGTTGCCAAACAATGTCTCTGCAAACGTTCAGCTGGCGGCTGTCTGTCCCAAGTCCTCCATATTCTGGAGCGCTCACTCTGCCGAGCATTGGTACGAGAGAGCCGCTGCTGTACTCTTCTTGTGGTGGCTTATCTTGTGGAGAATGAAAGGATTGGCATTCCGGAATCAGGCATGCTGGATTCCTTCCTCCCCCAGCATTATTTGTCAAGGGAGAGTTGGGAGACCTCCATTTACCTTAGACTGTATGCCGAACCCGCGGTTATCGACCGGTTCAGATGACGTTAGGAGGCATTATAGGGCCTAAGTTTATTTGGACAGGGCTTTCACCTGCTTGATCTTTAACTACTTTGTACACATTACCTAAACACTGCTGAAGAACACTGACAATATTATTATTGCGGGTCACTTCTTCAGGAGCCGCTCCGCTTCTGTTTATATTTCCTTTGAATTCTGTATTGTGACGACAGTTTCTCCGGGGTTGAATATGTCTTTTTAGTTATCTTCCACCATAGGAAAATGAATGAATAGCGGTTTTCCAGAATAAAAAAGTAAAGATCTTGCCTGTGTAAGGGAATTGCACCATCCAACCCTACTTTGAGGCCATGTTTTTCTATTTCCTGAAAAATATTTCAAGATCTTTTTAGAGTAGAAATGTAAAGGATTATGTCCCAGATTCAACAATCAGATTTTTACCAGAATTCTGGTGTAAAACTATTTTGAAATGTTGCAAACATTTGGCGCAAATTGTATTTCTGCAAAAACTTTGCTACTTTTGGCCCCATCCTTCCAGCTTCACCAACTAAAGTAGGTTGCTCTAAAGTGAGCTGCTCCAGGAAGGACATTGTTGAGCACCGCCGACAAATGAAGATGCACCACTTTCACTAACTGGCGCACACCCCTTAATGGTTTTGGTGCAGCTTGCTCCTGCGCACACTTTATTAAGCCTCTCGGACAGAATAAATTTGTTGATTAACGTTTTATAAGTTGAATTAAAATATTTCATACCCAATAGAAAACATTTGTTTTGCTGGACAGCCTCTTTAAAAAGTGTCAAATTCGGGTGATGGCTGTTACTCGGTGTTCACAATCATTCTGAGATTATAATTAATAATACATATAGCAGTGCAGAATCCCTGCCTTGTATTGTGTTAATCAAATAATATGGACAAATGTTAGAAATCGCTCTAGATCGGTACATTTTTACGTTTACCGTTGTGTGCAGACGTGAATTTTAGATTTATTGTGGATTAAAACTTGTTTCTCTCTTCGCAGGTTACCCACTGACCCAATCAAAGAAATAAAGTCATGTTACAATGAGAAGTTTCACTTCCTCTTGAAGTAAGTCCATTGTATAGATCCGTCGTCATTTTGTGTTTCATCACCTACAAAAATCCTGTATCCTCAAGAGTCTGGATGTCATAAATCTGTGTCTCTCTTGCAGTTGCGCTATTTGCTTGCTCGCCTGTTTACTAGGCAATCCCCGCATGTTAGGTCACCAATGTCTTAATCCTGGGCCTACCGTTACTACAGGTTAAAAAGTCCATTCTGTACTTGCACTCTTGGAAGTTGCAGCTAGTCACCATGGATTACAACAATACAAGCCATTTTCTTGAATTAAAATGTTTGTTTTATTCTTGGTTTTATTAACGGGTTTGTCCACATCAGACAGTCCCCTTTTGTTGGGACGATCCCTGATTATAAACCAATTACAAGAGCTCCAATACTGAGAATTAGAAAAAAGTTGAAATCTTTGCTGATTGTTGGTGTTTAGTGTTGACTTTTACAGCGCCACTAGTGGTGAAATTAGCAATGGCAGTTTCCATTAAAATCATTAATGTTCCTCTGGAGTGAAGGCCACTCTTAGATGCTGGTGTTTTAGCAATGGACAAATGTCGTGAATAGTGATGAGCAAACGTGCTCAGATAACGTGTTGTCATAGTGCCTTGGGCGTGCTTGGATAATATGTTCGAGTCCCTGCGGTTGCATGTTTTGCATCTGTTAGCGAGTCGCAACACCTGCGGGGATTGCATCACGAAAGGGCAACGCATGTGTTGTGGCTGCCTATCAGCCGCGAATCATGAAGCCGCAGAGACTCAAACATATTATCCGAGCACGCCCAAGATACTCTGACACATTATTCGAGCACGTTCGCTCATCACTAGTCGTGACCTTACATGACTTATAGGGTATTTGAAAATGGTTCTTCTAAACTAGACCATGTCATAAAGATGGGGATCTTTAGACAACAAAGTGTTGCCACATCTATAGTCATTCATTACTCCTCATATGGTCTTACAAAGGATTACAGAGTATTACAAAAAAATTATCAAATATTTCAATATTTAACCCTTACAGAGTTCCCACCAAAGGCTGACTCTGCACTCCCCAATGGCTCTTATATACAACCAAGTGTCATGACCTGTTGTCACTTAAGGCTTCATGCCCATTTACTGTCCGAAGGCCGGTCACCACCAGAGTAATGTGACGTCACTATTGCGTTCACATCACCATGGCAGATAGAGATTGGCTTCATGACATGAGTGATAAATAGAAGTAAATTTAAGGGGGTTTTACACATAGCGATATCGCTAGCAATATCGCTAAAGCGTCACCAGTTTTGTGACGCAGCAGCGATATTGCTAGTGATATCGCTATGTGTGATACTTGTCTCCGACCGGCTCCCCCGCTGGCGATTGCTGATCGTGCAGGTCCATTTCTCGTCTGGCGCTTCCTGCTGGCGCCGACGAGCGACCTGTGGACGCGGACAGGAGGACGTCATGGTCGCCGTGTCTGAAAGGTAAGTAACGACCGCTGCTGTGTCGCTGCGTCGCTAGTGAGATCTGCCTGTTTGGCAGCTCACTAGCGACCATTTAGCGATGCACCAGCGATCCTGACCGGGTCATATCGTGGTCGGGATCGCTGGTGCATCGCTAAGTGTAAAGGGGCCTTTACACGTGGGCAACATCTCCTAGGGTAAGCCTACTGAGAAAGGAAAAAAAAAATATATATATTCTGAGTCATTAAAATTGGTATTTGGCAGGAAAAACATTTATTTTTACTTCCACTGGATTCCCGCAATGCAGCTTTTTTTTTTTTTTTTTGTACAATTCTCTTACGGTGTGCATGGTCACTATGGTTTTACGAGTCATTGCCTTTCTTTTCCTGGTGATTGCTACGTTAGCTTATTTTGTTCAATTCCTGGTAATCTGTGTTTTGTAGGAAATAGAAACGGGAATAATTGATTCAGCATTTTAGGGATGAACTGTCGATGAATGATTAAAGGGTTTGTTTACAACAAAACCAATGTAGAAGATGAAATTTAGAAAGATTGTCAGCGGATTACTTTCTAGATTTACAAAATTCCCTAAATAAAACTTTTCCCTACTGCTAAATAAACATACAGGTCAAAGAAGTAGATTGTATGTGGGCATATTTTATATTTATATGTGCATATACACACACATTATATGTGCGTACAGTACAGACCAAAAGTTTGAACACACCTTCTCATTCAAAAAGTTTTCTTTATTTTCATGACTATGAAAATTGTAGATTCACTCTGAAGGCATCAAAACTATGAATTAACACATGTGGAATTATATAATTAACAAAAAAGTGTGAAACAACTGAAAATACTGTATGTCTTATATTCTAGGTTCTTCAAAGTAGCCACCTTTTGCTTGGATTACTGCTTTGCACACTCTTGGCATTCTCTTGATGAGCTTCAAGAGGTAGTCACCGTAAATGGTCTTCCAACAGTCTTGAAGGAGTTCCCAGAGATGCTTAGCACTTGTTGGCCCTTTTGCCTTCACTCTGCGGTCAAGTTCACCCCAAACCATCTCGATTGGGTTCAGGTCTGGTGACTGTGGAGGCCAGGTCATCTGGCGTGGCACCCCATCACTCTCCTTCTTGGTCAAATAGCCCTTACATAGCCTGGAGCTGTGTTTGGGGTCATTGTCCTGTTGAAAAATAAATGATGGTCCAACTAAACGCAAACCGGATGGAATAGCATGCCGCTGCAAGATGCTGTGGTAGCCATGCTGGTTCAGTATGCCTTCAATTTTGAATAAATCCCCAACAGTGTGACCAGCAAAGCACCCCACACCATCACACCTCCTCCTCCATGCTTCACGGTGGGAACCAGGCATGTAGAGTCCATCCATTCACCTTTTCTGATCGCACAAAGACACGGTGGTTGGAACCAAAGATCTCAAATTTGGACTCATCAGACCAAAGCACAGATTTTCACTGGTCTAATGTCCATTCCTTGTGTTCTTTAGCCCAAACAAGTCTCTTCTGCTTGTTGCCCGTCCTTAGCAGTGGTTTCCTAGCAGCTATTTTACCATGAAGGCCTGCTGCACAAAGTCTCTTCTTAACACTTGTTGTAGAGATGTGTCTGCTGCTAGAACTCTGTGTGGCATTGACCTGGTCTCTAGTCTGAGCTGCTGTTAACCTGCGATTTCTGAGGCTGGTGACTCGGATGCACTTATCCTCCGCCGCAGAGGTGACTCTTGGTCTTCCTTTCCTGGGGCGGTCCTCATGTGAGCCAGTTTCTTTGTAGCGCTTGATGGTTTTTGCCTCTGCACTTGGGGACACTTTCAAAGTTTTCCCAATTTTTCGGACTGACTGACCTTCATTTCTTAAAGTAATGATGGCCACTCGTTTTTCTTTGCTTAGCTGCTTTTTTCTTGCCATAATACAAATTCTAACAGTCTATTCAGTAGGACTATCCGCTGTGTATCCACCAGACTTCTGCACAACACAACTGATGGTCCCAACCCCATTTATAAGGCAAGAAATCTCACTTATTAAACCTGACAGGGAACACCTGTGAAGTGAAAACCATTTCCCGTGACTACCTCTTGAAGCTCATCAAGAGAATGTCAAGAGTGTGCAAAGCAGTAATCAAAGCAAAAGGTGGCTACTTTGAAGAACCTAGAATAGAAGACATATTTTCAGTTGTTTCACACTTTTTTGTTAATTATATAATTCCACATGTGTTAATTCATAGTTTTGATGCCTTCAGAGTGAATCTACAATATTCATAGTCATGAAAATATAGAAAACTCTTTGAATGAGAAGGTGTGTCCAAACTTTTGGTCTGTACTGTGTATAGAAACCTCATGGACTTCTCAACACTAAAATTACTATATGAAGATGGAAAAGTTGTGGAATTATGGAAATCACAGGCTTGTTAATGATATGCGAATAATGAAAAATAAGCAAAATTTTCAAAATATCAGTTTTTTTCAGTATGGAGTATGATTGCAAAATGCAGAAATGCCCGCACTTAACTTCAATGTCAACAGTCAATGAGTGTATTAGTAGTCTGAGGAATGTTGTGCCACGCCGACTGTACTTGAGACACAAATAATCAAGATCCGCTGCTGGCGTCTCCCTTTGTAATTGCCAATCAATGACATCTGAGATGTGCTGAATGAGAGACAAGTCCTCAGTGCTGCAGGCCATTGTAGCACGTTTAGGCCACACAGGCTACACACCGTATCAGGAGCATCATGAGGCCTGGAATTGTTGTCTTGAAAAATGGCTTCTGGGACACTGGGAAATTTTTTTTTAAAACTGGTTTCACAATCAAAGTAATGTAACACCGAGCTCTTTAATGTACCTGGAATAAAGACTAGAGGGGTCCAGCTGGTTTACATTATGCTACCTCACACTTAATCCTGGGAGTAGGACCGGTGTCTTGAAGGCCTCTTCATGGTCTTGCCCACATTGTCATCTCAGACTGAAGGAATGGAGCGTAGTGATCCATGCTGTACTGTAATGAAATTAGACGTCACATACTAAGGCTAAGTCCAGTGTCTACACAAACCATTGTGGGGAGGAGGACTCCCAGACAGTGAAGGAGCAGGTGCCCAGGGGACCGCCATCAGGGTTCCTGAGGGAACGATGCTGGGAGGACAGTAAAAGAAAAGACTTGACTGAAGTTGTCAGGGAAACAGGGGGCGGGGCAAGCTTAACAGGAGCAGGGGGCGCGTTGAAGTGGCAGTTGACAGAGAGCCGGACAACAGATAAGAAGTCGGGTGAGACAGAGAGGACCGAGGGAGCGAACGGAGTGTTGTGGAGAGACCAACAGGGCCCTGTGAAAGGAAAGCTGCGGACTTACCGACTAGTGACACGTGAGAGCCTTGCACCGGCGGCCGCTCCCCTCATACGGTCGCATACAGCCGCCCCCCGCTGTTTCCCGTCCTGCTGTGACAAGTCCACGACCTCCACTGACCGCTGTGACTATAGACCATTCCATTACAGCGGTCAGGACACTGCCCCCCTGCCTTCTTCCACAACTGCGGTCCTGTCATCACCGGCCCCAGGGGGCGCCACCTCACTACAGGCGGCAGTAGAGGCCCCCGTCTGGTTTGCTGAGGGACTCTGGGCAGAGACTGGTGAACGGTAGATTTAGAGACTGCGTCATCACCGCACCCCGCCAGCATAATTCCTTCAGGGCCTGTTGCGCCCCACCGGCATCATTTCTTCAGGGCCTGTTGCGCCCCACCGGCATCATTTCTTCAGGGCCTGTTGCGCCCCACCGGCATCATTTCTTCAGGGCCTGTTGTTCCCCACCGGCTTCATTTCTTCAGGGCCTGTTGCGCCCCACCGGCATCATTTCTTCAGGGCCTGTTGTGCCCCGCCAGCACAGATTCTTCAGGGCCTGTTGTGCCCCACCAGCACCGATTCTTCAGGGCCTGTTGTGCCCCACTGGCACCGTTTCTTCAGGGCCTGTTGTGCCCCACCGGCACCGTTTCTTCAGGGCCTGTTGTGCCCCACCGGCACCGATTCTTCAGGGCCTGTTGTGCCCCACCGGCACCGATTCTTCAGGGCCTGTTGTGCCCCGCCAGCACAGATTCTTCAGGGCCTGTTGTGCCCCGCCAGCACAGATTCTTCAGGGCCTGTTGTGCCCCACCGGCACCGTTTCTTCAGGGCCTGTTGTGCCCCACCGGCACCGATTCTTCAGGGCCTGTTGTGCCCCACCGGCACCGTTTCTTCAGGGCCTGTTGTGCCCCACCGGCACCGTTTCTTCAGGGCCTGTTGTGCCTCGCCGGCACAGATTCTTCAGGGCCTGTTGTGCCCAGCCAGCACAGATTCTTCGGGGCCTGTTGTGCCCCGCCAGCACAGATTCTTCAGGGCCTGTCGTGCCCCACCAGCTCAGATCCTCCAGGGCCCATCGAATCCAAATCATCCCGGGACATCGGGGCGTCAAGGCAGCCGCATCAGCGACCTCTGAGCGGCCGCATCTGCGATCCTGAACGATGCCTGGAAGGATAAGTTGTCCATAGGAAATAAGGACCCTTAGTTCGGCCGTACGTGGCCTACAACACCCGGACTAGCCGGATTAGTCACATTTAGTATAAGGAAAAGTGTTGTAAATGTTATTGAGTCCCTGCGAGGACAGTTTGTTGTTGCCCATTTGATTTGTTCAGCACAGCCCCAGCGGCACCAATTTATAAATATTTATTACCAATTACCAAATCACACTCAGTCTCGTGTGTCGTCACTGCATCCTGAGAACCTGTCTGAACCCCACATCATCAAAAGGCATTCGCACAACATTGGGTTGTGCGTCAGACATCCAGTTACAGTGCCATTGACCTCAAGCCACTTCTCTGAAAGACTATCATGGTCCAGAGCTAGACTGCAATGGAAGCTGGAATGGAGGTCTACCCTCGTCAGTGACGAGTCCTGCTTTTGCCTTGGGCGCAGTGACAGCCGGATGTTGTCCTGGAGGCGACGTTATGAAGAAGCATTCACAAAGGAACATAAGTGTCCCATGAGGCCATTTTTATACAGTAAACCATCAGGCCAAATATTGTTCATGCTGCAGTGAGCAGCCTGTGTGGCCTAAATGTGCTACCATGGCCTGCAGCGTCTCCCATCCAGCACATCTGGGACGTCCTTGGTCAGAAATTACAGGGGAGCTGACAACGCCACATCTTGTTGATCTTCATGTTCAGTTGCATTCAGCATGGCATAGGTTTCTATTGGTTTGAGTCTATACGATTCTCAGGATCTGTGACTCTCATACAGACTCAAAACGCGTCAGAAAATGATTTTTATATGCATATGCTACATATTTTAATGAAAGCACTGGATTGGAAACCTATTGTTTCCTTTGATTAGTGTTGCTTGATGCTTTATAAGCTAGATTGATGGATTGCCAAAAGACTAGTATAAGCAATGTGCATGCATAGATGCAATGGTCTATAGTGGCAATGGCATGTATGGGGATAGGCCACGTTCAGTATTTGGTCAGTATTTTACATGAGTATTTGTAAGCCAAAACCAGGAGTGGGTGATAAATACAGAAGTGGTGATGTGTTTCTATTAGACTTTTCCTCTGATTGTTCCACTCCTGGTTTACTGATGTAAAATACTGATCAAATACTGAACATGTGAACGTGGCCTTAGGCAGAGAATGTAAGGAAGAAAATACATCACAAATCTCCAGTGATTAATCTGCTCTGTGCCAGTGTGGTACACCATCATTTTGGAACTGGGCATATGTTCAGGTCGGGACGGCATGGAATATGGTTGCAGTTTAGTTTGGACAGCCTCTGGTCTTTAGGACGCTATTCTTGTGGGGACTTCTGTTACCGGGTACAAGTATGTTATAGCTTGTTTCCATCATCTAAAGTCAGGAATAACGGTCCCATTTTTGATCAACCTGACAAAAAAAAAGCGTCTGATGCAAGTTACAAAGTATCTTTAAACTGAAGTTTTGAAACCATAACAATAGATGCTATTATAGCCCAGTGCTATGAAACGCGGGATGGCTTGTTGCCAAGCCGTATTATATTCATTGCCTGACAATAAAGAGCTTTCGGCCTCTACTTATTGCTCAACTCGTGTGTGTACCTTTTGTAATGTTATCACAATGTTCTGCGTTGTAACCTTGGCTCTGTCAGGTCTCCTTCCTATCTCACACATTCCACACAATGAGGTGTCCTATTTAGCGGGGCTTTACGAAGTCTCCTGTTCCCTCGCGTGACTGTTCTAAGTCGTGCTGTCCGTTACAGTTTTATACCAGTTTGTGCTGTAACACTGTGTTGTGACATTTTATTTCACTATGTTGTTTTTGCAGTAAATGATTTCTTAAGTAACCGTCATTAAAAGATGTGGTAAATGATATTGTTCTCTGATTCTCGTTTTTCTTCACTTCCTTCCACTGGGTTTTTTCATTCAGGCCGAGTACCTCATAGGTGCCGCTCCACTGATTCTGGAAGTTTTTCTTTTCTTTCTTCTGCTCCAACCCTATGCTCCCTGGAAATGTGCAAGTTGTCCCTTCCACTCAACTGGGCGAGTACCACGGGACTTCTCTGTGAGGGTTTGCTTTTTCTATTCTAATTCTGACCAATCAAACATGGCCGTGTCCGCAGGTAAGTTCTGTGGTACAGTCCCAGCTGGTTGGAGGGAAAATGTGCACCTTTTTACCTGGGATCATCGCTTTGGGAAGAGGGGCACCAAAGAAAAAAAAAAAAAATCTTTCAAAATCAGTGGAACATCACCAATTGAAGGTTTATGGAAAAAATATCAACTGAAACTTCCTCTTTAAATGTAAAATTAAATTTTCTAAATTCATTTTTTCCTTATCATTTTACTGCTGTAAAATCTGTGTAATTCTTTCATATAGCTGCTATTGCTTTTGACTTAAAGCACTACTCCATTGTTCTTGTTGTTGTTTTTTTTTAATGGCAGTGCTGGAGTAGTGCTACTGAACTAATTTTCTTGCCCCTCCTGGTCTTATAGTATTTACCTGTCGTAGTAGAGCACGGCTCTCCTGGCGGCATTACCTGTAGTAGTAGAGCACGGCTCTCCTGGCGGCATTACCTGTAGTAGTAGAGCACACCTCTCCTGGCGGCATTACCTGTAGTAGTGGAGCACGGCTCTCCTGGCGGCATTACCTGTAGTAGTGGAGCACGGCTCTCCTGGCAGCATTACCTGTAGTAGTGGAGCACACCTCTCCTGGCGGCATTACCTGTAGTAGTAGAGCACGGCTCTTCTGGCAGCATTACCTGTAGTAGTGGAGCACACCTCTCCTGGCGGCATTAACTGTAGTAGTAGAGCACACCTGGCGGCATTATCTGTCGTAGTAGAGCACGGCTCTCCTGGCGGCATTACCTGTAGTAGTAGAGCATGGCTCTCCTGGCGGCATTACCTGTAGTAGTGGAGCACACCTCTCCTGGCGGCATTACCTGTAGTAGTAGAGCATGGCTCTCCTGGCGGCATTACCTGTAGTAGTAGAGCACGGCTTTCCTGGCGGCATTACCTGTAGTAGTACAGCACATCTCTCCTGGCGGCATTACCTGTCGTAGTGGAGCACGGCTCTCCTGGCGGCATTACCTGTCATAGTGGAGCACATCTCTCCTGGCGGCATTACCTGTAGTAGTAGAGCACGGCTCTCCTGGCGGCATTACCTGTCATAGTGGAGCACATCTCTCCTGGCGGCATTACCTGTAGTAGTAGAGCACATCTCTCCTGGCGGCATTACCTGTCATAGTGGAGCACGGCTCTCCTGGCGGCATTACCTGTAGTAGTAGAGCACGGCTCTCCTGGCGGCATTACCTGTCATAGTGGAGCACATCTCTCCTGGCGGCATTACCTGTAGTAGTAGAGCACATCTCTCCTGGCGGCATTACCTGTCATAGTGGAGCACGGCTCTCCTGGCGGCATTACCTGTAGTAGTAGAGCACATCTCTCCTGGCGGCATTACCTATCATAGTGGAGCACGGCTCTCCTGGCGGCATTACCTGTAGTAGTAGAGCACGGCTCTCCTGGCGGCATTACCTGTCATAGTGGAGCACATCTCTCCTGGCGGCATTACCTGTAGTAGTAGAGCACATCTCTCCTGGCGGCATTACCTGTCATAGTGGAGCACGGCTCTCCTGGCGGCATTACCTGTCATAGTGGAGCACATCTCTCCTGGCGGCATTACCTGTAGTAGTAGAGCACGGCTTTCCTGGCGGCATTACCTGTAGTAGTACAGCACATCTCTCCTGGCGGCATTACCTGTCGTAGTGGAGCACGGCTCTCCTGGCGGCATTACCTGTCATAGTGGAGCACATCTCTCCTGGCGGTATTACCTGTAGTAGTAGAGCACGGCTCTCCTGGCGGCATTACCTGTAGTAGTAGAGCACAACTCTCCTGGCGGCATTACCTGTCGTAGTGGAGCACGGCTCTCCTGGCGGCATTACCTGTCATAGTGGAGCACGGCTCTCCTGGCGGCATTACCTGTAGTAGTAGAGCACATCTCTCCTGGCGGCATTACCTGTCATAGTGGAGCACGGCTCTCCTGGCGGCATTACCTGTAGTAGTGGAGCACGGCTCTCCTGGCGGCACTACCTGTCATAGTGGAGCACATCTCTCCTGGCGGCATTACCTGTAGTAGTAGAGCACATCTCTCCTGGCGGCATTACCTGTCATAGTGGAGCACATCTCTCCTGGCGGCATTACCTGTAGTAGTAGAGCACATCTCTCCTGGCGGCATTACCTGTCATAGTGGAGCACGGCTCTCCTGGCGGCATTACCTGTAGTAGTAGAGCACATCTCTCCTGGCGGCATTACCTATCATAGTGGAGCACGGCTCTCCTGGCGGCATTACCTGTAGTAGTAGAGCACGGCTCTCCTGGCGGCATTACCTGTCATAGTGGAGCACATCTCTCCTGGCGGCATTACCTGTAGTAGTAGAGCACATCTCTCCTGGCGGCATTACCTGTCATAGTGGAGCACGGCTCTCCTGGCGGCATTACCTGTCATAGTGGAGCACATCTCTCCTGGCGGCATTACCTGTCGTAGTGGAGCACGGCTCTCCTGGCGGCATTACCTGTCATAGTGGAGCACATCTCTCCTGGCGGCATTACCTGTAGTAGTAGAGCACATCTCTCCTGGCGGCATTACCTGTCATAGTGGAGCACGGCTCTCCTGGCGGCATTACCTGTCATAGTGGAGCACATCTCTCCTGGCGGCATTACCTGTAGTAGTAGAGCACACCTGGCGGCATTACCTGTCGTAGTAGAGCACGGCTCTCCTGGCGGCATTACCTGTAGTAGTAGAGCATGGCTCTCCTGGCGGCATTACCTGTAGTAGTGGAGCACACCTCTCCTGGCGGCATTACCTGTCGTAGTAGAGCACGGCTCTCCTGGCGGCATTACCTGTCGTAGTAGAGCACGGCTCTCCTGGCGGCATTACCTGTCGTAGTGGAGCACGGCTCTCCTGGCGGCATTACCTGTCATAGTGGAGCACATCTCTCCTGGCGGCATTACCTGTAGTAGTAGAGCACGGCTCTCCTGGCGGCATTACCTGTCATAGTGGAGCACATCTCTCCTGGCGGCATTACCTGTAGTAGTAGAGCACATCTCTCCTGGCGGCATTACCTGTCATAGTGGAGCACGGCTCTCCTGGCGGCATTACCTGTAGTAGTAGAGCACGGCTCTCCTGGCGGCATTACCTGTCATAGTGGAGCACATCTCTCCTGGCGGCATTACCTGTAGTAGTAGAGCACATCTCTCCTGGCGGCATTACCTGTCATAGTGGAGCACGGCTCTCCTGGCGGCATTACCTGTAGTAGTAGAGCACATCTCTCCTGGCGGCATTACCTATCATAGTGGAGCACGGCTCTCCTGGCGGCATTACCTGTAGTAGTAGAGCACGGCTCTCCTGGCGGCATTACCTGTCATAGTGGAGCACATCTCTCCTGGCGGCATTACCTGTAGTAGTAGAGCACATCTCTCCTGGCGGCATTACCTGTCATAGTGGAGCACGGCTCTCCTGGCGGCATTACCTGTCATAGTGGAGCACATCTCTCCTGGCGGCATTACCTGTAGTAGTAGAGCACGGCTTTCCTGGCGGCATTACCTGTAGTAGTACAGCACATCTCTCCTGGCGGCATTACCTGTCGTAGTGGAGCACGGCTCTCCTGGCGGCATTACCTGTCATAGTGGAGCACATCTCTCCTGGCGGTATTACCTGTAGTAGTAGAGCACGGCTCTCCTGGCGGCATTACCTGTAGTAGTAGAGCACAACTCTCCTGGCGGCATTACCTGTCGTAGTGGAGCACGGCTCTCCTGGCGGCATTACCTGTCATAGTGGAGCACGGCTCTCCTGGCGGCATTACCTGTAGTAGTAGAGCACATCTCTCCTGGCGGCATTACCTGTCATAGTGGAGCACGGCTCTCCTGGCGGCATTACCTGTAGTAGTGGAGCACGGCTCTCCTGGCGGCATTACCTGTCATAGTGGAGCACATCTCTCCTGGCGGAATTACCTGTAGTAGTAGAGCACATCTCTCCTGGCGGCATTACCTGTCATAGTGGAGCACATCTCTCCTGGCGGCATTACCTGTAGTAGTAGAGCACATCTCTCCTGGCGGCATTACCTGTCATAGTGGAGCACGGCTCTCCTGGCGGCATTACCTGTAGTAGTAGAGCACATCTCTCCTGGCGGCATTACCTATCATAGTGGAGCACGGCTCTCCTGGCGGCATTACCTGTAGTAGTAGAGCACGGCTCTCCTGGCGGCATTACCTGTCATAGTGGAGCACATCTCTCCTGGCGGCATTACCTGTAGTAGTAGAGCACATCTCTCCTGGCGGCATTACCTGTCATAGTGGAGCACGGCTCTCCTGGCGGCATTACCTGTCATAGTGGAGCACATCTCTCCTGGCGGCATTACCTGTAGTAGTAGAGCACGGCTTTCCTGGCGGCATTACCTGTAGTAGTACAGCACATCTCTCCTGGCGGCATTACCTGTCGTAGTGGAGCACGGCTCTCCTGGCGGCATTACCTGTCATAGTGGAGCACATCTCTCCTGGCGGTATTACCTGTAGTAGTAGAGCACGGCTCTCCTGGCGGCATTACCTGTAGTAGTAGAGCACAACTCTCCTGGCGGCATTACCTGTCGTAGTGGAGCACGGCTCTCCTGGCGGCATTACCTGTCATAGCGGAGCACATCTCTCCTGGCGGCATTACCTGTAGTAGTAGAGCACGGCTCTCCTGGCGGCATTACCTGTAGTAGTAGAGCACATCTCTCCTGGCGGCATTACCTGTCATAGTGGAGCACGGCTCTCCTGGCGGCATTACCTGTAGTAGTGGAGCACGGCTCTCCTGGCGGCATTACCTGTCATAGTGGAGCACATCTCTCCTGGCGGCATTACCTGTAGTAGTAGAGCACGGCTCTCCTGGCGGCATTACCTGTCATAGTGGAGCACATCTCTCCTGGCGGCATTACCTGTCGTAGTGGAGCACGGCTCTCCTGGCGGCATTACCTGTCATAGTGGAGCACATCTCTCCTGGCGGCATTACCTGTAGTAGTAGAGCACATCTCTCCTGGCGGCATTACCTGTCATAGTGGAGCACGGCTCTCCTGGCGGCATTACCTGTCATAGTGGAGCACATCTCTCCTGGCGGCATTACCTGTAGTAGTAGAGCACGGCTCTCCTGGCGGCATTACCTGTAGTAGTAGAGCACATCTCTCCTGGCGGCATTACCTGTCATAGTGGAGCACGGCTCTCCTGGCGGCATTACCTGTAGTAGTGGAGCACGGCTCTCCTGGCGGCATTACCTGTCATAGTGGAGCACATCTCTCCTGGCGGCATTACCTGTAGTAGTAGAGCACGGCTCTCCTGGCGGCATTACCTGTCATAGTGGAGCACATCTCTCCTGGCGGCATTACCTGTCGTAGTGGAGCACGGCTCTCCTGGCGGCATTACCTGTCATAGTGGAGCACATCTCTCCTGGCGGCATTACCTGTAGTAGTAGAGCACATCTCTCCTGGCGGCATTACCTGTCATAGTGGAGCACGGCTCTCCTGGCGGCATTATCTGTCATAGTGGAGCACATCTCTCCTGGCGGCATTACCTGTAGTAGTAGAGCACGGCTCTCCTGGCGGCATTACCTGTAGTAGTAGAGCACATCTCTCCTGGCGGCATTACCTGTCATAGTGGAGCACGGCTCTCCTGGCGGCATTACCTGTAGTAGTGGAGCACGGCTCTCCTGGCGGCATTACCTGTCATAGTGGAGCACATCTCTCCTGGCGGCATTACCTGTAGTAGTAGAGCACGGCTCTCCTGGCGGCATTACCTGTCATAGTGGAGCACATCTCTCCTGGCGGCATTACCTGTCGTAGTGGAGCACGGCTCTCCTGGCGGCATTACCTGTCATAGTGGAGCACATCTCTCCTGGCGGCATTACCTGTAGTAGTAGAGCACATCTCTCCTGGCGGCATTACCTGTCATAGTGGAGCACGGCTCTCCTGGCGGCATTACCTGTCATAGTGGAGCACA
Source organism: Dendrobates tinctorius (assembly GCF_039654945.1). Classification (NCBI taxonomy): domain Eukaryota; kingdom Metazoa; phylum Chordata; class Amphibia; order Anura; family Dendrobatidae; genus Dendrobates; species Dendrobates tinctorius. The sequence goes on along the minus strand of NW_027361752.1, from coordinate 2,570,714 downwards.
TCTCTCCTGGCGGCATTACCGGTAGTAGTAGAGCACGGCTCTCCTGGCGGCATTACCGGTAGTAGTAGAGCACGGCTCTCCTGGCGGCATTACCTGTAGTAGTACAGCACATCTCTCCTGGCGGCATTACCTGTCGTAGTGGAGCACGGCTCTCCTGGCGGCATTACCTGTCATAGTGGAGCACATCTCTCCTGGCGGCATTACCTGTCATAGTGGAGCACGGCTCTCCTGGCGGCATTACCTGTCGTAGTGGAGCACATCTCTCCTGGCGGCATTACCTGTCGTAGTGGAGCACGGCTCTCCTGGCGGCATTACCTGTCATAGTGGAGCACATCTCTCCTGGCGGCATTACCTGTAGTAGTAGAGCACGGCTCTCCTGGCGGCATTACCTGTCGTAGTGGAGCACGGCTCTCCTGGCGGCATTACCTGTCGTAGTCGAGCACACCTCTCCTGGCGGCATTACCTGTCATAGTGGAGCACGGCTCTCCTGGCGGCATTACCTGTAGTAGTAGAGCACATCTCTCCTGGCGGCATTACCTATCATAGTGGAGCACGGCTCTCCTGGCGGCATTACCTGTAGTAGTAGAGCACGGCTCTCCTGGCGGCATTACCTGTCATAGTGGAGCACATCTCTCCTGGCGGCATTACCTGTAGTAGTAGAGCACATCTCTCCTGGCGGCATTACCTGTCATAGTGGAGCACGGCTCTCCTGGCGGCATTACCTGTCATAGTGGAGCACATCTCTCCTGGCGGCATTACCTGTAGTAGTAGAGCACGGCTTTCCTGGCGGCATTACCTGTAGTAGTACAGCACATCTCTCCTGGCGGCATTACCTGTCGTAGTGGAGCACGGCTCTCCTGGCGGCATTACCTGTCATAGTGGAGCACATCTCTCCTGGCGGTATTACCTGTAGTAGTAGAGCACGGCTCTCCTGGCGGCATTACCTGTAGTAGTAGAGCACAACTCTCCTGGCGGCATTACCTGTCGTAGTGGAGCACGGCTCTCCTGGCGGCATTACCTGTCATAGTGGAGCACGGCTCTCCTGGCGGCATTACCTGTAGTAGTAGAGCACATCTCTCCTGGCGGCATTACCTGTCATAGTGGAGCACGGCTCTCCTGGCGGCATTATCTGTAGTAGTGGAGCACGGCTCTCCTGGCGGCATTACCTGTCATAGTGGAGCACATCTCTCCTGGCGGCATTACCTGTAGTAGTAGAGCACATCTCTCCTGGCGGCATTACCTGTCATAGTGGAGCACATCTCTCCTGGCGGCATTACCTGTAGTAGTAGAACACATCTCTCCTGGCGGCATTACCTGTCATAGTGGAGCACGGCTCTCCTGGCGGCATTACCTGTAGTAGTAGAGCACATCTCTCCTGGCGGCATTACCTATCATAGTGGAGCACGGCTCTCCTGGCGGCATTACCTGTAGTAGTAGAGCACGGCTCTCCTGGCGGCATTACCTGTCATAGTGGAGCACGGCTTTCCTGGCGGCATTACCTGTAGTAGTACAGCACATCTCTCCTGGCGGCATTACCTGTCGTAGTGGAGCACGGCTCTCCTGGCGGCATTACCTGTCATAGTGGAGCACATCTCTCCTGGCGGCATTACCTGTAGTAGTAGAGCACGGCTCTCCTGGCGGCATTACCTGTCATAGTGGAGCACGGCTCTCCTGGCGGCATTACCTGTAGTAGTGGAGCACGGCTCTCCTGGCGGCATTACCTGTCATAGTGGAGCACATCTCTCCTGGCGGCATTACCTGTAGTAGTAGAGCACGGCTCTCCTGGCGGCATTACCTGTCATAGTGGAGCACATCTCTCCTGGCGGCATTACCTGTCGTAGTGGAGCACGGCTCTCCTGGCGGCATTACCTGTCATAGTGGAGCACATCTCTCTTGGCGGCATTACCTGTAGTAGTAGAGGACATCTCTCCTGGCGGCATTACCTGTCGTAGTGGAGCACACCTCTCCTGGTGGCATTACCTGTCGTAGTGGAGCACGGCTCTCCTGGCGGCATTACCTGTCGTAGTGGAGCATGCCTCCTGACGGCAGGTGCACAAGTAGGAGCCCAATCTGTAGTATATAATCTATGACTTGGGCCTCAATTGATGTAGAAAAAAAGAGTATTTACGGTATTTACAATCCACAGTGAACATATATGACATGGCAAATTCCAAAAAGTTCATTTTTTTTTCCTCATTAATGTACACTCTTCACCCCATCTTGACTAAAAAAAAAAACAAATATAGAAATTTTTGCAAATTTATTAAAAAAGAAAAACTGAAATATCACATGGTCATAAGTATTCATACCCTTTGCTCAGTATTGACTAGAAGCACCCTTTGATTTCAGGAAGACAGAACTACGGCTTTCAGTACAAAAGTACCTAGGAAAAAAAGATAATAGCCGCACAATCCTGGCTTCAAAAATTGCATCAGAAGAAACCGCTAAAGCTCTGGAGCAATATCTTTGCTTTGCTGAGTGTATGTGTTGTCGCCTCTAGTGGGCCTTTTAAGATGCTTTCACACTGATTAGTGGGAACAATTTCTCTCAAACGCTCATTTCACGATAATCTTTTTCAGTGTAAACAGGCGGACGATCACCAGATGAACGAGCCAAATGCTCGCTCATCAGGAGAAATAATCTTAAGTTGATCATCGCAAAAGATCATAATTCTCAGCGGTGCATCATCATGTGTAAATAATTGGGTCACGCACTAGGAATGTAATTATTAAAGCTAAGCTTTCATCAAAAAATGACTTCTTGTTTGAATCCGGATTTTGCGTTGCATGGATTTTTGGCAGTTTTAATTTTTTTCATGTCGGTGTAAATTAAAAAGGCTAAAATACCGTAGTAATCTTGCAATATTTACAGTGGACACCAGGACCTTAATCTCCTACTTCCTGTTTTTTGTTAAAGAAAAAAAAAAGGATGAGAAAAAAGATGCAACAAAAATTGTATGTGTGAATAGTTTACATGAGTTTTTTTTTATCATCAGAGGCAGGATTATAATGACAGATAACACCTTTATACACAGCTGAGGAGTCAGAGTACATCGATCACAATAGGCGATGTCATACCTCACCACCTCCTCCCTTCACAATGACGCCTGCACACGCTCATTAGATGCTTCCCTGCAAAAGATTGTCACAGAGATCAAACCCCAACCCTTTGTACATGTGTTGTTTCCTGAAACTAGAGACTCGGTGCTGGACCTGGGCACAGTGAGTAAACTAAGGCCGTGGTCGAAGGTTTTTTGAAAGGGGGCAACCCCTTTAAAGGGCTCTCTGCTCTGAACAATTCCTTCTTGTTAGAAGGATCACTTGACAGTACGGTGATTATAAAGGGTCGCCCCTGGGGGCTGTCTGGTGTGCTGGGAGCTGGAATACTGACCTAGTGTCTTCTGAAAACAGCCAGAAATATCATGTTATTAGCTAGAAAATGGAGCTATATTGATCAAGAGCGAGGGAGCACGGTGCTGTGAATGTGTTCTTGGTGCCTGCAGAACTGTCCACCTTTCACTGACATATTCTTTCGTTCACAGCATGTCTGAGATTGAGCCTTTTCTATGCGAAAACTACAGGAAACAGTCCGCAATTTTTGGCAGCAACAAAATAGATCTCCCGTATGGAACCCGGAGAGGAGGTAAGTTTTCATTTCTCAGTAATTTTTTTTCCCTCTACATTTAAAACACATTCTAGTTTTGCCTAGTAAGTAACATGGACGTATGTAGCTTTGGAACATCATAATGTGATTAACCTTATTTGTCTGTGTTCCTAGATTGTATTACGTTGATTTTTTTTTTTCCAAGACTGGCTTTTTCTGATATTCTTATTTTTGGAGCTGTAAGTTCAGAGCCCAGTGGGGCCAACCTTTCCACCAGCTGTTATACTGGCATGGAGGTCCACACTGGGATTCCTGGGCAAAAGTCAGCTCCGATATGGAAGTAGTGAGAACCACGCATCCACGTACGATCAGGAGCCCACGTGTGGGCATGTTCACATGTGAAATGGTTTGCAGACGCTTCTGCGACTAGTTACTACAACAGGTCTGCTGTGTGAGGTTTTACCGAAAGTAACGTGTTATGTGGTTTCTCATTTACGAGAAGCCTCCATACACATGGCCAGACTCGCTAATCATCTAATGTTAAGAGGGGTCTCACCTCTGCCCCCCTAAAGTTGACAGAATAATCGGACATGTTAAATTCTAACACCCAATTATTTCCCAAAGGAGATAATCCTCTGCCAGAGGTGTAAACCAGTGGCTTCCTGTGATCTCCACGTTGAAAGCACTTGCTCTCTTGGCTGAGTGTGCATGTTATGGAGCAGTCAGGAGAGATGTCCATCAGCCGAACGAGCCTTCGGCTGACTGCTTACTGGGTGTGTGGGCAGTCTAAAAGTAGGGCCACACAACCGTTCTCTCAACATCTGAGAAAACTGGACCGCTTACTCTGATCAGACTTAATAGAGTGGCATCAGTTTTTCTCGGACATGGCGCACAAAAAAGAAAAGGGTCTCCATCTTCTCCATTCTGTCTGTTTGTGAAAATCGGATGTTATCCGAGTGCGGTCCAGTTTTTTTTCACTGAGCCTTAGATTTGCATTACCTATTTTTGATCAAAATTGGACTTGACTCTGATTTTTGCGAGATCAGATATGTGCACATGGAGCGCCCCGGCCAGGGCTATCGGGGTACTCTGCACCGGGCCCGTTGATCTCAATGGGAGTTGTCACGGAAGCTGTGACCCGGTCTGTGGCCCTAGGGCTCCATGGCAAAAGGGGGTGAAAGAACAATGAAATAGAATTGATGAATAGTTTGTGACGCCACCTGTGGTGTTCGGCAAGGGAGATGTTAAGCCGACGCTGCATGCACATCCTCTGTGACTGTTGGTGTGTTGCAGCCAAGGTGGTGAAGCTCCCCACAGGTGGAGCTGTAGTCCCAGGGCAGTGTAGATGTAGGGGTAGCTGAGAGGTGCGGGCAGTGTGGAAGCTGGTACCCAGATGTAGCAGTACCAGGTGTGTTGGCGCAGGGATGAATGGAGGACACCAGGGCTTGTAGTTCCAAAGCTTTACTCACAGTCTGTAGTGCACACAGATGCCTGCCTCCGTGCTGTGTCCTCCGGGTCAGGGACTCAGTCGACCTCCAGGCAAGATAGGACGCTCCCTTCCAACACTCCGCCAACATGTACCTTTCTGAAGGTCTCCTCTATATTGCCTTTAAGTGTGAAGATCTCCTAGTACTGAGTTACACTGGAGTTCCTCCTGACGATGTTGCCAAGAACTCTACTTATACGGCAGACAGCTGTAGCCTGCTTCGGGGACTCTCTACTCCTGAGTCCCGGCTCACTATCAATGTTGCTGTTGTGCCCCCAAGTCTTAGATGGGAGTAATGCATTTTGCAGCCCACTACTCCCCAAGGTGTCTGCTGCAGAACCATTAGTGTCCATACAACCTCGGGGACCGGGCCCCGGCCTTGCGCTTAGAACTACTAGGCAGGGTTCTTCCTCTAACCCACGTCCTCTGTTCCCTTTTAGTCCTACGTTCCTTACTAGTGTTTCCTTCTTATGGAAGATCAGGTTTCTGTTCAACGTCGTTCTCCTTTCCTTTCCCGTGCCAGCTTGATCACTGAGGCAGCTGCAGCACTCCTTCCTCCATCCCTCTTCCAGGGATCTTCTTTCCTCACTCCTCTCTGAGTGTCTCTCTGACTGACTGACCCCGAACTCACTGAAATTCTAAACCTTCCCACTCTTTTATGTATTCTAAACTCCACCCGCCTCCCAGCACGTTTCGTGTTCCAAGCAGGGAACCACCAAAGGTGCTCTGCTACACTCCAAGCAAGGAGCCGCAATGTGGCTTTCCTGAACTACTGTGTTGTGTGGGGTGCGAGTGTTGGAGCGTGGTCAGGAGCCTCCAACCTACCTGGATGGTGGGGTACCACACCTCAGGAGGAGGTGCAGTACCTCTGTGGCAACTGAACCCTCAGGGGCGCCACACACAGAATATCATAGATAGTGGTTCTATCTGTCAAAACGATGAATCACACTCGTCTGTCGTGTGCACTAGCCTGAGCAGAGAATGCTTTTGATGATTTCCATAAATATGTAATACAACTGCTGTATCCGCAGTCGCCGAATAATCTGTCACCAGGTTTATATTCATGGAATGATAGAATGTTAGAGTGGGACGGGACCTCCAGGGTCATCGTGTCCAACCCTCTGCTCAATGCAGGATTCACTAAACCATCTCACACAGATGTCTGTCTAGCCTCTGTTTGAAGACTTCCATTGAAGGAGAACTCACCACATCTCGTGGCAGCCTGTTCCACTCATTGATCACCCTCACTGTCGAAAAGCTTTATTCAGTTCAGATATTTGTATATGTATTATTCAGATTATGTTGTCCTACCTGACCGTATAAAGTAGTGACAGAAATGCTGATAACAGCGGTATGCCACTTTCTAATCCCTTTCCGTGCTTTCATTTTTTTTCTCCAAAAATGCCATTACTGTTTTTTTTTTTTTTTTTCTCCTTCCTTCTACATAGTCCTATGAGGACTGATTTTTGCAGTAGGAGTTGTAGTTTTGACTGGCATCATTCATTTTACCATTTAATGTTCTGGAAAATGGGGAAAAAAATTCCAATACAGGGAGAATGCAAAAAAAAATAAAAAAAATACCTACAATTCTGCTATTGTTTTTTGGGGTTTGATTTTACAGTATTCATTTACTTAGTGAAAAAAAAGTTACAGTTCATAAAATTAAAATAATTGGGGCAAATTTGATAACTTCTCATTGCATTTTTTTTTTTTTTTTTTTTACAGAATTGCGACAAACAAAAGTATTCTGGTGTTTTTTGTTTTTTCTCACTACAGTGTTTATCACTTGGGTTACTTTAATGTTTTGATTGGACTATTATGAATGCATCTAAAACAAATATGATTAGTTTTTTATTGCTAGTTGGGAAAAGGTGGTGATCTTAGGTCTCTTTCACACTTCAGTTATTTGACGTCAGTCAAAATCCGCCGTGTTTAGAAAAAAGCGGATCCGCCATTTTTTTTGGCAGATCGGTTTTTTTTCCCCATAGACTTGCATTAGCGGCGGATTATGACTGATGGTTGTCCATTTCATACGTTTTTTGACGGATCCGTTTCAATTATAGCGTCCGCCGTCTGGAGTAGACGGACAAAGAGGAACGTTTTTTTCAGCGGAGGAACCGCTATTTTTAAATGCGCATGCCCGGAAGATCTTTCGTCTCATGCATTTTAACCCTAAATGCCGTTCTTGCAACGGCGAAAAATCTCTCTCTCTATATCTCTCTTTCTATATCTCTCTCTCTCTATATATATCTCTCTCTCTCTCTATATCTCTCTCTCTATATATCTCTCTCTCTCTATATCTCTCTCCTTTTTCCAGAGTTCTGTTTCTTTAAATTTCATACACTGGCGGATCCGTCCACAAAATGGATCCGGTGAATCCGTTTTTTCACACTTTGGCGGATTTCAACTGACCTCAAACAACTGAAGTGTGAAACAGGCCTTAATTGTGATATTTTCTGTGTATTTTTCTTCTTTTTTTCTTTGAAACCTGCAATTTTCCGATCACCTCTGCTATATACTTCAGTACCACAGTATTGCATAATACAATAAAAATAGCGGTCTCCTATATACACCAGCCACCGACGGGTCTTCATCGCAGTACCATTACGGCAGGTACAGGGCAGTCCCTGTCTGTTTGTTAGGCAATCCATGCATGCTGTCAAGCAGCCGCGGGGACTCAAGCATATTATTCGAGCTCACCAAAGACACTTGGTTAGCACCAGAGCACCCGCCACCATGACCAATGCCCGGATCAGAGCATTCCCAGGTGATGTTTTTATACAAATAAATAGGGTGCGAGTAGGTGTATTGCTGCTAATGTCCATGTGGAGAATGGGAAGTAGAAATGTAATTGGTTAATGTGAAAACTGGGTTTTTTTTCTTTTAAACCTTTGTACACGCTATATGGTGAAAGCGGTCAGTCAGCGCTCATGAATGTGAGGACTCCGAACTCGTCCTGCAACTTTTTCAATTTTGATTTCAAGAAAACTATAGCGTCTGAGAAAGAAGTGACACTGCCGTAATCCGTGTCCGTCATTCCCCTACAGAGCGTCTGCCCTCAGATCAGTGTAAGCCTGGTGACAGATTCCCTCTTACTCCAGGGAACCCTACACATTACCCATTCTCCACAGCGTGCAGCCATGACAGTATTCAACGTACAGGAGCCGTACAATCTGCGCTCATCTGGATCTGCCGCTCGCAGGATATTTTCATCCTCAAAGTTTTTAGACTATTGTTTGTTTTTCCCAAGCAATTTCTCAATTTTGTGGTGAAATACACAATACCAGGAATTTCTCACTGTAATGCAGATTAACATACTTCACTGATCAGTAATAAGAGATTATTTGCTTAGCTACTAATCTGTGCAGATTAGCTGCTGCCCACAGCAGATTCTTACAACACACAACGCTTGGCAATGAATTATTTACAACTGCAAAACACCCCGTGCCCTCTCCACCATTACTAGTATGCTCACCAGCTGCTGCAGAACGGCTTTTTTTAAAAGGAGGCGATGTCCTGTCCTAATTTACATGTCTGAATTTCATGTGTGGTGCATGCAATGCAGATGTGAAGCAGATCTAAAAACTGTGAATATACAAATAAATAAATAGTAGGTTAGTAATTCACAGGAATGCTAAATCCACCAAAACAATACATATTGTGAGTTTGTAATGACAAATGCAAACACTGCCATTTTTTTAGAACAGCCCAATGTTAATTTTTTGTTATTTTCTGTAAAGTAGTTAAAAACTATATCCCGTATTTTGCGGATTATAAGACGCACTTTTTTTTCCTCCAAATTTGGGGGGAAAATGGGGGTGCGGCTTATAATGTGGATATACCTTACCGGCCACGGTGGAACAGGGCCCCAGGGTCGCTGCTGGAGGACGCAAGAGTGGCGCGTTGCTGCAGTCCACAGGCTGGGATGAGGGGGTGTTCTGATGTGCACCGCTACGGGTGAAAATGGCTGCAGTGCTCTGTGGTGCTGGGGGGCTCCGCCAGCATTTTGTGATTATTGTGATGCGGTGACCTCCGGGAAAATATCCGCCGGGGGCAGCGCATGCTCAGATTGAGATCTCAGCAACTAGATCTCGGCACCTGAGATCTCGTTGCTGAGTTCTCAATCTGAGCATGCGCTGCCCCGGCGGCCATTTTCCCCCCGGAGGTCACCACATCACAGTAATGGATGTGTGGGGGGCTCCAGGCTTTTACAAAATCCTGGCCGAGCCCCCCCGCACCACAGAACACTGCAGCCATTTTCACCCGTAGCGGTGCACATTAGAACACCCCCTCATCCCGGCCTGCGGCAATGCGCCACTCTTGCCTCCTCCCTCATTCCAGCAGTGACCCTGGGATCCTGTTCCACCACGACCGGTAAGGTATATCCGCATTATAAGATGCACCCCCATTTCCCCCCCAAATTTTTCGGGGAAAAAAGTGCGTCTTATAATCTGAAAAATACGGTCCATTTCTCCATCTTTTGAACTCGTAAACAATGTACAATGTTCCCAATGCTGGAAATAAAAACTAGTATAAAGACTGATTAACTCTATTGTACATGCGAATTCTGCCTACACAAAGCTGCTCTGTATTTCTAAGATAAGAGGTTCTGCTGCAGATTTCTGCCGATACCCTCACTTTTTTTGTTCAGCAACAGATAAGGTAAAGGTGCTGAGCCCACATCTTTTCCAGCACATGTCTGTGCCTCTAACAGCTGCGGGTGGAAACGTGATCCACCTGCGGCTGTTAACCCGTTAAATGCCGCTGTCAAACTCTGACAGCGGCATTTAACTTGCGCTTCCGACAAACGCGTTGGAAATCCAGCCCCCTATGGTTGGCACTGCCGTATTGCTATGAGCGCCGCCTGGTGCTCATGGCAAGTGAGTAATTCTGCTACATTCAGGCGATCTGTTCATCGCCTGTATGTAGCAGAGCTGTTCGGTTTATGGCAGCTTCTAGTCTTCCATGGAGGCTATTGAAGCATGACAAAAGTAAAAAAAAAAAACCAATATATATATTTTTACAAACATAAAAAAAATCCCAAATTTAAAATTACCCCCCTTTCCCCCATTTAAGATAAAACAATAAAAAAAAATCACACATACACATATTTGGAATTGCCGTGTTCAGAATTGCCCGATCTATCAATCAAAAAAAAATAATTAACCCAATCGTCAAACAGTGTAATAAGAAAAAAAGTAAAAATGCCAGAAGTACGGTTTTTTGGTTGCCGCAACATTGCATTAAGATGCAATAACTGCCGATCAAAAGGTCGTATCTGCACCAAAATGGTATCATTAAAAACGCCAGCTTAGCGCGCAGAAAATAAGCCCTCACCCAACCCTAGATCACGAAAACTGGAGACGCTACGGGTATTGGAAAATGGCGCAATTTTTTTTTTCTTTTTTAAGCAAACTTTGGAATTCTTTTTCACCACTTAGATATAAAAAAAAGAACCTAGACATGTTTGGTGTCTATGAAATCGTAATGACCTGGAGAATCATAATGGCAGGTCAGTTTTAGCTTTTAGTGAACATGGTTAAAACAACTGTGGGATTGCACTTTTTTTGCAATTTCACAGAACATGGAATTTTTTTTGACCGTTTTCAAGTACACAACATGGTAAAACATGGTGTCGTTCAAAAGTACAGCTTGTCCCACAAAAAACAAGCCCTCACATGGCCATTTTGACCAAAAAATTAAAACGTTTTTGCTCTTGTAATAAGTGGAGCAAAAAATGAAGATGCAAAAACGAAAAATACCTCTGGTCGTTAAGTGGTTAATACTATCTGATATAGCAATAAGTGTCCCAATACCAGTCCTGTACATTGTACTCCGTTCACATTTGACCCGACCCTCCTATATGATACTTTCGGCTGATATGAGCTGTCGTCAGCATTGAACGTAATAGTATCAGAGCTATACAGAAGTCTCGTGATCAAGACATATTTCTTGTATTTCTTGCTTTAGCAATGCTGTTAGTCAACAAATGTACCATAGTTTACATGAGAGATTACATTATAGATGCTTTTTTTTTGCTACGTGTCTCTGGGATTATAATGGTGACCTAAACACCTTGGACTGCCTCCCAACGTCACTCTGTAATTAGTTACCTAGGTCCATCAAGTTCCGCTTTTCTCTTTAGGGGATTTTTAGCTTTTAATATATGGAAAATAAAAAAAAAAAAAGTAAAATCAAATAATGCTTGTTTTATAGTTTGTATGTTTTCTGTCCTCTTTTCACTATATGCAAGTAGTAACAATACTATTTTCACGGTCTTGGTTGTAGAGTCAGGTGAATTTTAAGGCTATGTGCACAAGCTGCGGATTCCGCTGCGGTTTTTTCCGCACGGAAACGCAGGTAAAACCGCAGGTAAAGTGACCTGCGGTTTTGCTGCGTTTTGGCCTGCGGTTTTGCCCTGCGGTTTCACACCTCTACTATGTTAAAGGTGTGAAACCGCAGCAGAATCCGCAGAAATAATTGACATGCTGCGGAAAAAAAAACGCAGCAAAACCGCGCAGAAAAAAACGCAGCGTGAGCACTGCGGTTTTGAAAACCCATAGGGTTACATGGTAAAGTACCATGTCTGCGGAACTGCTGCGGTTCCGCAGGGCCAAAACCGCAGCGGAACCGCAGCAATAACCGCAGCGTGTGCACATACCCTTAAGGGATCTGACTCTATGAAAAGCCCCTCCAATCTGCCGGCCCCATGTTATAGAGCAGGGGGAGCTGAATAGACTGATATATAGGTTTTTGAGAATAATCAGTGTTTTATTCATTAAAACTTCTCCTCTTTGTGGGATCATTCATGGTCTGATCAGAATGATAAATTCAGAACCACATGTTCCGTTTTGGAAATTTTTGCTTAGCGGCTTTAGATAGTTCACGCGCGGTCCATGTCTTTTTTTTTTTTTCTACAGTAGTTCTGGCAAAGATTCAGAATAACCTGTTTTCATCATTAAAACTTCTGCTTTTTATGGGATTTTCAGTCCAGTGGGCGGTCCGATCAGTGACTGGCCGCTATCTCTGCATAGAAAGCCGTCAGTCACTATAAGACCACCCACTGGACCCAAAATCCCAAAAAGAGCAGAAGAATAATGATGAAAACACAGGTTTTACTGAATCTTTTCTCACAAAGCTATTATATATCATTGTACTCTGCTTCTCCTGATCTGTAATATAGGGTTTGCAGATTGGACTGCATTGTTATAGTGACTGTTTCCCTTTAAAGAAAAAAAAAAGAAGCTCCAAACATCTAAAGTAATTGTCTTACATGTACATCATCTTTTACTGTGCGTCATTCCAGAACTTCATCTCTGACACTCGTCTTCTGTTTACCTTGGCTCCAAATGTACCATATACCCATGTGACCGCTGCAGGCAATCGCTGGCCTCTATGGTAAAAAGCACTGGTGTATATTGGGCTTGGATGTCTTCAGCCAAAGTAAACAGAAGGTGAGCGAGGAGATCAGGGACACATCACTTGAATAGCAGACAGTAATACGGCGAGTTTAGATTATTCAGTTATTTTAAATAATATTCGCTGTCCTCCTATATGTATGAATAATTACTGATTGAGACTCGACTATACAAACTACATACAATAATCGGTCACCGAAAATTATTTAAAAAAAAAATATTTTATTTCTCAATAATAATAAAATTGCAAGCAAAGAACTAGCGAGAACAGTATTGTGTGTTTAAGGACTTACGGCTGTTTCGTGGCCGATGTGATGGAAAGAATATTGCTGTATGTAGTACTATTCTTGTTAAAATGTCAGAAGCTATTACACAAGCTAATTTTAACTCAAAGGGGTCCACCGGCTACCAGTGTCTGTCATTTGTGGTAGATTTGGTTGGTTTCCCTTCTAAATCCTGAAGGGAAGCGTCTGTAGAGCCTCAGAAGAATTTCTGCTGCTAAAATCTGACTACAAATGAGACTTTTTGTAGTCAGAGTCCACTAGTATGCCACAGAATTTTATACATCAGTAACAGGCAAGCTCATATAGGTCATTTGGATAAATTACAAAGCAATATATATTTATATTTTTTCAGGTGTTAGCCACGAAAAGATGATTGTTAGTGACACGCTGTAAATCTGATAAATGTTTAGTACACGGAATGAATTTTAGACATGATTATCTGAACGATTGGTACAAAGGCATTAGTATCTATGATTGATAGAAGTGTGTGAAGATTTACTTATTTTACTTTCTTATATAGCGCCATCCTATTCCGTAGGGCTTTACAGACATCATCATTACTGTCTCCATTGGGGCTCACAATCTAGATTCCCTATCAGTATGTCTTTGGAGTGTGGGAAGAAACCAGAGAACCCGGAGGAAACCCACGCAAACACGGGGAGAACACACAAACTACTGCAAGTGATGTCCTTTGTAGCATTAAAACCCAGGACCCCAGGGCTGCACCGCTAACCACTGAGCCACCGTGTTAACACCATTGTAGGGTTTCTGTATTTGGACATACCGGCAGGATCAATGTTCATTTCCACATTATCTGATATGACTATTAATTTTCATTAACTTTATTGAATTGAGAGCTACATGGGGAATATTCAGCCAGGTAGATAATTCAGCCTTCAGACTTGTATTTTGGAGAGACTTTTCTGCATCTTTTGTGGACGTTCCCTAATCCTCCCTCGGTTGTCTTGGGTTTCACATCCTTTGCAGCTTTCCGTAATCTGTGTTGAAGAAATGAGATAAGTTGCTTTAATCAGCCTGAAGTAATAAGTAATCTGAATTTAGACACTGGCAACATTATAAGCGGGAAAAGAAGCCAATCCGACATTTGACGCCAAGAGACGAGATTAAAGAGAGCGTTTTGGAAGGAACAATGTTAATAGTAAAGGTTCACTTCCTTTTTTTTTTATTGAGAATGTTTGTAGTATAGATATTGAGAAGACCTGAATATCTTTACCACGTGTCATGATGATCCTACGTGCCGTATGGAGCCCATATTCTGTATAAACATGTCCACAGGACTCTGCAGTTTCGGGCACATTTATGACTCTTGTCAACGTCCTTGAATATATAGTAAACCAAGTAGATATGCGCATATATATATATATATATATATATATATATATATATAGTTTATTAGGTTTTATCTTATCTGTATAATACATAAGTGAAGCAGAACACGTAATGCACAAAGTAAAACACTAAGGGTATGTGGACACGTTTCGTATTTGGTGCAACAATTTGTGCACCGTTTTTGTATCTCTTGGAAGGAAAAATGCTCCGTAAAATAGGCGTTTTTTTTGTTGCGCTTTTTTTCCCTGTAGGTTTTTCTCGATTTGTTAGTATGAGTGAAATCTGCAGCAAAAAACAAAAGAATTGCCATCCCGCAGATTTAATCTGCAAGTCACAAATGAGCAACGTGTGCACAAGGCTTTAGGATTGTCATTCACTTTCCTGGCATCAGGAAACCCTTCAGGTTTTGTGACGAGTCTGCGCAGAAAAAAATGTGAAAAAAGCGCAACAAATTTTCCACGTGTGCACAGGCAAATTTAAAGAGTGTAGTAGACCCAAGCAGAAGATGTGGCATTGGGAAATGAAAGCATTGCTGCAATGCTTAATGGTGCGCCCATTTATGAGGCATGCCTGATGGGTCCCATCATCCAATATTTACTATGCCAGATGCATACAGCTGAATTTGATGGTTCAAAGTCGCATGATTCTGATTTCCATCTTTGCCTGCCATGTAGGGCCACTATCAGGGCAGAGGCAAAGTGTCAACAGGGACTAAGAATTACATAAAGATCTATTGCAAGTCGGGCCAGGCACAGCTGGGAAAAAGTTATTGTCCACACTACTAATCCCCATGACGGTGTAATGTGCACTTGACTCGCACATGCCGTCTAGCCAGGCTTTGACGCAACAGATTTAGAAGAATCTGTTCAGCACCAGGAATTTGAGCAAGCCTTCCTGGTGCCCAATAAATCTTGTCCCCGGGCTTTGGTGCCGGTAATCCCATCAATGAGAAGGCCAATGGTCACTCACTGTATTGTAGAGCAGGGAAGAGACCCATAGCTGTGGCAGACTGAGAGTTATTTCCAGATAGTCCACAAACACTTTCCTGAACACACATTTGTAAAGGAGTAAAAACCGGTAGCAAGGGTCAATGTGAATAAAGCTAGGTTCACATTGCGTTAGGGCATCCGTTTAATGGATCTGTTAAATGGATGCGCTAACGCCGATGTCATTTTTTACATCTTTTGTGACCTAGCGCTAACGGTATGCATTAACGCATGGTAGCGGCTCGTTACCATGCGTTAGCCCATACAGTCTATGCACAGCGAACGGGTCCGTTCGCTGTGCGCTAGTCCAGACACACCCAGAAACGCTGCATACCGTGTTCGAGGGTGCGTCAAGAAGTAACGCATACTCGCTAACGCATGCCGATTTAGGATGCGCTACTATCATTGCGGGCAATGGGTGCACTAACGCATACGTTACATAGCGTTAGTGCCGCTATGTAACGGATCCCGTTAGCGGATTGCCCCTAATACAATGTGAGCCTAACCTAATTCAGCCAATTTTGAGGACTGTCTAGAGCTGTGTTTGCAATGTTGTGCAGTCAAAAGTCTGATTTTCATAAAGAACTGAATTACATTTGTAACCATTTCAGAAGTTTTTAGACTAATTTGTTTTTGCAAGGACTCAATAATGACATTTGCTCTTCCACCTGGCACCTGGATATCCGCTTCTGGGCCAAATCGTGACTGATGACAACCCATTCTTACCTAACCAGTCATTGAAGTCGACCATAATTTCTGCATTTTTGTTTGTCCACCCATTTGAGGATTTGAACACAGGCTGTCAAACGGATTGAGAACAAGGAAGTTTCCTGGCCATGGAACAAAACGTTCATTGTTTTGTTCATCAAGCGACTTGGCTATCGATTTTGATTGATGATATTGTGCTCCATCGTGCTGGAAAATGTATTATTCATCACCAATTTGCTCCTGGTTCATCACTCAGTTCCTCTTGTAGGAGGTTTAGATCCCATTATATATTCATGGCAGTGTTAGGCAAAATTGTGAGTGAGCCCACTACGTGGATGTAAAGCCCCCACACATGATTGGTCTCAAGATGCTTTACTGTTGGCATGACACAGGACTCATGGTATTACTCACCTTTTCTTCTCCAGACAATAATTCTTCCAGAAGTCCTAAACAGCCTGCATGGGCTTCGTTAAAGTCAAGCTTCTCTCCTGAATAATATCATTCTGTCACTAATCTTTTCTTTGGAGAGAAGTGGCTTCTTTGCTGCCTTTCATAACACCAGGTCAACCTTCAAAAGCCTTCACCTCCGTTTGCAAGCAGATACACGGACTCCTGCCTGCTGCAATTCTGAAGCAAGCTCTGCAATGGTGCCAATCTCCTCACTGAATTCTCTTTAGGAGACTTTTTTGGGGCGTTCTGAAGTCTTCAAAGCAATTGATCCACTCTTAAAAAAGGGTTCTATTTTTTGCAAACACACAACATGCATTTGCACCTTTGCAGCCTACATAGTAACATAGTTAGCAAGGCCGAGAAAAGACATTTGTCCATCCAGTTCAGCCTATATTCCGTCAGAATAAATCCCCAGATCTAAGTCCTTCTAAAGAACCTAATCACTAATACATAATACAAGCACACACAGCTCTGATGTCTATACATTGCAAACAGAGCTCTGATATGAACAAAATTACATAACTTTGCCTTTGCAATTTTGTTGGAAACAGAAGTGTGATTGCATGTAATGTGTAGCCCGCAGAGCTGTGTGCATGTAATATATAGGAAGCAGAAGTAACCATGCATGCAATAGTAACAGCGCAGACCTGTGTTTGCGGTGTATATGTAGCAGAGCTATGTGTGTATCATATATATGAACCTCAGGTATGATGAAATGAGAATATAGCAGACAATGTGTGTGTGCAAAATATAGGCACCAGAGCAACAATGGTGAAGCGAGGACCATGTCCCAAATCTACCCTGAAGTGCACAGGACTCCTATTTGAATGGAAGAACATTTGACCGTGTCTCCTGCTGCTCCATTTTGAGTCTATGGGACTGTCAAAGATACCGGAGTATGCCAAGTAAGGAATTGTTGTGCCTGCAAGTCCTCCATATTAAAACAGAGTCTTGATATTCTTTTATTTTTGTATTTTTTTTTTTACAACAGCAAAAAAAAAAATAAAAGTGATTAAAAATAAATAGAAAATCCAGCCTTTCTCACAGCTGAAGAAGAAAGTTATTATCGTACAAAAAAGTGCAAAGCGGCGCAACCAAGCAAAGTAAATCTATACACTATACCTTCTAAATTTATATACTCATTCATACTTTGCATACGCAACTCTTGCAGCTCTAGGTAGTGACATTTCATTCATACCTTTTGGATTCCTAAACGCCCCTTTTTGGAGTGGCAGGTCTTAATCTATCCATTGTTACCTCCTGCAGCTTTTTGCAGCACAGACTGTTTAGATTCGAGTGCCCTGTGGCCGCATTCAGGAAAATGTCGAGTCACAGTGGTTTCTGCTGCTGTTGTTGCCATTCCACTACCATTTTGTCTCCTTTTGTTTTGGATCTTTTTTTCATCCCTGATGAAGGGAGGTGTACCTCTAAACCTGGCCTGCTTACACGCTTGTTTCACCGCTCAGTGTGGTGCCTGCTGCTTGGATCTGACACCTGCTTGAAATGACTTTTTTTGGATTGCATTGCACTTTGGCTGTTCTACATCTTGTAAGGTAGCGCTGTCATTCGGGTAGGGGATACTCGCTTGACAGCCAATAAATCACATCCGGCACAGGTTTTCCATAAAAACAATCACAGTCCATGCGGTTTATTTAGGCATCATAAACCATGACCAGCAACATAAAGTTCATGTTAACAGCATAGCGTCCATGACAGAGCTTCCCTCTGTTATCCCTGTGGTCACACAGGTTATACCATACGCAGGCTCTCTTAGCCTCACAGTTATATCCCCTCTCAGGGTTTACCTCATGGCTGCTTCTTCATACTGCAGACATACATTCCCTCCAGGGAACCATCAGGCACGTGCAGCCATTAAACACAGCGTTCACTTGCTGGCAGGCAGACAGCCCCATCTCTCTCAGACGGGACCTTCCACAACGGACCAACCAGGTCCCTGCATTCACTCTGTGACCTACCCAGGCCACCTTATATGGTCCGTAGCCACGCCCACTGGGTCATATGGCTATGACCTCATCACAGGTCCTTCAACCACTCATACACACTTTACAATAGCGTTCTTAAACACACCCACTGGGTGGGTTTGTAGGTAACTGGTCTCCGCCCATCTCACCAGCTACCTGGAGACTTCTCCCTGACACATTGGAACGAAAGATCAGCTCTGCTGATCAGCACATAAGCAAGCCTCCATCCCAAGGCCACCCACCTTGAGATTCTTAACGATCTTTTAGCACCCTGCTCCTGTTAGCACTCTGGACAAGGCTATCCGTTCGTCCTGGGACACCCACACAGCGCCCCTTAGCGGACACAGTGGTCACTACACCACAATCTTTAGTTTCATGGTGTCTTGGACTTTGTTATGCACTACAAAGATCAAGATTAATGACCCAAACAGATGCCTGATTGCATTTCTGCTTGGTTTATATGAAGCTTTTATGTTAAAATAATGAATATGTATTTTTTTAGCAATAACTTGGAAAGTGTAGTGTCACGCTGCGATGAGTTAAAAGGTAAAACCATTTTAAGTCCAAAAATGATGTCCTTGGAGCTCTGCCAGGTTAGAACATATATCTTGTACACCGCTCCTGTAGGTCTTTTCTTTTTTTTGTTTTCAATTTCTAGGTTATTATCCCAATTTACGTAAATTACCCTTTAAAAAAAATATTTATTAAATATATATTAAAAATACCCTTAAAGAACACACAACCAATAATCCAGTGAGATTAAAACACACCAAGTCCCATTCCCAAGCTTGAAATTAATTCAAAAGCATGGTCATAATGTCTGTGTGTATCCTATAGCTGGCATCTTACCCCAATATCGACCCCTATCTGAGCCGTGCAGGCTGGCACTCTAGGGTCACGATAGTGGCGCCACCAATCCTCATCGGGTCTCCCGATTATTCAATAACCAGCAAAAAGAAGAATATGGCTGTGTGCACACGCTGCGGATTTTGCTGCGGTTCCGCAGCGGTTTTGGTGTACAGTACCATGATTCCCTATGGGAATCAAAAACCGCAATGCAGACGGTGCGGAATTTTCCGCGCGGATTATCTGCAGTTTTCAATCCGCAGAAAGAATTGACATGTCAATTCTTTCTGCGGATTCTGCTGCGGTTTGCCGTCTCCTCCATTGAGGAGATGAAAAACCGCAGGGCAAAACCGCAGAGCAATCCGCAGGTAAAACCGCAGGTATTTTGACCTGCGGATTTTACAAAATCCGCGCGGATGAATCCGCACCTAATCCGCAGCGTGTGCTCACAGCCTAAAAATACAGTAAATAGTTGTGAAACCAAGTAGAAACAAATCGGGATAGACACTATACAGGCCTGGGCCCTAAGACCTAATTACCAGATCTTAATGGTGTATCTCTCATCTGGTGATTCACACAGAGATTATATTAACCATAGTCAAGTAGTGGGCAATGCTAGGGTTAATAGTCATTTGTAATGAGGACCATCTCTTCAAATAAGGCAAGAAACTCCCTTAGGCCGGGGTCAGACTTGCGAGAAACTTGTACAAGTCTCGTGTCTCAATACCCGGCACTGCCGCCGGCACTTGGACCGGAGCGCTCTGCTACATAGAAATACATGCAGCCGCGCACTCCTGTCCCAATTGCCAGAGGCAGTGCCGGGTACTGAGACGCGAGACTCGTGCGAGTTTCTCTCAAGTGTGATCCTGGCCTTAGACCTATACTCCTGCACAGTAGCCAACAGGTACCCTATAAATACATCTGTGTGCGGCTAAGTTAACCCTTTCCACATGCTACATTATGTTTGGGAAGGACTGACTATTAGTCTGTATGAGTGGATCTGATGTATTTAGGGAGTTATAGTCTTCATTTTTTCCTGAATTTGCACTGTTTATATGTATTATACACTGTGGATGATTGCAATATTGTTTTACTTTTTAGTCTGTTGACAAAGGCCCGGGACGGGTCAAAACGTCCTCTATAGATCAGTCGCTTCTACTTTATTGGTTTTATATTATTTGCCTCACATCTATGTGTGTTCATCACTTTGCAATTGATAATTTGAGCGTGCGGTGGATATTTCTACAAGGTTAATAACCTACTTCATCGGCACCTCGCTTACTTTTACTCTTTTTGAGTACAGACCAATTTTTTCACGATATTGTATTCCTAGGAAGTCGTTATTCCATAAAATGCTATTATGCAAAGTAGAGTTGCTCATTGTTAGGTGGAAAACCCAGGCAAGAATAGAGTTTGCTGTGATTTCGTGACACATCCTCCAACACCTAGAGAAATGTTTTCTTTTTACGCCATCACCTTGGCCTTTTATGAGGCCAAAAACAGGATTATTCCGGTTATTCATGGCCACCGACAACGTCTGGTATTATTTCTGTGCAGAAAAAGAGGTAAAACCATTAATATATGGAACTGGAGGTTGAATAATACACATTGACTGTTGGCTTACTGCTTATCTCCTGATACCGCCATAGAGTCTCTAACAAGCCAGTACAGTCCCATTATAAACGGTATAGACAATACAGCACGTTGCATTGTGACTTACCCACTTGATCCTTGAGCAAACTGTGGTCTGTGTGTGCAGTTGTTTCATGGACCATGTGATTCACATTTGGCACAAACCGCCAGCTATTCGCTTTCACCTGTGTTCATTGTTTCTGCTTTGCCTAGCACTATATTGTGCAGAATTGAGAATTTTGTTGCCTACATTCTATGGTTATAAATCTTCATTCAAAAATATTTTTAAACAGTCATAATATACACTGCTCAAAAAAATAAAGGAAACACTCAAATAGCACATCCTAGATCTGAATGAATGAAATATTCTCATTGAATACTTTGTTCTGTACAAAGTTGAATGTGCTGACAACAAAATCACACAAAAATCATCAATGGAAATCAAAGTTATTAACCAATGGAGGCCTTGGAGTCACACACAAAATTAAAGTGGAATGTAATGTCCTTAAAACAAGTCAAAATGATGCTCAGTATTGTGTGTGGCCTCCACGTGCCTGTGTAACCTCCCAACAATGCCTGGGCATGCTTCAGATGAGGCGGCGGATGGTCTCCTGGGGGATCTCCTCCCAGACCTGGACTAAAGCATCCACCAACTCCTGGACTCCTGCTCCATCTATTTTTTTGTTGGTAAGCTACACAGGGGATAGGAGACCTCCTTCTGCCAATGTATGGGAGTCCCAAAGATGGCCACAGTGCATTGTTATCCACCTCTTCTTCAGAGCCATGTTCCATTCCTCATTTTTCTCCTCTCCAAAATGCATGTGAGCAGTCACTAGGTACAGACAAGCATATTGGTGACCAAAGAGTTGGTGGCCACTCACAATGGCATAGCGGGCTGCATGAGGCCACTGGAGTCGCTGTGACTCACCTGCCGACATCCCCAGAGCCTCTTCTGATACGAAGACCTGGTGTGACATCATGCATGCATCACACCTCAATGATCAGTTACATCATGGTGGACCTACTAATTAGAAAAGACACCAATGTTTCTGACAGGTAGAAGGAGGTTCTTAGGGCTCTGGTTTAGCGGAACCTGAACTAATGACCTGGCAGCTGGAACAATTTCCTGCAATTTTTTTCTCAACTGTCCAAAATATGTTTAATTTAATAGGAAACCAATGATTTTGGAGATGATATGGAGAGCACTATAACACCTACAAAAACCAGAAAAGTGGAGAACATTCCAGGTGTGCATGATTTGGTGGTTGAATTCAAACCAAATACCCTAGGAATCTAATGACTAAACTATCCTCCATGATATATTCTAGAGAAGTAGTAAATCGAACACTACAGAGCTGAAGAATAAATATAAGATGAAAGCTGCATGATACTAGACAAAATAATGGGGTTATTCTGATCATTGAAATCATTAACATATTTGGTTCCTTGTAATGGATTTTGCAAGCCTGAGAAGTCTTAGAAGATACATATACTTGCAGACAGCACAGATCAAATTTATGGAACCAGCTTTATGGAGTTGTGTGTTCACTTATCTCTTGACTTGCCCAAGTTGGTCAATAATTCAGTGTCTACTTGTGATGCTACATTTATTCTGTGCTGTCCTTTACATGTAGAATTGTCTGGCAAGATGTGGATTACCCTGGCGACTTAGAGAAGCTGGACCTGATCACTGGCTTCCATTTGAAGAGGGGGCATTACTTGACATAACCACTTTATTGGGGTTGTCTGGTTTGGATTTACCTTAGTTAAGGTGGCCAGCCTGTAGGACCTTCTGTAGACCCTGAAAAAAAAAAAGCACAAAACAATACAAAGCTTCTTTATCAGTGCCAATAACTTGGTGAGCAAAAAGCTGTGCTGGAAGCATCTTATAATGGAGGTTGCACACTGGGGGTCTCATTTAGGGGCATATCTCAGCGCTAGTTGAACATGTTGGAAGTAGACCAGTCGTGCTTGTAAGAACTGTTACACCAACTGCAGCCATATTGGCTGCCTTCGAGCATGAAGTTGGGCTCATTGTTCGTCTGCTCCTTTTGTCATGTAGGTGAGCATTTCTTTTCTGTATACATCTCACTTTTTTTTTTCTTTTCAAGAAGCTGCGGTGTTTTTTGTGAGCTGATATGCGAGTCGGGAATTTCCCAGTTATCATATGACTTTCTTACTTACATATACAAAAAAACGTCAAACTGATCACAAGACTTGAATAGTAACCTGGAGCCAAATACCATGAAATGCCAGCATGTCTGTTTTGTGAACTGTGCACAGAAAAAAAAAATGTTCTCTAAAGTGGAAGAACCACGTCTCGGGAGTAAAATCTCAGACTAACCGAAATGTCAAGCGTCATTGATTAGTGCAGTTATTTATTTTTCTACATTTCCTTCATTACAGACCACACATTATTCTTTAATAATGGCTCTATTACAGCGCGGCTCGGAATCTGGACATATATTAGTAGATATACTTTCCAAACCAACGTGCAATATACTTTCTTCACCCAAAGTGAATTGATCCAAATGGCCACGTTATGCTTCAAAAAAAGGAGATTGTCACCTCTTTAGACTGTAATCCATTGCGTCGAGTTTTTTTTTTTGTTTTTTTTTTTATCCTCATTCACAACTTGCCAAGGTTTTCAGCTTTCTTTTTGCCTGTATTTTATACTATTCAGTTTGCACCGCAAGTGCTTGGCGCCCAGCCTTTACATGGAATACGGGACCTTTTTAACCATTTAACCTGAAAAATCTTGTGCTCTCAAACCATTTTGGTTGTGAACGATCAAAATAGTAAATAGAAGATTGCTGTGTGGATAGGGACTTGTAAAATCACTGGTATTTCTTATAATGGGATCACAGGTCTGATATTCACAGAATAATAGCGTAAACCCAGCAGAGACCAATGCTGTATAGTAAAAAAAATAAAATACTCTTGTGGGTTACTACGGGCATCAGAATTTTTCATGTTTATTTTTTCTGTTTCAACAGAAAGATATTTCGATGTGGCAATGAAAAAGCTTCCAAGATGTGACCTCCCGGATGAGATCAGGAAGTAAGTAGCGTCAGATGGAGACGGGCTCCGCTTTTAATTTATTGAAAGTATTGTTAAGGCCTCATTCAGATGTCAGTGATTTTTCTCCTACGGAAAAGCACGGACAAAGTGTCACCAGTGTGTGGTCACTGTGTCAGTTTTTATAGTCTGTGTTAGTTTTCTTTAATTAACTCTTTCATGACATATGACATACATGTACATCATATGTCGTGGCCCTGCTGAGCTCGCATCTTTCCTGGAAGAGGATGGTTGCTTTTATCAGCCATCATGAGCCTTTAACAATCGTTAAC
This sequence comes from Dendrobates tinctorius, assembly GCF_039654945.1. Taxonomy (NCBI): domain Eukaryota; kingdom Metazoa; phylum Chordata; class Amphibia; order Anura; family Dendrobatidae; genus Dendrobates; species Dendrobates tinctorius. The sequence goes on along the minus strand of NW_027361752.1, from coordinate 2,546,619 downwards.
CAATTTCCGAATTTTTTTTCACCAATTAAATAAAAAGCAAACTGTACTTGTTTGGTATCTGCGTAATCGTCCTGACCTGTAGAATCCTATTGCCAGGTCAGTTTTTCCATGTAGTGAACATGTTAAATAAAAAAATAAATAAGCAAAAAAACAATTCTGGAATTGCACTTTTTTGCAGTGTCAGCGCACTTGGAATTTTTTTTTGTTGTTTTCCAGTACGCCATGCTGTAGAGTGAATAGTGTCATTCAAAAGTACAACTCGTCCCGCAAATTACAAGCCCCCATACGGCTATGCGGACGGAAAAATAAAGTTACGGCTCTCGGAAGAAGGGGAGGAAAAATCGGAAACAAACAAACAAAAAAAAGCCTGAAAATCGCCATGTCATGAAGGGTTAAATAAAATTGCTAAACTTTTCCTATCTCTATTATAAATGTTTAAAACAGACATTATTCAAATGGCAATATGTGCCGTCTAGGCTTTGTCATGGACACGTACACTTGTAAGGGTGATTTTGATCAAAAACGTCGGTGATTTTGTGGCGGACACATGGTCCACATAGAACATGGACATGTGAACAGCTCCATAGACTATAATGGGTACGTGTTCTATCCGTAAAAAATATGGATAGAACTTGTATGTGAAAAACGGCTGCCTGAATGAGGCCTCCGGCAATATTATGCGGCCATCATCTGCATCAACAGCAGTGAGCAGAGCGCTGCCGGTGGCTGTTAAATGCTGCTGTCAATCAGTAACAGGGCCATTTACAGTGCACGGTCTATGGACTCGCTGTTTTAACAGCCCATTGACAATTTACAGTCCACTAAAGGTTGACCAATAACAGCACTCAGGATGAGCCCATTAGTTTATTTCATTAACTCGTGAACAATTCTGTTTGTTTTCTCTCCTCCAGTATTTCCTGTAAGAAATGTGTTGTTGTCGGGAATGGTGGCGTACTCCGAAACAGCACTCTAGGAAAGAAAATTGATGCTTATGATGTAATAATAAGGTACAGCGACTCTTCTGTTTCATTTTAGCACTCGTTATTATACTTGTGGGCAGGAGGCATGTGGGGGGATTATATTGTGTCTTAGTGGACTGGACTGGAACTAATGTAATGGATGGGAGGATGGGTGTTTGCTCTTCTCTTTCATATGCTTTACTTTCATGTTATTGGCAGAACACTTAATTTTTCGGTTACCCTTAAAAGGGAACCGGACAGTTGATACATGCAGCCCCCAATCGTGGCCAGCATATATCAGTCACTGGTGTATGATCTCAGCTACGTATATATTTGACTTTGACTTCTTAGAGAGAAACTTACTGTTGAAGCCACCAAGAACTGAGCCGCACGGGAGAATAGTCGGAATGGCGGGTCCTCGGCGGCTTCTCGCTGTCAGTCTGACATGTCTCTCCCAGTATACACGGGAAGAGACCCATCACTTAAGGGCAGCAAGAATTTTCCAAAACCCCCTCTTTCCAACTAGTGTCCCATGCAGCCTTGGTCCCCGGCATCTTTTAAAGTACATCTTTCAAATAAACATGGCTAAAATCATATAGCCAGTTCCTGATACATGCTGTCCGTACATCAGCAGCATGTATCGGCTCCTAGGTTCCCTTTAAAAGGAATCTTTCAATAGGATCAACCCACCTAAGCCATCTATATGGGCATGTAGGTCATAGGAAGCTGAATAAAATGTGATCTTGATATCTGCGATCTGATGTCTTATTCCAGAGAAATCTAAGTTTTTCTTATAAATGGACTATGGGCCGGACACTGATCTGCATCAGACTCTGATTCCATGAATTATGTTTAATAAAAGGAGAAATGTAACTAGCACAGAACAGTAGAACTGAACTTTGTCTCATAACACACACTTTAGCAGTTTCAGCTCTCACATCTCTGCTGTGTTGCAGCCCTGTCTGCCTTTGAGATGGAAGCTGAGAGGAAACTGTAGATGTGTGAGGTATAGTCTCACACAGCTCTGCACTGAGATCAGGAGAGCAGAGAGCGGCCATTACACATCACACTGGTAACTCCTCCTTTTATTAAACATAATCTCAGGAGGCAGAGTATCATGCAGATGAGTGTCCGGCCCACAGATCTTAAAGGGATCCTGTCACCTCATTTTTCGCATATAAGCTGCGGCCACCGCCATTAGGGGTTTATCTACAGCATTCTGTAATGCTGTAGATAAGCCTCCAATGTAACCTGAAAGATAAGAAAAACAAGTTAGATTATACTCACCCGCTGGGCGGTCCAGTCCAATGGGTGTTGTGGGTCCGGGTCCGGCGCCTCCCTTCTTCATGCGATGACGACCTCTTCCTTGCTTCTGTCGCAGTTCCTGCGCAGGCATACTGATTTGCCCTGTTGAGGGCAGAGTGATGTACTGCAGTGCACAAGCACTGGGTCTCTCTGACCTTTCCCGGCGCCTGCACACTGCAGTACTTTGCTCTGCCCTCAACAGGGCAGAGAATTACGCCTGCGCAGGAGCTGCGACAGAAGCAAGGAGGATGACATCATCGCATGAAGATGGGAGGCGCCGGACCCGCGACACCCAACAGACCGGACCGCCCCCCGGGTGAGTATAATCTAACTTGTTTTTCTCATCTTTCAGGTTACATCGGGGGCTTATCTACAGCCAGCATTACAGAATGCTGTAGATAAGCCCCTAATGGCGGTGGCCACAGCTTATATGCAAAAAATGAGGAGACAGGTTCCCTTTAACAGCTCATTTTCAAATAAGAAAAATGTAGATTTCTCTGGAATAAGACATCGGATCACACACATATAGGCATCATTTTATTCAGCTTCCTATGACCTTCCTGTCCATTTAGACGGCATAGAAGGGGTTATCCTACTGACGGATTCCCTTTAAATTGTTTAATAATTTAGATAAAAATTTCGAAACTTTCCGATGGAACTTTTTCAGTGTTAAATCGCAGCTGTTAGGCTACTGATGGTCCCCACTACCATCATCTTGGTACATGTATGAAATTTAGCCACAGGCTAGACTGATCTTCTGGAAGGACTTAAAAATAAAGTGAAAAGTATTTGAAGAAAAAAACTAAAAAACTTTTTTAAATCTCAGAAGTAGAAATAAAAATAACAATTTCCATGTCCTGTGTTTTCCCAGTTTGAGAATAAGCAAACACGTTTGGTTTTAAATAAAAGTCTGCATTTTAACGTAAATGCTATAAAGTAAAAGAAAAAAAAAAAAAGAAACACCAAAATTTCTATGTTTTTGTCACCACACTTATTGCAGAAAGTACAATACCGTGCATTCAAAATGTCTTATTGCCATAATATGGTACCAATAAACCTACAATGTGCCGCACTAAAGCCCTTACACTGGTGCATTGGTAGATAAAGAAAAAACTACAAGTTTTTCAGAAATGTTTTTTTAAAAAAAACTTCTAAATTTTTTTTTTTTTTTTTTATACAAATTTGGTATCGCGATAATCATACTGACCTGAAGAATCTCAATGAACAAAACAACCGTAAAAACAAGAGTTGCGTCTCATTTAACCCACTTGGAATTTTTTCCCCTATTTTTCAATACTATATATGGAAAAAATTAATGGTGTCAATCAAAACTGCAATTCATCCCACAAATTATAAGCCCTCATACCGCTATGTCTACGGAAAAGTCAAAAAGTTATTACTGTTATTATAAGGGGGAGTTAAAAGCAAAAGAGCAAAAATTAAAATTGACGTATGGGAATGGGTTGAACATAAAAATCTGATTTTCACAAAAGATCTTTAATTAATGACACTTTCCCTAAAATTGACACATCCTGAGATTTAACCAACATGAAAATGAAATATAAACCTCTGCCGATGCCTCCGTGCACTCTCTTGGTGCATATGCCTGACGTACATCGAGAAGACAGTGTGAGTACGTCCTACAGCTCCCATTATTTCTTGGGCATTAGAGTTGGTCTATTTTAAGTGTGTGGGTTTTTTGTAGAATAATCCTATTTTTACCAGTACCTTCCGTCTCTTTTTGCACATTGACTCATGCAAGCTAGTTGGTGGTTAGCACTGCAGCGATGCAGGTTTTTGATCTTTACCATTCAGGCACCACATTAGGTATCTGACATTTGGTCTGAGCGCTGAGATTTCCTCTCGCAGACCAAAAATATTCTAGTTAGTCATTTGTTTTCCTGTGAGTTCAGCTCTTGGTTGTCTCTGCTGCTAACAGAAGTTGATGTGGTTCTTATATACAAGGGTGGTCCAAAAGTAGGTGGACAGTATGTGTAATAGGGTAATGAAACATTTCCTAATAAATGGATTGGCCGAAGAGGCCCACTTGATTGGCCGGCACGTTCACCAGACTTGACCCCAATGGATTTTTTATTTTGGGGGAGTACTCAATGACAAAGTTTATAGTCGAAAACCAAAAAGTGTCAGTGAAAAATTACATAAGAGATGCATTTCAAGAAATTAATACCCAGAGAGACTTGTGCAAAAATGTTTGTGGAATCATAAGAGGCAGACTTCAAAGCTGTGCAAACTGTGATGGAAAACGGTTTGAGCCCCTGCGTTGATAAAACTTAAGGGCTTTTGTATTATTGTTCAGAAGAATAAAATTTAATTGTCAATGTTATGCTTGTGTCAGTAAATATAATTTTATATATAGATAAAAACAAATGTTATCATTTTATGTCCACCTACTTTTGGACCACCCTGTATATACTGCGCTTTGGAATGTGTTGGTTACATATTTAAGAAAAATGGAGGTTTCCTGCCAAGTATACAGTTACTTTTCAGAGTGGTCCCTGTAATATCATTACATTTTAGGTTTCTTGATTTCATGTATTTAACTCCAAAATGCTTGTAGTGACACAGCCTTTTGCAGGACGTAAACATCATAGAGGTGGTCTGTGTGGCTCTGGACTCCATGAGCCAGAATAGGAAGTTGACGAACGGCTTCTCCGGCTCCATCACCCTTCCACATAGTGATGTGCTTACCAGTCACTGCAAGGATAGGTGATAGCATATAGATCAATGGGGGTCTGACCGCTGTGACCCACACCCATCGGTACAATGGGGAACACTTTTATTCCCATTAGAATGGAGCTGCAAAGAGCATCAATGACCTCCTCTCCTTTCATTCCCTGTGTAGCGGTCGAGCACTACATTTGGCTTTTTAAGCAGCCGCATAGAGAATGAGAGGAGCGGCCGTCGAGCCTGAATGCAGCCACTCCATTCTAGATGAATGCTTGCCACTCCATTCTAGATGAATGCTTGCCACTCCATTCTAGATGAATGCTTGCCACTCCATTCTAGATGAATGCTTGCCACTCCATTCTAGATGAATGCTTGCCACTCCATTCTAGATGAATGCTTGCCACTCCATTCTAGATGAATGCTTGCCACTCCATTCTAGATGAATGCTTGCCACTCCATTCTAGATGAATGCTTGCCACTCCATTCTAGATGAATGCTTGCCACTCCATTCTAGATGAATGCTTGCCACTCCATTCTAGATGAATGCTTGCCACTCCATTCCAGATGAATGCTTTGCCACTCCATTCCAGATGAATGCTTTGCCACTCCATTCCAGATGAATGCTTTGCCACTCCATTCCAGATGAATGCTTTGCCACTCCATTCCAGATGAATGCTTTGCCACTCCATTCCAGATGAATGCTTGCCACTCCATTCCAGATGAATGCTTGCCACTCCATTCCAGATGAATGCTTGCCACTCCATTCCAGATGAATGCTTGCCACTCCATTCTAGATGAATGCTTGCCACTCCATTCTAGATGAATGCTTGCCACTCCATTCTAGATGAATGCTTGCCACTCCATTCTAGAGGGGATAAAAGTACTCCATTCTGACGATCGGTGTGGGTTTTAAAGGGGTGTTCCCACAAACAGAGTACATTTGATTTAATAGATCTTGGGCTAAAAATATGTTCCACAATTGGATGTGTTAAAAAGTTTGTTCTGAGATATGTTGTAAATGTGCCCCTGAAATGTACTGTCTGTCTAATGGCTGTGTCTGACCTTACAAGAACTGCCTGTTTTTAAGCAATGCTTTTACACTCTTTTCCTCCCTCCCCTGCCCAGGAGCTGTGGTATGATCAGAGCATGTTCCTGCACTGTCAGACACGGCCATTACACAGTACACAGCAGGGGCACATTTATAAGATTATCTTGGCACAGGGACATTTTATTTAAACACATCCAATTGTGGAAATTGTTATTATTCCAAGATTTGTTGATTAAAATGAACTTTGGGGTCACTTGTTGGGGGTTTCCACTGTTTAGGTACATCAGGGGCTCTCCAAATGCAACATGGCGTCCAAGCTCAATTCCAGCCAATTCTTTGTTGAAAAAGTCAAATGGCGCTCCTTCCCTTGCAAGCTCTGCCATGCGCCCAAACAGTGATTTACCCCCAAATATGGGGTATCGGTGTATTCAGGACAAATTGCACAACAAATTTTGTGGTTCATTTTCTCTTTCAGCACTTGTGAAAATAAAAAAAAATTGGTTCTGAACTAAATGTTTTGCAAAAAAAAGTTAAATGTTAATTTTTTCCTTCCACATTGCTTCAGTTCCTGTGAAGCACGTAAAGGGTTAATAAACTTCTTTAAATGTGGTTTTGAGCACCTTGTGGGGTCTAGTTTTTAGAATGGTGTCACTTTTTAGTATTTTCTGTCATGTACACCCCTGAAAATAACTTTAAATGTGATGTGGTGCCTAAAAAAAAAAATGGTTTTGTGAATTTTGTTGTGAAATGAGAAATCGCTGGTCAACTTTTAACCCTTTTAATTTCCTAACAAAAAATTTTTTCCAAAATTGTGCTGATGTAAAGTAGACATGTGGGAAAAGTTATTTATTAAGAAATGTGTGACATATCTCTGTGATTTAAGGCCATAAAAATTTAAAGGTTGAAAATGGCAAAATTTTCGCCATATTTCCGTTTTTTTCTCATAAATAAACACAAGTCATATACAAGAAATTTTACCACTAACATGAAGTAAAATATGTCACAAAAAAAACAATCTCCGAACCATTGGGATCCGTTAAAGCGTTCCAGAGTTATAACCTCATAAAGAGACAGTGGTCAGAATTGTAAAAATAGCCCAGTCATTAAGCTCCCGTCACTAAGGGGTTAATGATCAGATTTCACCAGGGAAGACGGCCCTTTAACAAAATAAGTAACTTACTGATTACACATTCCCTATAAGGAAGTCATAATAAAATTTTATATTATAAAAATAATCAAAATATTTTTTCTTATTTCTAAGGATGAATGATGGTCCTGTCCTGGGGTATGAAGATGATGTTGGACAAAAGACTACTTTCCGCCTATGTTATCCAGAATCTATCTTTGCAGACAGTTTGCACTATGATCCTAACACCACAGTGGTGCTTATGATGTTCAAGCCTCATGATGTGAAATGGTTGTCAGAATTACTGTTACACAGAGCTGTGGTAAGTGAGTGGTGACACGGCGGCGCACACTGTAGTACACTATCATGTGTGCTGTGTAGATGCTGATCTGACTTTTGTTCTTTGAAATTATTTACATAAGGACGTGTATGCAAAATTTGGGCAGAGCAAATTCGCCAAAATGAACATGCAAATTTTTTGGACTTGTCATACGTTTAACTTGGCCTTTTATGACTCTACCCTTTGAATTTATAAAATGCTACAAGTTATTTTCTAATAAACTATTTTTAATGGAATCACTCCCTAAAGATTTATACTCTGCATGCCACCGCTCTGCCGGCATAAACATCGGTCAGTGGAATCTTGTGACCACTGCCATTGATCAGCTGCAACCTTCACATTCTGTACAACTAACACCCTCACCTGGTGTGAATGCTAGGGGAGGGAGGTGCCGGACAACGGCCGTTGTCCGGCACCTCCCTCCCCTTGCATTCCTCTACCGTCCTGCATGTCCACGTATCTATTGATGGAATTCATGTGAAATAAAGACGCACAGTTTTTCAGCTATATTGGTGAGTGCTGCATAGTTCTCCTTTTTTCGCTTCACGTTGAAATATTCATGTTTTTTCATGCAAGCACCTCCGTTTTTTGACTGAAATATATACCGCAATACTTCAGATAAATAGCTCCGTCTGTTAATGTGGTGATTTGTATGCCGTTCATCTGTTTGTGCTTTGCTGGGATCATTCAGACTGATAAGTTAGCATATTATCATCATCATCCCCCTCTCTCTTCTGGACCCATTCAGAAATACTTTTATAGTTTTTTTTCCAAAATCTCAAGTTATTCTCTATGCTTAGGATGGAGGTTAGCTTGCTGACTTTTGGCGGTCTTAGGGTATATGCACACGCTGCGGATTCTGCTGCGGATCCGCAGCTGTTTTGGCCCTGCGGATTCTCAGCAGTTTCTGCTGCGTTGTACAGTACCATTATAATCAATGCAAAACAAAAAACGCTGTGCACATGCTGCGGGTTTTTCCGCGCAGATTTGCTGTGGTTTCAAATCCGCAGCATGTCAATTCTTTGTGCGGATTCCGCAGCGGTTTTACACCTGCTCCATTGTACAGGTGTCAAACCGCAGGGCAAAACCGCAGGCTAATCCACAGATAAACCGAAGGTCTTTTGACCTGCGGATTTTGCTAAATCCGTGCGGAAAAATCCATAGACCAATCCACAGCGTGTGCACATAGCCTAACTGCTGGAACTCCCAAACTCTCTCAAGAACAGCCATCTAAAGTGGAGCCGTGGTGCATATAGTCACCCTCTGTATCATTCGTTTCTGCGGGACTGCTAGTGAAAACTTAGTACTACACATCTTCTTTGGTGCATTAAGGACAGTGCCTTATACACTCTCCACTATTGGACAACCACTTCCTAACACTCTGCGGCACGAAATAAGAATTAAGTTTAAAAAAAACAACATACCTCCCTCTTGGTCCAGTGCCATCCCTCTGATCTTTGCGTTGCATCTCTGCTGATTTGCTGAAGCTGTCACGTGACGTTTGTGATACATGACCACCAGAAGACAAATTGCAGAGATTGGGGGAACCTCACCGCTCCCGGAGTTATGTAAGCAGTATTTTTTTGTGCTGCAGAGTGAGCTGTCAAGAAGCTGTAGTCCAGTAGTAGACACACCCTTCATAGTGGTTAAGACCTGTTTTTTGGTCATCAGACTGCAGAGACTTGAGATTTGTCACAGCAATTAGGGGACCAAAGAACAGGACATCATCTCTTCCCGTGCTGCCAGAGAGAGACCCCCAGACTGGGTTCAAATCCCGCCAAGGACAACATCTGCAAGGAGTTTGCATGTTCTCTCCGTGTTTGCGTGAGTTTCCTCAGGGTTCTCTGGATTCCTTCCACATTCCAAAGACATACTGATAGGGAATTTAGATTGTGAGCCCCATCGGAGACAGCGATGATAATGTGTTCAAACTGTAAAGTGCTGCGGAATATGTTAGCGCTATATAAAAATTATTATTATACATGGGGAGACTCCTGCTGTGCAGTCAGAAAGTCGAGTAGAAGGTGCATATACATAAGGGAGTTAGTAAAAATGCAGTTATCTATTTAATTATGTGGGATCCGGAGCGACCTTTCACTTCGGGTGCTAGAATTTTCAGTCCACAGCGCTTACGTTTTTTTTTTGTATTTATTGATGAAAGTTCACTTTTATTTGTGTAGTGTCTTATGTCCTGCATTTCCTCACATGGTCACCGTACCTATATGGTAACATTACCTACAGGTGCTTCTCACAAAATTAGAATATCATTAAAAAGTTAATTTATTTCAGTTCTTCAATACAAAAAGTGAAACTCGTATATATTCTATAGAGTCATTACACACAGAGTGATCTATTTCACGTGTTTATTTCTGTTAATGTTGCTGATTATGGCTTACAGCCAATGAAAACCCAAAAGTCATTATCTCAATAAATTAGAATACTCTATAACATCGGCTTGAAAAATCATTTTAAAATCCGAAATGTTGGCCTACTGAAATGTATATTCAGTAAATTCACTCAGTACTTGGTCGGGGCGCCTTTTGCATCAATTACTGCATCAATGCGACGTGGCATGGAGGCGATCAGCCTGTGGCACTGCTGAGGTGTTATGGAAGCCCAGGTTGCTTTGATAGCAGCCTTCAGCTTGTCTGTATTGTGGGGTCTGGTGTCTCTCATCTTCCTCTTGACAATACCCTATAGATTCCCGATGGTGTTAAGGTCAGGCGAGTTTGCTGGCCAATCAAGGACCGTGATACTGTTGTTTGTAAACCAGGTATTGGTACTTTTGGCAGTGTGGACAGGTGCCAAGTCCTGCTGGAGAATGAAATTCCCATCTCCAAAAAGCTTGTCAGCAGAGGGAAACATGAAGTGCTCTAAAATGTCCTGGTAGACAGCTGTGCTGTCTTTGGTCTTGATAAAACACAGTGGACCTACACCAGCAGATGACATGGCTCCCCAAACCATCACTGATTGTGGAGACTTCACACTAGACCTCCAGCAGCTTGGATTGTGGCCTCTCCACTCTTCCTCCAGACTCTGGGACCTTGATTTCCAAATTAAATGCAAAATTGAGCAAACAGTCTAGTTCTTTTTTTCCTTGGCCCAGGTAAGACACTTCTGGCGTTGTATATTGGTCATGAGTGGCTTGACCCAAGGAATGCGACACTTGTAGCCCATGTCCTGGATGCATCTGTGTGTGGTGGCTCTTGAAGCAATGACTCCAGCAGCAGTCCACTCCTTGTGAATCTCCCCCAAATTTTTGAATGGCCTTTTCTTAATAATCCTTTCAAGGCTGCGGTTATCCCGGTGGCTTGTGCACCTTTTTCTACCACACTTTTTTCCTTCCATTCAACTTTCCATTAATTTGCTTGGATACAGCACTCTGTGAACAGCCAGCTTCTTTAGCAATGAACTTATGTGGCTTACCCTCCTTGTGGATTGTGTCAGTGATTGCCTGCTGGACATCTGTCAGGTCAGCAGTCTTCCCCATGATTGTGGAGCCTACTGAAACAGGCAAAGGGACCTTTTTAATCGCATAGGAAGCCTTTGCAGGTGTTTATTAATTTTTCTAATTTACTCAGATAATGACTTTTGGGTTTTCATTGGCTGTAAGCCATAATCATTATCATTAACAGAAATAAACACGTGAAATAGATCACTCTGTGTGTAATGACTATATAATGAGTTTCATTTTTTGTATTGAAGAACTGAAATAAATTAACTTTTTGATGATATTCTAATTTTGTGAGAAGCCCCTGTGTGCAATGCCTTTATGGTCACCGTACCATCCAGAAAAAGCATTTCAGGAGTATAAAGATCCAAGTAAGAGATGTAAAAAAGAAATTAAGCTGGCAAAGTTATCCACAGAGAAACAAATTGCCAGTGACATTGAAATAAATTCCCACAAATTTTACAAATACATCAATGCCAAAAAGGGAAAAAAAAAGTATAGGCCTCTTAACCCCTTTCTGACATCAGACGTACTACGTCGTCCATTGGACCCGGGCCCCTATGCCCATGGACGGGATAGTACGTCTAGCGCGATCAGCGGCGCCCACGTGGTGAGTGCCGCTGATCGCGGCCGGGTGTCAGCTGATAATCACAGCTGACACCCGGCACAATGTGTCAGGGGCGGTCACGGACCGCCCTGACACGTTAACCCCTTGCACACCGCGATCAAACATGATCGCGTTGTATCGGGGGTTAAAGGGAAGCATCGGCAGGGAGGGGGCTCCCTCCGTGCTTCCCTGAGCCCCCCCCCCGGCAGCGCAATGTGCAGCGCTGCTGCGGGGGGCTCCTTCCCTGCAGGCCCCCGAATACAAGATGGCGACCGGGGGCCTGCAGGGAGCTGACTTCCTCAGTGCCTGCAAAGCGCAGGCATGAGGAAGTCTGCAGCAGTGCCTTTGACAGATCGCTGATCTGTCACAGTGATCTGTGATGTGACAGATCAACGATCTGTCACAGGACAGTGATGTCCCACCTGGGACTATGTAATAAAGTAAAAAAAAACAAAGTGTAAAAATAATTTTAAAAAAATCGCCAAATACATTAGAAAAAAAAAAAAAATTCCCCAATAAATCCATTTTTTGGAAATAAAAAAAAACAATAAAAGTACACATATTAGGTATCGCCGTGTCCGTAACGACTCGCCCTATAAAACTGTCCCATTAGTTAACCCCTTTAGCAAACCCCATAAAAAATAAAAAACGAAGCAAAAAATAATGATTTATTATCATACCGCCAAACAAAAAGTGCAATAACGTGCGATCAAAAAGACGCATATAAATGTCCATGGTACCGCTGAAAACGTCATCTTGTCCCGCAAAAAACGAGCCGCCATACAGCATCATCAGTGAAAAAATAAAAAAGTTATAGCTCGCAGAATAAAGCGATGCAAAAATAATTTTTTATATAAAATAGTTTTCATTGCATAAAACCGACAAAACATAAAAAAATGACCTAAATGAGGGATCTCTGTAACCGCACTGACCCGAAGAAGAAAACTGCTTTATCAATTTTACCGCACGCGGAACGATGTTACCGCACCCCCCCAAAAGAAATTCATGAAACGCTGGTTTTTGTTCATTCTGCGTCCCAAAAATCGGAATAAAAAGCGATCAAAAAATGTCATGTGCCCGAAAATGGTACCAATAAAAACGTCAACTCGTCTTGCAAAAAATAAGACCTCACATGACTCGGTGGGTCAAAGTACGGAAAAATTATAGCTTTCAATATGTGGTGATGCAAAAACTATTTTTACAATAAAAAGCGTCTTTTAGCGTGTGACAGCCGCCAAACATAAAAACCGCCATAAATAGTAAATCAAACCCCCCGATATCACCCCCTTAGTTAGGGAAAAATAATAAAATAAAAAAAAATGTATTTATTTCCATTCTCCCGCTAGGGTTAGGGCTGAGATTAGGGTTAGGGGTGTGTTGGGGTAGGGTTGGAGTTATAATTGGGGGTTTCCACTGTTTGGGCACATCAGGGGCTCTCCAAATGCAACATGGCGTCTGATCTCAATTCCAGCCAATTCTGAGTTGAAAAAGTCAAATGGTGCTCCTTCCCTTCCAAGCTCTGCCATGCGCCCAAACAGTGTTTTACCCCCACATGTAGGGTATCAGCCTACTCGGGGCAAATTGCAAAATAACTTTTGGGGTCCAATTTCTCCTGTTACCCTTAGGAAAAAAAAATGGGGGCAAAAATATCATTTTTGTGGAAAAAAAATGATTTTTTTTATTTTCACACCCGGGCATTATAAACTTCTGTGAAGCACTTGGGGGTTCAAAGTGCTCACCACACATCTAGATAAGTTCCGTGGGGGGTCTAGTGTCCAAAATGGGGACACTTGTGGAGAGTTTCAATAGTTTAGGTACATCAGGGGCTCTCCAAACGCACATGACACCCGCAGACCATTCCATCACAGTCTGCATTCCAAAACGTCACTACTTCCCTTCCGAGCCCCGACGGGTGCCCATACAATCGTTTTCTCCCACATATGGGGTATCAGTGTACTCAGGACAAATTGGACAACAACTTTTGGGGTCCAATTTCTCCTGTTACTCTTGGGAAAATAAAAAAATTGGGGACTAATTGATCTTGTTTGTGGAAAAAATACAATTTTTTTATTTTCATGCCCGGGCATTATAAACTTCTGTGAAGCCCTTGGGGGTTCAAAGTGCTCACCTCACATCTAGATAAGTTCCTTAGGGGGTCTCGTTTCCAAAATGGGTTCATTTGTGGGGTGTTTCCACTATTTAGGTACATTAGGGGCTCTCCAAAAGGCAACATGACACTCGCAGACCATTCCATCAAAGTCTGCATTCCAAAACGTCACTACTTCCCTTCCGAGCCCCGACGTGTGTCCATACAGTAGTTTTCTCCCACATATGGGGTGTCAGCGTACTCAGGACAAATTGGACAATGTTAAATTAGTGACAAAATGAACAATTGGAGAGAGGTTGAACTTGATGGACCGAGGTCTTTTTTCAACCTATGTACCTATGTAGTAACTATGTACCTATGTAATGCCATTATGGATTTGTTGTTGCTTTGAATACGGTTATCATAGATCCATCATAACTCATGAGCTTTTATCTCGAGTGCTGGCTGTCATGAATCATTTCTGTATAGATTAATGCCTAGGACAGGCAAACAGGGCTACTAATAGCATTCCTTACATAAGTTCCCTTTCACTCTGTAAATATTGAACACTTTAAATGACAATTGACTCCTTTGCCACCTTTTCTTTCTTTCCACTATGTTGCTTTTCCCTCTCCCCCACCCCTTCCCTTTCTGTTCCCTTTTGTTTATTGGTTACCTCATTATAACTGTATACTAGTTTGGCAAACTTACTAAAAACTACTTGACTAATAAAAGTAAGATTTATATACAGTACAGACCAAACGTTTGGACACACCTTCTCATTCAAAGAGTTTTCTTTATTTTCATGACTATGAATATTGTAGATTCACTCTGAAGGCATCAAAACTATGAATTAATACATGTGGAAATATATAATTAACAAAAAAGTGTGAAACAACTGAAAATATGTCTTATATTCTAGGTTCTTCAAATCTTCAAAGTAGCCACCTTTTGCTTTGATTACTGCTTTGTACACTCTTGGCATTCTCTTGATGAGCTTCAAGAGGTAGTCACCGGAAATGGTTTTCACTTCACAGGTGTGCCCTGTCAGGTTTAATAAGTGGGATTTCTTGCCTTATAAATGGGGTTGGGACCATCAGTTGTGTTGTGCAGAAGTCTGGTGGATACACAGCTGATAGTCCTACTGAATAGACTGTTAGAATTTGTATTATGGCAAGAAAAAAAGCAGCTAAGCAAAGAAAAACGAGTGGTCATCATTACTTTAAGAAATGAAGGTCAGTCAGTCTGAAAAATTGGAAAAACTTTGAAAGTGTCCTCAAGTGCAATGGCAAAAACCATCAAGCGCTACAAAGAAACTGGCTCATATGAGGTCCGCCCCAGGAAAGGAAGAACAAGTCACCTCTGCTGCGGAGGATAAGTTCATCCGTGTCACCAGCCTCAGAAATCGCAGGTTAACAGCAGCTCAGACTAGAGACCAGGTCAATGCCACACAGAGTTCTAGCAGCAGACACATCTCTACAACAACTGTTAAGAGGAGACTTTGTGCAGTAGGCCTTCATGGTAAAATAGCTGCTAGAAAACCACTGCTAAGGACAGGCAACAAGCAGAAGAGACTTGTTTTGGCTAAAGAACACATGGAATGAACATTAGATCAGTGGAAATCTGTGCTTTGGTCTGATGAGTCCAAATTTGAGATCTTTGGTTCCAACGACCGTGTCTTTGTGCAATGCAGAAAAGGTGAATGGATGGACTCTACATGCCTGGTTCCCACCGTGAAGCATGGAGGAGGAGGTGTGATGGTGTGGGGGTGCTTTGTTGGTGACACTGTTGGGGATTTATTCAAAATTGAATGTATACTGAACCAGCATGGCTACCACAGCATCTTGCAGCGGCATGCTATTCCATCCGGTTTGCGTTTAGCTGGACCATCATTTATTTTTCAACAGGACAATGACCCCAAGCACACCACCTGGCTGTGTAAGGGCTATTTGACCAAGAAGGACAGTGATGGGGTGCTACGCCAGATGACCTGGCCTCCACAGTCACCAAACCTGAACCCAATCGAGATGGTTTGGGGTGAGCTGGACCGCAGAGTGAAGGCAAAAGGGCCAACAAGTGCTAAGCATCTCTGGGAACTCCTTCAAGACTGTTGGAAGACCATTTCCGGTGACTACCTCTTGAAGCTCATCAAGAGAATGCCAAGAGTGTGCAAAGCAGTAATCAAAGCAAAAGTTGGCTACTTTGAAGAACCTAGAATATAAGACATATTTTCAGTTGTTTCACACTTTTTTGTTAATTATATAATTCCACATGTGTTAATTCATAGTTTTGATTCCTTGAGAGTGAATCTACAATTTTCATAATCATGAAAATAAAGAAAACTCTCTGAATGAGAAGGTGTGTCCAAACTTTTGGTCTGTACTTGTATGTGTGTATATATATGGACCACAGAAAGTGCAACATAAAATGTATTTTATTCCATAAAACTCACATGAACAGGTAAACAATATCCTCCGGATAGCTGCCGGGTTCTCCAAACTGTCCATGTTCAAACCCGCTGCTGCGGGCAATTGCAGCGCCGTATCTCTTGGGTGCGTCAGCTGGTTTGTTGTTCCGGGCTCTGTGTTAGCTTCACACAGGCCTCGGTTGCACAGAGCCTCCTGCTTTGCAGCTTGCAAACCCAAAAACTGACACCCCCAAGACAAAACTGATAGAATTAACCCTTTTATGCCACGGCCCTTTTTCATTTTTGCATTTCTGATTTTTGCTCCCCTTCTTCCCATTATGATTCTCCAGGTCATTGCGAGTTCATAGACACCAAACATGTATAGGTTCCTTTTTATTTAAGTGGGGAAAAAAAAATCCTAAGTTTGTTTAAAAAAAAAAAAAAAAAAAAATTGCATCATTTTCCGAGACCCGTAGCGTCTTCATTTTTCGTGATCTCGGGTTGAATGAGGGCTTATTTTTTGTGTGCCAAGTTGACTTTATAAATGATATCATTTTGGTACAGATAACGATGTCTTGATCGCCCGTTATTGCATTTTTAATGCAATGTTATGGCAACCAAAAAAATGTAATTCTGGCATTTTTGACTTTCCCGTTACGCCGTTTAGCGATCGGGTTAATTCTTTTTTTTTTTAATAGTCACCTGGCAATTCTGAACGCGGCAATACCAAATATGTGTATGTTTGATTTTTTTTTTTTTATTTTGAAAGGGGGGTGATTTGAACTTTTCTATTTTTTTATTTTTTGAATATTTTTAAAAACATTTTTTTTTTTTTTTGGCTTTTGGCATGCTTCATTAGTCTCCATGGGAGACTAGGAGGTGCCGTAAACCAATCGGCTCTGCTCCATACAGGCGAAGATCAGATTGACTCTATGTAGCAGAATTGTCCTTGCTATAAGCACCGGGCGGCGCTTATAGCAATCCGGCATTGACAACCATAGAGGTCTGCATTAGACCTCTGATTTTCATGCCGACCCATCGGTGACGCGCTATCACGTGGGGTCACCGATGAGCAGATTTCTAGCTCCATTGCCAGAAGCGCACGTTAAATGCCGATGTCCGAGTTTGACAGAGGCATTTAATGGGTTAACAGCTGCGGGTGGATCGCTATTCCACCCGCAGCTGTTCCGGGCACATGTCAGCTGTTCAAAACCGCTGACACGTGCTGGAAAAGATATGGGCTCAGCGACATGGAGCCCACATCAAAGGGGGAGACAAAACATGCACAGTACTAATATGGCGCATGTCATGAAGGTGTTAAATGGAATCGTGGCCATAGAGCCACTTCCAAAACCCGGAGTGGAGAGAGGGATTCACCTCACTACCAAACCTGCAAAACCCTCTAAAAATAAAAGCCAATGTCGGGTTTTCCTAAAAACTGACTTGGTCAACTACTTTGACCAAATCCACACTCGCTTTTACTTTGTCCTGTAATCACAATTCGCTCCAGCGGGTTTAATATGTGTCTCTACACACCCTGGGGGACACATACCGGCCCTCATGTATGATCCCCCTCACTGCCTCACTCTATATATCTATCTATATACATGGTATATATATTTCTGTTTGTTGCGCTACAGAATATGCCATGGTATTTTTTGTTTTTAATTCCACAATACAGTTCCTTTTTTATTTGATGCTATTTTTTTTCCTTTCAAGGGTAGTGGCTAATTATTCAGACACGCATGGTCAAGAGAAAAAAACTTTTGACCTGGTGATAGGTCGTCTTTTATTGCAGAAGTGCAGTTCTTTCTAGGCCTTGGTGCCTGGCGCTAAACATTTTTTTTTTTAACACTTGAGCTATTATAAAATAAATAACAAAATGAGGCAATCTCTCCCACTGTCACCCACATGTATTAAAGGGAATCTGTCACCTCATTTTTCTGATATGAGATGCTGCCACCGCCATCAGGGGCTTATCTACAGCATTCTGTAATGCTGGCTGTAGATAAGCCCCCGATGTAACCTGAAAGAGAAGAAAAACGAGTTAGATTATACTCACCCGGGGGTCCGGTACGATGGATGTCGCGGTCCGGTCCGCCACCTCCCATCTTCTAGCGATGATGTCCTCCTCCTTGCTTCTCCCTCGGCTCCTGCGCAGGCGTACTTTATCTGCACTGTTGAGGGCAGAGCAGAGTACTGCAGTGCGCAGACGCCAGACCTCTCTGACCTTTTCCGGCACCTGCGCACTGCAGTACTTTACTCTGCCCTCAACAGGGCAGATAAGTATGCCAGCGCTGGAGCCGCGGCAGAAGTAAGGAGGAGGACTTCATCGCATGAAGATTAGAGGCGCCGGACCGGATGGCGACACCCATCGGACCAGACCCCCGGGTGAATATAATCTGACTCGTTTTTCTTAACTTTCAGGTTACATCGGGGGCTTATCTACAGCATTACAGAATGTTGTAGATAAGCCCCTAATGGCGGTGGCCGCAGCTCATAGGGCAAAAATGAGGTGACAGATTCCCTTTAATGCTGGCTGCTCCAATAAGCGGCACGTTAGCTACAAAAGCGATGTCCAGATGTCACAGTACCGGACATGCCTGTGATTGGTTGCAGTGGTCAGGTGATTAGAACAGTGCATCATCAGAGGTTTCTCCAATGGCGTGCTGACTCGGAGAATTACATGATCAGTGCAGCAAATCACAGGCTTCAGCAGTCCTGTGACATCCAGACGGCACAGTCACCGCTACCGGCTCGGCCTGCACTGGATACATGGGGGTGATGAGAGGTGGCTTTTGTCAGCTCATGCCTTAGACAAAAAAAAAGTATCCCACTGCTGCACCCCACCCTGCAGCGCCTCCATAGGTCAGATTAAGTATTACATGGTTATCATTGAAATCGGTGGTTTGCTTGAGATATATCAGGTACAGTGTGTTTTATTGTTGGTCTGTATTCCAACTAAAAGTGAATTTTGCGTTAATGTCCACTGTCCCCAGTGCATGCATACACTGTCACTTAAATTAATTACCTTGTAAAAATCTTTGCATTCCCCTGATAATGCCACTTTTTTTTTTGTTTTCTGCTGTGTCGCTTTATTGCTGGGATATTCACATTTGTTGCTTTCGGAGCGCAGTGTGTGAAATCTCTTGCTTGTAGTGCAACTGGAAATTTCTTCATATTTTCTTCTGTCTTGGACGTTCCCTTTTTTTCAAATATATTTTTTTTTTCTTTAACTGCATTAACTTTCATTAGCTGACTTCAGTTTACTTAGTTTGCATCACTAATGTGAACACCCTGTGTATTTATACACGGTATGCTAAACGTGAGCGTGTCCTATAAAACTTCATGTTTTAACAAGTCAGTCTTGCCTCCTGCATGATCCGTTTACCCGTACTGAAGAGCAAACACGATCGGTGCCAATTAATCTCCTGTATTACATCCTGTGTCATTAAAGAGTTTATTTCAGTGTCTGTTTCCATTATTAATGCATTTGGCATCAAGTCCGTTGAGCTTCAAGAATACCTCATTTGCAGATTTAACCTTTGTCATCATAGCTGCTGCAGTACCTCTTTTAAGAAACGAGGAGTGTCTCGTCAGTCATTGACTGCTTGCTTGACGCTCATCTTGCCATTCTCTTCCAGTAGAGTTTTTGCCGTAGCCATGAAGTTAAGCGTGTGAGGTTCTGCAGCAGCTTGGATAGGATAGTGTATCTTAAACTTCAGTCCTTTGCTACTGCAGAACTTCTTTGTGCATTATGCTCTTAATTTCTTTCCACTTCTCTAACCCTCTTAAAAGAATTGGATTGTCCACCTTTTTGAAACTTAAATGCAAGCATTTGGAACTAAAAATAATTTTTGCAAAAGGTTTACATTTTTTTTTCTACAGCCTCTGTGTTGCACTGTCAAATAATAGCTGTAAAATGAGTTAACTGAGAATCTGTCAGTAAGCTCATCCAGATTGAATGATGGGGGGGGAGTTTATAACTCTTATCTTTGTCCTTTTCTGAGCTCCCCTCTGATTATTTATAACCACTGACCACATCAAAGTCAAATGTGGAGCAAAGCAAAGAGCATTTAAAAGTAAAAAGAAAAAAAAATGTATGATGCGCAATTGCATGAAGGATATTTGGATATTTTAGCCCCAAATACTGTACATGCCTTTGAGTATATACAAAAAAGTCCACAAAAGTGAACAACCCCTTTACGGCCTGTTGATAGACAGGAATCTAGGCCAGTTCAGTGAAGACTAAAGTGATAGAAGGACTAGCGGCGTCAAAGTCAATTTATTCAGGTCGCTCTCCTGACTTTCTAATAATTAGTTGTATTTCCCATAATATTCATTTGAATCGTATTTTCACAAAACCCTGCACAGTGTTCCTCTGTTATTCCTTTAGGAAATTCTCATAAATTCAGAAGCGGATGTCTCAGGCTATGTTCACGTGTGCTTCCTGCAATTTTTTTTTTTTTTTTTTTGCTGCGGGCAAAACTTCCTTTCTTGGCAGTAAAGAAGCTGCTTACAAAAAGCAGATTTTGATGCTTATTTTTTTTTTTGCTGCTTGTTTGCTAAGTTTTTGCTGCATTATTTGCAGTCTATTTGCTGTTTTTGCTGTATTTTTATTGTCTCTTGTGCATGCTGATAAGGTTTAGTGCCCCGAAAACATTCAGCATCATCTTTTAAGTTTTTGCTCCAGAAGCGCAGCAAAACCTGATCCAACCTGCGTTTTTTTTGTTACGTTTTTGCCCTTACTCATTGCTTTCTATAGGTGTAAAGAAGTGACATGCTCCAGTTTTCATAAACACAGCAGTTTTCCAATTCGGTCAGGAAAAAACCCAATGTGTGTGTGCATGAGATTTCTGAAATCTCTTAGCCTCTGCTGGTACTATAAAACGCAGCTTAAAATTTTCATTAAAAAAAAGCAGCAAAAACACAACATGTGAGCATAGCCTTACCATTGTCAAAAGGATTTGTTTGTAGATTAATCAAATCATTGCTGACAGTGCCAGACTATATTTAGACATTTCCCATTCACAAGAGCAGTTCTGTAACCCTGTTGTCATTTTATTCATACTTTTCCAGGAAGAGTAAGGCTATGTTCACACATTCTGTTTTTGCTGCTTTTTTTTTTAAAATGCAAAGTTTAACCCCTTACTGCCATTGGATGGAATAATACATCCAATGGCAGTACCCTCGCTTTGATGAGGGTTCTGGCAGTGAGCCGCATCAAAGCCGGGACATGTCAGCTGTTTTGAACAGCTGACATGTGCCCACAATAGGCGCAGGTGGAATCGCGATCCACCCGCGCCTATTAACTAGTTAAATCCCGCTGACAGCGGGATTTAACCAGTGCTTCCGGCCGCCGGGCTGGAACTGCGCATCGCCGACCCCTGTCACGTGATCGGGGGTTAGCGATGCGTTGCCATAACAACCAGAGGTCTATGGTTGTTGATCAGGCATTGCTATGAGCGTCACCTGGTGGTCGGCGCTCATAGCAATGCTGTAATTCTGCTAGATATAGGCGTTTTGCTCATCGCCTATATGTAGCAGAGGCGATCGAGTAGTGGATGCTTATAGGCTCCCATGGAGGCTATTGAAGCATGCCAAAATTTTAAAAAAAATGTTTTAAAAAATATGAAAAAAATAAATTATAAAAGTTTAAATCACCCCCCCTTTTGCCCCATTCAAAATAAAACAATAAAAAAAAAATCATACATACACATATTAGGTATCGCCGCGTTTAGAATTGCCCGATCTAGCAATAAAAAAAAAAGGATTAACCCGATCGTTTAATGGCGTAGCGGGAAAGAAATAGAAACGACAGAATTACGTTTTTTTTGGTCGCCGCGACATTGCATTAAAATGCAATAGGGGGCGATCAAAAGATCGTATCTGCACAAAAATGGTATCCTTAAAAACGTCAGCCCGACACGCAACAAATAAGCCTGCACCCGACCAGAGATAATGAAAAATGGAGACACTACAGGTATCGGAAAATGGTGCAATTTTTTCTTTTTTTTTTCTTTTACCAAATTTTGGAATTTTTTTTCACCACTTAAATAAAAAAGAACCTAGACATGTTTGGTGTCTATGATCTCGTAATGACCTGGAGAATCATAATGACAGGTCAGCGTTAGCATTTAGTGAACCTAGCAAAAAAGCCAAGCAAAAAACAAGTGTGGGATTGCACTTTTTTTTGCAATTTCACACACTAGGAATTTTTTTCCCATTTTCGAGTACATGGCATGGTAAACCAATGATGTTGTTCAAAAGTACAACTCGTCCCGCAAAAAATAAGCCCTCACATGGCCATAATGACGGAAAAAAAAAAAAGTTATGGCTCTGAGGAAAAAGAGGAGCAGAAAACGAAAAACTGAAAAAAGCTCCAGTCATTAAGGCTGTGTTCACATGTAGTGGTTTTTTTTGCGTTTTCGCAGCGATTTTAAACGCGCGATTTTGCCATGAAAACGCGAAAAAAGCATCCCATGCAATCCTATGTGATTCCGCACATGCTGTGCTAATGCTGCGGATTTTTCCGTGGCGGAATTGTATCGCGGAACAATATGCAGCAGGATCATTCTTTGTGCAGAATCGCGGGAAAATCCGCACACATAGGAATGCATTGTTCTGCTTACTTTCCGCATGTGGCTATGCCCACCATGCGAAAAGTAAACAGAACATCTGCGGATGGTACCCACGGTCTGGGGGAGAGGAGATTCTCCTCCAGGCTGTGGGTACTATATCACTGTAAAAAATAGAATTAAAATAAAAAAATCATCATATTCTCACCTTCCGACGTCCCTCGCAGTGTCAGCAGGCCTCAGCGATGCTGCCTGCAGGTCCCGTTCCCAGTGATGCATTGCGCCAATTACCTTTTATGACGTCGCGGTCTCGCGACACCGTAGAGGTCTCGTGAGACTGCAACGTCATCAAAGGTCATTAGTGCAATGTATCACTGGGAACGGGACTTGCAGGGAGCATCGCGAGAACGGGAACGCTGCGCGGGACGTCAAAAGGTGAGAAAAACACGATTTTTTTTTTTTTTTATTATTTTTAACATTAGATCTTTTAATTACTGATGCCGCATAGGCAGCATCAGTAGTAAAAAGCTGGTCACACTAGTCAAACACTGTGTGACCAACCTGTCAATCAGTTCTCTAAGCGATGCTACAAATCACTTGGAATACGCTAGCATTTTGCAAGCTAATTACGCTTGCAAATCGCTAGTTTTCCCACGGGAAAATAGGCGGGAATTAAAATGCGGTTTTCTCGCATATTTCCCACGTAATGGAATTCCGGAATTCCCGCGGATATTTCCGCGGCAATTCCGAAACGTGTGCACGTAGCCTAAGGGGTTAAGCTGCTTACTAAAAGCAGGTTTTGCTTAGTATTTGCTGCGTTTTTATTGCTGCGCTTATATCAGGGTACACTTGTCTCTTATGCATGCTGATAAAGTTTAGTGCATAAAAAAAATTCTGATTCAGCTTCATCAGCAAAACCTGATATCTGCGTTTTTGCACCTTTTTTTTATACTTGCCATTGCTTACAATGGGTGAAAAACGCTGCAAAAACACAGCTCTTTGACAATAGTCAGGATGAAGCAAACTGCGTGTATGATATTTCTGAAATCTCATTGCCTTTGCTGGTACTGTGAAACAGCTGAAAATTTGCATTAAAAATAAACTGCTGCAAAACATGCAACGTGTGAACATAGCCTAAGTGGAGAATGTTATTTCATGAAAGAAGAAAAGCTTTTGATAAAACCGATGTGTCATCAGGAGAAAGTTTACTATAATAGTACACGTATTGTTCTTGCTACCATTCCATGTATTTACTTGTGACTTAATACATTTTTTTTCTCATTGCAGAGCACTTATGGTTTTTGGAGAAAACCTGCCATGAACTTAATTTACCAACCTCATCAAATGCGAGTCCTGAACCCTTACATACTGAAAAAAGTGTCCCAAAATCTATTGAATTTTCCCACAAGCTTTCCCAAGACAGAAGTAAGTCCATCTTCTCCTCCCTGTTATTTCTTTACCCCCATGCTCTCACCAGCCTTAATGTCCTGGGACTTATTAGGCCTTATGAGCTGTCTATTCCTTGGAGGAAGGTGACTAAATTGGCCATGTTGAGTTACTTGTGCTTTATTGTAATTTGACCAAAGGGCAAATCCACCTATTTCTGTACCATTAACAAAACATTACTTTCAATCTTAATAAATAAACCATATATGTGATGTATATTGCATTGTGTTTAGAAACTCAAGAAAGAGTGTCAAAAGTAATCCTATTAATATATCAATACGTAATATTAAAGCACCACTCAAGTGTTCTTTTTTTTATTTCACCACTGGAGTGGTGCTTAAAATCCAAGCCCCCTGTCGGATACTTGCCTTCCGGCATTTTGATCTGTTTCCGCCATCGTTCCGGTTTGTCTCTTGTAGTTTGTGACCTGCAGACTGCTCCAGTGTTTCATGGAGCAAGCCAGAGGTCATTCTTCAATGCAAGTCTATGGGATCCTTGTTCTGGCTCTCATACATGTGCATTGAGAGCTTGTGACATAGCTTCTGACTTGCGGCCATCCAGAAGCTGTGCTCACAAGATGGGTCCGCAGGACCGGACTGGTGCTGAAAACGGCGAAGACGCCGGCGGGTGAGTATTTGGCTGGGGGCAGGGGACTTAAGTTTAAAGCACCACTCCAGCGGTGAAAAAAAAAACAGCTGTAGTGGTGCTTTAAGATAGAAAAAGTCATTGTGCATTTTTTTTTTACTGCATCCAGCGGAGAACTGCAGTGTGCTATGGTTTGCCTTTTTTTTTTTTTTACATTTAATTAGTGTTACTTTTTTTAAGAACACCATTGACACAGAATGCCTAGACTAAAGCACACACAGAAGCCTTGTCAGCATGTTTCACCAGGATAAGCTTCATCAGGGGGTTTGAGGCTATATCCCTTTGATCTGATGAAGCCAGTGTCTGGTGAAACATGCTGGGGAGGCGAATTAAGTCTTTGATTGTTGTGAGAATATGTGAGGCTGGTTCTGTGGCATTTACAAAAAACTAATTTCTTTATGCAGATTTGGGTCATTCGGTGTATTAAATGGCTTATCAGGACTTTGTGGGTTTTTTTCTCTCTCGCAATGGAATTAACTTACCGGCAGGTAGTTGCTGATTATCTCCTGTCGGCGATGCCTCTGCTTCATTTGTCCTCACGTCATCAGAGCAGCTCTTTCTCTTTCGCTCTGCTGTGTTGGCAGGATATAACCGCTGATAGCTTGCTGATTGACAGCTCTCTCTCCAGTGTGTTAATGCAGTGAGACGGATGTCAGTCAGCGTTATTTCAGTAGTGAAGCCCCATCAACAGAGCTGCCTAGAAGAAGAAGAGCTGCTCTGTTAATGTGAGGTCACATGTATCGCTGCTCTGAGCCGGCAGAGAAGTCACAGGGCAGAGCATCCAGATAGTTACCAACTTCCTCCTGGTAAGTTCTTGGCCTCATTGCTAAAAAAAAAAAAGGCAAAGTAGCAGATAACCCCTTTAACTGCTGGCAGACAGCAGCCCTCTAATGTACCTGGCCAGGTGCCGCTCTGTACAACCTCCTGGAGTATGGAGCCATAATTCCGCACCCATACTCTTCTGTTGGGCACTATGGTACCTCTGTGATACTGGAGACTTCTGAATGAATAAAACTAAAGAAGAATCATGGCTTCTTCATAGTTGCTTTATTGCAGTGATTTTTGCCTTTAGTGGAAAGTGTTGCAATAATAGAGCACCAAATAAAGCATTTCATTGCTGTGTATGGATTGACATAAATGAAATCCACTCCGCTCCATAGACTATGTAATTTTTCTAGTCTATAAATGATAGATCAGTCAAGTGATTAGAACTGTAGGTAACAGAAGAACAGCGGGGAGAAGCGTTCTGAGAAAAGACACTACTTCCTAAAGCAGCAATGTCAGGAAAGCTGAACCGTCCACTTTAAGCTAAATTTTGTGATTACTTCTTACAAAAGGTATTTACAGATTCCTAAGGAAAAAATAAAGGAATAGCTGGAATAGTAAGTGCAATAATGTCGCCATCTGCCGGCAATAGTTGTAGAGCTGCAGATAGTGGATTAATAACTCCGTCTCCTTCTTGTTCTTTTGTTTTCTAGAAGCCAAAGCATCCAACCACTGGCATCATTGCAATCACGCTGGCGTTGCACATATGCAATGAAGTCCATATCGCAGGGTTTAAATACAACCTGACTTCTCTAAACAGTTCCCTCCATTATTATGGAAATGAGACAATGTCTGTAATGGCTCAGGTAAAAGATTGGCTGCAATTTATCTGTAAATCTAAAAGCTAATCTCATGTATTTCAAGGAAATGTGCCATCAGAAACTGGCTTATTGTGTAAATCAGGTTTAAAATTCAAAAAGTTAGCAAATATAAAATCATTTTCAATATTGTTTGAAATTTTCAACAGCACCACAATGTATAGTAAAGACTTTTCAGCAGTCTCATTATCATCAGCACCTCCATATACAATAGATAATACAGGATCTACCACTCACAATACGTGGTTACAGCTCACCTCCTTCCCCTCCAGTACAATGACTCCTAACACCTCTATATACAGTAGATAGCAGGATTCACCACTCACAATAGGTGATGTCACAGCTCACTTCCTTCCTCTCTGGTACAATGACTCATAAAACCTCTGTATAAGGTAGAATACATGATCCACTACTCACAATAAGTGATGTCACAGCACACCACCTCCTTTCTCCTTTGCAATGACTGATAACACCGTCATATACAGTAGATAACACAAATCGGAGCATGAGCAGTAAATGCCTCCATGTAATTCAATAGGGCCAGATCCAGTCTTTTGTTCCTTACCTTGTGGCTACTAAAGCGAGAAGTATGAGTTGAGTCTAATATTAAACTTGGTGGATAGTGTGTAAAACATCAGGTTTTTTTCACCCAAATGTAGAAACAAAATTAAAAAAACATGAAAATTACTCCAGCCCAATAACTGCTGCATAAATGCTACAAACTGCGTCTTCCTTTGTATATATTATGCCCCGTTTCAGGCAGGAGCGGCCTGTGTATTTATTCCCCGTCTCTCGCAGGAGCGGCCTGTGACCACTGCACAGCCCTCGTATTTATGCTCCCTGTCTCTTGCAGAAGTGACCTGTGACTACTGCACAGCCCTTGTGTTTATGCCCCCTGTCTTTGGTAGGAACTGCCTGAAACAACTGCACAGCCCTTGTATTTTTGTCCCCTGTCTCGGGCTGGAGCAGCTTGAGACCACTACGTAGCCCTTGTATTTATGCCCCCTGTCTCTGGTAGGAGCGGACTGTGACCATTACACAGCCCTTGTATTTATGCCCCCTGTCTCTGGCAGGAGCGGCCTGTGACCACTGCACAGCCCTTGTATTTATGCCCCCTGTCTCAGGCAGGAGCGGCCTGTGACCACTGCACAGCCCTTGTGTTTATGCCCTCTGTCTCTGGCAGGAGCGGCCTGTGACCACTGCACAGCCCTTGTATTTATGCCCCCTGTCTCAGGCAGGAGCGGCCTGTGACCACTGCACAGCCCTTGTATTTATGTCCTCTGTCTCTGGCAGGAGCTGCCTGTGACCACTGCACAGCCCTTGTGTTTATGCCCCCTGTCTCAGGCAGGAGCGGCCTGTGACCACTGCACAGCCCTTGTGTTTATGCCCCCTGTCTCAGGCAGGAGCGGCCTGTGACCACTGCACAGCCCTTGTGTTTATGCCCCCTGTCTCTGGCAGGAGCTGCCTGTGACCACTGCACAGCCCTTGTATTTATGCCCTCTGTCTCTGCCAGGAGCTGTCTGTGACCACTGCACAGCCCTTGTGTTTATGCCCTCTGTCTCTGGCAGGAGCTGCCTGTGACCACTGCACAGCCCTTGTATTTATGCCCTCTGTCTGAGACAGGAGCTGCCTGTGACCACTGCACAGCCCTTGTATTTATGCCCTCTGTCTCAGGCAGGAGCGGCCTGTGACCACTGCACAGCCCTTGTGTTTATGCCCTCTGTCTCTGGCAGGAGCTGTCTGTGACCACTGCACAGCCCTTGTGTTTATGCCCTCTGTCTCTGGCAGGAGCTGCCTGTGACCACTGCACAGCCCTTGTATTTATGCCCTCTGTCTCTGGCAGGAGCTGCCTGTGACCACTGCACAGCCCTTGTATTTATGCCCCCTGTCTCAGGCAGAAGAGGCCTGTGACCACTGCACAGCCCTTGTATTTATGCCCCCTGTCTCAGGCAGGGGCGGTCTGTGACCACTGCACAGCCCTTGTATTTATGCCCTCTGTCTCTGGCAGGAGCTGCCTGTGACCACTGCACAGCCCTTGTATTTATGCCCCCTGTCTCAGGCAGGAGCGGCCTGTGACCACTGCACAGCCCTTGTATTTATGCCCCCTGTCTCAGGCAGGAGCTGCCTGTGACCACTGCACAGCCCTTGTATTTATGCCCTCTGTTTCAGGCAGGAGCTGCCTGTGACCACTGCACAGCCCTTGTATTTATGCCCCCTGTCTCAGGCAGGAGCGGCCTGTGACCACTGCACAGCCCTTGTATTTGTGCCCCCTGTCTCAGGCAGGAGCGGCCTGTGACCACTGCACAGCCCTTGTATTTATGCCCCCTGTCTCAGGCAGGAGCGGCCTGTGACCACTGCACAGCCCTTGTATTTATGCCCCCTGTCTCAGGCAGGAGCGGCCTGTGACCACTGCACAGCCCTTGTATTTATGCCCCCTGTCTCTGGCAGGAGCGGCCTGTGACCACTGCACAGCCCTTGTATTTATGCCCCCTGTCTCAGGCAGGAGCGGCCTGTGACCACTGCACAGCCCTTGTATTTATGCCCCCTGTCTCAGGCAGGAGCGGCCTGTGACCACTGCACAGCCCTTGTATTTATGCCCCCTGTCTCAGGCAGGAGCGGCCTGTGGCTACTTGATGGCTCTTGATGATGTTACATCTCCCTGCTGCACATATTCTGCAGCACATGGCAACATGTAATGTGTACAGTCAGAGTCAAACCTGATGATTCATTTTTCTAGTCATCATTAGGGTTAATACCGTGAGACGTCACAGACATGACTTTCATCCATTGTTTTCTTTTCTTTGGCAGAATGAATACCACAACATATCAGCAGAGCAAATGTTTCTTAGAGACCTTATTGAACACAAAACAGTAACTAATTTGACGTAGAGATGAACAAGAGCCGGAATATCACCAAATAAACTCTTCTGTACAGTATTCATATTTTTATATATATATTTTGGACTTTTTTTTTTTTTTTGTAATAAAAACCAAGGAGGTTTTTGTGAAAATGATCCAGGTCTTATTTTGCCTGTTGAGTGTCTGACTGACCGGAGACTACACACAGCTGACCCCGCTGTATGGACCTGGATGGTTGAGTTGTTGGGTAAACTAAAGACTGCAGCGTTGACTCCTGAACCACTATTTCTGAGGACTGTCCCAGATCCTAAAGCACAAGGAGATGCAATGCCGTTCATTTTGTATATGACTGTAATGAAAATACTTTGTAAAACAATTATGTATTATAGTTTTTTGTTTTGTTTCCTTCAGTCATGTCATTAATTGTTTGGATCAAATCTGTTGAATCATCTTAATTTTTCCTTTATTAAAGTTAATGTAACTTTGGTAAAACCATTGTGTGATAAAGCCCCGTTCACATGAACTGAATGTGAACCGTCACTGGATCTGAAGCGGGTTTGATGCCGTTTTTAAGATCTGTTTTGTTGATATTGACCGAAAACATTGTTCAATATTAAAAACGTTACAGAATTTGGGTAATCGTATTCATAGCTGAAAGTTGAGGAATCTAAATGTGTAGTTCTCAGACATTGTTCCCCCAACTCCAGTCCTCCAGAGCCACCAACACATCATGTTTTCAGGATTTCCTTAGTATTTCCCAGGTGATAATTCCATCATCTGTGAAATACTAAGGAAATCCTTAAAACATGATCTGTGTTGGTCTTGATCTTCAGGACTTGGATTGAGAAACACTGGTCTGGGCAATGCTCTGTGAGCGAAATTCCTATTTAGAGTAATTTATTTCTCCTTTCTTGAGTTTTCTGCAATGTATCCGGAGCCCAGACTATTTAGCTCCCAGAGGATTGTCTATACATTGTCTATTTAGAGTTCTAGTTATTAACAAGTCAGTGGTCACCTGCGCCGTGATCTGTTTACACAGGTCGAATATAACTGATGGGAACAGAACATTTCAGATCATTTGGCCATTCTTTCGGACCCCGTACAGTGGGCGATTGGCTATTGATAATGAACAGGCAAATTTCCTGCTCGTCGGATGATCATCGCACGTTTGCGCCAGCGGATAAACAGCAATGAATTTTCCTATGAAAGCTCGTCAGTGTTCGGCCAATCTAGATGGACCATTAGGATGCACGCTGACGTGTTGACAGGCCGCGGGTCTCCTGACCCAAGCTTGATGGCCTCATTTAATTGAAGCGGTTCGTGTTGGGGGAACCACCGCCGGTCCATACTCGGATCATGTTGCACAGACGTCAGCCTGAGCCCTTCTTAGTGTAAGTGAGAAGTATGGTACTCCTCAACTGTGATGTCGTTTAGTGGATGCCCTTGCTTTATCTAGCTCAACATTTCTAGACCTTTTGTTGCCTTCATTCAAGACTGCCTTAAAGTAGTGGAAGTGTGAAGTATTGTCAGACAGAATAACAAGTATATTTATTATCGATAGAAGGAGCTATTCATTATCAGTATTACCATCAACCATCTGTGCCTCCCCGATGCATGGCACTCCGGATATCTGCACTTATCCTGCATCCCTTGGTGTACCCAATGTTCCTATATATCCTGTACAGTTGTGGCCAAAAGTATTGACACCCCTGCGATTCTGTCAGATAATACTCAGTTTCTTCCTGAAAATGATTGCAAACACAAATTCTTTGGTATTATTATCTTCATTTAATTTGTCTTAAATGAAAAAACACAAAAGAGAATGAAGAAAAAAGCAAAACATTGATCATTTCACACAAAACTCCAAAAATGGGCCAGACAAAAGTATTGGCACCCTCAGCCTAATACTTTGTTGCACAACCTTTAGCCAAAATAACTGCGACCAACTGCTTCCGGTAACCATCAATGAGTTTATTACAATGCTCTGCTGGAATTTTAGACCATTCTTCTTTGGCAAACTGCTCCAGGTCCCTGATATTTGAAGGGTGCCTTCTCCAAACTGCCATTTTTAGATCTCTCCATAGGGATTCAGGTCTGGGCTCATTGCTGGCCACCTTAGAAGTCGCCAGTGCTTTCTCTCAAACCATTTTCTAGTGCTTTTTGAAGTGTGTTTTGGATCATTGTCCTGCTGGAAGACCCATGACCTCTGAGGGAGACCCAGCTTTCTCACACTGGGCCCTACATTATGCTGCAAAATTTGTTGGTAGTCTTCAGACTTCATAATGCCATGCACACGGTCAAGCAGTCCAGTGCCAGAGGCAGCAAAGCAACCCCAAAACATCAGGGAACCTCCGCAATGTTTGACTGTAGGGACCATGTTCTTTTCTTTGAATGCCTCTTTTTTCTCCTGTAAACTCTATGTTGATGCCTTCGCCCAAAAATCTCTACTTTTGTCTCATCTGACCAGAGAACATTCTTCCAAAATGTTTTAGGCTTTTTCAGGTAAGTTTTGGCAAACTCCAGCCTGGCTTTTTTATGTCTCGGGGTAAGAAGTGGGGTCTTCCTGGGTCTCCTACCATACAGTCCCTCTTCATTCAGACGCCGACGGATAGTACGGGTTAACACTGTTGTACCCTCGGACTGCAGGGCAGCTTGAACTTGTTTGGATGTTAGTCGAGGTTCTTTATCCAACATCCGCACAATCTTGCTTTGAAATCTCTTGTCAATTTTTCTTTTCCGTCCACATCTCGGGAGGTTAGCCACAGTGCCATGGGCTTTAAACTTCTTGATGACACTGCGCATAGTAGACACAGGAACATTCAGGTCTTTGGAGATGGACTTGTAGCCTTGAGATTGCTCATGTTTCCTCACAATTTGGTTTCTCAGGTCCTCATACAGTTCTTTGGTCTTTTTTCTTTTCTCCATGCTCAATGTGGTACACACAAGGACACAGGACGGAGATTGAGTCAACTTTAATCCATGTCAACTGGCTGGAAGTGTGATTTAGTTATTGCCAACACGTGTTAGGTGCCACAGGTAAGTTACAGGTGCTGTTAATTACACAAATTAGAGAAGCATCACTTGATTTTTCGAACAGTGCCAATACTTTTGTCCACCCTCTTTTTTTATGTTTGGTGTGGAATTATATCCAATTTGGCTTTAGGACAATTCTTTTTGTGTTTTTTCATTTAAGACAAATTAAATGAAGATAATAATACCAAAGAATTTGTGTTTGTAATAATTTTCAGGAAGAAACAGTATTATCTGACAGAATTGCAGGGGTGTGACTACTTTTGGCCACAACTGTATGTGCTTGACATCACTTCTATAATATCACATATATATATATCTCTCAGAATTATCAGGCCAATAAGTTTTTTCTGCATGTTGCGGGACTGAATCCTTATATCTGCCTTTTTGTCATTCATGTATATCTGATTTAAAGGGACTCTGACAGCACAGAATGACTGTTCAAACCAAGCCAAGTTCAGGCGCTCGGCATATGGTGCGGCCAATCATTTAACTACCCCTTCCCACTTACTTGTTTTCCACTTCTCTTAGCCCTTCTCTGGCTCTATCAAGCCAGAGCTGGCAATCAAAAGAAGAGGTGAGATGGCAATACAGAGAAAACAAGCAGGTTGGAAGGTGTATATAAATGATCAGCCCCGCCATGATGCACCTAACGGCCGGACTTGGTTTGATCAGTCATTCAGTCTCTTTAAGCTGTAAACTGAACAGGAGATTTATTGTGTAGTTATAGGGACACTTTGATTGTAAATGTATGAACGGAGGATTTTACACCCTATATGTTATTGTTTATTAAAAATTCCTGCACATTAGGAGAGATGGCATTGAACCGCAGTGAGCGCTCACGATTGTTGTCACTGACTGCATTTACCGTATATGTGATCACGTCACACTCTGGAAGGCCTTTTACGCACGGAAGTGATCAGCAGAACAATGTCTCATACCGATGTTTGTATTTGCCCGTTGCTCATTGTAAACCTGCCCAGTCATTAAATTAAAAAAAAAAAAAACTTTTTTGTCATCGAATGCATATTTTATTGGGTCATAAAAAACGATCGCTTGTTGGCAGCACACGCCATTATGTACACAGGATTTCTGCCAACGCAAACATGTGAACTGAGGGGAAGTGAACGTTGCCTAAATGACCCTGCGTACAAATGATATGTAGCATGGAAAGCAGATGAGTGGTGATTGGCACTAATTACAAGCAATTTTTCTAACTGCAAAAATGACCCGTAGGTTATTGTTTGCACACAGCGTTTTTACAGCATTTTCTTCCTGCACTCTTGGCAGTAGGAACGCTCCATTCAAAATGCAGTTCCTGATGTTTTCTTTGTGTGTTTGTGTCATTTTTAGCTGCGTTTGTTTTCTTGCTGCAGATTATGTGTGATTTGTCTAGAGAGAACAGGTTTTTCCCTGCGGATAAAAAAAATCCTGCGTGTGAGCATAGGCCTAAGCCAGAGAGAGGGTTGTGCACAGATGTCCACTGGAGAGGAGAGAAAGCATGTACAGCTTCAGGGAGGACAGAGAAAATGGGCAATAGATAAGGATGATGAACAAGGGCGCTTTCACATTGTGGTCAGGCACCCATTCATTGGTCCTGTTGAGGTTATGTCCGAACCCCTCGCAAAATGAGATTCGGGCTTATGCATCGACAGGGCCATAGACTATAATGGTACCAACAGAGAGAAGGTGTGCTTTGACGTGCATAGTTTTTGTATATGCCTAATGGCGACGGACACCCAGACTCTTTCTACTACGTCTGTGTATCCGCCTCCTGTAGGCATACACGCTAGGAATCAATGCACGTCTGTGGCCCAATCAGGACATACGTCCGATTCCTGTTTTATGGTGGGTCCGGACATGAGCCTTGACAAGACCAATGAATAGGTGCCTGGCCACAGTGACATTGTGATAACGCCCTAAGGATAGGAGATGCCAGTGAAGACGGTATAACCTGATGTGCGCTCTTCATATCCGGCATCCAGACTATAAGACTATATTACGGGGGGATACACTCCACAAGAAAAATCTAAAGCTTAGATGGGCTGCAAACGGCATACCAGGGGTCTGAAAATGAATGAAACTTATTTTATGAATAAGGTTACCACACACATGTTTTTATTTTACTGCAGACAGGGCAGAGGTGGGAGACTTCGGCTTCAGTTTACAACTTCCATCCACAGGGCGTCTGTACCATGCGGCTGAGAATTGAATGGCAAAACCACATAGCAGTGACGCACTTGTTTTCATGTGTTTCACCCAGGGCTGTGGAGTCGGTAAGCCAAACCTGCGACTCCGACTACTCAATTTCCCTTACACCGACTCCCACATATATTACCTATATTTACGTGAAAAATGTATTGTAGTACAATGTGACATTAGACATTTAATCATTTCTATGATACAATAATCAAGATATTTAGGTAGAACATAATATATATTTATTGGAATACAACTTTAGAACACAAAAACCTGTAATAAATTGTAAATATGTAATACACTGTAAAATATCGATTACATACATACGGTACAGACCAAAGTTTGGACACACCTTCTCATTCAAAGAGATTTCTTTATTTTCATGACTATGAAAATTGTAGATTCACTCTGAAGGCATCAAAACAATGAATTAACACATGTGGAATTATATAATTAACAAAAAAGTGTGAAACAACTGAAAATATGTCTTATATTTTAGGTTCTTCAAAGTAGCCACCTTTTGCTTTGATTACTGCTTTCACACTCTTGGCATTCTCTTGATGAGCTTCAAGAGGTAGTCACCGTAAATGGTCTTCCAACAGTCTTGAAGGAGTTCCCAGAGATGCTTAGCACTTGTTGGCCCTTTTGCCTTCACTCTGCGGTCCAGCTCACCCCACACCATCTCGATTGGGTCCAGGTCTGGTGACTGTGGAGGCCAGGTCATCTGGCGTAGCACCCCATCACTCTCCTTCTTGGTCAAATAGCCCTTACACAGCCTGGAGGTGTGTTTGGGGTCATTGTCCTGTTGAAAAATAAATGATGGTCCAACTAAACACAAACCGGATGGAATAGCATGGCGCTGCAAGATGCTGTGGTAGCCATGCTGGTTCAGTATGCCTTCAATTTTGAATAATTCCCCAACAGTGTCACCAGCAAAGCACCCCCACACCATCACACCTCCATGCTTCACGGTGGGAACCAGGCATGTAAAGTCCATCCGTTCACCTTTTCTGCGTTGCACAAAGACATGGTTGGAACCAAAGATCTCAAATTTGGACTCATCAGACCAAAGCACAGATTTCCACTGGTCTAATGTCCATTCCTTGTGTTCTTTAGCCCAAGCAAGTCTCTT
Source organism: Dendrobates tinctorius (assembly GCF_039654945.1). Taxonomy (NCBI): domain Eukaryota; kingdom Metazoa; phylum Chordata; class Amphibia; order Anura; family Dendrobatidae; genus Dendrobates; species Dendrobates tinctorius. Next base: position 2,511,070 of record NW_027361752.1, on the reverse strand, counting down.
CTGCTTGTTGCCTGTCCTTAGCAGTGGTTTTCTAGCAGCTATTTTACCATGAAGGCCTGCTGCACAAAGTCTCCTCTTAACAGTTGTTGTAGAGATGTGTCTGCTGCTAGAACTCTGTGTGGCATTGACCTGGTCTCTAATCTGAGCTGCTGTTAACCTGTGATTTCTGAGGCTGGTGACTCGGATGAACTTATCCTCCGCAGCAGAGGTGTCTCTTGGTCTTCCTTTCCTGGGGCGGTCCTCATGTGAGCCAGTTTCTTTGTAGCGCTTGATGGTTTTTGCCACTGCACTTGGGGACACTTTCAAAGTTTTCCCAATTTTTCCGATTGACTGACCTTCATTTCTTAAAGTAATGATGGCCACTCGTTTTTCTTTACTCAGCTGCTTTTTTCTTGCCATAATATAAATTCTAACAGTCTATTCAGTAGGACTATCAGCTGTGTATCCACCAGACTTCAGCACAACACAACTGATGGTCCCAACCACATTTATAAGGCAAGAAATCCCATTTATTAAACCTGACAGGGCACACCTGTGAAGTGAAAAACATTTCCGGCGACAACCTCTTGAAGCTCATCAAGAGAATGCCAAGAGTGTGCAAAGCCGTAATCAAAGCAAAAGGTGGCTACTTTGAAGAACCTAGAATATAAGACATACAGTATTTTCAGTTGTTTCACACTTTTTTGTTAATTATATAATTCCACATGTGTTAATTCACAGTCTTGATGCCTTCAGAGAGAATCTACAATTTTCTTTGTCATGAAAATAAAGAAAACCCTTTGATTGAGAAGGTGTGTCCAAAGTTTTGGTCTGTACTGTACATATATATTATCTATATACTGTATGTATGTGTGTATATATATACTGTATGTGTGTGTGTGCATATATATATATATATACACACACACACATACACACACACACACTTTATGACTTATCTCAGCTAAGGCAAAGCCTAGATCCTCAGGCTACATTCACACTATGGGCGTAGCCAGGATCAAACCTGGGGGGGGGGGGGGGGGGCAGAACCTCATACTGTTCCACAAAATTTCATACTGCACACCTCAGCTGCTGCAGAACCTCATACTTCACACCCCTACGCTTGAAAATAAAGCCTGCACCTTAAGAAGATGTGGTGATGAATGCAGTCTATTTATTCCAACTATCAATTGATGTTGATGTGTTACTGAAGACGAGCAATGCCTGTCCTGGGCGTCCTTTTGGGCAGCTACGAGGTGTACCTGACTGGTGCTAAAAAAAAGGAGTGTTAGTCTGTGTGCTATCCGGCTTTCATTCTTTTTGGTACAGATATGATATGGATAGACAGACATGGATAAATGGATAGAGCAGATTTCTAATCTGCTTTTGCTATTGAAAACATTATCTATGAGCTCAAAAACCTTTCAGGTGATGCGGTTTTTTAAAAAGCTGATCTGCTTTTGCAACTGAAAAACGTATCCTCAAAAAACGCAGGAAAAACGCTGTGTGTGAATGTAGCCTTAGATGAGGAATACAACAGCCATATATAGGACATTTCATAACTTTCCCAAATTCCTATGAAAAAATATTCAGCATATTCTGCATTGAATTACTGTACCCAATTTATTATATATTTTAGGAGTCGGAGTTGGTCCATTTTATACCGACTCCACCAAAATGAGCACCGACTCCACGACTCCGACTCCACAGCCCCGGTTTCACCTGTAATTGTTGTGAAGTCTTGGAAATGCGCAATAAACTATACAGAGATTGGGCCCAAGATTCTTGGTCATACAACACACTACCGCCTATACGAGGACTGTGGGAGCCCAGCCTTCCTACAACTCACAGGACAATGCGGGAGGAGAGAGACATGGATGATCTTCTGACACACAGATTTATGTATTTCTTAGTTTTAATTGTTATATGAAGCTGTGGAGGAGATGAAGGGAGGAAGTGTTCTCGGACTATATATGTGACGTCACACCATTTTATTACTTGTCCTTCATTGTAGAGAGAGAGAGCAGGTTCTCTGTTCACAGCATCTGGTTCTAGGTTACTGAATTCTGCACTATATTTTAGATTTATGGCTGTAATCATGATCTCTCTGTGTAACATTTCATAGGATTTAAAGTAGTAAAAGTGTGGTCTTGTTATGGCACCACCTGGTCATCTTTCGATACAACGTGTACCCAACGGTCACAAATACTAAGTCAGACACATTAAAAGTAATATATAAAGGGTTATTCCTAAAATCTTAATGTTTCAAGGTTTCATTTATAGCATACTGATTGGTGGGGTTCCAAAAACTGGGACCTCCAAAGATCCCAAACCTTGTTCGTCCTCTGCTCCTTTCGTTGTCTACGGGACTGCTGAAAACAGCATGGAGTAGAGGTCAAGCTCACGGCACCTCATCTCCATTCAAGACTGGGTTGTTCCTGGGAGTGAGAGCCTCATTCTTCGGATCGTTGGGGTTCCCGGTGTCAAACTTCCAACAGTCACTAATTTATCTCCTATGTTATGGATAGGGGTTAAATTACGATTTGGGGAATAAAACTTTAAAAGTGGACGGCAAATTTTTTTAAAAGGATTTTGACATAAAAACATAACTACTTTCTGTAAATTTCTAGCTGTTTTTTATTTCAAAGATAAATGACAGTGACAATTAAATGAGGGGAATAGGGGAACCCAGGATTAAAAAAACAAGAACAGTATTGAGTAGTTTTGCTAATATGAAGCCAGTTGTGTGATATTTCCTCAACATGGCTGCTTTTTCCCCAGATATAGCGCCACTCTCACTCATGGGCTATGCCTAATATTGAAGCGCCGCTATATTTAGGCTCTTGAATCTGAAAGAACACAACTATTTTTTCTAATCTCTAAAACCCCTTTAAGACTATGTTCCTACAAAGAGATTTTGGAGACCTGGGCAGGTAAGCACTAGCTGACATGATTGCGGGGTGCTGATAGGTTGCCATGCAGCTGTGTGCCCCCATCTTGATACTCCTGTGAAATCCAGCATTAGGCTTGATTCATATGACATCATTATTTCCACTATATACTGAAACATACAAAACAAGCAGGGGCGTAATGATCGCAGTCATAGAGGATGCAACTGCATCCAGACCCGTGCTGCAGAGTGACCCACTGACACCAATTTCACCTGGATGTGCGTCCTCTGACTCACATTCTGCTGAAATGTATATTGACAGAGACCCACTGGCTCCCTGCACTGCAATACACGCTGCCGATCAATCAGATCCTGGCAGTAGATGTCAGCTTGCCTATGATGGGTTGCACGTGGCAGTGACGACATGCGCTGCCCTTGGTGGCACGCAGAAGCCAGCTCCCGACTCTTGCGGCTACTATTGAAGGACGCTGCGTGTTGTGGGAGCGAAGGAAGGTAAGAATAACCGTTTATTTTTCCTTTTTAAAATATGATAGAGAAGAACGGAAGAGGCCCTGGATGTAAAAATTATGGCAAAATGGGAACATTATACCAGAAGGAGGGACATATACACCAGGATGGGTGATATACCGGAAGGGGGATATTATACCAAAATAGTGGACCTTTTACTAGGATGGGTGACATACCGAAAGGTGGACATTATACCGGGCTGGTGAACGTCATATCAGGATGAGGATATTATACCTGGATGGTGGATATTATACCAGAAGGTGGACATTATATCAGGATGACGGACATATTAGGATGGGTACCTCATACCAGATAGGACCATTATAACAGGATTACGGACATTATACTAGGATGCGGACATGGGCGTACCCAGGATCAAAACTGGGGGGGGGGGGGCAACCCATGGTCGTTCAGGTTGTAAAATTTTAGAACGAAAAAGGTGAATAAAACGAAAATGAAGAAACGAGTGCCATACACAAAACAATCCCCTATACACCATGAACAGATCACATAATGACTGAATAATACCACCTACAAGGAGAAATATCGCCAAACCATAACTAGACTACATATTCCACCTCATAGTGACCAAAAATTACCACATACTAGGGACAAATACCGCTACACCGTGACCAGACCACAAATTACCACCACACAGTGATTGAATACTACAATACTGATCATGAATACAAACCACAATACTAACAACACTGTGATTAACACCAGTGCCATTAGACACAGAAGCTCTGCATATAGTGTATAGGTAATACAGTGAGCACCAGTGGCATTATACACAGAAGCTCTGTATATAGTGTACAGGTAATACAGTGAGCACCAGTGGCATTATACACAGGAGCTCTGTATATAGTGTCAGTGTACAGGTAATACAGTGATCACCAGTGACTTTATACAGCGGACCACTGTATATAGTGTCAGTGTACAGGTAATACAGTGATCACCAATGGCAATATACACAGAAGCTCTGTATATAGTGTACAGTTAATACAGTGAGCATCAGTGACATACATGGGAGCTCTGTATATAGTGTACAGTGTACAGGTAATGCAGGAATCACCAGTGACATTATACACAGGAGCTCTGTATATAATGTACAGGTAATAAATACAGTGATCATCAGTGACATTACACACAGGTGCTCTGTATATAGTGTCAGTGTTCAGGTAATACAGTGATCACCAATGACATACACAGGAGCTCTGTATGTAGAGTCAGTGTACAGGTAATACAGTAATCACCAATGACCTTATACACAGGAGCTCTGTATATAGTGTCAGTGTACATGTAATACAGTGAACACCAATGACATTATACACAGGAACTCTGTATATAGTGTATAGTGTACAGGTAATACAGGGATCACCAGTGACATTGTTCACAGGAGCTCTGTATATAGTGTGCATGTACATGTAATACACTGAACTCACCAGTGATGTCTGTAGTTGAAGTCCTTCGTCTTTTTGTCATCCAGCACAGACCATCACTTCTTGCAGCCAGGGCTCATCTCTGCAAAATATAACAGTCGTCAATAGCTGATCCCTTCCAGAGCACTTTCACCACTTTTTTCCCCGACTTCAACACTATGTCAGATGAAGAAAAAAAAAAAGCAACATAGTGCCACACTGTATAGTAACACGACCCCCATTTTGCTCCCTCCATGGAAAACAGTTTCCTAAAAAGTAAATTATATGACAATAGAAATACTATCCCTAATTTGATCCTAAAGAAATTATGTTCCCCACTTGTCACCATAAACTAATACAGCATGTTCCTCATTCTGGCCCCCAAAAAGTAATTAAGTCCCTCTTTATTTAATAATCTCATCCAGCCTGGCACCCTTTATTTTATAATATGCCCCATCCTGGCCTCCCATGTCCCTTGTCTAGCCTTGCCCCAATATCTGCAGCCTGGGCCCCAGATATCCATCCTGCCCCCCAGCTGTCCATACAGGCCCCCATATATCCGTCCCTTGTGCTGCTGCCACCCATATGTCAATCATGGGCCCATGTGCTGCTCCCCCCATATTTCCATCCTGGTCATTTATGCTGCTATCCCCCCATATATTCATGCTGGCCCCTTGTGCTGCTCCCCCATATATCATCCTGGCCCCTTATGCTGCTCCCCCATATATCATCCTGGCCCCTTATGCTGCTCCCCCCAAATATCCATTCTGGTCCCTTGTGCTGCTCCCCTCCATATATCCATCCTGGTCCCTTGTGCTGCCACCCTCCCATTTATATCCATCTTCGTCCCTTGTGCTGCCACCCCCATATATCCATCCTCGCCTTTTGTGCTGCCACTACCATATATTCATCCTAGTCCCATGTGCTGCTCCCCATTTATCTGTCCTGGTAGCTTGTGCTGCTCCCCTTCATATATCCATCCCAATCCCTTGTGCTACCACCCCCCCCCCAATATCCATCAAGGTCCCTTGCCTTGTGCTGCCACCCCCATATATCCATCCTGGCCTTTTGTGCTGCTCCACCCCATATATCCATCCTGGTGCCATGTGCTGCTCCCCCCCATAAAGCCCCCATATATATACTGTATATGCATCCTGGCTCCCCCATACATCCATCTTGGCCCCCATATATCCATCCTGGTCCCTTGTCCTGTCCCCCGTATGTATCCATACTGGTCCCCCATATGTATCCATCCTGGTACCTTGTCCTGCTGCCCCCATGTGTCTCCAGCCTGTTCCCCCACGCCAAGTGTCTCCAGCCTGGTCCCCCCCATCAAGTGTCTCCAGTCTGGTCCCCCTCACCAAGTGTCTTCAGCCTCGTCCGCCCCCACCAAGTGTCTTCAGCCTCGTCTGCCCCCACCAAGTGTCTTCAGCCTCGTCTGCCCCCACCAAGTGTCTTCAGCCTCGTCCGCCCCCATGTGTCTCAAGCTTCGTCCCCCCATGTGTCTCCAGCCTTGTCCGCCCCCATGTGTCTTCAGCCTGGTCCCTCTTCATGTGTCTCCAACCTGGTCCCCTCATGTGTCTTCAGCCTGGTCCCACTCTGCGTCTCCAGCCTCGTCCGCCCGAATGCATCTCCAGCCTCGTCCGCCTGAATGCGTCTCCAGCCTCATCCGCCCCATGTGTCTCTAGCCTCATCCCCTCGTGTCTTCATATACCTTCATATACCTGGTCCCCCATGTGTCTACAGCCTCGTCCTCCCCCCAAGTGTGTCTCCAGCCTGGTCGCCCCCAATGTGTCTCCAGCCTGGTCCCCCCCATGCTTACATGCACGCACACACACACACAAGAAAAAAAAAATCCTCTTACCTTTCTGCGCTCACAGCGCTTGGCGGCGTCCTCCTCCTCCTCTCTGCAGGTCCGGCGCGCACAAGGTAAAATGGCTGCTGGCATAGCAGAGGCCGGTGGTGAATGTGTGCGCCCGTCGCATGATAATTACATCATACGCCTGGTGCACACTTGCCAGAATACATCTGGACGCGTGACGCGGCGATTCAGGTAATGAACGCTGCGTGCGCGCGCCCCTGCACATATGCGGCCTGCGCTTTTAAAGGGCCCGTGCCCCTTAAAACCACAGACTTTTTTTCTTCTCCCCCTGCTTCTGGGGGGGGGGGCAGCTGCCACCCCCCCGCCCCTTGGTGGGTACGCCCATGGATGAGGACCTTGTACCAGGATGGCTTACATTATACCTGGATGGCGGACATTATACCAGGATGGTGGACATTATACTAAGATGAGGACATTATATGAGGATGGGGGGCATTATACCAGGATGGCAGACATAACATGAGGACGCACATTATAACAGAAGGTCCAAGATGGGGACATTATTACTGGAAGGGCCCCAGGATGAGGGTCATTATACGAAAAATGGGGCATTTTGCCAGTCAGGTGTGAAACAAGAGAGGCTCAGTCAGGGATGAAACAAAAAATGAGTCAAGAGGGTCCTCAATCCTCCCTTAGGCTAAGTTCACACTTGCGTATGGCAGGTCTGCGTATGGCTGCATATGTCCTCCCTTAAGCTCCACCTACTTCTGTTGTATGCGGATGCGTCATCATGCGGCGTCTTGACGTTCCCGTCGATCGCACGGGAACGCAACATGTTGCATTTTCGTGCGTTCGGCGGGCACGTCAAAACGCCGCATGCGGACGCATCCGCATACAAAGCATGTCCCTGTGTACCCAATGTTACAGATAGGTATGCAGGACAACGCAGGATGCATGCCGGAAGTAGGCGGAGCTTAAGGGAGGACGTACGCAGCCATATGCAGACCCGCCATACGCAAGTGTGAACTTAGCCTTAGTGACTGAGCCCTCCCCCAGTGACACTTACTCTTGGTGTTGGTGGGGGCTCAGTTAGTTATGGGTGATAATCCTGATCAGCTACATAAATCTAACCTTTAGTGAGTGATGTGGCAAGTAGCCGTCCTTCTCTCTGTACTTCTTACTGTTAGCCTGTGACTATGTGGGGGTGGGGAGGCATGCTACTTTATTAATCACAGCATAGCTCATTACCTGACCGGTGCTGTCAGCGCGGGGAAGAGGCCACAAACAGAACTAACACTGATTGGCTGTGCTGCTGCCAATCAGTGTTAGCTTTACCAAGAGCAGCACCACTCTCCCTGGTTGTTGCAAGTCTGCAGAAGAGATTCAGTGACCCGTGCACTGCTCTCCCAAGAAATCTAATCCTGGGAGGAGCAATGAACAGTAACTAGTAGTGCTAAAACGTATAAGCTGCCATGTTTGGAGCATGTCATATGCTAGTGCCAGTAAGTACTACTGATTGCTCCTCCCTGCATTACACATCCCGGAAGAGCAGTGCATGGGTCACTGAATCTCTTCTCCTGCAGACTGCAGCTCATGTGTACTAAACTGCTGGCAGTTCATCACCGCTGTAGACAGTGCTGCACATGGGCCCATCGGAGAATGGGTCTCTGGTGGGCCAGTGCGACCCTGTCAGTGTGGTCCCCCTGGGTCTCCTGCCACAGCATTTCATTTAATTAAAATGTTGATGGATAGTTCGTGCTAACACTGATGCACTCGATCCTGCAGAACAAATTGAATTTCTTTGGCACTTGATTGGGGCTGCTTATCCACCATCTGGACTATCTTGCGTTGCAACTTTTCATCAATTTTTTTCTTCTGTCCATGTCCAAGGACTTCTTGATTATGTTGCGCACTGTGGACAAAGGAACGTCAAGATCTTTAGAGATGGAATTGTAACCTTGAGATTGTTGATATTTTTTGTTCTCAATCCCTCAGACAGTTCTCTTCTCCTCTTTCTGTTCTCCAAATATTGATCCAATATTAATCGCCTTTTTATCTGATTTCAGGTGTGATTTTTCACATTGTGTGACCTGCTACTTGCCACAGGTGAGTGTGAACAAAGTTGTTTATCCACAATTTAGGAAATGTGCCAACAAATTTGTCTGACCCATTTAGGGGGTTTTGTGTGAAATTATGTCCAATTTGCCTTTTTTCCCCATCTGTTTTTGTGTTGGTCTAATACACACCAAGGAAATAAACATCTATAACAAAACGTGTAATTGCAATAATTTTCTGGGAAAAATACTTCATTTTCTGGAACAATTTCAAGTGTGCCAACACTTTCTACCATGACTGTATCTGCCTGTCCTTCTGTGTTCCTATCTTTTTATCATTACCTTTATGTAGAAAAAAAAATAATGAAGCACCACTGTGTGAATTATTTCGTAGATACAATCCTCAGAATCTTGTTCTATTGTTTTGCTCCAAGGAAAAAGAAAGACAGCACTCCTAGTAGTTAAACGGAAAAAGCAGTTCAATGCATTGGGCCAATAAAGTCTTCAAATTTTGCATTTGATCTTCTTTGGTACCTTTCTTTTTCTTTGGATCTCTATCTCCTTCTTCTATATCCTTTTTGTCTCTCTCCTCTCTCCCTTTCCTCTCTCCTGTTTTTCTCCTGTTTCCCTCTCCCTTCGCTTCTCTCTCCTCTCCCTCTTTCTTTCTCTCCGCTCTCCTGTCTCTATCCTCTGTCCCTTCCCGCTCTCTTTTCCCTTCCCCTCTCTGCTCCTTTCCCCTCCCTTTCCTTCTCACCTGTCTCTCTCCTCTCTTACACTCTTTTCTCTTTCTTCCTCTCTTCTTCCTCTTTGTCTCCTGTCTGTCCTCTCTCCCTTTCCTCTCCTCTCTTTCCTCCACCTTCTCTCCTGTCCTCTCTTTCCCTCTCCTTCTCCTTCCCTCTCTCTAACTTTCCTCTCTCCTCTCTTTCCCTCTCTCCTCTCCTTTCCTCTCTTCTCCTCTTCTTTCCGCTCTCCCTTTCTTCTCTTTCTTGTCTCTCTCTCTCTCGCCTCCCTTTCCCTCTCCCTATCTCTCATCTCTCTCTTCCTTTCCTCTCCCTCTCTCTTTATCTACTCTTTCTCCTCTCCCTCTCCTTTCTCTGCTGTCTCTCTCTCTCCTCTCCCTCCCTTTCCTTTCTCTTCTATCTCTTCCTCCTCTCTTTCCCTCTCCCTATCTCTCCTCTTCTCTTCCTCTCCTCTCCCTCTCTCTTTATCTACTCTTTCGCCTCTCCCGCTCCTTTCTCTCCTGTCTCTCTCTCCTCTCCCTCCCTTTCCTTTCTCTTCTATCTCTTCCTCCTCTCTTTCCCTCTCCCTATCTCTCCTCTTCTCTTCCTCTCCTCTCCCTCTCTCTTTATCTACTCTTTCGCCTCTCCCGCTCCTTTCTCTCCTGTCTCTCTCTCCTCTCCCTCCCTTTCCTTTCTCTTCTATCTCTTCCTCCTCTCTTTCCCTCTCCCTATCTCTCCTCTTCTCTTCCTCTCCTCTCCCTCTCTCTTTATCTACTCTTTCGCCTCTCCCGCTCCTTTCTCTCCTGTCTCTCTCTCCTCTCCCTCCCTTTCCTTTCTCTTCTATCTCTTCCTCCTCTCTTTCCCTTTCACCTCCATCCCTCTCCTTCTCTCTCTCTCTCTCCATATATATCGTCGTGAAAATAAGGTAACAGTACGACATATTTGGGGAAAAGAACTTTATTGTTCGACAACACTTTGTAGATTTTCTGTTTCACATTCCAATCAGGATCTTACTTGTGAGCTAACTCCAGATTTCAAGAACAGCAGTAACCACGTGCGCACCGCCAGTATCGCCTACAGAACCGCAGTTTTCATTATATTGCCTCAGATTATCACAGGGACATATCATTTCAAGAAAAATATTCTTCAATTTTGTTTTTTACATTAAATTAAACAGAATTCACTTTTTTATGTTTAGCACCATTTGAAAATACAGTATGTCACATTTTTGCTGTGCAGTGATTCAGGAAATCTGAGACGCGTTTGTGAAATACTGCAATTTTTTCATTTTTTTTTTAAACAAAAATAATTTAATTACGTAACTGCATAGATAAAGTAATAGTATAGTAGTAACCAGCAGGGTGGATGCATACTGTATATGTTTTAGAATGAAACTACTCTATTTTGGAAAAAATTAGGAATTCAGATCAATACTTTGAAAAGTTGTCAGCTATTGAATATTTAAAATATGATAAAAATATTTGCATTAAAAAAAGTTTGTTTTGCATTTTTTTTTTTTCTTTAATTTAAAATTGTATTGCCCAAATATAGAACAGTTTATTTAAGCTATGGATATAATGAAACCACGAATAATCAATATACTCTCTGTTCCCTATATCTATTGCCTAGAATGATGTGTGCAGACTATAATAATTGGATATCCATTGTCTACTTCAGGTTAGTGATCATTTCTATAGCAAATATCTAAATTTCAAATCAAATTTGTGAAATATATGTGCAGCATATACAATACATACAAAAAACCTCCTAATTTCCTAAGCCCTTGAGCAGTGCACATTACATCTAACTGGTCATGCAGCAGAATTGGTTTCAAGGTGAGCGTTTAGGGCATGTTCATCTTCACCATCATGTTTTTTTGTATTGCTTTAATACATCTGAAATGAAAAAAAAAATATGACAAATGTTTTTGCTAGAAAAAATATACTGTTCTATGTGCACAGCTCCAAAGCAGATCTATTCATCATGCCCTTTTTGTATTCTGATCCTGCTGTTATACTCCCTTCCACCTCCGTTCCATCCTGTTCTTTCTTGAGTAGATTGGACAGAGTATGCAGGATCAGACTACACAGTGTTTGTAGTCTGTTACCATGGATATGCTTAATTCTGCACAGGAGCTCTAACGAAACATTTTACATAAAGACTTTTTTTTTTTTTTTTTTTTTTTTTAAAGGTACATCATTTGTCATTTTAGATACATTGAAACTGTAGATTAAAAATCTTGCATAGGCAGTAAAAGCATAGATACAAAAAAAAGCATACTTAAAGGTAACCTGTCACCAGGTTTTCCGCATATAAAGTACGACCACCACCTTTAAGCCCTCTGTTACAACATATTAGAGAATGCTGTAAAAGAAAGTCCCCAACCCCTCTGCAGACCCCCATAAAAGACCTTTCATTATACCCACAGATGACACGGTCCGGTCCGATGGGCGTCTCTGGATTTGATTTGGCGCCTCTTCTTTAAATTGGCGTCTTCATTCATTCCCTACTTCATGTGGATGACGCATCAGTGTCCTCCATCGTTCTCCTGCGCAAGCATGCTTCTTTGACCTGACGAGTGTAGAGAAAAGCACTGTAGTGGGCATGTGCCGGGAAGGGCCAAAGAGAGCCGATGACTCTTAGGTAAAGCATGCGCACTACAGTACTTTTCGCTGCCCTCGGCAGGGCAGAGAGCAGTGCGTCTGCACAGGAGAGTGATTGGGGGACACTGTGTGGATGATGTAGGACTTGTCATCCACATTAAGTAGCGAAGGAGGACGGTGATTGAAGGAAGCGAGGAGGCTCCGGATCAAGACCAGAGACGCCATCGGACTGCACTGTCTGTGGGTATAATACAAGGTCTTTTTTTAGGATCTACAGAATGTATTGGGAACTTCTTTTTTTTTTTACAGTATTCTAATATGGTGTAGAAGAGGCCTCAATGGTATTGGTCGTACTTTATATCAGGAAAACCTGTTGACCGGTTCCCTTTAAAGGAACTCTAAACACAGAAAATGTCCAAAAGGTATCTCAGCAATTACATACTTGATATCCTTCTTTTCTTTGATCCTATAGTGTCTCATATTATAACAAACCTCAAGAAATATATAAAGAAATCTTCTCTCTGTTTAATAGGAGCTCAACCACAAGAAAAGGACCCCTGTGTTTAGGAAAATATGGGCCCTTCACAGTCCAATAGTGTGTCTGTGATAGAAGCTCCATGCTGCTTTGGAGGTGGAAGTGGGGCCCCTTATCACTAGGGCCTCTGTGCAGCTACCCAGGTTCTACCAAATGGTATGTCTGCCCCTGGTCCTTCTACCTCCTTATTGTCCTGAGTCTATCCAGTAGATACACTGCCTATTTTCTGTTCGGATGCTTGGGAGGGAAATCTGCAGCAGAATAAAGTAGAAGCAAAGTGGCTGAGCACTGAGCAATTCAAAACTCTAACTTGACATGTGTTGTGGATTTTTAATCTTTATGCAATTTTTTTTATCATGGATTTCACTACACAGCAGAATCCACAATAGATTTTGGTGTCCTGTGTAGATATACCCATAGGGGACTGGCTGGGGTCTCCCTGTTCTGCAGGAGGACAAAAGTTGGTTACGTTGACTTTGCCACGGTCCACGTCCTTCAACCAGTTAACAGTGAAAAAATGGAATAAATCAGCAGATTAAGCCTCGTTTTCTGAAGGATTTCTACAGGCTAGACTAACAAACAGCAACAACAACTATATTTCTACATTTCTAGGTTTAGCGTTACTTAAAAAAAAATCCTCACTTAAAAGTAATACTAAATCTGCACATATAAAGGTAAATTCTATGCAATGATACACTTCAGGACTTGCAGTCACAGTAAGGCAAGACATGGTGTAGAAGGGTTAGGCACGACTGAAGATAAGAAATTCTATTTTGAATATTGGTATAGAAAATATATCAGCACCTTTTAAAGGGAATCTGTCACCCCTTTTTTCGACCATGAGCTGCCGGCACCGCCATCAGGGGCTTATCTACAGCATTCGGTAATGCTGTAGATAAGCCCCCCATGTAACCTGAAAGATAAGAAAAAAGAGTTATATTATACTCACCCAGGGGTCCGGTTCGGTCCGATGGGTGTCGCCGTCCGGTCCGGCGCCTCCCATCTTCTAATGGTGACGTCCTCTTCTTTGCTGCCTGTTGTGGTTCCGGCGCAGGTGCACTGCTCTGCCCTCAACAGGGCAGAGCAGTGCGACTGCGCCGGAACCACGACAGGCAGCAAAGAAGAGGATGTCACCGTTAGAAAAAGGGAGGCACCAGACCGCAACACCCATCGGACCAAGACCGGATCGCCCCCCCAGTGAGTATAATATAATTCATTTTTCTTATCTTTCAGGTTACATTGGGGGCTTATCTACAGCATTACAGAATGCTGTAGATAAGCCCCTGATGTAGGTGCCGGCAGCTCATAGTCGAAAAAAGGGGTGACAGATTCTCTTTAAATTTACGGTACTTTGTGCTTTGGTATAAAAACAGTACGAATTTCTGGTTATAGGGAATGCAGGAAATTAATCAGATTCAGCACCTCATTTACAGGATGTATTCCAACAATTCATTGGAAAACTCAAAGATTATTTGCTTTGAATCATCCATGTGTTTTTCAAGAAAATTGTTTACTGTTTAGAAAAAGGATCTGCTTTTTTCCCCCAGAAACAGTGCCACTCCTCACCAGAGGTTGTGTCTGGTATCGCAGCTCGAGATGGAGAAGAGCAGCACTGTTTGTTAAAAGAAACTCTTGATATTGCTTTACACATGGCAAAAATGTCTCTATCGTTTACTAAAACATGGCGGTCAGATATGAGTGTTATTATTACTTATGAATGAACACAGATTTCATCTTGTAACAATAATCTTGTTTTTTGTTGATTTTTTTTTCTTTTTGAAAAACTTTTTACTTTTCAGAAATCTACCTGTAAACTATGCAATAAAATATATTAATTTCAAATAATAATGTAAATGAAAGAATGGCAGATTTAAAAAACAACTTTTTGATCTGTATGTGCAATATGTGCCAGGAAACTATTTCCATATTGGGTAGCACCAGACCTTAATTCAATGAAAATAAACTCTTCAACTCTGTTTTTATATCATTTGCATAGCACAATAGAAGATTTAGCTGTGGTAAAGGATGGTCCAACCAGTCAAGATAAGGTGATGCCTTCAGGCCAGAAATATATCGTTTAGCAACATTTTGCCACTGGTAGCAGTGTTTTTAAGGCAGTTATTACCAATATAAAAAAGTATAAGCAAATTTAATTTAAGAGTCTCTACTAATTTTTGTTCACATTGGATACAATAAATATCCAGAGAATGATGAGTGGACATATTGTCCGGCATAGAGTCCAGATGCTTGATCTGACGGCATTTGAATATATACTCTGTCTCCGTGCATCAGTGGGACCACTGCACTTCCTGAAGCTTGGTCCAGATAGCCTTTTTTATACTCATCATACGTATACATCAATGGTTCGGCATTCTTGTACAACGCCACCCAAACATTTGCACCTTTACAATGGATATGGTAGGAAAAGTAGTAGATTCCAGGGATTTCACAAGTGAATATACCTGTGAGTGGATTGTAGCCTTGTCTGCCATTGTACAGTAACCTTTCAAACTTTATAGGTTCTCCTACTGGTGGGAAGGCAGTGGTCAGTTCTGCTGTAAAGGCTGGCATCTCATGAACTGGAACTGTGCCCCCTTTCTTTCCTTGGTAACCATGAGGAGTTTTTACTCCATCAATTGCAGGTCCTATATTTGGCAAATACTGGCCCATTCCTGGTGGTGTAGGTGGGATTTCTGCTGGAAGTCCAGGCTCGCCTGGTGGACCAGGAGGACCGGGTAAGCCACGTTGTCCAGGGGGTCCTAAAGCTCCAGGTGGCCCTATTGGACCCTGCTGGCCTGGCAAGCCAGCTTTGCCAACACCTGGTACACCAGGTGCCCCCTGTAAACCTTGCTCTCCCTTTGGTCCTGGTAGTCCAGGAGGACCAATAGGACCATTTGGCCCTGCAAGACCAGGTATTCCAGTTTGTCCTTGCAAACCTAGTTCACCGGGAATTCCAGATTCTCCTTTAGGTCCAGGCAATCCAGGTGCACCAGGTGGTCCAGTTAAACCTTTGTGTCCAGACTCTCCTTTAGGACCTATTGGTCCTGGCAAACCTCTCAGACCTTGAGGACCCACTTCACCTGGAAATCCTTGTTTGCCTGGAAGTCCTTGATTTCCTGGTTCACCTTTTGGTCCTGTTGTTCCTTCAGGGCCTCCAATGCCACGATCTCCTTTGGGCCCTGGAAATCCACCAACACCTGGAGGTCCCACAGGTCCTGGTAAACCTATTGGACCTGGCTCACCTGGTTGGCCTCCAATACCTGGTTCACCTACATGACCTTTCTCACCTTTTGGGCCAATGGGGCCTGGTGGACCACCGAAACCACGCTCACCTTTAAGTCCAGGAAAACCTGGTTTGCCAATTCCAGGAAGACCTGGTGCTCCAGGTAAACCAGGAAGTCCTTGATCACCTTTTCCACCAGGCATTCCAATTTCCCCAGGAAGACCATCTTGACCTGGTTTTCCGACACCTGGAACTCCTGGTGGACCCTGAAGCCCAGGTGGTCCAGCAGGTCCTTCTAGTCCTGGTTGCCCTTGTAACCCAGGGTTACCATGGTGCCCTTTTGGTCCTGGGAAACCATTCATGCCAGGTTTACCAATTCCAGGCAAGCCAGGTTGGCCCGGTGGTCCTTGTAATCCTGGAGGACCTTTAAGTCCAGGTAATCCTGGTACGCCAATTCCTTTATCTCCTTTTGGGCCTGAAATGCCAGGATATCCAGGTGGTCCTTTAAGTCCTGGTTCACCTTTAGGTCCTAAAAGTCCTGGTAAACCTGGTTCACCTGGTTTTCCAACACCAGCTAGTCCAGCAAGCCCAGGTGCTCCCTGGGGCCCTGGCTGTCCAGTTTGTCCATATTCTCCTTTTGGACCCAGATCACCTTTTGGACCTGATATTCCAATACCTCCTGGTTTTCCTGGCATGCCTGGCATACCTGGCTTGCCAATTCCAGGATATCCTGGTGGACCAGTGGTTCCAGGGTTTCCTTTAGGTCCTGGCATTCCTTGTCCTGGTGGTCCAGGAGGCCCAGGTGGCCCTCTTGGCCCTGGTTCACCAACGGGGCCTTGATCACCTCTTCGCGCAGATAATGGAAGTTCTGGTGAAAAGAAAAAAAAGAATAAAGTTATATTTCCTTTGTGGTAAGAATCTAATATACACCAATAAGTTAAATTTTGTAATTTATGTTAATTTAGCATACTTGAATATCGCCACCAATGACCAATCATGCTGGCAAAACAAAAAAAACATAAATATTTAGGATGAATTTTTACCTGTGCCAGTGCTGTCTGATTTGAACAAAAAAAACCCAGAATGGTTCCAGTATGAAGACTGTACAAACATTTTCAAAGGAATGATGGCAGGTTTCACCCACCTACCTCATTTTTTTTGTTGTTAAAAGAAAAAATTACCAAACAAAAACAATTAAGAAAAAAGAAAAAACTTGTCTTGCAAATTATTCTTTACTCCTATTAAGAAACACTAGCCAAGTACCAAAACTAGAAAGACCAAAAAGTTAATTTTCCGATCTAGTTGTTGAATGAACATGCAGATGATCTTGAAACTGTCCATTAAAATTTTTTGGAGTACATGAAATTATTTTTGCTATAATTATTTTTGTGCTGAGCTATTCATAGTCTCTCCATTTCATATTTTTATCATTATGATGTTCTATATAGATTACATATACAGCAGTGCGTTAAAGTTTCTGAACTCTTGAGAATTTTCCATATTTCTGCCTAAATTCAATTTAAATCTATATCAGATTTTCACACAAGTCCTAAAAGTTGATATAGAGAATCAAGCCAAACAAACGAGTCAAAAATATTGGACTTCGCCATTTTTTATTTTGTAGACTTTGTGCAGCTATAACTGCATCTAAATGTTTCCAGTAATTGTTGATTAGCCCTGCACATAGACTTGGAGAAATTCTTGCCCTTAATTCCTTCAACTCGTTGGTGAGTTTTCCCTGTAAACTGCTCTTTTCAGGTCCTTCCACAATTTTTCTGTAGGATTAAGGTCAAGGACTTAACCATTCCAAACTCTTCTCTAAAAATTATTTTGTAATATGAGTTTTGTGCTTTTGGTCACGGTCTTGCTGCATGAGCCAAGTTCTCTTCAGATTCAGCTCATGGGCAGATGTGCTGATATTTTCCCCTACAATTTGTTGATAAAATTCAGAATTCATTGTTCCATTAATGATGGTAAGCTTTCCTGGCTTAGATGCAGCAAAGCAGGCCCAAACCATGATACTATCACCACGGTGTTCCACGCAGCAGACTGCAAATGAGTAGCAATGTCCTTTTTGGAGAGCATTGTCATTCTCATTCCAATCCTAAAATGCATACCTATGTTGTTCAATGTCTTCCTGAAGGTGGACTCATGAACATTAGCAATAGCTAATGTGTGAGAGGCCTTTAGTTGCTTAGAGGTTACCTTGGGTTCCTTTTTGATATGGAAGACACCTTTCTTTTGGATGGATCTTTGTTGGTCTTTGTTGATCTTCTTAGGAAAGATAATTATAGTCTTGAATTTTCTTTGTTTGTACATAATCTGTCTGACTGTGGTTTGTGCAGGAACTTCAACACCATTTTTAAACTCTGTGGACCTTTTAAGCATCAACAACAACTCTTCTTCTGGGGTCCTCAGAAATTTCTTATGTTTGTGTAAGTGTACCATGGTGCAAACATCTGTTGGAAGGTCTGACTTTGATAGATCCCTGTTTTTTTATTCCTTCATGACTTTGCGATTTTTCGTTTTTGCACTTTTGTTTTTTCATCCCTTTGTTCCAAGAGCCATAACTTTTTATTTTTCTGTCCTCATAGTTGTATGAGTACTTGTTTTTTGGCAAGACAAGTTGTACTTTTGAATGACACCATTTATTTTGTCATGTTATGCACTGGAAAGCGGGACAAAAATTCTAAGTATGTTGAAACTGCAAAAAAAGTGCAATTCCACAAGTTTTTTTTATTTACCATGTTCACTATATGGTAAAATTAACCTGCCAATATGATTTTCCAGGCAAATAAGAGTAAGCAGATACCAAACATGTATAGGTTTTATTTATTTAAGTGGTAAAAAAAAAATCAAAAATTTTAAAGAAAATTTTTTTTTCCGCTTAAACTGGCATTTTCTGTAGTGGTTTCCTTTTTTGGGATGTGTGATGGCTTATGCGTGCCCAGAGATGATGTTTTTATTGATAGCATTTTGGGGTAGATATGATAGTTTGATTGCCTGTTATTGCATTTTATTGCAATATTGCACAGGCCAAAAAAACCCCGTAATTCTGGAATTTTGATTTTTTTTCTCATTATGCCATTTACCAATCAAATTAATTTATTTTATATTTTGATATATCAGACTTTTACAAATGCAGCGATACCAAATATGTGTACTGTATTTCTAAACTTTTTTTTTTACTTTTCACTTAATTTAATTGTCCCCATAGGAGACTTGTAACTGCGATCATCCAATTGCCTGTGCTACACATAGTGCTTCAACACTGCTATGTAAAGCAGAAATCATGATCTTCTTTGAATGCCGGCCACAAGCCAGCATTCATAGGAGTATCATAATGACAGGTACTGATGTCATCAGCAAACATCTGGCTGTCATGACAACCCATCGGCGCTCTGTGGTCCTGTGATAGGGGCTCCGATGGGCAGGATGAATGATGCGCTTCCAGCCAGCGCATGTTAAATCCCGATCTCAATGATTGACAGCGGGATTTAACTGTTTAACAGTCGCAGTTGGAGCACTGCTGTTAAAGGCACATGATGACTGATTAAATCAGTTATCATGTGTGGGGAAATATGGAAAGATGTGGGCTCAGAATGCAAGTCCACATCAAAGGTAGGGATACGACTTTTGACGTAAATATACCTTATTTTTCGGATTATAAGATGCACTTTTTTCCTCCAAATTTGGGGGGAAAATGGGGATGTGTCTTATAATGCGGATATACCTTACCGGTACCGTGGCTGCAGGCTGGCATGAGGGGGTGTCCGGAGGTGCTGCAGTTCCATGGTTTCCTATGTGGTGGACTCCAGGAAAATGGCCGCCGGGGGCAGCACATGTGCAGATGGAGATCTCGGCACCAAGATCTCGGGAGATCCATAATAAAAAAAAATTACAAAGTGTAATTTTTTTTTACCCATTTCTTTTACTTGGTACTGTTTATCTCTCTTTATCTACTTTTAGGACTTTGATGGAGTTTTCAGTCAAATTTATGCAGAAATAGGGAAAATTCTGTGTTGTACAAAAATTTTCAAGTCCAAAAATTTTCAAGCACTACTAAGAAAAAAAAGCTATGGGACAGAATAAGTAACTAGCTGGAAAACATTGGAGCAAATTTACACACCTTTACACATGTCTTGTTATAAATAAGGGGCATATCAGAGAGGTCTAAAATAAAAATGAAACCCAGACCTGTATATTTTTCAGGCTTTGGACTTACATCCATTTAAATGTTAATCGCTATGCCCCCATATGGTAAACCACTCCCACTTTATCAACTTTTGCAAGTGTGGCACAAAAAGTAAAAAATAATTTAGATGTAGCCATTCTTCAAAATGAAACGATAAGATGCAGAAAGAAATCCTGACTGGGAAAAGTATAATTTGACACCTAACAATATAAATTCAATGGCTTTTGTTGTGTTAAGCTAACTTTTTGCATCGGGATACTGTTTTTTGTTAGTTTAGGAATTACTACAATTGTAAGACAGAAAAAAAATAACAAACATTTTATATAGTGGAAAGTTTGAGATTTCTTGTAGCATCTGATGCATATGAAAAATTGTAAAGAAAAATGTCTAAAAGGAATTTTTTTTTATCTTTTAAGCATTAAAACGATATTCAAAGCTTAGCCTCACCAACCTCCTACCAGGAAGAGTGTAACTATAGTGGATACAGGGATACCAGTTGCACCCGGGCTCTGGAGCTTGTTGAAGTTCACAAGCTCTCTTTGGCTCACATGAGAAGAACAATACTATTAAAGACCCATGATAGTTGGGGTATACAGTACAGACCAAAAGTTTGGACACACCTTCTCATTCAAAGAGTTTTTTTTATTTTCATGACTATGAAAATTGTAGATTCACTCTGAAGGCATCAAAACTATGAATTAACACATGTGGAATTATATAATTAACAAAAAAGTGTGAAACAACTGAAAATATGTCTTATATTCTAGGTTCTTCAAAGTAGCCACCTTTTGCTTTGATTACTGCTTTGCACACTCTTGGCATTCTCTTGATGAGCTTCAAGAGGTAGTCACCGGAAATGGTCTTCCAACAGTCTTGAAGGAGTTCCCAGAGATGCTTAGCACTTGTTGGCCCTTTTGCCTTCACTCTGCGGTCTAGCTCACCCCAAACCATCTCAATTGGGTTCAGGTCTGGTGACTGTGGAGGCCAAGTCATCTGGCGTAGCACCCCATCACTCTCCTTCTTGGTCAGCTCGGAGGTGTGTTTGGGGTCATTGTCCTGTTGAAAAATAAATGATTTTCCAACTAAACGCAAGCTGGATGGAATAGCATGCCGCTGCAAGATGCTGTGGTAGCCATGCTGGTTCAGTATGCCTTCAATTTTGAATAAATCCCCAATAGTGTGACCAGCAAAGCACCCCCACACCATCAAACCTCCTCCTCCATGCTTCATGGTGGGAACCAGGCATGTAGAGTCCATCCGTTCACCTTTTCTGCATCGCACAAAGATACGGTGGTTGGAACCAAAGATATCAAATTTGGACTCATCAGACCAAAGCACAGATTTCCACTGGTCTAATGTCCATTCCTTGTGTTCTTTAGCCCAAACAATTCTCTTCTGCTTGTTGCCTGTCCTTAGCAGTGGTTTCCTAGCAGCTATTTTACCATGATAGCCTGCTGCACAAAGTCTCCTCTTAACAGTTGTTGTAGAGATGTGTCTGCTGCTAGAACTCTGTGTGGCATTGACCTGGTCTCTAATCTGAGCTGCTGTTAACCTGCGATTTCTGAGGCTGGTGACTCGGATGAACTTATCCTCCGCAGCAGAGGTGACTCTTGGTCTTCCTTTCCTGGGGCGGTCCTCATGTGAGCCAGTTTCTTTGTAGCGCTTGATGGTTTTTGCCACTGCATTTGGGGACACTTTCAAAGTTTTCCCAATTTTTCGGACTGACTGACCTTCATTTCTTAAAGTAATGATGGCCACTCGTTTTTCTTTACTTAGCTGCTTTTTTCTTGCCATAATACAAATTCTAAGTCTATTCAGTAGGACTATCAGCTGTGTATCCACCAGACTTCTGCACAACACAACTGATGGTCCCAACCCCATTTATAAGGCAAGAAATCCCACTTATTAAGCCTGACAGAGGGTACACCTGTGAAGTGAAAACCATTTCCAGTGACTACCTCTTGAAGCTCATCAAGAGAATGCCAAGAGTGTGCAAAGCAGTAATCAAAGCAAAAGGTGGCTACTTTGAAGAACCTAGAATATAAGACACATTTTCAGTTGTTTCACACCTTTTTGTTAATTATATAA
Source organism: Dendrobates tinctorius (assembly GCF_039654945.1). Lineage (NCBI taxonomy): Eukaryota > Metazoa > Chordata > Amphibia > Anura > Dendrobatidae > Dendrobates > Dendrobates tinctorius. The sequence continues at coordinate 2,489,013 of NW_027361752.1, read as the reverse complement.
TTCCACATGTGTTAATTCATAGTTTTGATGCCTTCAGAATGAATCTACAATTTTCGTAGTCAAGAAAATAAATAAAACTCTTTGAATGAGGAGGTGTGTCCAAACGTTTGGTCTGTACTGTATATAGTGCAACAGGACCAGGGAAAACATGTTTGATGCATATTTTCCCCAGGGTTTTTGTCTTGTACTGTGAAAATGAACCAGCCAGGTAGTTTAGTAGCAAGAAACTATATTTTTCTGCTCCAAATTTTGAGGATAATTGTGGCTAATCATCTAAAATGCTCAGGTATGCTATAAAAGGGCAAAGAGTCTGCAGGCTGAAGGTGCCCTCTGTACCCCTAGGAAACTGCAGTAAGTAAAATAAGGCTGGGGTCACACTAACCGACGAGAAATACGGTCCGTACTTTCCATGCGTAATACGGAGAAATGTCCCCTAAATAGTGATCCGTATGTCATCCGTAATCAAGGTGTGGTCGCGTATTTTGCACATGTAAGCATCCGTATGTAATCCGTATGACATCTGTATGGCATCCGTATGCAGAGATTTTCTCGCAGGCCTGCAAAAATGGACATATAATGGATCCCTATGACAGGTTAAAACCCAAACGAAATGATATATACACATAGAATACATATATATATATATACATACATGTCATTGAGACATCTATATATATATATATATATATATATATATATATATTACATTTCTTAGAGTTCTGCATAGCAGAATAGCCGCTAAATCAATTGGCGGCTTCTGTAAAATCATTCCAAAACCCGAAATGAAATGACATATGGTTTACATACAGTAAACCATTTCATTTCATGTATTTTTTAAATGACAGCGCTACCTCACATTTGGTGGAGAAAGCTATGGGCAATGTTGTAGCCTTGCTGCTGGGAGCAACGGAAGAGGACTGCAAAGTCGGTTGCTAAGGGCAACGGTTTCCAAAAAGTGCATGTTGCAGTGCTGGCAACGCTGAGCCAGGAAGGCTGACGGTTGTTGAAGCCACTGTCCGGCTGTGGTTCTGGAACCATGGGGCGGCCTAGTGAGTAAGGCACTGTCCGGATCGGTGAGCCCAGTGCGGCCGTTTCCCCAGGAGAAAGAGACTGGTGATTGCTATAGGGAGCCTCTGAGGAGAAGAGGTACCCGAGGACCTGTGTGGCCGACACAGGAAACGGACAGGTTCATCTGTTCATTCATCCTTTGTGTCCAAGGATCTCCCTCTTCTGGTAAAGAAAGGTAGTGAGGCTGATTACCAAACACCTGATCAGGTGGATGGTGACTGGGTAACGGGAACTTCTGACTGGATATAAGGCAGCCGACGCCCTTCTGAGTTGCTGGTGATTTCTCTGCTATTGAACTTATTAGTTTTGGTTTTGTTTACCTTGTTTTTTGGAGTTCAGCCATCCCCGGGGGGGGGGGGGGGGTGTGCTGGATTCTTTTTCCTTGATCAGTGTTCTCTTTTGCTCTGCTTCCAGAATATTCTGAGTGCTGATATAGGGTTTGAAGTCTAGTGACTTCAGGGTCCTTTTTGCTTATCAGTTGTGTTGGTAATATTTTTTAGCAGGGTTTTCTCGGATTGCAGACAGCAGCTTTTCTATCCTGTCCTTTTTAGTTAGCTTGGGCCCCATCGTTTGCTCAACCTGTATGTAGATCTCCAGCTGTGACGAGGTGTCTAGGATCACCGTAGGAACACTCCACGGCTACTGCTAGTTGTGTGATAGGATTAGGGGTCTGCAATCTGCTAGTTTCCAACCTCTCTGTTTTTCTGGGCTGAGCTTGTGTTTTGTTTTTTCCTCCTCGGTGACTCAATCATAAACAGAATCACCAGCCATACCGCAGATTCTAGGGTACTCAAAAAGCAGGAAGGAATTGTTTTTAAAAAAAGTGTCAGAATTTTTTTTTGTGTGTGTATATTTTTTCCTCTTTTTATCTGAGGCCGTAGGTAGGAGGAATATTTTTTTTTTTTTCTGATGGAGTTTAAGCAGTTGTCTGATCGTATGGAGCAGCTTGCTGCTGAGGTGCGGGGAATTTCCGCCTATCTTGCTCGTTCACACGCTGCTGAACCAGAAATCCCCACTCCTGATGTGTTTTTTGGGGATTGGTCTAAATTTTTGAATTTTAAGAATAATTGTAAATTATTTCTTGCCTTGAAGCCTAACTCATCGGGGAGCTCTGCGCAGCAGGTTAAGATTGTCATCTCCTTGCTGCGCGGCGATCCCCAGGATTGGGCGTTTTCTTTAGTACCAGATGATCCTATTCTAACTAATGTGGATGCATTTTTTCAGGCCTTGGGGTTGTTGTATGATGAACCTAATGCGATTGATCAATCTGAAAAGACCCTGTTGGCATTGAGCCAGGGTCAAGATTCTGCAGAACTGTACTGTCAAAAATTCCGAAAGTGGGCGGTCCTCACCACTTGGAATGATGGTGCCTTGGCAGCTCTCTTTCGGAAGGGTTTATCAGAAACCATAAAAGATACTATGGTGGGATTTCCTGTTCCCTCTGGCCTTGACGATTCTATGTCATTAGCTATTCAGGTTGATCGGCGTTTACGTGAACGTAAAATTATACGGGAAATGCTGCCACCTGTTGAACAAATGTCTGAACCTATGCAATGCGATAGAGTTTTGTCTAGGGCGCAACGTCAGGAGTTCAGAAGGCGTAATAAGCTGTGTTTTTTCTGTGGAGATGCCTCTCAAATTATTTCTGTCTGCCCTAAACGAGAGAAATGTTTTGCACACACATTTGCTGTAGGTGGTGTACAACCTAAGTTTCTTCTGGCAATTACTCTGATCTGCTCCCTATCCACATTTTCTGCTAAAGCCTTTGTGGATTCAGGAGCAGCCTTGAACCTAATGGATTTAGATTTTGCTAAACGTTGTGGTTTCCCTATGACACCCCTGCGGACACCTATTACTTTGAGGGGTATTGATGCTACTCCTTTGGCGAAGAATAAACCTCAGTTTTGGACCCAGGTGGTAATGCGGGTCGCCCCAGACCATCAAGAAAATTGCAGATTTTTGGTGTTGCATAATTTGCATGATACCATCGTGCTGGGGTTCCCCTGGTTGCAAATCCATAATCCAGTTTTGGATTGGAAATCTGTGTCTGTGGTGAGTTGGGGTTGTCGGTGTGCTCTTAGTGACACTCCTGTTTTCTCCACTTCTCCCCAGTCGCATGAGGTTCCTGATTATTTGGCTGATTTTTATGATGTGTTTAGTGAGAGTAAGTCTGCATCTTTGCCTCCTCATAGGAGTTATGACTGTGCAATTGAGCTGAGTCCGGGGTGTAAATTTCCCAAGGGTCGACTTTTTAATTTATCTGTACCCGAACATGAGGCTATGCGTTCTTATATTAAGGAGCCGTTGGAGAAGGGTCATATTAGACCATCCTCTTCACCCTTGGGTGCTGGGTTTTTTTTTTGTGGCCAAGAAGGATGGTTCATTAAGGCCCTGTATTGACTATCGCTCCCTTAACAAAATTACTGTTAAATATCAGTATCCGTTACCCCTGATTTCTGACCTATTTTCTAGAGTTGAAGGTGCTTGCTGGTTTACCAAGCTTGACCTCAGGGGGGCGTATAATCTTATTCGCATTAAGCATGGGGATGAATGGAAGACAGCGTTTAATACTCCGGAGGGACATTTTGAGTACCTGGTGATGCCTTTTGGGCTCACTAATGCCCCTTCTGTCTTCCAGTGCTTCATGAATGATATTTTCCGGGACTTTGTGGATAAGTTTCTGATCATCTATTTGGATGATATTTTGATCTTTTCCAGGGATTGGGATTCTCATGTGGAACATGTTCGGACTGTGTTCCGGATTTTGAGGGAAAACTCCCTGTATGTTAAGGGATCGAAATGTCTTTTTGGTGTACAGAGGATTTCATTTTTGGGATTTATTTTGTCTCCATCAACTATTGAAATCGACCCGGCCAAGGTACAGGCCATTTATGATTGGGTGCAGCCCACTTCTTTGAAGGCTCTCCAGAAGTTTTTGGGTTTTGCTAAGTTTTATCGTAAGTTTACTGTATAGCCAATTTTCCTGTTATTGCCAAATCATTGACTGATTTGACTAAGAAGGGCGCTGATTTGCTGAATTGGTCTCCAGAGGCTGTTTCTTCTTTTCAGGAGCTGAAGCGGAGGTTCACTTCTTCTCCGGTTTTGCGACAACCCGATGTCTCACTTCCATTTCAGGTGGAGGTGGATGCTTCAGAGACTGGTGCAGGAGCTGTTTTGTCCCAAAAGGATCTTGTAACATCTAAAATGAACCCCTGTGCCTTCTTTTCCCGAAAGTTCTCTCCTTCGGAACGCAAATATGATGTGGGGAATCGAGAACTGTTGGCCATGAAGTGGGCATTTGAGGAGTGGAGACATTGGTTGGAGGGAGCTAGACATCAAGTTGTGGACCTCACTGACCACAAGAATTTGATCTACCTTGAGTCGGCTAAACGCTTGAATCCGAGACAGGCCAGGTGGGCCTTGTTTTTCACACGTTTTGATTTTGTGGTCTCCTTTCTCCCGGGCACTAAGAACGTTAAGGCTGATGCCCTCTCTAGTAGTTTTTTGGCCGATTCTCCTATTGTGACCAAGCCTGCTACCATCTTAGGTGAGGGAGTGGTTCTTTCTGCCATCTCGCCTGATTTGAGACTTGCTCTGGAGAAGTTTCAGGAGGATAAGCCTGAGCGATGTCCCTGTGGTAGGTTGTATGTTCCTGACCAGTGGAGGAGGAAAGTGATGTCTGAGGTTCATTGCTCCGTGTTGGCTGGTCATCCAGGTATTTCTGGTACTAGGGATTTGGTGAGTCGGTCTTTTTGGTGGCTTGCCTTGTCTCGTGATGTCAGAAATTTTGTGCAGTCCTGTGGGACTTGCTCCCGATCTAAGCCTTGTTCTCATTCTAGTGGGTTGTTGATGCCTTTGCCGGTGCCCAGGAGGCCATGGACCCATATTTCAATGGATTTTATTTCTGATCTGCCTGTCTCTCAGAGGATGACTGTTATCTGGGTGATTTGTGATAGATTCTCTAAGATGGTCCATCTTGTACCACTCCCTAAGTTGCCATCTTCCTCAGAGTTGGTGCCCTTGTTTTTGCAACAGGTGGTTCGCTTGCACGGGATTCCTGAGAACATTGTATCGGACAGAGGAGTTCAGTTTGTTTCTAGATTTTGGAGGACTTTCTGTTCCAAGCTGGGAATTCAGTTGTCCTTCTCCTCTGCATTTCACCCTCAGACCAATGGGCAGACGGAGAGAACAAACCATACTTTGGAGGCTTAATTGAGATGTTTTATATCTGCTGATCAGGATGATTGGGTCTCATTTTTACCCTTGGCCGAATTTGCTTTAAATAATAGAGCTAGTTCTGCCACTTTGATGTCACCCTTTTTCTGTAACTTTGGGTTTCATCCTCGATTTTCTTCAGGGCAGGTGGAGTCTTCTGCCTATCCAGGGGTTGACACTGTGGTGGAAAGAATGCAGCAGATTTGGGACCAAGTGGTGGATAAGTTGTCTCTTTCCCAGGAAAAGGCCCAGCCGTTTTCTAACCGGCATAGGACCATTGGTCCTCGGTTTAAGGTGGGTGATATGGTCTGGTTGTCATCAAAGAATATCTCTATGAAAGTGGCTTCTCCAAAGTTTAAACCTAGATTTATTGGACCTTACAAGATTTTGGAGATTATTAATCCGGTCTCTTTTCGGTTGGCTCTTCCTGTCACATTTAAGATTCATAATGTGTTTCATAAGTCCTTGTTGAAGAGGTTTGTTGAACCAGTGGTTCCTATGGCGGCACCTCCTGACCCTGTGTTGGTTGAAGGTAACATGGAATATGAGGTAGAGAAGATACTGGATTCCTGTCTGGCTAGACGGAGACTCCAGTATTTGGTTAAGTGGAAGGGTTATGGTCAGGAGGATAATTCCTGGGTCTCTGCCTCGGATATTCATGCCGAAAGATTGGTGCGTGCTTTTCATCGAGCTCATCCTGATCGGCCTGGTGGCTTGGATGAGGGTTCGGTGACCCCTCCTCAAGAGGGAGGTACTGTTGTGTGCTCATCTGTTCATTCATCCTTTGTGTCCGATGATCTCCCTCTTCTGGTAAAAAAAGGTAGTGAGGCTGATTACTAAACACCTGATCAGGTGGATGGTGACTGGGTAACGGGAACTTCTGACTGGATATAAGGCAGCCGACACCCTTCTGAGTTGCTGGTGATTTCTCTGCTGGATTCTTGGAGACCAATTTTATACATAACAAAATAGTCCAAAACTATTAGCCACCTCAATTCAGCATATTATATCTCAATTTCTGCCACAAATTTGTGCAGACATAACAAAGGCAAATAGGCAAAAAATAGATGAATCAATAAAACCAATCATTTATTAATAAATTTCATAAAATTCTTTTTTACAAGGAAATTTCTAAAAAAGGGAGTACAAATGTAATGATAGATGCTCACAGAATTAAGCTTTATGCAACATAATCACAGAATGTTTTTTTCTTTTCTTTTTTAATTTTTTACATACAAATAATCTCCAAATAGTGTTTATTTCTTAAGCATAAATTCATAAGCTATATTTATATAAACTTCTGTCTAAATATTTTTTAGGGAAAGACCCAGTAGTTCTAAAAGCAGAAGAAACACATCTTTGATTAAATAGTGTGAAATACACACTGCTGAAGGTAAATAACAATTGGGTTTAACTCCCTATACTGTGTATACCATGATAATCAAAGACAAGGCTAACTAATCCTTAATGGAGTAATCACAATGCATAAATGCTCAGATAGTAGTGACTTTTGTTCTCAATGTTTCTCTGATTAATTACAAATACTTATAAACAAAATTGCATAAGCTTACTTGATTGTGTAAATAAGTATCTAATTGTTGTAACAAAGGAACAACCTAACTGTGTGTGCGGCAAAGAAAATTTCTCCTTAATATGAATATATCCAATGCCTAGTGCAGAGAACTACAGGTTAATCATGTGTCCTGCTTAATATGCCAGCTATACTGATTCAATTTGAAATAGGCTATTCCTGCATGATGTAACAATGCAATCCTGTTTGCAATTATACAACAACTTACATGTATAAAACTTCTGTGGCTCTCTCATACACGTGTCTGGTTACCCCGACAGCGCCGTTTCGCCATACTGGCTTCCTCAATAGGGGGCGTACATATTTACACAATCAAGTAAGCTTATGCAATTTTGTTTATAAGTATTTGTAATTAATCAGAGAAACATTGAGAACAAAAGTCGCTACTATCTGAGCATTTATGCATTGTGATTACTCCATTAAGGATTAGTTAGCCTTGTCTTTGATTATCATGGTATACACATAGTATAGGGAGTTAAACCCAATTGTTATTTACCTTCAGCAGAGTGTATTTCACACTATTTAATCAAAGATGTGTTTCTTCTGCTTTTAGAACTACTGGGTCTTTCCCTAAAAAATATTTAGACAGAAGTTTATATAAATATAGCTTATGAATTTATGCTTAAGACATAAACACTATTTGGAGATTATTTGTATGTAAAAAATGAAAAAAGAAAAGAAAAAAACATTCTGTGATTATGTTGCATAAAGCTTAATTCTGTGAGCATCTATCATTACATTTGTACTCCCTTTTTTAGAAATTTCCTTGTAAAAAAGAATTTTATGAAATTTATTAATAAATGATTGGTTTTATTGATTCATCTATTTTTTGCCTATTTGCCTTTGTTATGTCTGCACAAATTTGTGGCAGAAATTGAGATATAATTCTTGGAGACCAGCCTGATTCCTGCTTCCCAAAGATAAGTTTTTGCTCTGCTATTGAACTTATTAGTTTTGGTTTTGTTTACCTTGTTTTTTGGAGTTCAGCCATCCCCGGCCGGGGGTGTGATGGATTCTTTTTCCTTGATCAGTGTTCTCTTTTGCTCTGCTTCCAGAATATTCTGAGTGCTGATATAGGGTTTGAAGTCTAGTGACTTCAGGGTCCTTTTTGCTTATCAGTTGTGTTGGTAATATTTTTTAGCAGGGTTTTCTCGGATTGCAGACAGCAGCTTTTCTATCCTGTCCTTTTTAGTTAGCTTGGGCCCCATCGTTTGCTCAACCTATCTTTCTATCTGTGTTAGTGTTTTCATCTTGCTTCACCATCATTATATGTTGGAGGTTGCCTATTGCTTTGGGGTCTGCTCTGGGGCAGTCAGTTTTTCCCTTTTCTCTCTTTAGGCTTATGTAGATCTCCGGCTGTGACGAGGTGTCTAGGATCACCGTAGGAACACTCCACGGCTACTGCTAGTTGTGTGATAGGATTAGGGGTCTGCAATCCGCAAGTTTCCAACCTCTCTGTTTTTATTGGCTGAGCTTGTGTTTTGTTTTTTTCTCCTCGGTGACTCAATCATAACACATATGTGTGTGTGAGTTGTGTGATACATGTGTGTGTGAGCTGTGTGTGAGTTGTGTGATACATGTGTGTGTGTGTGAGCTGTGTGTGAGTTGTGTGATACATGTGTGTGAGTTGTGTGATACATGTGTGTGTGATACGTGTGAGCTGTGTGTGAGCGTGAGCTGTGTGATGTGTGTGTAAGTTACTTGTGTGAGCGTGAGCTTTGTGAGCTACCTGTGTGTGAGCTGTGATACAGAGTGTGTGATACGTGTGAGCTATGTGTGTGTGTGTGATACGTGTGAGCTGTGTGTGTGTGTGATACATGTGAGCTGTGTGTGATACATGTGAGCTGTGTGTGATACGTGTGAGCTGTGTGTGTGTGTGTGATACATGTTAGCTGTGTGTGATACGTGTGAGCTGTGTCTGTGTGTGATACGTGTGAGCTGGGTGTGTGTGTGATACGCGTGAGCTGTGTGTGTGTGATACGTGTGAGCTGTGTGTGTGTGATACATGTAAGCTGTGTGTGTGTGTGTGATACATGTGAGCTGTGTGTGATACGTGTGAGCTGTGTGTGTGATACGTGTGAGCTGTATCTGTGTGTGATACGTGTGGGCTGGGTGTGTGTGTGTGATACGTGTGAGCTGTGTGGGTGTGATACATGTGAGCTGTGTGTGATACATGTGAGCTGTGTCTGTGTGTGATACGTGTGAGCTGGGTGTGTGTGTGATACGTGTGAGCTGGGTGTGTGATACGTGTGAGCTGGGTGTGATACGTGCGAACTGTGTGTGATACATGTGAGCTGTGTGTGTGTGTTACGTGTGAGCTGTGTGTGTGTGATACGTGTGAGCTGTTTGTGTGATACGTGTGAGCTGGGTGTGTGATACGTGTGAGCTGGGTGTGCGATACGTGTGAGCTGTGTGTGTGTGTGCGATACGTGTGAGCTGTGGTGTGTGAGCTGGGTGTGTGATACGTGTGAGCTGGGTGTGTGACACGTGTGAGCTGTGTGTGCGATACATATGAGCTGTGTGTGTGTGCGTGACAAGTGTAAGCTGTGTGTGATACGTGTGAGCTGTGTGTGAGCTACTTGTGTGAGCTGTGTGGTACGTGTGTGTGTGTGAGCTAAAGCAAAAGTTGGCACAACCTGCCAGTGTTCTACGATTTGGGTGAGGACATTCATTGTATGTGGGCTGGTGAATTTTTTTTTCTGTCAGGGCTGCTTTATGGTCTCAGCCCGGCCCTGTGTAAGGAGCAGAGCCATGTGTGTGCGAGGTGTTATGAATGAGTCGCCGGAGGAGGAGAAAACAAAAATACAAGCTAAGTCCAGAAAACCGGAGAGGTTGGTATCTATCGGATTGCAGACCCCTGATCCTATTTACCACAACTAACAGTAGCCGTGGGGGGTTCCTACGGTGCCCTAGACCCCTCGTCACAGCCAGAGAACTACATAAGCCTAAAGAAAGAAAGGGGAAATCTAAACTGCCCCAGAGCAGACCCCAAAGCAATAGACAGCCCCCAACAGGACTGGCTGAATACAACACTAAGGAAACCAGACAAAATCTCATGGAATAATAGCAGGGCAAAACTTAGCTTTTAGTAGACAGGAACTAAAACTGGATGCCAGAGCTCAGAGCAGAAAGGATCACCAGCAAACCCTGCAGGGCGTCGGCTGCCTTATATCCACTCATAAATTCCAGATGTCCAATCACACTCCGCCTGTTCAGATGACAGGTTCTTCCCATCCCAATCAATTTCACTACCTCTCTTCACCAGCAGAGGGAGTTCATCATACATCAAAGGGGAAGGGGAAAAAGAACTCACAACAGCGAGGTGTAAGGAGAGGAGCCGTGCGTGTGTACAGAGCGGAGCCGTGCGTGTGTACAGAGCGGAGCCGTGCGTGTGCACGGAGCGGAGCCGTGCATGTGTACGAGGTGTACGGAGCGGAGCCGTGCGTGTGTACGAGGTGTACGGAGCGGAGCCGTGCGTGTGTACGAGGTGTACGGAGCGGAGCCGTGCGTGTGTACGAGGTGCACGGAGCGGAGCCGTGCGTGTGTTCGAGGTGCACGGAGAGGAGCCGTGAGTGTGTACGAGGTGCACGGAGCGGAGCCGTGAGTGTGTACGAGGTGCACGGAGCTGAGCCGTGCGTGTGTACGAGGTGCACGGAGCGGAGCCGTGCGTGTGTACGAGGTGCACGGAGCGGAGCCGTGCGTGTGTACGAGGTGCACGGAGCGGAGCCGTGCGTGTGTACGCTGTGCACGGAGCGGAGCCGTGCGTGTGTACGAGGTGCACGGAGCGGAGCGCCATGGGTGTGTACGAGGTGCACGGAGCGGAGCCGTGCGTGTGTACGAGGTGCACGGAGCAGAGCCGTGGAGCTGTGCATGTGTACGAGGTGCACGGAGCGGAGCCGCACGTGTACAGAGCAGAGATGTGTACGGAGCTGAGCAGCGCGTGTGCGAGGTGTAAGGAGCAGAGTCGCACATGTGTGAGGTGTACGGAGCCGCGTGTGTGCGAGGTGTACGGAGCGGAACTGCGAGTGTACAAGGTGTATGGAGCAAAGCCGCATGTGCACAAGGTTTACGGAGTGGAGCCATTTGTGTACAAGGTTTACAGAGCGTGGCCACGTGTGTACAAGGTGTACGGAGCAGAGCGCATGTGTACGAGGTTTACGGAGTGGAGCCATGTGTGTACTGAGTGGAGCCGTGTGTGTGCGAGGTGTACAGAGCGGAGCTGTGTGTGTGCGAGGCATAAAAAGCGGAACCGTGTGTTTATGATGTGTGCAGAGCCATACGTGTACCAGGTGTATGGTGGGGAGCATTCATACCTCCCAGCGTGACAGTCCCGATTTTGAGAGAGATTCTGTCCCACTGCCCCGGCTGGGAGCTTACTTTTCCCGCGGATACAGGAGTACACGTGACGTTCTACCGGAAGTGATGTGCTAGAAGCTGAACGGAAATTAGGTAATTTCCGGAGTAGATTGTTACGGAACCATGAAGGCACTTCAGGGAATGTTTCAGATCCATCACTGTGTCCTCCTCCAACAGCGCGGACAGCAGGATCGCCTTGGACTCGGGGTTGCCGGCCAGGTAAGCCGATCATGATATGTCCTGCATCGGGAGGCTCAGGTGGGCACTACAGTAGGAGCCGGGCTGCTATAGTATCTTTATAGAATCTTTCTCTCTCTGTTTCTTTATCTCTCTAATCTCTCTTTTTTTTCTCTCTCTTGGTTCTTTCTTTCTATGTTTCTTTCTTTCCCCTCTTTCTTTCTCTCTCTCGTCTTTCTTTCTTTCCCCTCTTTCTTTCTCTCTTTGTTCTTTCTTTCTTTCTCCCTCTGTTTTTTTTCTCTCTGTTCTTTCTTTCTTTCTTTCCCTCAGTACCAGTCAGTGTGCCCACAGTACCAGTAGAATAAGAGGGGTAGGAAAACTAGGTGGCACTGGTCATATTGTGCCTCTCATACTTTTTACTGGTGTATAATCATATGCCCTCAGCACCCCCATAAAGTGGGCCAGCCCCAGACAACAGAGTACAAACAAATCACCATTACTATCAGTCTAAGTGGACAATTATATACGTAAAGTTAATGATGTCCCTGCGCCAAGCAGTGCGGAGGATCAGAATACACTGAGGAGACCAGAGCAGCGGGGTTTGGGGAGAAGAATTATATGGGGCCCATTATACTGTATGAAGTAATATATGGTGCCCATTATGCTGTATGAAGTCATATATGGGGACCATTATACTGTATGAAGTAATATATGGTGCCCATTATACTGTATGAAGTAATATATAGGGCCCATTATACTGTATGAAGTAATATATGGTGCACATTATACTGTATGCAGTAATATATAGTGCCCATTAAACTGTATGAAGTAATATATGGGGCCCATTATACTGTATGGAGTAATATATGGGGCCCATTATACTGTATGGAGCATTATATGGGGCCCATTATACTGTACGAAGTAATATATGGGGCACATAATACTGTATGGAGCATTATGTGGGGATAGGGGATGACTATCTGTTTGTTGTGGATCCGACAGCTGGGACCCCCATGATCCTGGGAAACATAGCTTTGAAGAGCACCATGTAAATGGAGCTGTGGTCAGTCATACGCACTGTGGTGCCATTCACATGTGGCTCTTCAAATAACTCCTTAAAGAGAGTGATGAGGGGACAACAAAGTATAGCAAAAATTCACTGATCAGGGCGAGGAGTGTTATAGTTTGTGGGCTGGTGGGATTTGTGTGGCAGGGCTGCATTTTTGTCCCAATCTGGCCCTGTGCCAGGCCTACCATTGCCATTAATGACCCTTGTTCTGGATACTTTTGTGTTGTTCTTCTATGTGCGTGTGATGCCGCTGACATCCTTGTGTTTGGACACCTTTTTTTTTCTATTTATCTAAATCAAAATGTCCACTACTATACTTAGTTTTACAGGATAGATATGAGAATTTACTTTGTGTGTGGGGGGGGCGTCATTTTGCTGTTCGCCTCAGGCAGCAGAGAGGCTAGGTTCACCCCTGTTTATGATGAATAATAAACCGCATGGACTGCTATGTTTTGATGGAAAATCCGTGCTGGATGTGATTTGCCTAGCAAGAATCCTCTAACTAAATGACAGCGCTACCTCACAATATATATATATATATGTATTCTATGATATATCTATTCTTTTGTTTCTTTATTAAACCTGTCAGTGTGATTTTACTGCATCGTTCACTGAATTGCCGGCTTTTCTAAAGGACACCGGGTGCGTATTTCTCACAAGTCACACATCTGGTCCGTGTGTAATATGTTTTTTTGCGCACCCATAGACTTGCATTGGCGTATTTCGGCTGGAATACGTTGACAATCGCAGCATGCTGCGATTGGCACGGACCATAAAATACGCGCGAGAAATATACGGCTGATGGGAGCTACCCCATAGAGAATCATTGGTCCGTGTGCAATGAGTGGTTTTTACGCCTCTCACTCGTCCGTATTTCTCTCTAGTGTGACCCCGGCCTAATTGTTTGGTTTGGAGCTGTGCACTTGGATCAGCTCCGGTGAGTTAGGATTAACATGTACAGTTAATGGCCAACCGGTCAAAGATTTTACAGCTCTGGCAAAAATTAAGAGACCACTGCAAAATTTTCTGTTTGTCTGATTTTTCTCTTTATAGGTATATTTTTGAGTAAAATGTAAATTGTTCTTTTATTCTATAAACTACTGATAACATGTCTCCGAATTTCCAAGCAATAAATTTTGTATTTATTTTCAGAAAATGAGAAATGGTCAAAATAACAAAAAAATGCAGTGCTTGCAGACCACAAATATTGCTAAGAAAAGAAGTTCATTTAGAAACAACAATACTAATGTTTTAACTCAGGAAGAGTTCAGAAATCAATATTTTGTGGAATAGCCATGATTTTTAATCGCTGCTTTTATGCGTCTTGGCATGCTTTCCACCAGTCTTTCACACTAGGTGACCTTATGCCACTCCTGGTACAAAAAAGTAAGCAGTTCTTCTTTGTTTGATGGCTTGTGACTATCCATCATCCTCTTGATTACATTCCTGAGGTTTTCAAAGGGAGATCTGGAGATTGGGCTGGCCATGACAGGGATTTGATGTGGTGGTCCTTCATCCACACATTGATTGACCTAGCTGTGTGGCATGGCGCATTGTCCTGCTGGAAAAACCAGTCCTCAGAGTTGGGGAACATTGCCTGAGCAGAAAGAATCAACTGTTTTTCCAGGATAACCTTGTATGCGGTTTGATTCATACGTCCTTCTCAAAGATTAGCATGCCTAATTCCAGCCTAGCTGAAGCATCCCCAGATCATCACCGATCCTCCACCAAATTTTACAGTGGGTACAAGACACTGCGGCTTGTACGTGTCAAGAACACCGCACTGAACTGCTCACTGAGCCAGTGTGCGAGTCCTGAGTAAAGCGAACTGTGCTCAAAGATACCTGTGGAGCGGGCAGCAGAGACTTATGGAACACATTGGATATTTTTAAAGAGGCAGGGAGACGCAGCCTATATGCCACTGGGTTGACTATCTCCATAATCTCGTACGGACCAATGAACTTTGGTCCCAACTTAGCTGATGGTACCTTTAAGTTGATGTTACGTGTGGAAAGCCAAACCTTCTCTCCCACCCGAAACATGTCACCCGTGGCTCTCTTTTTGTCAGCAAAATATTTGTACCTCCCCTGGGCCCGAGAGATATTACCCTGGACTTCATCCCAGAGGTTTTTTAACCGTTGAATGGACCCCTCTACCCCTGGACAACCGGAATCCACCCGTGAAAACTCCCCAAAATGCGGATTAAACCCATAATTAATCAGGAATGGGGACATGTTGGTGGACTGACTCACCCGGTTGTTAAAAGCGAATTCCGCCAACGGTAACGCATCACACCAATCCTCCTGTCTGGCGGAGGTCAGACACCTGAGAATTTGTTCCAGGGATTGATTGGTGCGTTCTGTCTGACCATTACTCTCCGGGTGATATGCCGACGAGAAGGAGAGTGAGATGCCCAATTTCATACAGAACGCCCTCCAAAATTTGGCCACAAACTGCACACCTCTGTCAGACACAACATTCAGGGGTACCCCATGCAATCGGACCACATGCTGTACAAACAACCTTGACAATGTTTCTGCTGAGGGTAGTGCTGCCAAGGGAATGAAATGGGCCTGTTTAGAAAACCTATCCACCACCACCCAGATCATGGTATTGCCCCTGGAAGGTGGAAGGCCGGTAATGGAATCCATGGAGAGATGAGTCCATGGCCTATCAGGAATCAGTAAAGGTGTGAGTTCCCCAGCCGGCCGGTTATGCGAGCTTTTGGAACGGGCACACACACCACAAGCAGAAACAAATTTCTTGACATCGGACCTCAGTGAAGGCCACCAAATACCTCTGGCTACTGCCTCTAGTGGCCGTGATACCCGGATGAGCACTCAGCCTGGACTAATGAGACTCCTGCAGAAGTCTAGGCCGCAATAAATCTGGAACAAACAATTTATCCCCTGGCCTGGTTGCCCGAGCTAGGGCCTGAGCCCTTAGAATTTGTTGTTCCAACTCAGATGAGACCCCCGCCACTACCACCCCTGGGGGAAGAATGGAGGACGGCTGCTCGGGGGGAGACACCGGGTCAAAACTTCTGGACAGGGCATCCGCTTTAACATTTTTGGACCCCGGTCGAAAAGTAATGGAGAATTGAAATTGTGAAAAAAAAGTGACCAATGGGATTGTCTAGGAGTAAGCCTCATAGCAGATTCAAGGTATGCCAGATTTTTATGATCCGTGACAACCGTGATAGGGTGAGCCGCCCCTTACAAAAAGTGCCTCCATTCTTCGAATGCCAGCTTGACAGCAAGAGGTTCTCTATTGCCTACATCATAGTTTCTCTCGGCTGAAGAGAACTTCTTGGAGAAGAAGGCACAGGGTTTGAGATTAGTAAGGGTGGATGGACCCTGGGACAGCACAGCCCCCACCCCCACTTCAGAGGCATCCACCTCCACAATGAATGGTTTGGACGAGTCTGGTTGTATCAACACTGGGGCGGACATGAAACATTTCTTAATAGCTGAGAAGGACTCCTTAGCGAGTACAGACCAATTTTTAACATCAGTGCCCTTCTGGGTAAGATCCGTGAGTGGTTTAACCACTTATGAGAAACCTTTAATGAATTTCCGATAATAGTTCGCAAATCCTAGGAAGTGCTGGAGCCCCTTGATATCTCGAGGCTGAACCCAGTCAGCGATCGCCAGCACCTTCCTAGGATCCATACGAAACCCCTCACAGGACACAATCAACCCCAAAAAAGACAGTTCTTGTACAAAAAACGAACATTTTTCCAATTTGGCGAACAATTGGTTCTCCCTGAGTCTCTGGAGAACTGTCTGTAGATGTTGCAAGTGAGATTGGCTGTCCGGGGAATACACCAAAATGTCATCCAAATAAATAAGAACAAAACGGCCTATCAGGTCAGAAAACACAACATTGATGAAATTTTGGAAAATAGCGGGTGCATTAGTTAACCCAAATGGCATTACCAGGTTTTCAAAGAGTCCTTCTGATGTGAGGAACGCAGTTTTCCACTCTTCCCCTTCCCGAACCCTTATCAGATTGTAGGTCCCCCGGAGATCTAGCTTGGAGAACCATTGGGCCCCAGCTAACTGGTTACATAAGTCTGGGATGAGAGACAGCGGGTAAGTGTTCCTAACCGTTATCTTGTTAAGTTCCCGAAAGTCGAGGTACAGCTGCAAACCACCATCTTTCTTCTTCACAAAGAAGAATCCTGCTGCCACAGGTGACACAGAAGGCCTGATATGCCCTTTACGGGACTCTCAGCTATTTTTCTCCTTCATGGCTTGGCGCTAAGGCCCGGACAAATTGAACAAACGAGCCTTAGGTAACTTGGCTCCGGGTACTAACTCAATGGCACAATCGTAGGGACTATGTGGTGGCAGCGCCTCAGCCTCACATTCGGAAAAAACGTCTTCGAAATCCTTCAGGTACTCCGGAATACCTTCCAGACCGACAGACGACACAGATACGGATTTAACAGAGTTAACAAGATGTCCCAGGTTGCCACATTTATCCTAGCATCCCCATTGAGTGATCTCCCCTGTAACCCAATTATGGCATTGAAGCCAAGGCATCCCCAGTACCAGTCCTGCAGGCAAGTTATCTAACACAAGACAACTTAGTTTTTCCACATGAGTGGAACCCACTTTTAGAGAAAAAAGTTCAGACCTGAAACAGATACTGTCCTGGATAAGAGGGGACGAGTCAATTGCCACAAGTTTAACAGGATCCTGAAGCCTGACTGTCCCTATCTTATTAAAAGTCATAATTTTGGTATCAATCAGGTTCACAGCAGAACCACAGTCAACAAAAGCAGTAGTCTGAACCGGACCATTACCAAGTTCCAGTTCCACCTGCAGCACCATTTTTGCACATGAGGAAAATTGTACCTGAAGGTCTGGATAGCCTCCTCGACAACTACCCAGACCTAGTCGTTTCCCGCCATCCTGGAGGATGACGGACAGGAGGGGCAGTTCTTCTTCCAGTGTCCAGATTCTCCACAATAGAGGCACAACTGCTTCTCCCAGCGGTGTCTTCTTTCCTTTTCCTCACAGGTGACAGCGCTCACCTCCATAGCCACAGGAAGAGTCCGGGTCTCATCTCCACTGAATAATATTGGTGTTTCCAGTTGCATAACGCCTCTAGCCCGCAGTCTGCGATCCATGCGAACTGCTTGGGTCATGACATCCTCCAGGGAGTTAGGTGGAGGATGGAGTGCCAAGGCATCCTTCAGACGTTCACACAGGCCTCTACGAAACAGCCCCCGAAGGGCGGCATCACTCCAAGAGATCTCGACTGCCCAACGTCTGAATTCAGTACAGAACTACTTGGCCGAGTGCTCCCCCTGACAGACACTCATCACCTTGTCCTCAGCCAAACGCACTCTATTAGGATCATCATAAATAAGCCCTAAGGCCTCAAAAAACGCATCCACAGACATTCTCTCAGGGGCAGAAGAGGAAAGCGAAAATGCCCAGGCTTGCGGGGACCCCCTAAGCAGGGACATAACCACCCCCACCCTCTGTTTCTCAGCCCCAGAGGAGTGGGGTCTCAAGGAGAAAAAGCGCTTACAGCCCTCCTTAAATGCTCTAAATTCATTTTTGTTACCAGAAAACGTATCTGGCAATTTTACAGGGGATTCGGGTGGGACTAAAAAGACATCTCTATTCCCCACCTGCTGAAAGCCTGCAGAAAGCACCCCCTGAACTGAGTCCTCAACCCGCCGTTGGGACTGGGCCAGAGCTCGGTGTTTCAAACTAAGCTTCTGCAGCGACTGAGTCAAGCATTTCACCTGCTCAGATAAAGCACACATTGGGTCCATGCTGCAGAAGTGAAGAAAAAAAAAAAAAAGTTCAAGGTCAGTTATAATGTCATGAACACCGCACTGAACTGGCTCACTGAGCCAGTGCGCATGTCCTGAGTAAAGCGAACTGTGCTCAAAGATACCTGTGGAGCGGGCAGCAGCCAAGTAGATGCGTACTTCAGAACAGCAGGACCTGAAGCACGTGACTGCTGGGGGCGTGGCCTAAACTCCAAAGAGCTAGGAGCTGCAAGAGAACTCCTAGCAGGGTAACTGCGGGGCAAAGTTACCAAGGGGCATAGACAGGGAGGATAGTCAGGACGTAGCCAATGAGTCATACACAGAGATAGCTGGAAGGTACAAGAGGGGCGAGCAGAGAGTAGTCAGGTCACAGGCAATGAGTCATACACAGAGAGGGTAGCGCAGTACAGAATCAACAGGCAAACTCACAACTGGGAACAGAACCGGGTCAGAACCATATAAACAAGCTATAACAACGAACAGGCACAGGCACACAGAGATCACCACACTCGGCAAAAGTATAACTGACAGGGATTGGAGCTTCCCAGGGGTTTAAGAAGCTCTCCCTGAATCAAAGAGAGGCCACAGTCATTAACCCCAGGTGTGCCGGTCAAAACCTGCACTGAGCTTCAGACATTAACCCCTGACGTGTAGCTCAAAAACTTGCACTGGGATCATGACAGTACGCCTCTCCAGGTCTCCGTCTAACCATTAGACGACAGGTACTGGGCAAAGTTGAAAATTAGACTCATCAGAGAAGATTACCTTACTCCATTCCTCTATGGTCCAATCCTGGCTCTCCTTTGTTTCTCACTTATGAAAGGCTTTTTTATAGCTTTACATGACTTGAGCCCTGCCTCTAGGAGCCTGTTACAAACTGTTCTTGCCTTGCACTTCACCCCAGCTGCCATTTGCCAAGCCTTTTGTAGGTCACTTGATGTCATCCTGCGGTTGCTGAGTGACATTCGAATAAGATGACGGTCATCCTGGTCAGTGGAGAGTCGTTTTTGCCCTCTACCGATCTGTAGCTTTGTTGTCCCCAATATCTGCTGCTTGAACTTGTTGTAATGGACTGCCGTCTTAGAAATTTTAAGGATGAAGGCAACATGATGCTCACTGTATCACTCTGTTAGTAAAGCCAGAATTGAGCCCTTCTTTTCTTCACTCAAGAGTTTTCTTTTCAACTCCTTTAACATGGTTAAAAGTTATTTTTTCATTCCTATTACTTTTGGGATATTACTAGCACTTGTTTTGCCATCCAGCTTGTCCTATTGCAAGAGGATTGTGAACACCACAGCAGGGTTCTTTATACTTTCCTTCTTTAAATAAGATTTGGTTCAGGTGATCACCTCATCAAAAGCACATTAAGTAGAATGAGGTGTACGCTGGTTGGCGTTCAACTGACACTGGAATGGAATGGCTGTCAGACATGTAGAGAAGCTAATTTTTATAAAACTGTGCAGTGGTCTCTTAATTTTTGCCAGAGCTGTATATTGTATCATTTGTGTTTTACTTTGGCTGATTTATATACAGAACCAATAAAACTGATTGCTACCACTTGTGTGGTATGGACTGTGTTTTGGAGTGTCAACAGTCGGGCCCTTGTCTTGATCTGCTTTTAAATACACTGAGGTCACTTGACACAAGGTGAGGTTTTAATACTAGAAGATATGATTGTTCCGATTTGGGTTCACCTTGTTGCGGTGGGATGACTTCTACGGTTTTTTGAAGAAAATAGTGTTAACTAAGTACCCTATGTTATTACATGTATCATTACTATTTACTTACTACAAGGTACATGCCCACTTTATTTTTACTTAAGTTTTGTTAAGTTTTGTCTGTGAAATGGTCAAAATGTCAACATGCTCTTATACATTGCACGTATACCTTTAAGGAGGTGGTATCGTCTGCCCCTTCTCTCCCTGTGCGCCGGGCCTGTGCGCTTTATGCAGCACCCGAATGGTGTATTTATGTACCTTAATGTTTTGATAGTGTTAATGCAATTTGTAATGCCCCTTTTGCTCTGTATTGTTCTCTGTGCCTTATACTGTCAAATTTGGTTGCACGTGTTAGAGGCAGGGGCAGAAGGGGTTAACCCAGGGGGTTGGGCTTATAGCCCCAAAAGGAACGGGAAGTTCCTGTTCCAGTCAATGCCCGGGCAGGCTTGCCCAGGGCAAGGTGCTCTGCAATAACCAGGAGCTGACAATACCCCAGGAGGGGAAAGTAAAGACTGCTGCCCCAGACCCACGGGTAGTGAAGTGGATAGCGGGACTGAATAGTGCCCCGCCGAAGACTATAAGCTTCCAGGAATTTGCTTGAAGACTGTGATTGTTACTCCGGCTGCCGTTGCTGCCGCTATTGCTGCTGCCGCTGATACGACAGTGAAGGAACTAGGGAAAGAGCAGGAAGTTTACTTGAATTACTCTACCTACATCTTTCCATTTTTTTTCTACTTTTATTACCTTTTCACTACTCTACAGTAAACTGTTATCCCGGTTGGATTTTAACCATGTTCCTGTATCCTGATTGCCCGTGCTGCAGTGACCGTAGACAAGAGGTAAATTGCCTGGGTTGCAGCTGTCCTATTTTATGTGCAAGGGGCCGGGGTGCTCGCTGACTGTTTGCTCAGTGGACTCTGCTCGTAGAATGTAGCTTTAAGTGACTCCGCCATAACTACCACCCCGTGCCACCTTGTTACATACCAACTTATACTCCTGCTCATTCCTTTGGTTTTCCTGTAGTTTCTTGTACTTTGTTCAAACAGGAGCGTGGTACCCCATTTTTGAGCTAAGCATTTTATCTATATAGCATCCCATGGACAGGTCTCCCCCATTTACTTTGAGGCTCGCTGACGCAAGGTGAGGTTTTAATACTATAAGATAGGACTGTCCTGTCTGGGTCACCTTGTCACGGTGAGATGGCTTTTATCAAAATAGTTTTAATAAAGTACCTTATGTTATTACCACTTACTTACTACTGGGTATTTGCTCATTTTGTTTTTTTTCTAGGGTTTTGTCTGTGGCCACAATGTGAACGTCATCAGTTTTTTTGTGGAACTAATTCATGGACTTCAGTGCGCTGCTTGACAAAATACCAAATCCAAATCCAGGTTATGTTGAAAGATTAACCATTTATTTCCCAACGCATTTCGAAGCATATAACACTTCTTCCTCAGGGGATGACAAGTCAAGCTGACTACGGATCTTTCATGCTTAAATCTCTCCTGGAAAGGGTGAGTAAATTTATTTCGTTGTTTCACTATTAACCCAGATAAGACCCTATTACGCTTTTTGTGTTCCTATAGATTATATATATACAATGTGAACGTGCTATACTTTGAATGTATAACAACGTATGTTCCAGATCATTTCTATGGTTTTGCTGTGTTTTGGGGTGCCTGAAGCACACGTGCAATCAAGGAGACAGCTAATCCTCTAAACCTGTCACAAAAAACAATTGTGTTTACTGTTTGTATCAATGCTGAGGTTTGTCTACATAAGCCCATGAGTCATACAACAAATCTGTACACAAAGAAATCAGGTCCTCATTAAAATCTATAGAGGAAAATGACAAATAAGTACCTGTCACCTGACATAAATATGTGATTTTTTAATCTGGTGTAAATGCTGCTGTTCTTCTGAATGTGGCATTTTTCTTTTATTCCTGCGCTTCTCTATTCGAAAAATATAGCTTTTCTTTCCTATATAATTCTAAATCTAGTATTTTTTTTAAGTCAAATGGGCATGACCATCAACTCTTTTCCGTGGTTATTTTCTTGAGGACCATACCCAGTAGGCGGCTAAAAAATGCTAGATTTATATAACGGGAAGAGGGGGCCCCATCTCAGGAATGAAGAGGCACTTGAAAAAAAATACCAACACCAGATTCAGGAGAACAGCGTCATTTACAAAAGTTATAAAATTACTTTTTTATGGTTATAAGAACCCTTCAACTTTCAGAATATATCTACCTTTTCCATCTTTTCTTGGCATCATATCTTTGCCAAACATTGGCATTTGAGGTATGTCCTTTCCATAATGTGGCATGTGTGCCTTCTCTTTTCCAATATGTCCCATTGGTGTGCCATCTTTTCCCATCGGCATGTGATGCATTTGCTGTCCCATAGGCTGGTATTGAGGAATCTGTGGAGGTAATGGTTTCATTCCATAGTAGCCACCTCCATTGCCATAACTCAGCAGACTAAGAAGTATAACAGATAACAATGGGAGTCTTTCTACGGGATTGAGTGGAAGCGCCATAACCTAAAATACAAAAAGTTAGATATGAGCTTGACAAAAGGCATAACAACCATAAATTTGTCAATATACAATCTTCAGTCACAAAACATTGCACATAGAGCAAGGATTTTTCTAAATGAAATCTGGTCTTCGTCAATGTAATTTTTTAATATAATCACTTAAATCGGTTATCCTTAAGATAGGTCATCAACATCTGATTGGCGGGGAATAGTCACCCAGCACCCCTGCCAATCAGCTATTCCTGATGTCGGGGGCCAAATGTGGTGAGTTGCGGAGGTGCACATTTGCCCTATAATGAATTCAATCTTAATGAAAGAGCATGGTACCATAAGATGCATATAATTCATTTGGGGAGACACATTATTTAATGACATAGGCTCATCTTATCAGTCCGTGCTCCTCGTCTGAGATGTGACACCTGTCAGAGACTGGTGCAACTTTTGAAGAATTTGTGAGACGGGTATTGCCATACCCCATCCTGCCCATGCGTCATCCACTTTGACAGATCTGTCAGGGAATGGTGTGAAAACCAAAATCTGGCAAAAACACTTTGATAAATATAAAATATTTGTATAAAAGTATAAATTTGTCATTCTCTAAACTGGACAAATCTCATTTTGAAGGCAGAGGGAGCTATGGTATCACTTACTGTGACTGGTAATCCTGTATTATCTACTATATACAGTGGGGCAAAAAAGTACCTTATATACTCATGTATAAGCTGAGTTTTTCAGCACATTTTTTTGTGCTGAAAACACCCCCCCCTCGGCTTATACACGAGTCATTTGTCCCAGAAAGCCGGTTGGGGAGGGAGAGCAGCGGAGCAGCGAGTCACAGGAGGCAGGAGTTGGCGGCTGTGGCTAAAGCCTGTGCTGCTGCTAAAGAGAAATTAATATTCATTTCTCTTATAGTGCTCACAGTGACACCCGCAGCCGACGGCTTCCAGAGAACATCCTACTCACCCTCCTGCGCTCCCTCGCAGCATGTTGTTGGTACCGGCACCGGCAGCTCTTCCTGTGCCGAGCGATCACATGGCCTCGCTCATTAAGGTAATGAATATGTATGCCTCTCCACTCCCATAGGCGTGGAGGGAATATTCATTACCTTAATGAGTGGAGACACGTGATCGTTCGGCAGGAAGAGCTGCCTGTGCTGGGACCAACGAAATGCTTAGAGGGCACGTGGAAGGTGAGTAGGATTTTTTTTTTTTTATAGGAACCATTCATACACGGATAGGGGATAAGGAGCCATGCATACCAGAACAGCGATAGGGGAGCCATGCATACCTGGACAGGACGGGGGAGCAACGCATGCAAGGACAGTGATGAGGGGACAATGCATACCCGGCTTATACTTGAGTCAATAAGCTTACCCAGTTTTCCGTGGCAAAATTAGGTCCCTCGGCTTATACTTGGGTCTGCTTATACTCGAGTATATACGGTATTTGATACACTGCAGATCTTTCAAGTTTTCCCACCTACAAAGAATGGAGAGGTCTGTAATTTTTATCATAGGTACACTTCAACTGTGAGATGGAAATCGTGTCACAGAGATGACCAGGCCGACCACGTAAGTTACAGTAACATTTAAACAGGAGCATTTTCTGATGAAAACTTTTGAAGAAAATCGACATGCAAGTTCTAGGTATATAGCTACAGAAGTAGATAGTCAGATAGGAGTGAGTGTTTCCATTGACACAATATGGTTTACACTGCAGAGGAATTGCATGAATAGGTGTCATCCATGAAGGAAACCTCTCCTAAAGCCTATACACAAAACAGTCTGCGTATGATTTGTCAGCACCAATGCTGAAAAATATGACATATACTATACTCCGGAGCGATGAAACAAAGACAAATGTTTATGGAATTGATGGTCACAAAGGTGAGAAGTACAAGGAAACATGCATGGTACCTACACATGGTGGTGGCAGTATCCTTATGTGGGCCTCAGGCCCAGATTGATAATCTGGCATGAGTGCTGCTGGTGTTGGGTGCTACATTTCATTGATTGTATCATGAGTTTACATGTCCTGCTCTATATTAAAAGAGAAAATGCTACCATCACTC
Source organism: Dendrobates tinctorius (assembly GCF_039654945.1). Taxonomy (NCBI): domain Eukaryota; kingdom Metazoa; phylum Chordata; class Amphibia; order Anura; family Dendrobatidae; genus Dendrobates; species Dendrobates tinctorius. Next base: position 2,464,415 of record NW_027361752.1, on the reverse strand, counting down.
CGCTTTGGTTGTAATGGTAGACACACATCTAAGGCCTCTTTCACACGTCAGTGGCACTGGTACGTGTAGTGACAGTTTTCTCACGTACCGGAGACAGTGACACACGTAAACACATTCAAATGAATGAGTCTATGCAGATGTCAGCGTGTTTTCATGGACCGTGTGTGCGTGTGCAAAACACGGAGACATGTCCGTTTTAACACGGACACATGGCCCGCAACACGTGATGCACACGGATAACAGTTCACACTGTCCTCCATGCTAACGGACGGCCACTGGGAAGAAGGGGCTACTGTAAGCGCTGTTCCCGGCGGCTGGTGCTGACCGCGGCTGTGATTCTTCTCTCCTGCTCTGCCAGCAGGAGAGAAGAATGAATCAAAACCTGACGTGGTTTTCATCTTATGAACCATCCAGACGAAACTTACATTTGGAGGCTGCAGCCCTCAGCTGTCAGCTTCATCAAGGATGGTTTTCAAGAATAGAGGGGGGTGCCCCATGCTGTTTTTTTAAATTATTTAAATACATAATTTAAAAAACGGCGTGGGGCCCCCCTATTTTTGACAACCAACCTGACTAAAGCTGACAGCTGAGGGCTGATATTCTCAGGCTGGTAAGGGGCCATTGATGTTGGCCCCCCACAGCCTAAAAACAGCAGCCCCCAGCTGCCCAGAAAAGGCACATCTGTTAGATGCGCCTATTCTGGAGCTTTGCCTGGTTCTTCCCACTTGCCCTGTAGCAGTGGCAAGTGGGGTAATAAGGGGTTAATGTCACTTTGCTATGGTAAAGTGACATTAATTCCGGATTAGTAATGGAGAGGTGTCAATAAGACACCTATGCATTACTAATCCTATAGTAAATGAAGGGTTAAATAAACAGATACACACACACACACACACTAAAGGCCCCTTTACATTTAGCAATGCACCAGAGATCCACCCCGGTCAGGATCGCTGGTGCATCGCTAAATGATCGCTAGTGAGCTGTCACACAGGCAGACCTCACAGCGATGCAGCAGCGATACAGCGGACGATACTCACCTTTCACACACAGCGATCCTGACGTCCTCCCGCCCGCATCCACGCGTCGCTCGTCGTCACAGCAGGAAGCCCAGCAGGAAGCGCCCAACGAGAAATAGAGCCGGACATTCTCGTGCGATCAGCGATGAACAGCGGGGGAGCCGGTCGGAGGTAAGTATCACACATAGCGATATCGGTGACATTATAGCGATATCGCTAGCGATATCACTATGTGTAAAACCCCCTTAAGAATAAATTATTTTATTGAAAAAAATACAACACACACATTGTTTAAATCTTTATTACACTGGTAATTCCTTTGCGACGCCCTCATTCTCCTGGAAAAAAGGTGAAAATAATAAACCAACAATATACATTACCTGTCTGACTGCTCAGTCACGTCCCACGGCGTAAATCCATCTTGGGGGTTAATACGATTACAGGCGGAGCGCTGCTCTGATATGGGTTACCTTGACGTTTGGTAGAGCGGCTTAGTATATATTTTTTACAAAAAGCGTATCAACCAAATACCCTGCTTTTTTATCATCTTTTTACTAGCATTTGCTGTTTACTGTTACTTTTTTACAACAGAGTATTTTTACACATTTTATTGTGTTTTTCTGTGTTTCACTGCTATATACAGATATATCTCTATGTACCAGTATAATCTGCCCGTGGGCTCACAACCTGCAAGACAACTTCAAATACATCAAATTCTCCAAAGCAGATCAATGTAGCTTTAGCTGCTGCTCACAAAGATAGAGGTTGTGAGTTTGATTCCTGAGGAAACCAGAGCAGAAAAGAAATGTTTATTTAATTAATGGAAGTGGGAGTAGAGCACTGCTCACCGAGGAGGAGGAGCTATGGAGTGATAAAGAGACTATGCCGAGAGAAAAGAGTGAGTTGAAGTCGGGACTCGGGACAAAACCCTGATATTCGGGACAGTCCCACTGAATCCAAGACAGTTTGAAGCTATGGTATACTAGTAAGTGATAAACTGCTACATTCCCTCTACAGGTGACTGCGGGAAGCTAGGTTGATATAGGGGTTTACTCATCCCATGAAGCAATCGGATATCACCAGTGGTGGGAGTTTAACCTCTGCTACACCCACTGATCCTGATAATGAAAGAGACATTAATGTATAGCTGCATCCCCTTCATTTTTTTCTTGTACAACTAGGGTCATCTGTGCCGGAAAAAATGCCAATGGTGATGCAGTACTAAAAGATAGTAGGGCCGGCTGCAGGTTCCTGCACAAGTGGGTGGCTGAGAGCTGTGCAGGTGGCAAAACTCTACATTCTAGATAGTATGCATGCTGTATGAGTGTTGTCGCTTTTAACATAGTTCTGAAAATGAGCTGCTGTGGATAAAGGACAAGTCTTACAATCCCATAGCATAAAAATTAATATGGCGATAAGAAGAAAATGCTTCTCCGCAACTTGGGCCAATGGAGGCAAATGGTGCATATAGTTATTTCTCTCACCTCTGTAAAATTACAAGGGGAACAATTAGATGGTAATAAACTAATCATTCCTGTATATATTGGTCCAGTGTTGTGTCCGACGATATTTCCATTGGTGTTCACTCAGTTGAAAACCATTAACATATTACAAGTAGTGTTGAGCATTCCGATACCGCAAGTATCGGGTATCGGCCGATATTAGCTGTATCGGAATTCCGATACTTAGTTCCGATACTTTTTTCATATCGAATACCGGAATCTGAAGTTCCCATAATGCTAGGAGCCCGCTCGATTTGATTCAGCCAATGGGGATCCTCAGAAGTGTGGGCATATCCTGTTAGGCATGTAGGCATGTTAACTACTGGCATGGCTGTGATTGGCTGCTGAAATGATGTCATGATGCACTATAAAAAGCGCTGCAGCCGCCATTTCTGGTCACTCTGCTGTGAATTCAGTTAGGGACAGGCTGCTGTAGAAGACTGTGAGGGACAGTTAGAAATAGCGATTCTAAAAACAATATTGTGCTTTATCCAGGCTACATAAACCACCACTGTAGCTTGCTTTTCCCTAGCAGCGCTGTTTTCACAGCTGTCTGCAAGGGCTGTGTGAGTGCAGACCCACGCTGTGTAGTGTGTCCTGCAGGCACGTCTGCTTGTAGGCCGGCCAGCGTGTGTCTCTGCCTCATACACATTTTTCTTTTATTGCTGCTTTTTTTTTCTCCTGTATAGTGTGCTTCCATACGTATCCATATACGTTGGTTGCAAACACTAAAGGAGTGGACAGCGGAGCCTTTCAGCAGCCTTTCAGTGCTTTAGCCCATTTCTCTGCACTGTTTTTGGCTGTCTGATAGGTCTCTCTGTGTGTGAGTGCAGCTCACGTTGCAGTGTGTCCTACAGCCACCGCTAGCTGTAGTCCGCTCAGCGTGCGTCACTGCCTCATACATAGTCCTTTTTTTGCAGCAAATTTAGCCAGATTTTTGCTCCTATATTAGTGTGCTTCCAACCGCATCCATTGTCATTGGTTGGTTGCAAACACTATATAGGATTAGATAGAGGAGCCCTTTTGCTGGCTTGTGCCCTTCAGGGCCAGCCAGGCTAGTATCACCCTATTTTTTGGAGCCTCATCAATTGCATTGTAGGTTAGCTTCCTGCATTGCAATCGCTCCAAAAAGTTTGTGATACTATAGCTTTCAAACTTTGGTCACATCCTTTCCTTTCCTTTCCCCCCACCCAAAAAAAAAAAAGGAAATAAAGTTCACCAAACACTCCACTTTACAGTTGTCTAGGCCACATTAGATCATATTAAAGTGTAGTACACACACTCTTAGCCAAATTAGTGTTTCTTATACTGGTTAGCAGGTGTTCAGGAATAAGAACACTAAGCCACCCCTTTTTTACTTTTCTGCCTATCTTTATCAGTCTACCAAGATGAAGAAGGCAGGGAGTAAGGCACGTGGTCGTGGCCGTGGAGTTTCAGCAGGGAGAGGACGGGGGGATTCAGCAGGGAGAGGACGTGGGGATTCGGTATCTGCTGCGGCCACCAGTGACCCGGCATCCCCCACTTTTACCAGGCAACAGTCCTTCATGCGCAGCTTTGTAGGACCTCGCCGTACCCCACTGCTGCGTGACGAACAAATTGAAGCCGTTGTCGGATGGATGGCAGCTAACGCATCCACTTCAATGACTTCCGCATCCTCCCAAGGCCAGAGCACTGAAGAGCAACCATCTGTCTCTTCACCACCTGCCAAATTGCCCAGGCAGTCTGAGAGCCCTGGACAGGAGCCATCTCAATCTTTACTTCTGTTCTCAGAATCTGTTGGCTTGGAAAGAGGTGGCCAGCCAAGCAGCATTCTAGAGCGTGAAGAAGAGGGAGTATGCAGTGATGCGCAACTGCTTTGTCCCTCTGAATCTGAAGAGGCGGGTGGGCCAGTGCCTATGGTCAGCACACCTCAGTATGCATCAGATGATGATGAGACTCAGTTGCCAATTTCTGGTACGTACGGTGCTGGCGAGACAACCCAGGACCAGCCGGTGCTTGAAGAGGGGAGTGGAGATGATGAGGTCCTTGACCCATCATGGCGTCAGCCACAGGAAGGTGGTGGGAGCAGCTCTGAGGAAGAGATTCCCCGAACGGCCAAAAGAGGAGGGAGAGGGCGGGGGCAGACTTGGTTGCCTGTAGCCTCCACTTTGGCACCCGTGAGGAGCAATCCTCTTCCAAAACACAAAACGGGCGCTCCCAGGACTTGCAGTGCGTGGTCTTTTTTTGACACAGTTGCAGATGACATTTGCTTTGTCAAATGCAAGCTGTGTCATCAGAAAGTGAAACGAGGGAAAAATGTGAGCAACCTCAATACCACAAATATGTGGAAACATGTGCGTACCAAGCACGAGGTGGAGTTACACAGACACACTGAAGATGTAGGCCAACCTTCAGCAGCACCTACCACCTCTTCAGCTCGTGTTGGGGCCTCTTCCTCCAGCTCACACACAGCTGGTTCGGCTTCCTCACTGGAACGCCATGGAAGAACCACTGCCACTGTTGTCCAGAGACCCAGTGAAATTCCACCCACTGAACCACGTTCGCAGTCATCAGCACCCTCCCAGGCCACTCACCAGCAATCGGTAGCACAGGCATGGGAGAAAAAGCGGCCATACTCGGCAAACCATCCCCGAGCACTGGCTCTGAATGCCGGCATTGCCAAACTACTGGCCCTTGAGATGCTGTCATTCAGGCTGGTGGAGACTGACACATTCCGGAACTTTATGTCATTGGCAGTTCCACAATACAATGTGCCCAGCCGCTTTTATTTCAGCAGGCAAGCTGTCCCTGCCCTGCAAAAGCATGTGGAGGGAAAAATTAAAAATGCGCTACTAAATGCTGTCAGTAGCAAGGTCCACCTGACCACCGATGCGTGGACCAGTAGCCATGGACAGGGACGATACCTTTCCCTCACTGCCCATTGGGTCAATGTTGTGGAGCCGGGTACAGATCTGGAGAGTGGCTCTGTACGTATTCTGCCAACTCCAAGGATTGCAGGAATGCAGTCTGTACATATTGAGTCCTCCTCCTACTCTAGTTCCTCGGAATCAGCACTGCGTGAGCCTGTTAGGCCAGATATGAGCACAGGTGTGGCCAAACGTCAACAGGCCGTCCTTAAATTAATTTCTTTGGGGAATCGGAGCCACACAGCACAGGAGCTCTGGAATGCCATCAAGCAGGAGAGCGATGTGTGGTTTGTGCCAGCGAATCTCCAGCCAGGTTTGGTAGTGAGTGACAATGGCCGAAATCTAGTGGCAGCTCTGGGCCTAGGCAACCTCACTCACATACCATGTCTGGCACACGTGCTCAATTTGGTCGTGCAGAGCTTTCTGAGGGACTATCCGGATCTTGATGCACTGCTGCACAAGGTTCGCCTAGAGTGTGCTCACTTGCAGCGTTCCAGCATGGCAAGATCGCGCATTGCATCTCTGCAACGCCGATTCCGCCTGCCAGAACATCGCATCATATGTGACCTCCCCACCAGGTGGAATTCAACGTTACATATGTTGGAGCGGTTGTGTGAGCAGCAGGCAGCAGTAATGGAGTACCAGCTGCATCAGGCGCAAACAAGTCGCACTGTGCGCCGGACACACTTCACCACCACTGAGTGGGCCACTATGAGGGACATCTGCCAAGTTTTGCGTGCCTTCGATGACTCCACGCGGATGGCCAGTGCAGATGATGCACTAATCAGCATGACTGTCCCCCTCATCTGTCTGCTTCAAAAAACCTTACAAGCACTAAGTGAGGAGGTTTTTGAAGAGGTCGAGGATGAGCAGTCAGAAATGCCATCTGCTTCTGGCAAGTCTGCGCAACGTGCTTCCACACAAAGGCCCAGGCAGGGGACACTTAGTGAGGAGGATGACGAGGAGTCAATGGAGGAGGAGGAACACATCTCTCCAGAGGAGGGAGGTACACAAGGCTCTAGTAGTCAGTGTGTACAGCGAGGGTGGGGTGATGCTGAGCAGGCAGAGATGCTGCCTCAAGCTGGGGACAGCGTTTCCGGTCCAGTTGGCAGTCTGCAGCACATGGTTGATTTCATGCTGCAGTGCTTGTTAAATGACCGCCGCATCGCCAACATTCTCCACATGGCTGATTATTGGGTGTACACCCTCCTAGATCCTCGCTACCGGGACAACTTACAAAGCCTCATACCACAGTTGAACCGGGAGCGAAAAATGCGGGAGTACCAAGAAACACTTGTGCAGGCCATCATGTTCTCCATTCCCCCCACAAGTGTTGCTGGTAGTGCTTTTCAAAGCAGCCATGTGGGTAGAGGCAGTGGAGGAAGCTCTGCACAAAGAGGTAGCAGAGGCAGTGCCGCAGGACAAGGCAAGGCCAGTATGGCCCAAATGTGGAAAAGTTTTGTGGGACCGCCACAAACGGCTACACCATCACAGACGGCTCCAGTCAGCAGGAGGCAACGTTTCCGTCAGATGGTGACAGACTACTTGTCGTGCCCTGTTAGTGTTCTCCCAGACGGCTTTTCCCCATTCAAGTATTGGGTCTCTAAGCTGGATACATGGCCAGAGCTTAGCCAGTATGCATTGGAGGTGCTGGCTTGCCCTGCTGCCAGTGTGTTATCGGAACGTGTCTTTAGTGCTGCAGGTGGTGTGGTAACAGACCGTCGCACGCGACTATCCGCCGATAATGTTGACCGGCTTACTTTTGTGAAAATGAACAAGGCCTGGATCTCACCTGAATTTGCCAGTCCTCTTCCAGAATAAATAAGTGGCTGGCAACAGGATCCAGGTCTCCTGTTGTGTTCATGTTTCTATGACCTGAACTTTATTTCCTGGGCTACAGCAACGCCCGTTGTTGCTCAGAAGTGCTGTCCGCACAGACAAAACACTCGCTCATGGGTAAGTGGGGTTCGGTAACGTCAGCTGATCCCCTGCTGTGTGTACGGCAAACTCTCCTGCTGCCTACAACTTCTGACTACCTCTGATTTAATATGTTCTCTGATTTGCCCTCTGTCTCCACTCTGTTTTGAGTCTTTCCTCCGGCCTACAACACCGCCTGTTTCTGCTCTCAAGTGCCGTCTGCACAATCCACACTTGATCCTGTGGTACCTGGGTCCTGTAACATCTGCTCATCTCCAGAGTTGAGCACAGCAATGTCTCCTGCTTTGTCTACATTCCCACTATTTGTAGTGGAAATGTGGACAGAGCAGGAGACATTGCCTGACTCACCTCTAGGGAGAAGCTGCTGTTACAGAACCCCAGTAACACAGGGACAAGTGTGGGTTGTGCAGACGGAATTTCAGAGCAGCAACTGGCGTGGTTGGAAGCCAGCGGAAATACTCGAAACAGAGTGAAGACAGAGGCCTAATTGGATTACGTTGACAGTTAGTAGTAGTCTAGAAACAATCGCAAACTGCCACCAAGTAGGCCTCGGCCTACTACCTGATTTTCCCTGGGCTCTGACAACGCCAGTTGGTGCTCAGAAGTGCTGTCCGCACAGACAAAACACTCGCTCATGTGTAAGTGGGGTTCGGTAACGTCAGCTGATCCCCTGCTGTGTGTATGGCAAAGTGTCCTGCTCCCTCCACAGTCAAACAACCTCAGATTTACACCTGGCTCCAAGTAGGCCTCGGCCTACTACCTCATTTTCCCTGGGCTCCGACAACACCAGTTGGTGCTCGGAAGTGCTGTCCGCACAGACAAAACACTCGCTCATGTGTAAGTGGGGTTCGGTAACGTCAGCTGATCCCCTGCTGTGTGTACGGCAAAGTCTCCTGCTGCCTACAACTTCTGACTACCTCTGATTTAATATGTTCTCTGATTTGCCCTCTGTCTCCACTCTGTTTTGAGTATTTCCTCCGGCCTACAACACCGCCTGTTTCTGCTCTCAAGTGCCGTCTGCACAATCCACACTTGATCCTGTGGTACCTGGGTCCTGTAACATCTGCTCATCTCCAGAGTTGAGCATGGCAATGTCTCCTGCTTTGTCTACATTCCCACTACTTGTAGTGGAAATGTGGACAGAGCAGGAGACATTGCCTGACTCACCTCTAGGGAGAAGCTGCTGTTACAGAACCCCAGTAACACAGGAACAAGTGTGGGTTGTGCAGACGGCATTTCAGAGCAGCAACTGGCGTGGTTGGAAGCCAGCGGAAATACTCGAAACAGAGTGAAGACAGAGGCCTAATTGGATTACGTTGACAGTTAGTAGTAGTCTAGAAACAATCGCAAACTGCCACCAAGTAGGCCTCGGCCTACTACCTGATTTTCCCTGGGCTCCGACAATGCCAGTTGGTGCTCAGAAATGCTGTCCGCACAGACAAAACACTCGCTCATGTGTAAGTGGGGTTCGGTAATGTCAGCTGATCCCCTGCTGTGTGTACGGCAAAGTGTCCTGCTCCCTCCACAGTCAAACAACCTCAGATTTACACCTGGCTCCAAGTAGGCCTCGGCCTACTACCCCATTTTCCCTGGGCTCCGACAACGCCAGTTGGTGCTCGGAAGTGCTGTCCGCACAGACAAAACACTCGCTCATGTGTAAGTGGGGTTCGGTAACGTCAGCTGATCCCCTGCTGTGTGTACGGCAAACTCTCCTGCTGCCTACAACTTCTGACTACCTCTGATTTAATATGTTCTCTGATTTGCCCTCTGTCTCCACTCTGTTTTGAGTATTTCCTCCGGCCTACAACACCGCCTGTTTCTGCTCTCAAGTGCCGTCTGCACAATCCACACTTGATCCTGTGGTACCTGGGTCCTGTAACATCTGCTCATCTCCAGAGTTGAGCACGGCAATGTCTCCTGCTTTGTCTACATTCCCACTACTTGTAGTGGAAATGTGGACAGAGCAGGAGACATTGCCTGACTCACCTCTAGGGAGAAGCTGCTGTTACAGAACCTCAGTAACACAGGAACAAGTGTGGGTTGTGCAGACGGCATTTCAGAGCAGCAACTGGCGTGGTTGGAAGCCAGCGGAAATACTCGAAACAGAGTGAAGACAGAGGCCTAATTGGATTACGTTGACAGTTAGTAGTAGTCTAGAAACAATCGCAAACTGCCACCAAGTAGGCCTCGGCCTACTACCTGATTTTCCCTGGGCTCCGACAACGCCAGTTGGTGCTCAGAAGTGCTGTCCGCACAGACAAAACACTCGCTCATGTGTAAGTGGGGTTCGGTAACATCAGCTGATCCCCTGCTGTGTGTATGGCAAAGTGTCCTGCTCCCTCCACAGTCAAACAACCTCAGATTTACACCTGGCTCCAAGTAGGCCTCGGCCTACTACCTCATTTTCCCTGGGCTCCGACAACGCCAGTTGGTGCTCGGAAGTGCTGTCCACACAGAAAAACACACTCGTTCATGTGAAAGTGGGGGTCAGTAACGTCAGCTGATCCCCTGCTGTGTGGAGGGCAAAGTGTCCTGCTCCCTCCAAAGTCAAAATACCTCAGCTTTACACCTGGCTCCTAGTAGGCCTCGGCCTGCACCATAATTGTCCCTGGGCTCCAACAACGCTAGTTGGTGCTCGGAAGTGCTGTCCACACAGAAAAACACACTCGTTCATGTGAAAGTGGGGTTCGGTAACGTCAGCTGATCCCCTGCTATGTGGAGGGCAAAGTGTCCTGCTCCCTCCAAAGTCAAAATACCTCAGCTTTACACCTGGCTCCTAGTAGGCCTCGGCCTGCACCATGATTGTCCCTGGGCTCCAACAACGCTAGTTGGTGCTCGGAAGTGCTGTCCACACAGAAAAACACACTCGTTCATGTGAAAGTGGGGTTCAGTAACATCAGCTGATCCCCTGCTGTGTGGAGGGCAAACTGCTACTGCCTCCAAATTCAAACAACGTCTTATCTTAAACTGCCTCCAAGTAGGCCTCAGCCTACAAAATGACTATCCCTGGGCTCCAACATCATCAGTTGTTGCTCGGAAGTGCCGTCCATACAGAAAAACACACTCGTTCATGTGAAAGTGGGGGTCAGTAACGTCTGCTGATCCCCTGCTGTGTGGAGGGCAAAGTGTCCTGCTCCCTCCAAAGTCAAAATACCTCAGCTTTACACCTGGCTCCTAGTAGGCCTCGGCCTGCACCCTGGTTCTCCCTGGGCTCCAACAACGCTAGTTGGTGCTCGGAAGTGCTGTCCACACAGAAAAACACACTCGTTCATGTGAAAGTGGGGTTCAGTAACGTCAGCTGATCCCCTGCTGTGTGGAGGGCAAACTGCTGCTGCCTCCAAATTGTAACTACTTCAGATTTAAACATTCTCTGATTTGGCCTCTGTCTCCACTCTGTCTCTAGTATTTCCCCTGACCTCCAACACCGCCAGTTCCTGCTCACAGTTGCCGTCCACGCATTCCACACGTGTTCCTGTGTTACTGGGGTTCAGTTACGTCAGCAGATCCCCCAATATGTGTCCGCCACTGTCTCCTGCGCTGTCCACCTTCCCACTGCAAGCGGTGGGAAGGTGGACAGAGCAGGAGACAGTGGCAGACACACATCAGGGGATCTGCTGACATTACAGAATCCCAGTAACACAGCAACACGTGTGGATTGGGCAGACGGCTACTGTACGCATAAACTGGCGGTGTTGGTGGTCACGTGAAATCCTGGAAACAGAGTGGAGACAGATGCCTAATTGGAGCACGTTGACAGTCTGTTGTAGCCTACAAACAATCTAAAACTACCACCAAGTAGGCCTCGGCCTACACCATGATTGTCCCTGGGCTCCAACAACGCCAGTTGGTGCTCGGCAGTGTCTTTGGCACGGGGACACCCTGTTGCCCAGCCTGGTTCCAGCACGCCTGCTGTTTCCGGGTAGTGTCAAGGTCACTATGCCACCAATCCGTTGTCCTGTCGTCTTGCGGCCGGGTTAGCCGACTCTACGGTGCCTGCAGTTTAGGTGACTCCTATGTGGGCTGCGGGAACTGGCACTGAAGGTTGGATCCGTAGTGCCAATGGGACATGGACCCCCTGTAGGACTGTGGGTTTTGGTAACTGCGGCCGGCTTGCGGCCTGGCTACTTTGCTTTCAATGGGTACCTTCTGCTACCCACCCGGGTTCCAGCACTGTCTGCTGGTTCTCGCCAGAGCCTTTGGCCTAGGTGCCTCCATCTCGGTATCCGAGGTCCAGCACCGTCAGCTGGTCCTTGGTAGTGGTTTCTAGCACAGGTACCTCCTGCCTAGTAACCGTTGTCCAGCACCGTCAGCTGTTCCTCGGTAGTGCCATTGGCTCTTGTAGCTTTTGATACCCATCTGGGTTCCAGCACCGTCAGCTGGTTCTCGGCAGTGTCTTTGGCACGGGGACTCCCTGTTGCCCAGCCTGGTTCCAGCACGCCTGCTGTTTCCGGGTAGTGTCAAGGTCACTATGCCACCAATCCGTTGTCCTGTCGTCTTGCGGCCGGGTTAGCCGACTCTACGGTGCCTGCAGTTTAGGTGACTCCTATGTGGGCTGCGGGAACTGGCACTGAAGGCTGGATCCGTAGTGCCAATAGGACATGGACCCCCTGTAGGACTGTGGGTTTCGGTAACTGCGGCCGGCTTGTGGCCTGGCTACTTTGCTTTCAATGGGTACCTTCTGCTACCCACCCGGGTTCCAGCACTGTCTGCTGGTTCTCGCCAGAGCCTTTGGCCTAGGTGCCTCCATCTCGGTATCCGAGATCCAGCACCGTCAGCTGGTCCTTGGTAGTGGTTTCTAGCACAGGTACCTCCTGCCTAGTAACCGTGGTCCAGCACCGTCAGCTGTTCCTCGGTAGTGCCATTGGCTCTTGTAGCTTTTGATACCCATCTGGGTTCCAGCACCGTCAGCTGGTTCTCGGCAGTGTCTTTGGCACGGGGACTCCCTGTTGCCCTGCCTGGTTCCAGCACGCCTGCTGTTTCCGGGTAGTGTCAAGGTCACTATGCCACCAAGCCGTTGTCCTGTCGTCTTGCGGCCGGGTTAGCCGACTCTACGGTGCCTGCAGTTTAGGTGACTCCTATGTGGGCTGCGGGAACTGGCACTGAAGGCTGGATCCGTAGTGCCAATGGGACATGGACCCCCTGTAGGACTGTGGGTTTCGGTAACTGCGGCCGGCTTGCGGCCTGGCTACTTTGCTTTCAATGGGTACCTTCTGCTACCCACCCGGGTTCCAGCACTGTCTGCTGGTTCTCACCAGAGCCTTTGGCCTAGGTGCCTCCATCTCGGTATCCGAGGTCCAGCACCGTCAGCTGGTCCTTGGTAGTGCTTTCTAGCACAGGTACCTCCTGCCTAGTAACCGTGGTCCAGCTCCGTCAGCTGTTCCTCGGTAGTGCCATTGGCTCTTGTAGCTTTTGATACCCATCTGGGTTCCAGCACCGTCAGCTGGTTCTCGGCAGTGTCTTTGGCACGGGGACTCCCTGTTGCCCAGCCTGGTTCCAGCACGCCTGCTGTTTCCGGGTAGTGTCAAGGTCACTATGCCACCAATCCATTGTCCTGTCGTCTTGCGGCTGAGTTAGCCGACTCTACGGTGCCTGCAGTTTAGGTGACTCCTATGTGGGCTGCGGGAACTGGCACTGAAGGTTGGATCCGTAGTGCCAATGGGACATGGACCCCCTGTAAGACTGTGGGTTTCGGTAACTGCGGCAGGCTTGCGGCCTGGCTACTTTGCTTTCAATGGGTACCTTCTGCTACCCACCCGGGTTCCAGCACTGTCTGCTGGTTCTCGCCAGAGCCTTTGGCCTAGGTGCCTCCATCTCGGTATCCGAGGTCCAGCACCGTCAGCTGGTCCTTGGTAGTGCTTTCTAGCACAGGTACCTCCTGCCTAGTAACCGTGGTCCAGCACCGTCAGCTGTTCCTCGGTAGTGCCATTGGCTCTTGTAGCTTTTGATACCCATCTGGGTTCCAGCACCGTCAGCTGGTTCTCGGCAGTGTCTTTGGCACGGGGACTCCCTGTTGCCCAGCCTGGTTGCAGAACGCCTGCTGTTTCCGGGTAGTGTCAAGGTCACTATGCCATCAATCCGTTGTCCTGTCGTCTTGCGGCCGGGTTAGCCGACTCTATGGTGCCTGCAGTTTAGGTGACTCCTATGTGGGCTGCGGGAACTGGCACTGAAGGCTGGATCCGTAGTGCCAATGGGACAGGGACCCCCTGTAGGACTGTGGGTTTCGGTAACTGCGGCCGGCTTGCGGCCTGGCTACTTTGCTTTCAATGGGTACCTTCTGCTACCCATCCGGGTGCCAGCACTGTCTGCTGGTTCTCGCCAGAGCCTTTGGCCTAGGTGCCTCCATCTCGGTATCCGAGGTCCAGCACCGTCAGCTGGTCCTTGGTAGTGCTTTTTAGCACAGGTACCTTCTGCTTAGTAACCGTGGTCCAGCACCGTCAGTTGGTCCTCGGTAGTGCCATTGGCTCTTGTTCCTTCTGCTACCCATCCGGGTGCCAGCACTGTCTGCTGGTTCTCGCCACAGCCTTTGGCCTAGGTGCCTCCATCTCGGTATCCGAGGTCCAGCACCGTCAGCTGGTCCTTGGTAGTGCTTTTTAGCACAGGTACCTTCTGCTTAGTAACCGTGGTCCAGCACCGTCAGTTGGTCCTCGGTAGTGCCATTGGCTCTTGTTCCTTCTGCTACCCATCCGGGTGCCAGCACTGTCTGCTGGTTCTCGCCACAGCCTTTGGCCTAGGTGCCTCCATCTCGGTATCCGAGGTCCAGCACCATCAGTTGGTCCTTGGTAGTGCTTTTTAGCACAGGTACCTTCTGCTTAGTAACCGTTGTCCAGCACCGTCAGTTGGTCCTCGGTAGTGCCATTGGCTCTTGTTCCTTCTGCTACCCATCCGGGTGCCAGCACTGTCTGCTGGTTCTCGCCACAGCCTTTGGCCTAGGTGCCTCCATCTCGGTATCTGAGGTCCAGCACCGTCAGCTGGTCCTTGGTAGTGGTTTCTAGCACAGGTACCTCCTGCATAGTAACCGGGGTCCAGCACCGTCAGCTGTTCCTCAGTAGTGCCATTGGCTATTGTTCCTTCTGCTGCCACTACGGGTTCCAGTACTGTCAGCTGGTTCTCGCATGAAGACAACCACCAAGATACAGAACAAAAGACAGAAGAACAAGATGCAGAAGAAGCAAAAGCAGAAGAACAGAAAGCAGAAGAACATTAAGCATAAGACAAAAAATCAGCATAGAAGAAATCAAAATTATAAGCAGAAGAAGACTAAGCAGTAAATGGGGGTGAGTCCGTTCCTCCTCGTGGTGCCCCTGGAAAATGCCTGCTGCTGCAGGCCAAACTGAACGCGGACAAATCCTGTTGTAAATCTTTTGTGACAGGCAGAACGTAAGGTGTAATCTTATAACTTTTATAGATAAGTACTACAGGAATGCCTGTCACCATAAGAAAATGAAGAAAAAGAAGAATAGGAAGAAGATGAAGAAATAGCATATGAAAATTAATAATAGCTGAATAAGAAGAACATGAAGAATGGAAAAAAAAAATTAATGGGAAGAAGGTGAAGAAGAAGAAGATGAATAAGGTGAAGAAAAAGTTGATGAAAAAAATGCTACTGCTGCGGATCATGAAGGAGAAAGTGTGGGAGAAGTACAAAAGAAGGTGAAGAGCATGGAAGTAGTGAAACATACATATCTGACTAAATATAAAAAAGGTTAACATAGTCAATATCTTTTTAACTCCGAACGTCTTGAAAAAAAAAATTGGAATTAATGCTATGCCATGTGATTTGAATAAACCACTATGCTTTTAATGTCTCCTCCACCTCCCACAATACATTCTACATGATTCTTATTTGTTTTCAATTATGTAGAATTAGCCAACAAGGAAATAAAGGCCTTTTTTTAATTCCGATACCGGAAGTCCCATTGACTTGAATGGGACTTCCAGTATCGGAATCGGCGATACCGGATATTTTTTCGTATCGGGCGATACCATCCGATACGATATTTTTGGGTATCGAACGGTATCGCTCAACACTAATTACAAGTCCATTTCTGAACCAGATCATTAACGAACATATGAACAAATAGAGAAAAACCTAGAGCAAATCCAGCAAGTTGAAAGTAAGAAACAGCAAGGTTTACTAAATATACGCACAAAAGTAGTAAAAAATTAATGACATTTCAGAAACAGCCGCCTCGTGGCAAATGTGCTCCATGGCCCAATTAGCTTAGTTGCATTTCATTTTTTCCCTTTGAATTTTTACAGTAGCGAGAGAACGAACTATATGTACAGTTTGTCTCTGAACTTCTGCGTCGGTTTCAGGTGAACATATAAAAAAATCATCCAGTTTTCATCCAGAAAACTCAAATAATTCTAATTCGTATTGTCATCCACATTCCTTCCGTGTGCTCTTTGTTTGTCATGCGTGTGTCCGTTTTCTGTGTCACATCCTTATTTGTACAACAACAGATTCAATTGAACATGATCATGATCTTTTTTTATCAGCTTCAGCTTTTTTAAAACAGGCACCAGCACAGAGCCTGTTATCCACCTGCTGCATCTGGGAATAGTGGACCTTCCTCCTCTGTCCAAGTGGATTTACGCCAGTGTGTTAATTTTATAACATTTGTGGATGTATTTTAATGCACACCTGAAACACACTGCTTCTTTGTGTAGCATCATGGGAATGTTTGAAGAAATCAGCCAAGATATCAGGAAGAGAATTGGGGACTAGCACAAGTCTGGCTCATCCTTGGGTACAATTTCAAGATATCTGAAGGTGCCTTGTTCATCTGTACAAACAATCATACACAAGTACAAACAAGATGAAAATGTTCAGCCATCATACCGATCAGGAAGGAGACCTTGTGAAGATGATGGCGGAAGCTGGTAAGATTGTGTTAACATCCACAGTGAAACGAGTACTGTATCAACATGGGCTGAAAGCTTTCTCTGCCAGGAAGAAGCCATTACTCAAAAAAACATAAAGAAGCTAGATTAATGGTTGCAAATGCACACAGGAACAAAAACTTTAATTTTTGGAGACATGTCCTGTGGTCTGATGAAACTAAAATTGAACTTTTTGGGCATAATGACCATTGTTACGTTTGAAGAAAGAATGAGAAGCTTGGAAACCTAAGAACACTATGCCAACTGTTGAACACGGGGTGTCAGCATCATGCTGTAGCGTTGTTTTGGTGCAGAATGGACTGGTGCACATCACAAAATAGATGGCACCATGAGAAAAGAAGATTATGTATCAATACTGAAGCAACATCTCAAGACAGGCTAGGAAGTTAAAGCTTGGGCGGAAATGGGTCTTCAAAATGGACAATGTCTCGAAGCATACTACCAAAATGGTAACAAAGGGACTTAAGGATAACAAAGTCAATGTTTTAGAGTGGCCATCACAAAGCCCTGGTCTCAATCCTATTGAAAATGTATGGGCAAAGCTTAAAAGGTTGGTGCGAGCAAGGCAACCTACAAACGTGGATCACTTACTCCAGTTTTGTCAGGAGGAATAGGCCCAAATTCCGACCAACTATTATGAGAAGCTTGTGGAAGGATATCCCAAACATTTGACCCAAATCATTCAGTTTAAGGGCACTAGTACCAAATACTAATGAAATGTATGTAAACTTTTGACTTTGCAATAAGTAATAAAAATGCCTAAAGCATTCTCTCAGTCTCATTATTCTGGCATTTGGCAAATATTAACAATTATGGTAAGCCTATCTGACCTAAAACGGGAAAGGTTTATTCTGATTTCATTACAGATATTGAGAAAAACATGCAGATGTGTCCTTTTCATATAGTGAATGTAAACTTCTAGTTTCAACTGTAAATAGTAATAAAATATTTTAAGAAACCTACTACCAGGATTCGAACCCAGCAGCTTTTCCCTCTGAGCTATTTAGCTCGCTGAACAGTTCCTTGCTAAATCAGATAGTATTATCTGTGATGTTCCTGATGGTCTCCACCTCGAGTTCCTAATTGGCTCAACCCTGTGATCTCCTGATTGAACACCCTACTTAAACCTGGCACTGTACTTCCTTCCTTACAGGATTATTGAGCTCCTAGTCGTTAGTCCAGCTTCTTTCCACTTGCTGCTTATCCTGAAGACTCTACTGCTGTTACGTGTACCGAGCTCTGGCTATTCTTGACTATGATTCCTGCTTATCCTCCCAACTACACTGCTGTTCCATTACCAACCTCTGGTGATTACCTGACTATAGTACCTGCTGGTGCTGCCCCTAGTGGTTGCAATATCACTACTCCATCTCGGGTCAGTCCATAACATCCACATTGAAGTTTAACCCCTTAGTGACTACTAATACGTCTTTTTACTGACCTCACATATCAAACAATACCATCTCCCGACTGGTGAAAATGCATCAATTGTCGACTGTACACTATAGCTGACACCTTGCCGTATCAGCCCTGATTGGTATTGTCACCAACCATGGCTTTTTAACCCCTTAGATGCTGCTGTCAACAGTGACTACAGCATATAAATGGTGAACAGCGTGTCAGGGCTCCCTCTTTAACCCCATTGGCACCCAGAGATCATGATTGTGTGGTCCTGATGTTAATACGTCTTTTTACTGACCTTACATATCAAACAATACCATCCCCCGACTGGTGAAAATGCATCAACTGTCGACTGTACACTATAGCTGACACCTTGCTGTATCAGCCCTGATTGGTATTGTCACCAACCATGGCTTTTTAACCCCTTAGATGCTGCTCTCAATAGTGACTACAGCATATAAATGGTGAACAGCGTGTGAGGGCTCCCTCTTTAACCCCATTGGCACCCAGAGATCATGATTGTGTGGTCCTGATGTTTGCCATGGCAATTCATGGCAAAATAATGTCCATAGAGTCTGCCGGTTGTAGTGGCCTATAGTTAGCGCCATTTAGGTGATAAAAATAACATTTTTCTATCCTGTCATGTCACTTTGTATTAATTGCTTAAAAACACCTGAATGGTTAATAAACTACCTGACAGCAGTTTTCAATACCAAGTTGAGGGGTTCTGTTTTTACAATGCCCTCAACATTTCCTTGAATATAGGTCTGCCAAAGTCACTTCAAAGCTGAATAGGTCCCCAAAAAAGTAGGTTTTGTAAATTTCCTTGAAAAAATGCTGCTACAGTATTAAACTTGCACTATCTGCATTAAAGGGATAATAATTGAAAATTGCTAATTTGGGGATTTTTTGGACAAATTTCTGATATTTTTTATTAATAAACACAGAAAATCTAATATATAAAGCTCAATGTGGGTGTGTATGTATGTATGTGTGTATGTCCGGGATTGGCATCCGCACCGTCGCAGCTACAGCCACAAAATTTGGCACAGTCACACGTCTGGACCTCGAGAGCATCCTAGGCTATGTTGTGAGGCGGAATTTTAACCCCGCGCGTTCCAATTCACCAAACAATTTTGCCCCTATCTACATAATGGGGAAAAAGTGTGTGTGTGTATCAATCCCCGCCCCTCATTATGATGTCATAATGGTTGCCATGGCGACACTGATGTCATCATAGGTTGCAAGCCCCGCCGCTCATTATGATGTCATAATGGTTGACTTTGGGATGGAGGATGTGTGATGGGTATATGGGCACTGGACTATGGGATGGAGGATATGTATGATGGGTATATTGACACGGGATTATGGGATGGCGGATATGTATGATGGGTATATGGGCATGGGACTATGAGATGAAGGATGTGTGATGGGTATATGGGCACTCGACTATGGGATGGCGGATATGTATGATGGGTATATGAGCATGGGACTATGGGATGGAGGATGTGTGATGGGTATATGGGCATGGGACTATGGGATCGTGGATATGTATGATGGGTATATGGGCACGGGACTATGGGATGGAGGATAATTATAATTTGCTATAACTGACGACAGTTAGTTACTATGCCCGGGCAGCGCTGGGCTCTTCAGCTAGAATCTACATAAATGTACTATTAACTAAATTTACTATTGAAGGGAATCTGTCACCGGAAGTTGCAGGCCTATGTAAATGGCCTGGGTCTGGTCCGATGGGCGGTGTTTCTTCTTTTTTCTCCACCCCATCCGTGGCCCCCGTCCGCGCTCTTCTCCGGTATTCTTCTCCATCGTTCGCGCGTGCGCAAAGCAATCTTGCTTCGCGCACGCGCAGTATGTTTTGCCAAACTGCAGGCAAAGTCGAAAATCATTACTGCGCATGCTATGTCCCGGAAGTATTTCACTGTGTTGCCGGCTGTGACTGCAGGGAGGTGGGTGGGCAGGCAGCGGCGGGACACACACCCCACACACACACTTCCCTCCCGATGCGATAGCATCGGGCACACCTCTAGTATTTTATAATTAAACCATTTAGCAATGCATTTCTTTTTCTAATCTGTTTTTTTCCTTCCGGATTGTATAACGCTTTATTCTCTTTTCTGTACATGATTATGAGCCTGTAATCTCACTTTTAACATGATGAAATAAAGAGGAGTTTTATCACATTTGGAGAGGTCTGCTGGAAATTCTTCATCTTGACATGATTATGGGGGATGCCGTCTCATATGAACTGCTGTTAACAGTATTCAGAGATAACGTCTTACATCAAGTCACATGGACTATAGACAGCGATAGTCCGGATGTGGCTCATTGACTTCTAGACATGAGAGCCGAACATGGAGGAGAGTGATGTTAGCTCTGACCATCACTCATTATCAATGAAGGATACTTGTTATCAAAATATACGTGATAACTGGCATTGCGATGCTGCCAGTGATGATAATGAGATATCTACTGAAAAGTGATCTGTACAGGACATGGAGTATCAGCCTAATGTTAGGCTTAGTGGCAAGAGAGAAAATTTTTTTTTCAACCATAAAATGTGATATGGAAATTAATTAAAAAAAAATCACCAGATTTGCTTAAAATATGTTTAACTTAAAAACTTGAAACAATAGGTTATATTCTAATGACAATTATCATTTCACAAACAAAAATTTCCAAAAAGTAAATATCCTCTATGATAAATTCACACCCCGTTCTACCTCAATAATTGAATACAACTCCCATCGTTGTCTCCTGGTCACACTGATCTCAATGATGAGAGCTGCATTTAGCAGCCAGCGCCTGTGATTAGCGCAAACTGCTTTTCCCAGGCGCCGGTATGTGTCACATGGACTGCAAACACGGATGGCACACAGATGTGAGATATGTACACACGGATACGGACCACGGATCTCGCCAGTACTGTACAGGAATCACCAGGACGGATGAAGGAGGCCTTGCACAGTACACAGCAGGAAATTTTTAAGTACAACTAATTGTGAAACTTCTTATTATTCCAAGGTGTGTTTTTTTACAGAAACATTGTGATTCTGTAACATAGAAAACTGTAAATGGTCCTGTAAATTATTAATACCTGCTGACTTTAAAAAAAAAAGCATTGTACACAGATGACAAGTGAGAAAAAACTTGTCAAACTTTTCTGGATGAAACTCTGAACGATTTCTTTTATACGCTCGATCGAACTTACCCACTGTCATAGGGATACAGCTCTGTGGGCATGTAATGTGGCTGAATTTACTCTACAGTAGATAACATTCTTTAATGCACAAGTTTTTCTTTGAAGATAAATGAGTTCTGCTCTTAATCCAAAAAGCTCAGAATTCTACTGTCGAGTAACTTCCATTTATTCTTCCAAAAAGCCTTTGCTAAGAAGCAGCTGTAATAACCAGTATGATTAATGAATAGCTTCTGGGAGCAGCATCTCCATGGGACTACACTAGTGTAGAAAGTATAAAAAACTGTTCTGATTGTATTTACTTCCACTTAAGTTTTAAGAAGAGCAGAAAATCACCTTTACCCAGGGCTTTTTTTGTAAAAAAATATTTGCTGGTAGGCAATATTTGCCCCGACCTCCTCTGTGCAGCCCCCGACCTCCTCTGTGCAGCCCATGTCCTCCTCTGTGCAGCCCCCGTCCTCCTCTGTGCAGCCCCGACCTCCGCTATGCAGCCCCCGTCCTCCTCTATGCAGCCCCCGTCCTCCTCTGTGCAGCCCCCTACCTAATCTGTGCAGCCCCCGTCCTCCTCTGTGCAGCCCCCGTCCTCCTCTATGCAGCCCCCATCCTCCTCTGTGCAGCCCCCGACCTAATCTGTGCAGCCCCCGGCCTCCTCTGTGCAGCCCCCGGCCTCCTCTGTGCAGCCCCCGGCCTCCTCTGTGCAGCCCCCGACCTCCTCTGTGCAGCCCCCGACCTCCTCTGTGCAGCTCCCGTCCTCCTCCTTCATACTCACCCTGCTGTGCCATCGCTGAACATCCCTGAATCCTCCGTTGTCCAACGCTGACAGCTTCTTCCTGCCTTCAGCGGTCACATGGTACCGCTCATTAAGCTCATGAATATGCTTCC
The DNA here is from genome assembly GCF_039654945.1 of Dendrobates tinctorius. NCBI lineage: Eukaryota > Metazoa > Chordata > Amphibia > Anura > Dendrobatidae > Dendrobates > Dendrobates tinctorius. Next base: position 2,442,646 of record NW_027361752.1, on the reverse strand, counting down.
ATGAACATGGGTGTCCATATTCATAACCTTATTGAGCGGTACCATGTGACCGCTGAAGGCAGGAAGAAGCTGTCAGCGCTGGGACAAGGAGGATGCAGGGGACGTTCAGGGAGGTACGGGAGGGGTGAGTAAGACTTCCCAGCCACCGGCTTCTGCCGCCGCTCCCCCTCCCCACTGAAGCACCTTCAGATTTCCGGTACGCCATACCGTCGTGTACCGGCGCAAAAAAAGCACTGCTTTTAACATTGGGAAGCCTCGCTTATAAAAGAAAAAAAAGAAGAGAAGCCATACTTGCTTCTGTAATCCACTCTCTGACAGCTTTAGCCATCACCGGAGGTCATCACGTCATCTCTAAGGCTGTGTGCACACACAGTGTTTTTTAGCGGATTTTGCAATTTCTGCGCATATTGATGCATTTTTTTACCGCGAAAAAAACGCTTTGCGGTAAAAAACGCAGCATGCTCATTAATTTCATGGATTTTTCCGCATTTCTGGCTAGTTCAATGTGTCGGGAACCGCGCAGAAAAAAAAACGCATAAAAACCGCGCAAAACACACGTGGAAAACACGCAGAAAAAAACCCGCGGTTTCTGGGAAGGGAGTCAGGTTTTTAAGCAGAAATTTTCTGCTACGTGTGCACATAGTCTTACAGTTGGAAAGAGATGTGCTGGAGTGGAAATGGATTTTGAGGTTATATAATGATTTCTTTGCAGTTTTAGTTCATAAAGGATGACCATGTAGTGGTCATTGAACATAAGGGAGGACAGTGTGGAGGACATAGTTCATGAAAGGGATGGTGTGGAGGTCATAAATAATAAGAAATTACAGAAAATAAACTTGAAAAAATAGATAAATAAATTGACCTCATTCTGAAAGCCACTTGTTTTTTTCCCTATTTTTATTCTGTGAGGGCTTGTTTTTTTACAGGACAAGTTGCAGCTTTTATGGCTATTTACAGTGGCATGCAAAAGTTTAGGCACCCCTAGTCAAAATTACTGTTATTGTGAACAGTTGAGCAAGTTGAAGATAAAATGATCTCTAAAAGGCCTAAAGTTAAAGATGACACATTTGTTTTGTATTTTAGGCTAAAAAGTAATACACATTGTAATTTTTTCACATTTTAAAAATTACAAAAAGAAAACTGGTCCGATGCTAAAGGTTGGGCACCTTTGGAGATTTGTGTGCTCAGATAACTTTGACCAAGGTTTCAGACCTTAATTAGCCTGTAAGGGTTATGGCTTGTTCACCCTCAATGTTAGGAAAGGCCAGCTGATGCAGATTCCACAGGTTTAGAAACACATAGCCTCCTCTAACCTTGTGTGAAAAAACAGCCACCATGGGTTCTTTTACGCAGCTGCCTAGCACTCTGAAAATGAAAATGGTGGAGGCCCACAAAGCAGGAGAAGGCTATTAGAAGATAGCAAAGTGTTTTCAAGTTGTCCTTTCCTCAGTTCAATATGTAATTCAGAAATAGCAGTTTACAGGAACATTGGAGGTCAAGATAAGGTCTGGAAGGCCAAGCAAAATTTCAGAGAGAGCTGCTTGTAGGATTGCTAGAAAGGCATATCAGAACCCCCACTTGACTGCAAAAGACCTTCAGAAAGATTTAGCAGATTCTGGAGTTGTGGTAATTGTTCTACTGTTCAGAGACACCTTATCTAATATGGCCTTCATGGAAGAGTCATCAGAAGAAAACCTCTCCTGCACCCTCACCATAAAATTCAGCATCAGAGGTATGCAAAAGAACATCTAAACAAGCCCAATGCATTTTAGAAACAAGTCCTGTGAATCGTTGAAGTTAAAATAAAACTCTTTGGTCGCAATGATCAAAGGTTTGTGCAGAGAAAAAATTGCATAGAATTTCAGGAAAAGAACATCTCTCCAACCATTAAGCATGGGGATGGATCACTCATGCTTTGGAGTTGTTTTGCAGACAATGGCACAGGGAACATTTCACAGGTAGAGGGAAGAATGGATTCAATGAAATTTCAACAAATTCTTGATGCAAACATAACACCATGTGTAAAAAAGCTGAATTTGAAAACAGGATGGCTTCTACAAATGGATAATGATCACACACATCAAAATCCACAATAGACTACCTCAAAAGGCGATAGCTAGAGGTTTTTCAATGGCCCTCACAGTCCCCCGATTCGATCATCATTGAAAATCTGTGGCTAGCCCTCAAAATAGCAGTGCATGCAAGACGACCCAGGAATCTCACAGAAATGGAAGAATTTTCCAAGGAAGAATGGATGAAAATCCATCAAACAAGAATTGAAAGACTCTTGGCTGGCTACTAAAAGCGTTTACAAGCTGTGATATTTTTAAAAGGGAGTGCTACTAGGTACTAGCTATGCAGGGTGCCCAAACTTTTGCATTGGCCTATTTTCCTTATTGTAATTTTTAAAATGACAATATATAATTTTTTTTACCTAAAATACAGAGAAAATGTGTCATCTTTAACTTTAGCCCTTTTAGAGATTATTCCATCTTCAACTTGCTTAACTGGTCACAATAACAGTAATTTTGACCAGGGGTGCCCAAACTTTTACATGCCACTGTAGAGTCTTATAACTTTCCAATCTCATTTCATTTTATGATTTTGCTATTTTGAATTTTTGTTCTTATCGGCATTCACCGCAGGCAGCAATAGCAAATATGGACAATGGGGAAAATAAGTATTTGATACACTGCCAGTTTTGCGTGTTTTCCCACCTACAAAGAATGGAAAGGTCTGTAATTTTTATTGTAGGTACACTTGAACTGTGAGAGACAGAATCTTAAAAAAAAATCCAGAAAATCACATTGTATGACTTTTAAATAATTAAACTGCATTTTATTGCATGACATAAGTATTTGATCACCTACCAACCAGCAAGAATTCTGGCTCTCACAGACCTGTTAGTTTTTGTTTAAGAAGCCCTCCTACTCTGCACTCATTACCTGTATTAATTGCACCTGTTTGAACTCGTTACCTATATAAAACACACCTGTCCACATACTCAATCACACTCTACCCTCTCCACCATGGCCAAGAGCAAAGAGCTATCTAAGGACACCAGGAACAAAATTGTAGATCTGCACAAGGCTGGGATGGGCTACAGGACAATAGGCAGCAGCTTAGTGAGAAGGCCACAACTGTTGGCACAATTATTAGAAAATGGACGAAACACAATATCACTGTCAATCTTCCTCTGTCTTGGGCTCCATGCAAGATCTCACCTTGTGGGGCAAGGATGATTCTGAGAAATGTCAGGAATCAGTCCACAAATACTTGGGAAGACCTGGTCAATGATCTGAAGAGAACTGGGACCAGTATCAAACATTACTGTTAGTAACACACTACGTTGTCATGGATTAAAATCCTGCAGGGTATGCAAGGTTTTCCTGCTCTTGCCAGCATATGTCCAGGCCCGTTTGAAGTTCACCAATGACAATCTGAATCATGAAGAGGAGACATGGGAGAAGGTCATATGGTCAGATGAGACCAAAATAGAACTTTTTTGTATTAACTCCACTCGCCATGTTTGGAGGAAGAAGAAGGATGAGTCCAACCCAAAGAACACTGTCCCAACTGTGAAGCTTGGTGGAGGAAACATCATACTTTGGGGGTGCTTTTCTGAAAATGGTACAGGATGACTGCACTATATTGAAGGGAGAAATTTTACTTGGTCTTCCAGACCTTATCTTGACCTCCACTGTTCTTGTTATCTGCCATTTCTTATTTACATTTCAAAGTGAGAAAAGGGCAACTTCAAAACGCTTTGCTATCTTCTTATCGCCTTTTCCTGCTTTGTGGGCCTTCATCATTTTCATTTTCAGAGTGCTAGGCAGCTGCTTAGAAGAACCCATGGCTGCTGATTTTGGCACAAAGTTAGAGGATGCTGGGTTTTTATAAAGCTGGAAAATTTGTGTCTCCTGGACTTTACTAGCGATGATAGTGAACAAGCCATAACCTTAACATGCTAATTAAGGTCTGAAACCTCAGTCAACGTTATCTGAGCACACAAATCTCCAAGGGTGCGCAAACTTTTGCATCCACCCATTTTTTAATGTAATTTTTAAAATGTATAAAATAGATATATTTATTCCTAATGTACAAATGAAATGTAGTAGAAACAACAAGGCACTCAATCAATGGATCCGTAGAAGGTGCCCAAGTTAGGGTATTCAGCCCGAATCATAAATATCAAAGAACTTGGCATTCAAAGTGGTGACAAAAAGTGATTCCATTTATTGGCATCCAGATAACATAAACTAAATGTTTTCGGCCCAATGTTGGACCTTCATCAGAGTTTCTCAAAGGAATTGCTGTAAAGATATATACAAGAAAATATTTCAATGTCACAGAAAAATTAAAAATTACATGATGCATATAGAGTTGCGTAAAATGTATTTTTAGTTTTTAATTTCTCATCTTTGGCATCACGGTGGCTCAGTGGTTAGCACTGCAGCCTTGTAGTGCTGGAGTCCTGGGTTTAAATCCCACCAAGGACACATCTGCAAGGAGTTTGTATGTTCTCCCCGTGTTTGCGTGGGTTTCCTCTGGGTACTCCGGTTTCCTCCCACACTCCAAAGACATACTGATAGGGAATCTAGATTGTGAGCCCCATCGGGGACAGTGGTGATAATGTGTGCAAACTGTAAAGTGCTGTGTAATATGATAGCGCTATATAAAAAAGAAAAGATAAAGATCTCTGTTACGGAAGTATTAGCTTGTAAAGTTTCTATGCTAAATTTCACTAAGACAAAGGGGGCTTTAGCCGAGATTCATCGAATGATTTTTTCCTACATGCAGCCAGTAATCCATGATGTGGCCAATTTAACATGCGAAAACTGGTGAAAGATCCAGTGTAACAACTACCTATCCAGGAGGTTAAGTCATCAATATGAGATTAATGTTCAGGGCAAAACACAGCAACCACGTACTTTACTCAGTAGCCGGTGGCTAGTACTGCTGTTTATCTCCCATTCAAATGAATAAGTCTTGCAAAAAATGGATAACGTTGGTGTGTGCCCATTTTTAGGACAAACTTGGGAATGGTCACACAAACCTAATTCTCTATGGTAAAAGCAACAGAAAATGGTGTCTGTGTGGGCCGGCTACCTTTCTATGAGAGAGGTTAGTGGGTTGGGACAAAATAAGCCTACTCCTGATTTTTTAGCATATTTAAAAAAAAAAAAAAAAAAACACGCGCAGATTGCAAATGAATTAGAAACGTCAATCACAAGTATAAAAAAAAATAGCTTTTTTCTGTAGATGCAACTTCGTTTGTGTACCAGCTGTATAAAGCCCTATGCCATTATCTCCCTTTAACAGCGGCTTGTAGAATAACTTATAGCAATGATCAAGTACGAAAAATAGAGCTCCCTGTATAGAAATATTGTGAATTCAATCAGTACAAAATCTTGGACCTAAAATGTATAAAACATTTGGTGCCAAATTGTTGAAAAATTGGATGACATGGCCCTGTGTGAATTCACAGCTGGGAGTGGCAGTAAAGTTTTTTCATTGAATTTTTTAACTGGTCAATGTTGTTCCAATGAAACTATCTCCATTTGAAAGTCAGTATGCCGAATAGTCAGCATCCCCCACTTTGATGTGGGCTCCGGCAGTGAGCCCACCTCAAAGCCGGGACATGTCAGCTCTGACAGTTGCAAATAACAAGCGCTTCAGGCCATCCGGCCGGAAATACGCTCACCCGTGACCCCCGTCACATGATCGCAGGTCACCGCTGTGTCAGCATGACCACCAGAGGTCTCAATGAGACCTCTATGGTTGTTGATGCCGGATTGCTATGAGCGCCACCCAGTGGTCGGAGCTCATAGCAAGTCTGTAATTCTGCTTCATAGAGACGATCTGAGCATCACCTCTATGTAGCAAAGCCGATCGGGCTATGGCAGCTTCTAGTCTCCCATGGAGGCTATTGAAGCATGCCAAAACTTAAAGAAAAATAGTTTAAAGAAAATATAAAAGTTCAAATCACCTCCCTTTCGCCCTATTCAAAATAACTAATGAAAAAAAAAAATCACACATACACATATTAGGTATCGCCGCATTCAGAATCACTCGAGCTATCAATAAAAAAGGGATTAACCCGATCGCTAAACGGTGTACCGGGAAAAAAAATCAAAATGCCAGAATTATTTTTGGTCGCCACGACAGAGAATTAAAATGCAATAATGGGCGATCAAAAGAATGTATCTGCACCAAAATGGTATCATTAAAAACGTCAGCTCAGCACGCAAAAAATAAGCCCTCACCCGACCCGAGATCACGAAAAATGGAGTCGCTACGGGTATCGGAAAATGGCGCAATTTTTTTTTTTTATTATTTTTTTTAAGCAAAGTTTGAAATTTTTTTTCACCATTAGATAAGAAAAGAACCTAGACATGTTTGGTGTCTATGAACTCATAATGACCTGGAGAATCATAGTGGCAGGTCAGTTTTAGCATTTAGTGAACCTAGCACAAAAGCCAAACAAAAAACAAATGTGGGATTGCACTTTTTTTGCAATTTCACCGCACTTAGAATTTTTTTCCCCGTTTTCTAGTACACGACATGGTAAAATCAATGGTGTTGTTCAAAATTACAACTCGTCCCTCAAAAAATAAGCCCTCACATGGCCATATTGACGGAAAACCGAAAAAAGCTCTGGTCATGAAGGGGTTAATGTGACGACGGTGGCAGAGAAAGGGATGAGAGGGGGGTATGTCAGGTGGTAAAATATGCAATATGTGAAGAGTTCCTTATATATTCCCCTCATTACGTCTTACATTTTTTCTATGCGTGCAACACAAATCTGTAATATGACTGCACCCCAAGGACAGGTTCACACTTGTAGAGTGCTCCGTTCTGAGGACTGCGTTGGGGTTTCTGTTAGAAACCCTGAAAAACAGGAACCTAGACAGAGCCCTGACTGAGCCATTCAGTTCAATGAAGCCTGCGGAATCACCGACCTTCCTCCTCGCAGTATTCCCCTTTTCCCGACATTCACCAACCTGTCCCAATTTGGTCTAGAGCTTGATGCAATTTACTATACTGGCACTAGGCGGCGATATTGACCTGTGTATTAGAAAAAAAAGTACAGTCTAATTGATCCACATAATCCCATTGAATTATATGAAAATCTACTTTTGTTCTTTTTCTATTGCTAAATCACATATGTATTGTGTTTTCTTTCTCCTTTATAGACATTTTTTCTAAAAATTTTACCTTTTTAAAAAAAAAAAAAAAAGAAAGAAATGATTAATGCCACGCTACTAAGTATAACAAAATAGCAGGGCAAATATTTATGGAGGTGGTTTGTGATAAGTGAATTGATGACAATTGTTACATTATCAATACGAGCCAATTTAGCTCCTGTCCAGACAAAAATATGCGGAACACCTATAGGAAATGGGCAGGGGCTGGAGAATAGATGCGAAACGCAGAGGTGAGCCGGGAACATGCGAGTTGTGTCACGTAGATGTCACTTCCGTCACATGTGTGCCGTAATAATACAAAGCAATCTCTTACACTAACTAGAGGAAAATGCAGCGCATGCAAATCCTGACATGACCCCTCTTATGAGAGATTACCACCTGGTGAAGTCTGAGGAGGGCGCTGAAATAATACCTTGTTAGTAGGACACTGCCATAGTGATTTGGGCACTGTATGATATTATTTGGGCACCACATGATTAGAGTAATAAGAGGCACTCTTATTAGGGTACTATAGCACTTGGATTAGGGCACTGGGTGACATTATTTGGGTACCATTCCATAATGGTGTACTAATAATGAATAACATGTTATTATGACACTGTCACTGGGATTTGGGCACTGTGTGATGTTATAGTGTAACTGAGTGACACTTTTATTAGGACCCTATGCGACTGTAATTTGGGCACTGTGCGATGGTGTTATAGGAGTATGGAGTGTCACTTTTATTTAGACACAATGGGGGATGTTTACTTAAATAATGACTTTAACTGATTATTGTACTTGTTTTTATTATGTATACCCCTCCTTACATGTAAAGCGCCATGGAATAAATGGCGCTATAACAATAAATAATAATAATAATAATAATAATAATAATAATAACTTGAAAAAAATTGGCGCAACTTGGACAGCCTTTGCACCACAAACCATGGACAACTGTGATTTTCACTAAACTTTTAGGCCAGTTCCTAATGTAAAATCCAGGCAAATCAGTTGTTAAATGGGTTGTCCGGACTTAGGCCGGGGTCACTCGCGTGAGTTTCTCGCATAAATACCCAGCACTGCCGCTGGCAGTTGAACGGGAGTGTGTGGCTGCATGTATTTCTATGCAGCTGAGCGCTCCAGTCCCGAGTGCCGGCGGCAGTGCTGGGTATTGATGCGAGAGACTCCTGCGAGTTTCTCGCATCACACTTGCAAGTGTCATCCCGACCTAAGTAAGAAGATATATTCAAAGAACAATCAACAAAAAATAAAATGCAAGAGGAAAAGAATGTGGAAGGAAAAGTTAGGAAAGGAAGAGGGAAGGGTAAAGAAAGAAAAGGGCATAGGAGAAGCTAACTAAATGGGTTTTGGTTCGGGGGGCGAAGCTTCTGAGTGGGCCCCTAACCAGGTAACCTTGATTACAACTGGGTGATGCACCCTAATAGTGGAAGAGAACCTCAGCAGATGATTGCGCTGTTGCTGAAAATTTTCTCTATTCAAAGACCGATATAGATATTACCGCCATATGGTAAGTGGTAGATACCAGTTCTGCAGAACATATAACAGATCAAAGTACAGTTACAGATGGTGACTTACAGCTGACGTTTTTTCTGATGAGTTGTTCACTTTTCCGGTCTTTTCCATCTGGCCCAGACTGACACGACAACTTCTTCCACCCCGGACTCGGCTACAGAGAATACAACAAAGACACATTTCACTTCTCATAATTTCAGCACGTCACCATTTATTCCCAACCTGCACAAACTCCTCATCCTATTGGTACCCCAATGCCGCTGCCGTATGTGTCCTTATTACTGCACCTGCTGTGTGGCTCTCTGTGCCCTCTAAATTCTAAAGCAGCTCTCTAGAATATAGTAATGCCAAGTGCAAGTGTCCTAGAAAACAGTGCCCACATTTTGCCCCCCTAGAAAGTAACAGAGCCCTGTGTGCCCCTTTGATAGTCACAGTAACCAGAGTTCCCATATAGCAATAAGTGCCCACTTAACATTGAATAATGTCCCAAGTCTCCCCCTGTACAGCTCCCCTAGACACAGTATGATGCTCTCTTATACATAACATTATGCCTCCTCACTATAATGTACCCCCACACAGTATACTGAACCCTTAGTAGCCCCTAAACTGCTTGATGGCCCCTTCACTGTAATCCCCACACTGTATGATGACCCCCTAGATAGCCTCCATATAGTATAATGTACCAGATAGTCCTCAATATAGTATAATGCACTTCCCATAGGCCTGTATAGTATAATGCATTCCCTATAGGCCTGTATAGTTTAATGCATTCCCCATAGGCCTTTATAGTATAATGCACTCCCCATAGGCCTGTATAGCATAATGCATTCCCCATAGGCAGCTAGTATTGTATAATGCACCCCCGCAGGAAGCCTGTATAGTATAATGCACCTCCATAGGCAGCCCCTATAGTATAATGCATTCCCCATAGGCAGCCTCTATAGTATAATGCACTCCCATAGGCAACCAGTATAGTGTAATGTACCCCCATAGGCAGCCAGTATAGTATAATGCATTCCCCATAGGCAGCCTGTATAGCAAAATGCACCGCCACAGGCAGCCTGTATAGTATAATGCACCCCTATAGGCAACCTGTAAAGTATAATGCACCCCCATAGGCAGGCTGTATAGTATAATGCACCCCCATAGGCAGCCTGTACGGTATAATGCATCCTCATAGGCAGCCTGTATAGTATAATGCACCCCCATAGGCAGCCAGTACAGTATAATGCAACCCCATAGGCGGCCTGTATACTTTAATGCAGCCCCATAGGCAGCCTGTATAGTATGATGCAGCCCCATAGGCAGCCAGTACAGTATAATGCACCCCCATAGGCAGCCAGTACAGTGTAATTGTCACGTGCCCCATCCTGAGTGACACGGCCAGCAGGCCGGTAACTGATACAACAGGACGCGGCACGTGTAATTGGCCTATGTGACGTGGCCTGCAGGCCGGTAACTAATACAATAAGACAAGGGAATAGGGAAACCTGGGTAACAATAACAATGGTGGCCCTGCGATAGGGAACGGGGAAGTGGAGACCTGCATTCCCCTGAGTCAGTGTCTCTACACTCCTAACGTTCCCTAGGCCGGTTCCGCACCGGGTGCCGATCAGGAACCTAAAAACCCTGACTCGCCCAGCACCTAAACCCTCACTAGGGAATTGGTTGGTGCAGAAACTAATCCCACCACTGCACTAAACACACATAAGGAAAAGTGACAAAACAGGGGAACACCACTTAGCTTTGCTCTGTTGCTTACGCTCCCAGCAACAGAGCCCACCACCTGCGTGCATCTTTTCCTCCACCAAGTACAACATCTGGGTGCACTGTCCAGCAACGGAGTCCAGTACCTGAGTGCATCTTCAGCAAAAGAGTCCAGTAACTGAGTGCAGCTCTACATCATAGCTGCCACTCCACCAAGCTTTCCACGAAATCCTCGCTGACACCATAGCTGCCACTCCAGGACTCTGACTGAGTTGTCCTGGACTCTTCTCAGCACCACAGTGCAGCCTTGGAGCAAATAGAGTCCACACCTGCGTGCAGCTGTCCAGAAACAGAGTCCAGCAAATGAGTCCAGCTTTTCTGCCAAAGAGTCCAACATTTTGAGTCCAGCTTTCCGCAACCGAGTCCAGCATCCTGAGTGCAGCTCTACACCATAGCTGCCACTCCACCAAGCAATGCCAGCCCTTCTTGCAGACACCATAGCTGACACTCCACCAATCCATGCCAGCCCTCCTTGCAGACACCGTAGCTGCTACTCCAGCACTCTGGTCTGCCCGTGAATCTCCTTCAGCTCCATTCTTTACCCAGGCTTGCTTGCAAATGAGGAACTATCACCAACAGTGATTAACACACCTGATACTCTTTTATAGAGCAATCACACCTGTTACATAATCACGTGCACAAACTAAGGTAACCAGAGTGCAATGACCCTAATGGCCACCGGGGGGGGAAACTACAACTGAAATCACCACAGTGCAATGACCCTAATGGCCACCGGGGGCAAAACCACCTTTGGCACACAGCCAAAGGAAAAAAAAAGGTTACTTTGTGCATTTAATCTGTCAGATCCAACCTGGATCGTGACAGTAATGCACCCCATAGGCAGCCAGTACAGTATAATGCATCCCCATAGGCAGCCTGTATGGTATAATGCACTCCCCCATAGGCTGCCAGTATAGTATAATGCACCCCCATAGGCAGCCAGCACAGTATAATGCACCACCATAGGCAGCCTGTATAGTATAATGCACACCCATAGGCAGCCAGTACAGTATAATACACCCCAATAAAAAAATAAATCCAATACTCACCTCTCTTCCTTATGGTTCCTCCCCTGCTCTGAGTGCCCGCTCATCCACCAGACAACGGGCGCCGAATAGTGACGTCATCCCGACCCCCCTGTCAATGTCGGCTGTGAGGGGGATGATGGGAAAGGGAGCGTAACGCTCCTCTCATCAATGCGGTCAGCTGTATCCAGCCGATACAGTTGACCCTGTGATGACAAGCGGGAAGTCCACTGCTGGCACAGGCCCCCCACAGTCTCCTCAGGGGCCCCATAGCAGCCGGGTGGCAGAGCAGGGAGATCGATTATCCCTGCTCTGCCGCAGAGTGTAACTGTATCGGCGCAATAGTTACATAGCGTAACTCTGGGTGGGCCCCCTCAGAGCACGAGGCCCTGATTGACTGCCCCCTCGGCCCCCCCGGTAGCTGTGCTACTGGCTCCATGCAATGATACTGAAGCTAATAGCTTATCTGAAGCTATTATTTTTGTACAATTATACTGGTTATCTGCACGATACACCTGCACATTACCCTGACCATATTAATTCAGGTATATTTGAGCACATGGGTAACATGGTTATTTAAGCTATGCACCTCATTGTACTATCCCTATTAATACCATTGTTGTGTGTATTATTATTGGGAGAAGTTTCATCTTTTGCTACGCCTGCTGATATCACAATCATTGGGTGAAGTACTCATGTTGGATAGGACTAGAATCCCCCCTACTGGACACTTTGATATATTTGTTTTCATGCCATTGTTTTATCACATATAGTTCTCTTCTTTCGGCTCTTTTACTACATAAGTCTGAATTTGGTTGTATGTTATTTGAAGTGCCATAGTTAGCTTTATATGGACACCACCAGATAAAATTATGTTAATAAAGTGTCATACCATCTGACAAGTTAAGAGTTGCAATGTTTTTATTTATGTTATGAGCATTCAAGGGGTTGTCCAAGTTTGTGACAAGTCTGTAGTCATTCTATGTGACTGCAGACTTCTGAAGTGTCACAGCGCGCACTGCACACTGTGAGGATTCTCTGGTGCTGGCAGTGAGAGTGGGAGGTTACGAAACCCCAAGTATGCGATTTACAAACATGCGGTCACATGCCGACTAGACATGCGTGCCCTCACACAATGAAAATGAATTGAGCAAGGCTGAACACGTCTAGTCGGAATGTGGCCAGGAGTATACAAATGGCATACTTGTGCTCCCATGACCGTCCACTCTAGCCATTGGCAAGGGAGAATCCTAAGTGTGCAGTACATGTGCTGTGAGATTTCAGAAGCCTGCAGGCACCTATAGTGACTGCAGGCTTTTATCTCAAATGTGGACAAACCCTTTAAATATAAAATGAAGCCCTGTAGCCAATCCTGACAGCGTGTCATATCCTCACTCAGGATTCAGCTCTGCTTGCTGGTTCCAGCAGTCATCACATGGTCATTAACTCATATGTGATTTTCATACATACGGTCATGTAACAACGGGTTTTTCTTCCTGCTTCTCATTGAACATTGAGAGAATTAGAGAGAGCAGCTCGTCAGCACAAGACTGTGAGGGCTCATACTCACTTGCGAGAGACTCGCACGATTCTCGTGCAAGTCTCTCGCATGAAAACCTGGCACTGCCGCCGACACTGGGACCAGAGCGTGTGACTGCATAGAAATACATGTAGCCACACGCTCCGGTCAGAGTGTGGCCGGAAGTCCCAGGTTTTCATGCGAGAGATTCGCACGAGAATCGTGCTAGTCTCTCGCGAGTGAGTATGAGCCCTAAGTGTGCAAATCGCATATGTAATATGTACTTGGGAGGGAGTGGGGGGTGCCGAACTAAATTGAACAGTCACATCAATTCTGTACAATCTAAACAACCATAATTAAGAGTATTCATGTATGCTAATGAAACTAGATCCTGCAGGCTTAAACATTCCAGCTCTCTCGAATGAACACAAATCAACTTAATTACTGACATACATAAGTAAATGCCACTGGTGATTTCCTGCTGTAAAAAAGGCATCAAAAACACAAAGCGTGAAAGCGCAATGCAGGAATAACATGACAATTCAAAGGGAGAAAATGGTCAAAAATGCTGTAAAATATAATTGCTTTCAGGCAGTAAAAACATTTCTTTTATTTCTCCAACACTTTCATTGTTTAATAGAATGGCATGTCATCACAGCATTGTATGAAAGAGGCTTTCTAGGAATCTTATCAGCTATAAAAAATGATGTGCTTAGTCCTTCTTTCCCGTATGCAAAATGTGCCATCAATTATGTAATGTAGCCCAGGGTACTACTGACGCCGCTTCTACAGAAATGGGGACGACCACTGCCCATATGCCCTATTAGAGTACATGGATGTTACAGTAAGGGGATCCTAATATGGGACCCCTTCTTTGAGCCAACGTCTCCCTATCTGGCAATTTTCAGCTGTCGGTGTATTTCATGGAAGCGTATTCATCTGACTATTCTATTATTTCTAAACACTGTTTTTTGGGGATACCTTTGTATCCCCGCACATACTGTACCCACACACACAAATGATACACCATTTGAAAGGTAAACTTGTCCCGTTCAGCCAGAAAATAGCCAAACAAACCACACATCCACGATTTGACCACAAAATACAGTTTAAACATTAATTTTCATAAACCTGCAGTAAGGAAAAATGACCTGCAGTTGACACCACAGTACCCAAAACACACTACCAGCAAATTTGTAAACATGCACTGCTTTTTCACTGATTACTTCACCCCACACACACAAATGATACACCATTTGAAAGGTAAACTTGCTCCCTTCAGCAAGAAAACAGCCAAGCAAACCACACATTCACGATTTTATCACTACATACAGTTTAAACATTCATTTTCATAAACCTGCAGAAAGACACAATGACCTGAAGGTGGCACCTCAACCGGAAGACATTTTTTGGCCACTACGCATCAAACAATTTATTGTATTACCAATCTACATATACAAATATCTGTCTGTGTTCATCAGCTCATGAAATACATTTACATTTCACCAGCTTGCTTTTTCTGAAATTGCCTGCACCCCCGACGACCAATGTGCAAAAATTTTGCACGGGCCAGCTAGTCTATCATGTAATATTAAAATTCCTGTGATTTGGAAAACTGCTTTTTTAAAACTGCAGAATGTCACTTCAGCATTTTTGCAGTGTTTTTTCACCCACAGAAAGCAATGAGTAAGTGCAAAAATGCCTAAAGAACAGTTTTTGCAACCCATGTGCAGCAGGATGTGACACTCATTTATTTTTGTGATTTTTCTCATGTATAAACCATTTTGGTATTGTCACATAAGCATTGATATTAGTATGTTTTCTTGTAATGTCACGTGCACAATCCTTTTGTTTCTCCGCACCCTAGCATTGTTTAATTATATTAGTGATGATTAAATTAATGAATGATATGTGCTAAAAAGTAAACAATGCAACTTTTTCCACTTAAAAAATGTGATCAAATTTTTGCAAAAATGGTTTAAGTGTCACATACCTCTTGCATTGGTGGCCTAACACCTTGTTTATGCTTGTAAGATGGAAGCAAAGCTGAACTTTGGGATCCTGAAAAGCGCAGCAAAAAGGCATTCTATTAACCCCTTACCTACAATTGACGTAATATTCCGTCCATGTGACCATGGACCTAATTACCATGGACGGAATATTACGTCATCGCGATCAGCGGCGCCCACGTGGTGAGCGCCGCTGATCGCGGCCGAGTGTCAGCTAATAATCATAGCTGACACCCGGCACAATGTGTCAGGGGCGGTCACGGACCGCCCCGACACGTTAACCCCTTGCACACCGCGATCAAACGCGATCGCGGTGTACCGGGGGTTAAAGGGAAGCATCGGCAGGGAGGGGGCTCCCTCCGTGCTTCCCTGAGCCCCCCACGGCAGCGCAATGTGCAGCGCTGCTGCGGGGGGCTCCCTTCCTCCAGGCCCCCGAATCCAAGATGGCGACGGGGGCCTTCGGGGGCCTGAGGAAGCTGGCTTCCTCAGTGCCTGCAAAGCGCAGGCATGAGGAAGTCTGCAGCAGTGCCTGTGACAGATCGCTGATCTGTCACAGTGATCTGTGATGTGACAGATCAGCGATCTGTCACAGGACAGTGATGTCCCACCTGGGACAAGGTAATAAAGTAAAAAAAAAAAAAAAAAAAGTGTTAAAAATAATTAAAAAAAAATCGCTAAATAAATTAGTTAAAAAAAAAAAAATATTCCCCAATAAATCCATTTTTTGAAAATAAAAAAAAACCAAAACAATAAAAGTACACATATTTGGTATCGCCGCGTCCGTAATGACCTGCCCTATAAAACTGTCCCATGAGTTAACCCCTTTAGCGAACCCCTTAAAAAATAAAAATAAAAAACGAAGCAAAAAATAATGATTTATTATCATACCACCGAACAAAAAGTGCAATAACGCGCGATCAAAAAGACGCATATAAATATCCATGGTACCGCTGAAAACGTCATCTTGTCCCGCAAAAAACGAGCCACCATACAGCATCATCCGCAAAAAAATAAAAAAGTTATAGCTCGCAGAATAAAGCGATGCAAAAATAATTATTTTTTATATAAAATTGTTTTCATTGCAAAAAACCGACAAAACATAAAAAAACGACCTAAATGAGGTATCGCTGTAACCGTACTGACCCGAAGAATAAAAACGCGTTATCAATTTTACCGCACGCGGAACGGTGTAAACGCACCCCCCAAAAGAAATTCATGAAAAGCTGGTTTTTGTTCATTCTGCATCCCAAAAATCGGAATAAAAAGCGATCAAAAAATGTCACGTGCCCGAAAATGGTACCAATAAAAACGTCAACTCGTCCCGCAAAAAATAAGACCTCACATGACTCGGTGGGTCAAAATATGGAAAAATTATAGCTCACAATATGTGGTGATGCAAAAACTATTTTTACAATAAAAAGCGTCTTTTAGCGTGCGACAGCCGCCAAACATAAAAACCGCCATAAATCGTAAATCAAACCCCCCGTTATCACCCCCTTAGTTAGAGAAAAATAATAAAACTAAAAGAAAATGTATTTATTTCCATTTTCCCGCTAGGGTTAGGGTTAGGGCTAGGGTTAGGGCTAGGGTTAGGGCTAGGGTTAGGGTTAGGGTTAGGGATAGGGTTAGGGCTAGGGCTCAGATTAGGGTTAGGGGTGTGTTGAGGTTAGGGTTGGAGTTATAATTGGGGGTTTCCACTGTTTGGGCACATCAGGTGCTCTCCAAAGGCAACATGGCGTCTGATCTCAATTCCAGCCAATTCTGCGTTGAAAAAGTCAAATAGTGCTCCTTCCCTTCCAAGCTCTGCCATGTGCCCAAACAGTGTTTTACCCCCACATGTAGGGTATCAGCCTACTCAGGACAAATTACAAAACAACTTTTGGGGTCCAATTTCTCCTGTTACCCTTAGGAAAATAAAAAACTGGGGGCAAAAATATAATTTTGCGGAAAAAAATGTTTTTTTTATTTTCACGCCCAGGCGTTATAAACTTCTGTGAAGCACTTGGGGGTTCAAAGTGCTCTCCACACATCTAGATAAGCTCCGTGGGGGGTCTAGTTTCCAAAATGGGGTCACTTGTGGGGAGTTTCAATAGTTTAGGTACATCAGGGGCTCTCCAAACGCACATGACACCCGCATACCAATCCATCAAAGTCTGCATTCCAAAACGTCACTACTTCCCTTCCGAGCCCCGACGTGTGCCCATACAGTAGTTTTCTCCCACATATGAGATATCAGCGTACTCAGGACAAATTGGACAACAACTTTTGGGGTCCAATTTCTCCTGTTACCCTTGGGAAAATAAAAAAAATGGGGACTAAAAGATGATGTTTGTTGAAAAAATACGATATTTTTATTTTCACGCCCGGTCGTTATAAACTTCTGTGAAGCACTGGGGGATTCAAAGTGCTCACCACACATCTAGATAAGGTCATTAGGGGGTCTAGTTTCCAAAATGGGGTCACTTGTGGGGGGTTTCCACTGTTTAGGTACATCAGGGGCTCTCCAAACGCAACATGACACCCGCAGACCATTCCATCAAAGTCTGCATTCCAAAACGTCACTACTTCCCTTCCGAGCCCCGACGTGTGCCCATACAGTAGTTTTCTCCCACATATGGGGTGTCAGCGTACTCAGGACAAATTGGACAACAACTTTTGGGGTCCAATTTCTCCTGTTACCCTTGGGAAAATAAAAAAATGGGGACTAAAAGATCATGTTTGTGGAAAAAATACGATTTTTTTATTTTCACGCCCGGTCGTTATAAACTTCTGTGAAGCACTGGGGGGGGGTTCAAAGTGCTCACCACACATCTAGATAAGTTCATTAGGGGATCTAGTTTCCAAAATGGGGTCACTTGTGGGGGGTTTCCACTGTTTAGGTACATCAGGGGCTCTCCAAACGCAACATGACACCCGCAGACCATTCCATCAAAGTCTGCATTCCAAAACGTCACTACTTCCCTTCCGAGCCCCGACGTGTGCCCATACAGTAGTTTTCTCCCACATATGAGGTATCAGCGTACTCAGGACAAATTGGACAACAACTTTTGGGGTCCAATTTCTCCTGTTACCCTTGGGAAAATAAAAAAATGGGGACTAAAAGATCATGTTTGTGGAAAAAATACGATTTTTTTATTTTCACGCCCGGACGTTATAAACTTCAGTGAAGCACTGGGGGGTTCAAAGTGCTCACCACACATCTAGATAAGTTCCTTGGGGGGTCTAGTTTCCAAAATGGTGTCATTTGTGGGGGGTTTCTACTGTTTTGGTACATCAGGGGCTTTCCTAATGCGACATGGTGTCCGATCTCAATTCCAGCCAAAAACGTCAAATGGCGCTGCTTCCCTTCCGAGCTCTGCCATACGCCCAAATAGTGGTTTACACCCACATGTGGGGTATCAGCGTACTCAGGATAAATTGCACAATATCTTTTAGGGTCCTGTTACTTTTGGAAAAATAAGAATTGAGGGTGAAAAGATCATTTTTGTGGAAAAAATATGATTTTTTAATTGTACTGCTGTACGTTATAAACTTCTGTGAAGCCCTTGGGGGTTCAAAGTTCTCACCACACATCTAGATAAGTTCCTTGGGGGGTCTAGATTCCAAAATGGTGTCATTTGTGGGGGGTTTCCACTGTTTTGGTACATCAGGGGTTTTCCAATCGCGACATGGTGTCCGATCTCAATTCTAGCCAAAAACGTCAAATGGCGCTGCTTCCCTTCCGAGCTCTGCTATGCGCCCAAATAGTCATTTACACCCACATATGGGGTATCAGCGTACTCAGGACAAATTGCACAAAAACTTTTAGGGTCCTGTTACCCTTGGAAAAATAAAAATTGTGGGTGAAAAGATCATTTTTGTGGAAAAAATATGATTTTTTAATTGTACCGCTGTACGTTATAAACTTCTGTGAAGCCCTTGTGGGTTCAAAGTTCTCACCACATATCTAGATAAGTTCCTTGGGGGGTCTAGTTTCCAAAATGGGGTCACTTGGGGGGGTTTCCACTGTTTAGGTACATCAGGGGCTCGCCAAACGTGACATGGCGTCCGATCTGAATTCCAGCCAATTTTGCATTGAAAAAGTCAAACGGCGCTCCTTCCATTCTGAGCTCTGCCATGCGCCGAAACAGTGGTTCCCCCCCACATATCAGGTATCAGCGTAGTCAGGACAAATTGCACAATAACTTTTGCAGTCCAATTTCTCCTGTTACCCTTGGTAAAATAAAGAAAATTGAACCTGAAGTATTTTTTTTGTGAAAAAAAGTTAAATGTTCATTTTTTTTTTAATATTCAAAAAATTCCTGTGACGCACCTAAAGGGTTAATAAACTTCTTGAATGTGGTTTTAAGCACCTTGAGGGGTGCAGTTTTTAGAATGGTGTCACTTTTGGGTATTTTCTATCATATAGACCCCTCAAAGTGGCTTCAAATGCGAAGTGGTCCCTAAAAATAAAATGGTGTTGCAAAAATGAGAAATCGCTGGTCAAATTTTAACCCTTATAACTTCCTAGCAAAAAAAAATTTTGGTTGCAAAATTGTGCTGATGTAAAGTAAACATGTGGGAAATGTTATGTATTAAGTTTTTTGTGTGCCGTATCGCTGTGATTTAAGGGCATAAAAATTCAAAGTTGGAAAATTGCGAAATTTTCAAAATTTTCGCCAAATTTCCGTTGTTTTCACAAATAAACGCAAGTTATTTGAATGCAATTTTACCACGAACATGAAGTACAATATGTCACGAGAAAACAATGTCATAATCACCAGGATCCATGAAAGCGTTCCAGAGTTATGACCTCATAAAGGTACAGTGGTCAGAATTGTAAAAATTGGCCCGGTAGTTAACGTGCAAACCACCCTTGGTAGTGAAGGGGTTAAAACCATCCTGCCATTATGATTCTCTCATGGTCATTACGAGTTGTAATCGTCCGTTATTAAATTTTATTGCAATGTTGTGGCGACCAAACAAATCGTAATTCTGAAGTTTTACATTTTTTTCTCATTACCAATCGGATTAATTCTTTTTATATTTTGATAGATCGGGCGTTTCTGAAATCGGTGATACCAAATATATGTACTTTTTAATTTTTTTATTGCTTTATTTTGAATGGGGCAAAAAGTGGGGTCATTTGAACTTTTATTTTTAAAACATTTTGTTTTACTTGCTTCAATAGTCTCCACAGTAGACTTGAAGCCGCGTTCTTCTGATCAGATCAGCTGTCATGTGCCTGAAAACATGTGGGCTCAGCACCGGAGCACGCATCAAAGAGGGGGAGGTGACCTATGACATACCTATACATCGTAGTTCTTAAAGGGGTTAAAGGGCATCTCTCAGCAGGGTTTCCAAACTATTTATATATTTATGTGCATGTTGCTCTTTAAAAGACAAGCCCAGCAATACCTCTACATAGCCAGTCTGTTCCTCCATTACTGAGATTTCAGCGTTTGTATTTATGCAAATGAAGCTGAAGAGCTAGGGTAGATCTAAAGCCTCTGTCACTCCAGCTCTATTCCTCACACAGCACCACCTCCTCCTGCTTAATGTCACCTAGTATAGAGGCCGTCAGTCAAGAAGCAGGATGAGGCGTCGCTGGGCGGAGAATAGAATTGGAGTGACAAGAGACTTCAGATATACAAATAGCTTTTCAGTGTAAATTGCATATTAGTTAAAAGAGATAAAACTCAGTAACGGAGAAACAGACTGGCTATTTAAAGGTATTTCTGGGCTTGTCTTTGAAAGAGCTGCATGCATACAGTTTTGAGGTTGAAATTCTGCTGACAGATTCCCTTTAAAGGAATTTTCAAGCCTTAATGTACAAGTCTGCAGTCATTCTTTGTGACGCACTGCATGCTGTGGAGGTTTCTCTGGTACCAGTGCTGGGAGCGGTGGGCGTTTGACCGCAGGGATGTGATTTGTATACATGCGGTCACGTGTCGACTAGTTGGGCACGGCCATACTCAGTGCAAGTGTATTAAGTGAGGCCGGACATTCTAGTCGGAATGTAGCTGGAAGTATGGCCGACACCAGAGAATCCTCACAACGCGTAGTCGCAATGTGAGGATTGACAAGTTTGGAGCCACATAGCGTGGCTGGAGACTAGTAACCTAAGGCCGGAATATTCCTTTAAGTTAGGCTCAAATGAGTGGTGTATTTTGCAGAACAGTCACGAGTGACTCCGCTAGGCAACTGTTTACATGCACCAGTCTAGTCAGTAAATTGGACCTGAGGTACCAGCACATAGGCTAATATTGGTCTGCGTGTGGTCTGTTGTGCACAAGTAGAGCATATAGACCAAAAAGGCTTATGTGAGCCTATGCAGCCGCACACTCCGGTCCCAAGTGCCGGTGGCAGTGCCGGGTATTGATGCGAGAGACTCATGCAAGTTCTCACATCACACTCGCAAGTGTGACTCCAGGCTTAGGCTAAATTCACACATCCATGTGAAGTATCGATGTGCTGCCTGATTTCTTCCAAGACAGCACACATGCCCCATTGAGTATGTGAATACATAAAACTCTATGGGTTTGTGCACAATACAATAAATAAAAAATGTTGGGCAGCACTTGGATTTTTCACACGGATTTGTGATTCTACAATCAGGCCGAGTTCAGACAAGATTATGAAAAATCGTCTGATTTTTATTCAGAAAAATCAGACAACTTTCATCCATATTATCATCCATGTGTCAGTTTTTTTACATCTGCATTTAGTACGTTTAGTACTACATTACAGTTTAACATTTACAAGACCAAATACATTTCCTAGGTTAATAACGGCAATGTAGCCATAAAATTCAGATGCAATACGGATGAAATGTGAAATAGTCTTCCAGGCCATTCAAGACAGCTGTCATACCTTTCTACGTGAATCACCAATGCCTCATTTAGTTAAATGTGATGTCAACAAATCGCAAATATCACTTTTTAAAAACGGCGAGCTGCATTCAACTTACCATTGAATCTGGACGGTGACAATATCACGCAGCATTATGTAGTTCAGGATCTGTTCCCACCATTCTGGGCTTTTTTGACATTCGCCAACCACTCCACAAATATGGAGAGTGAGGCAGCGCATGAACCCTTGGTTCATTTCACTGGATGTGCTGTCTTGCTCTCCATATTTGTTGATATATGGTGATTAAGTCTTTAGAGGTGTGCATCCTCTCTTAAATCCCCAGTGATGCTGCTTTCCTTTAGGGCCAACCACTCAACATTACGATCAATCTTCTCCTAAACTACTCCATGTATTTTTTTCTTGCGCTCGTTGGGCATGCATCGGGGTACGAAGCCTAGCTATATTGCAACTGCAATGAAGCAGGACATGGTACACCTTTTGAGTACCAAACGCATGCACAAGCTTTGGAAGAGGCTACCATGTTTAGTTAATGGCCAGACGCCAAAGGATTAATTTTGTATTCTGATAAAATTGTTTTGATGTGCTTGGGGAAAAAAATGGACCGTAAGCTCCTCATACGCCAACCATCTAACCCAAACATTCCATGAGCTAGATGTTACAGTGCCTAAATCCATACAACAGGTTTCTTGTAAATGAATGGAGCTAAGATACATAACCAGACGCAGTCTAAGGACAAGAACTTCCCTATTTCTCACAGAAGGCATCTATTATTCACTAATCTCATGCAACACCATGTTTTCTATTTACTTGAGTAATTACAAACCAACCTGGAGGTACACATTGATGTATTCAGCCCAAATTCCAAGAGTTTTACCATATTTATCCTTGCATCTCTGACCTATGGGTTTCTTTATTACAGCCCATTACTTACCTCCATTGTCAGTAGAGGGATTGGGGGCCACTATTCATGGGAAACATTCCCAAAATAAATACAGCCATAAACTAAGGGACGGGTCCCAGGATTTAGGAATGCAAAATTTACCTTGCCCTAGCAAAGCAAACTTCACAGTGTGTGCTGAAAGACTAGCGGGAATGTGAAAATTCTTGGAGCTTACACCATAGTCTGTAGACATAATCAAAGAAACACCATCTCCATCATTTGGAGAAGACATTTATGGCCTCCTTTAAAGTAAGACTCTGGACGCACATTGCTAATATTTTAAGAATTCTACAGAACATGTATGAGTACGAAGTGTTTATATAACACTCTGAGATATATGTATGTGGGACTTCACGGCAGACAGACTATATTCTGAGGATGTTAAATAAAAACAAATCTTACACGTTTTGTATTTGCCTTACATTTCAGGAATCTTGCCATAAAGCGGTTTCTGTTTCTATACTGTCATACTTAAGAGAAACAGTTTACAGTTTTGTTCCTTAGAGAGATTGTTGTGAATGTTATGGCTGAATGTATTCAGGCAGATAAATAAGAGCGGAGGAGATGGCTTTTCTTTCTTACATAAGGAAGCCTATACTCCAAATGCATGAATCAGCAAGTATCTACTGATCAGAGGAGGGTTCTCCAACAGTTCAATCAGACATCAGAAGAGTCATGATAGTCTACGTATCACTGCTGGGACACAAACAGGTCCTCTTGGAACCTTCTCAACTAAATGCGAGGTCTCATCTAGAAAATGTTTCTCTCTAGATCAACGCTGACATGGTGTCTCTAACCACCATGGTTCAGCTCATGTCCTAGAAAGGTAGTTCTGAGCCAAGGATCCTTCTCTATGACCTCAAAATGTCCTAATACTCTAACATGAGTGACCATAATATTATCATGGAAAAATAACCCATTAATAAGTAGTAAAACAAATACACTTATATATAAATTACCAACCAAAGGGATGTAGTTTATACAGACCTAGAGGACAATCGCAAAGAAATATATAGAAAAAACAGTGAAAAAAGGAAGTCCAATACAGATTTAGCAAATTTGTAAACAATTTTATTCAAGTATATCAGGATAATCAAAAAAGGGGGGAAGTGAGACAATGATGACCATAAAAGGTACATGGGCAAAAGCAATAGGGCACACAATGGTGTCTGGACATGGGAATATACATAGTATTACAAGTATATCATACAAAATTAGAACATACATCATAATCCCAAATGTAGAAAATATTAATAACCAGTCACAATGACCCCTAATCCGAGCTAGACAGCACTACCATAGGCTGTGGAACCAGCCACCACTCATGGTAATTGCTAACAACAAGTTAAACACAAAATAGTCACACAACGTCATGTTACCTTCAGACTGGTCAGTGAAATAAGTCCACCCAAGTGTGCCCTCCCCGGGATTATGATGTATGTTCTAATTTTGTATGATATACTTGTAATACTATGTATATTCCCATGTCCAGACACCATTGTGTGCCCTATTGCTTTTGCCCATGTACCTTTTATGGTCATCATTGTCTCACTTCCCCCCTTTTTTGACTATCCTGATATACTTGAATAAAATTGTTTACAAATTTGCTAAATCTGTATTGGACTTCCTTTTTTCGCTGTTTTTTCTACATATTTTATCTAACATGAGTGACAATAGCTGCTAGTGATGAGCGAGAATGCTCGTTGCTCGGGTTTCCCCAAGCATGCTCGGGTGGTCTCCGAGTATTTTGCAGTGCTCGGAGATTTAGTTTTAATCGCCTCAACTGCATGATTTACGGCTGCTGGACAGCCTGAATACATGTGGGAATTCCCTAACAAACAGGCATTCCTCACATGTATTCAGCCTGTCCAGCAGCCGCAAATCATGCAGCTGCATCAACAGAAACTAAATCTCCGAGCACGCCAAAATACTTGAAGACCACCTGAGTATGCTCGGGAAAACCCGAGCAACAAGTATACTCGCTCATCACTAATAGCTGCTCATCCTCGAAATTGGTTTAAGACTTCTTTCATTGTATTCTATCTGTGATTTTCTCTGATAGACCTTATAGAACACATGCCCATTAAACTCTAGGGTTCTATTCACATGTCCGTGTCTCACAAAGATGTCTTTTTTGGATCAGAGACATAGGTGAAAATTACTCCTGCAAGAAAATCATGGAGAGCACATGGATGGCATCAGTGTACAGTCTGTGTGTGTCCGTAATTAACTTTATAATTCAATTATTTATTCATAAGTGAAAATCACTGATGAAACAGTGATCGTAAAAACTAACACACTGACCAAATTCTGATGAAGCTCGGATGAAAAACATTGATTACACTGGGTCTGTTTTGCTTACCCTTTTTCAGACCTGACGATTTTTTCATTTTTGCAATTTTTCATTTTTACCTTCTTTCATAAACCATACCTTTTTTTTTAAACATTTTCATCGACAAAACTGAATGAGGGTTTATTTTTTGCTGTTGGACGCGTTGTAGTTTTCAATTCAATTATTCAATTTACCATACGATGTACTGAAAAATGGGTAAAAAATTCCAAATGGGGTGAAATGGTGAAGAAAATGCAATTCTGTAATTGGTTTTTTTTTAGGTTTTCTTTTTACAGCGTTCTGTTTGAGTTAAAAACGACCAGCGGTATGATTCTCCAGATCAGTACGATTTTGGCAATATGAAGCTTATTAGAATTTTTCAATATTTTAGGGGTTAAAAAAAAATTCTGAACTTAAAAAAAAAGTTTATTTTGGCCACCATATTTTGTGACTCATATATTTTTTTTTATTTTTCTTTCAATGGAATTGTGTGAGGTCTTCATTTTTTTTTACCACTGAGCTATAGTCTTTATCGATAACATTTTGGGGATTGTATGATGTTATAATTGATTGTTATTGCATTTTCTGAAGATGATGATTAAAAAATAGCATTTGGGATAGAGAGATAGATAGAGAGCGCTCCATAGATTTTTAAAAATTGCTCAATTATTTGCTAGCCCCCTTAGAACTGCAGAATTTAGTGTATCTAAGGTTTTCTTATGAAGACCAGCTTGGGGCTAAGCTTCATAGGAGAAATAAAATGGAAGCCATCGTGTGACTGTCCACCCCAGGTGGAAATCAGAAGTCTGCAGTCACATATAGTGACCAGAAACTTTTAATTTCAGTCCGGACAACAAAAATTATGTCTATGTACATCAATGATGGTGTACCTGTATGTGAAGGGGCTCCCTCCACATGTGTTTGGTGCCAGATGTATCACATAGTTATCATCTGTCTCTTAAAGGGAATCTGTCACCCCTTTTTTGAGATATCATTTAATGATATCATTCAATTGTGTCACATAAAGATTCTCTTAGTACTTTTGCTTCCCCCTGACCCCGCACCTTTCATGCATAAATACCTTGTTTATATAGGTTCAGATATATGTAATCTGCCGCTGTCCGGTCCGCTGGGCGGGGCTTATTCATCTGCTCCCCCCTCCCTGTCTTGCTCTATGCATTTCTTCTTGTGTAGAGCAAGACAGGGAGGGGGAGCTGTTGAATAAGCCCCGCCCATCGGACCGGACCGTGGCAGTTTACATACATCTGAACCGATATAAAAAAGGTATTTATGCATGAAAGGTGCGTTGTCAGGGGGAAGTAAAAGTACTAAGAGAATCCTTATGTGACACACAATTGAATGATATCATTATATGATATCTCAAAAAAGGGGAGACAGATTCCCTTTAACAGGTTCGGCTGGAGCTGAGCTCCGATCACTGCTGTCAATCATTTAAATTCTGTCAATGTCTGACAGTGGCAATCAAATGGAGTGGTTGGTTTTGTTTGTGTACAATGGCTCCCGTCGGCCTCCGTTGCTGCTATCTTGGCACTCCTATGAAGCTCAGCCACAGGCTGAGCTTCATAGAAGACAGTGATTTACAGTATTACTATATGCTGTAACACTATGGTATGGCAATATATAGCATAAGTGACCAGGCAATTGCAGATTTAAATCCCTTAAGAAGACTAAAAAATAAAGCAAAAATATTTAAAAAGCGGTAACATTATAAACTCAAACAAAAGAAATGTGAATCATCCACATGAAAAATAAAAAAAAATGGTAACAATAAACATATTTGGCATCTCTACATTTTTGTAAGACTGGTATATTAAAATATAAAATTAATTAACCTCTACAGTAGTAGAAAAAAAATCAAAATGTCAAATTTGCGGTTTCTTGGACATCACGCAGTCCTAAAAAATGCAATAAAAGGCAATCAAAACATTGAATGGAGCTAAAATTGGTATCCATAAAATCATCAGCTTGTCACACAAAAACAAGCCTTGACATAGCTGACTCAACAGAAAATTAAAACATTACAAATCTCAGAAAATGCTGACGTAATTTTTTTTTTTTCCAATTTCTGAACTTTTTTTCAAAAAAAAAAATCTATTCAAGTTTAGTATTTCCGTTAGTGTACTGATCTGGAGAATTATGTTGAAATGTAATTTTAACCATACAAAGAAAACTGTTAAAGCAAAACCCAAAAAGTAATGGCAGAATTGATTTTTTTTCACCATTTCCTCATACTTGAATTTTTTTTCCCCCCAATTTTCAGCACACTGTACAGTAAAATGGATGGTGTCATTAAAAAACTAAAACTCCTTCTGCAAAAAAAAAAAAACAAGCCCTCATATAGCCATGGCTATGTCGATGAAGATAACAAAGTTATGGCACTTGGAAGAAGGGTAGAAAAAACTGCCAATTTTAAAACAAAAAATTGCCAGTGGAGACAATGGGTTAAAAGGGGCTTTCTAAGCCAGACAATATTTTTATTTTGCAGTACAAAGCATCCAATATTTTACATAAATTCAAAAATTATTATAATGATCATTTTTTTCTTCTTTAACAGTAGGAGCCAAGCTAATAATATGTCCCCGGGGATTCTAAGTAGCAGCAAAGTTATCTAATGACATCATCGTGACTATTTAACAAGCTGTGAGTTGCCTTCTGATGACACTTGGCACAAGATAAGGTTCAGCTTCCCATGATCTCCCCAATGGAAAAGAAAGCAGTCAGAAGTTTTGAAGATTATGTGCTCACTTAACGGACTGATCGTCAGTAGACAATAACATATATCTCATAATCCATCACAGTAATTAAAGGCTAACGATCAGGAACATCAAACTGGCCAAACACCTCAGCATCTTGATCTAAGGTTGATTGTCCACTGGACATGACATACTTGTTATTGTTCAGACTGCTAACTTCGCAGCTGCAACTGTAAAGAACCTGCCAAACTGTTCTCATATTAATCCACCAGCAATTGAACACACATTTTGGTTTTAGATTAGCCTTTTTATATATATATATATATATATTCAACTCAAAAAGTAATCTTTGACAATATACATGTACTGGGGAAAATCCTTCACAGATACTCATTTTGTTTAGATGCTTACAGTTGTGTGAAAAAGTGTTTGCCCCTTCCGATTTCCTATTCGGTTGTCACAATAAATGTTTCAGATCACCAAATTTAAATTTTAGACAAAGACAACACAAGTAAACATAAAATGTAGTTTTCAAATGAAGGCCTTTATTATTGAGGGGAAAAGAAATCCAAACCTTCAGGGCCCTGTGTGAAAAAGTGATTGCCACCCTCCAAAACATAAATTAACTGTGGTTTATCACATCTTTGAGGAGGTGAGTTCAAATTCCCTAGTCACACACAGGTCTTATTACTGCCTCACCTGTTCTCAATCAAGAAATCACTTTAATAGGACCTGCCTGACAAAGTGAAGTAGAACAAAAGATCCTCAAAAGCTAGACATCATGCCTCGATCCAAAAAGATTCAGGAACAAATGAGAAACAAAGTAATTGAGATCTATCAGTTTGGGAGAGGCTATTAAACCATTTGTAAAGCTTTGGGATTCCAGCAAACCACAGTGAGAGCCATTATCTACAAATGACGAAAACATAGAACAGAGGTGATCCTTCCCAGAAGTGGCCAGCCGACCAAAATTACCCCACCTGCGCAGCGTCAAATCATCCAAGAGGTCACAAAAGACGCCACAACATCCAAAGAACCGCAGGCCTCACTTGCCTCAGTTAAAGTCAGTGTTCATGACTCCACTATAAGAAAGAGACTGGACAAAAATGACCTGCATGGCAGAGTTCCAAGATGAAAACCACTGCGCCGTAATAAGAACATAAAGGCTTGTCTCAGTTCTGCCAGAAGACATCTTGATGATCCCCAAAACTTTTGAGAGAATACTCTGTGGACTGACGAGACAAAAGTTGAACTTTTTGGAATGTGTGTATCCCATTACATCTGTCATAGAAGTAACACACCATTTCAGAAAAGGATCATTATACCAACAGTAAAATATGGTGGTGGTAGTGTGATGGTCTGTGGCTGTTTTGTTGCTTCAGGAAATGGAAGACTTGCTGTGGTAAATGGAACCATAAAATTTGCTGTCTACTGAAAAATCCTGAAGGAAATGTTCGCCATCTCTTCGTGACCTCAAGCTGAAGCTCAATTAGGTTATGTAGCAGGGCAATGATCCAAAACACAAAAGCAAGTCCACCTCTGAATGGCTTAAGAAAAACAAAATTATGACTTTGGAGTGGCCTAGTGAAAGTCCTGACTGTAATCCAATTGAGATACTGTGGCATGACCTTAAAAAGGTGGTTCATGCTAGGAAACCCTCCAGTGTGGCCAAAAATCCTCCAGAGAGTTGTAAAAGGCTCATTGCCAGTTATCGCAAATGCTTGAGTACAGTTGTTGCTGTTGAGGGTGGCACAGCCAGTTATTATGTTTAGAGTGCAATCACTTTTTCACACAGGGCCCTGTAGGTTTGGATTTCTTTTTCCTTTAATAACAGCTTCATTTAAAAACTGCATTTTGTGTTTACTTGTCTTATCTTTGTCTAATATTTAAATTTGGTGATCTGAAACATTTAATTGTGACAAACATGCGAAAGAATAGGAAATCAGGAAGGGGCAAACACTTTTTCAAACAATTGTATTAATAGAGTTGACTCATGAAAGCTACCCGTGTTTGTATGCTCCTCTAGGGCAGTGTTCCCCAACTCCAGTCCTGAAGAGCCAACAACTTCATGTTTTCAGGATTTCCTTAGTATTGCTGAGGTGAGAGGACCTGCAGCAATTTCTGGTGCCAAGATAATGCTTCCTTCGTCTGTTGTTGGCTTCTGGGGACTGGAGTTGGGGAACACTGCTCTAGGGTTTATAAATGGCATATTGGGGGTCCCTCGCTCAGCACCTCCCCTCTAAAAGCTAAAAATGGATGCTATGTAAAACTAACATTTCCCCATGCAGTGTAGCGTTCATGCCAGGCTGTCAGCCACTTCTCCTGGAAAAAATGAACTGTTCATCAAAAGTGTCCTGTGCCCGGCTGTACATAGGTTATGTGGCGCCCCCAGGAGTATGGTCACCACACTGGCATTGCCTTCCTCCGGGGAGGGTGATGTCAGGCTTGGAAGCAATGAAGGGTCTCTCTAGCAGTTAACCATGTCATGCAACACAGTTCGCACTCCAGGCCAGCAGAGGGAGCTCTGAACCAGAATTGGGGGAGGAGTGCTCTCTGAGGGCCAAGAAGGGAAATGAGTAGTTAGTGTGAGGATGTGAGGAGGGCAACGAGTGTAGACATGTGGAGAGAAGCTGGAGGTTGAGCTGAGGATAGAGAGCTCCCTCCCAGTGATAGCGCATGATCTGGAGCCTGGTCTCCACGGTTGTATGGATACTGAAGGTCCTGCAACAGAAACCAGAGGAGTAGGAAGCTGTAAATGCTCTATTACCACCCAAGCCCTCCTGCCAAAAAAAACATCCCCACAGCATGATGCTGTCACCACAATATTTCTCCGTGGGTATGGTGTTCTTTAGGTGATTAGCTGTGTTGGTTTGATGTCAGACATAACGTTTACCTTAGTGGCCAAAAAGTTCAATTTTGGTCTCATATGGGGAGTCTCCCACATGTCTTTTGGCAAAGTCAAAATGAGCCTTACAATTTTTGTGTGTAAGAAAAAGCTTTCTTCTGCCCACTCTTCTATGAAGGCCACCATGGAATGTATGTCTTATTTTGGTTGTATGGCTTGAAACTCCATTCTCTGCTTGGGAAGTCTGCAGTTCCTTCAGGGATACCTTAGGTCTCTGTGCTGCCTCTCTGATTAATTCCCTCCTTGCCCAGGTTGAAAGTTTTGTTGGGCCGCCCTCTCTTGGCTGGTTTGTTGTGGTACCATGTTTTTTCCTTTTGATGATAATGGATTTGATGGTGCTATGGGGATCATTAGACATAGGGATATTTTTTTCATAACCCAATCCTGACTTGTACTTCTCAACAACTTTGTTCCTGACTTGTTTGGAGATCTCCTTGGCCTTCATGGTGGTGTTTGGTTAGTGGTGCCTCTTGTTAATGGTGTTGCAGCATCTTTGGCCTTTCAGAAAAGGTAAAGTGTGTATACTGAGAGCCCATGTGACAGTAAGGCTAGGTTCACTCTTGCGTTTGGGTAGAGTGCATAGGGCTGCGTACTTCCTCCCTTAAGCTCTGCCTACTTATGCACTTCACTTAAGCTCCGCCTACTTCTGCATGCATCCTGTGTACTTATCTTTAACATTGGGTATGCATGGACATGCATTGTATGCGGATGTGTCCGCATGCGTCATTTTGATGTGCCCACCGACTGCACAGAAATGCAACATGTTGCGTTCGGCAGGCACGTTGCCGTACGCAACATGTTGCATTTCTGTGCGGTCGGTGGGCACGTCAAAACGACGCATGCGGACACATCCACATACAACGCATGTCCCTGCCTACCCAATGTTAAAGATAGGTACGCAGGATGCATGTAGGTGGATCTTAAGAGAAGAAGCGCGTAAGTAGGCGGAGCTTAAGGGAGGAAGTATGCAGCCCTACGCACTCTACCCAAACACAAGTGTGAACATGGCCTTGCACACAGGGGGACGTTCTGTCACTTTACATGTAATTATCAAGGTAATTGCTTGCACCTGAAATTTGTAGGGGTTCCATACCAAATGGGTGAATATACTGCATATGCAGATGCCAATTTTTAGTTATTTGATCCCATAAATTTAATTTATGTTTATATTTTCTCACTTCACAAACTTAGATTATTTAGTGCTGATGTATCACACAATATTTGGATTACAAAAATATTTAAGCACAGGTTGTAATTTAACAAAACATGTAGAAAGCCAAGGGGGTGACTACTTTGGCAAGCCACTATATTTGTCAAAAAAGTGACACATTCTGTAGTTACCAAGTTTCCAGAAACATGAGATGAGCAAATTTAACTCTAACTTCCAAATAAAAATGTTGAATATTCATAATTGCCATAATATCATTAACTGCATATTTAGTTTTATGGGAATTTGGGAAAATTGAGAAATTGAGTCCTATAAATTTATGTTAAGTAAGTTAAAGGGGTGCTTCCATTATTGACACCTCTCCATTACTACTCCGGGCTTAATGTCATATTACAATAGAAAGGTGACATTAACCCCTTATGACCCCACTTGCCACTGCTACAGGGCAAGTGGGAAGAACCCGACAAAGCTCCAGAATAGGCGCATCTAATAGATGCGCCTTTTCTGGGCAGCTGAGGGCTGCTGGTTTTAGGCTGGGGGGGGCAAGATCAATGGCCCCTTACCAGCCTGAGAATAACAGCCCCCAGCTGTGAGTTTTGCCGGGTTGGTTCACAATGTGAGGGGGACCCCACATCGGGTTTTCATTCATACTTTTTTCCTGCTGGCTGTTGCTGGCAGAGCAGGAGAGAAGAATGACAGCCGCATTCAGCACCAGCCACAGGGGAACAGCGCTTACTGTAGCACTTCTTCCCCAGCGGCTGTCCGTGTGGTCCTGATGCGGCACACGTGCAGCACACGGTTGCCACACGTGTGCCACACCGTGGTACCACGTATCCACATGGACACGGATAGCTTCGGTACCGTTTTTTCCGGTACTGGAATTATCCGGACATGTGAGACCAGCCTCACAGTGAGCAGGTTCTTGGCAGAATGTTGGTAATTCATGGTTCTATTAATTTAGCAATAGTGTCTGTATTACCTTTTGAATGTAGTTTTTTATGGAACTAATTTTATGGAAAGCCATACAAGTAATAAGAAATAGACAAATATAAATTGATCATGATGGACAAAAAAGTGTGGAATAGAAAACGCAACGCTATACTGAAAAGAGTCCGATAAAGATGAAAGTACTGAAGAATTTCGTAACTGAGGTCTATAAATATGTTACCTTCTTAATTAGTGATCAGTGTCAAGCACATATCGTTTTTCACAGATAGCCGGAAGATTTCTATGTTTAAAGAAAGCTTTTATATATCCTGATGTGCTTCTGCTGCAAACCCTCAACATGTATAAGGGATGGCCGAGGTGTAGGCTGTAAAATAAAGAAAAAAGGGTAATTAATCTCTTATTTCTCATATTTTAACTTAACCCCTATTTTACATGATCAGATCATTCTTAAAGGGTTGGTCTGAAATCTAATTTAAATTAAATCTACATATTTTCTAATACTGTGTGATTATAATTTCCCCATCCTTCCCTAACTACACTTTCTAACTGCTATTCTATTTTTTTTTCTCCTTGTTTTTTATGACCCTCCATTTGAAAATCCCTTGTGCATGCTGGGATACTTAACCCCTTAACGACCGCCGATACGCCTTTTAAAGGCAGCAGTAAAAGGATACTTAACCCCTCTCTGACATTATACGTACTATCTCGTCCATGGTCCCTGGGACTTAGTGCCCATGGATGGGATAGTACGTCATGGGTGATCAGCCGTGCTCACTGGGGGAGCACGGCTGATCGCGGCCAGGTGTCAGCTGATTCTCACAGCTGACACCTGGCACTAAGTGACGGGAGAGGTCACGGACCGCTCCACGCACTTCAACCCCCAAACACTGCGATCAAACATGATCGCAGCGTTCCGGAGCCAGCAGAGGGACTGACAGCCCCTTTGTCTTTGGTTCGGAGACCCCGCGGTATGACGCATGGTCCTGATCGCTGCCATGGAGACCCGATGTCGTCATAATGACATCCAGGTCTCCAGACCTGAGAGACTTCCTGCCATGCACAGTTATGACCAGGAAGTCTCTCAGGTCAGTGTAATAGAAACTGCAGCACTGACAGCTTCTATAGCATGCAAATCTGCATGCTATAGTTGCGATCAGCCTGCACAAAATGAGTGTCTCATAGTGGGACTAAGTGTAAAAGTAAGAATTAAATTAAAAAAAAACTTTAAAATAATTGTAAAAATATTTTTAAAAATAATAAAAAATCAATATTTATTCCATCAATAAATAAATATTTGAATAAAAAAATCTAAACAATAAAAGTACACATATTTAGTATCACCGCGTCCGTAATGACCTGACCTATAAAACTGTCCCAACATTTAACACCAACATTGACCACCAGTAAAAAAAAAAAAAAAAAAAAAAAAAGGCAAGGCTAAAAGCAATGCTTTATCATCATATCGCCGAACAAAAAGTGGAATAAGACGCAATTAAAAAGACGGATATAAATAAACATGGTAGTGCTGAAAACGTCATCTTGTACCACAAAAAATAAGCTGCCATAAAGCTCCATCACCAGAAAAATAAAAAAGTTAGCGCTCTCAGAATAAAATGATGCAAAAATAATTATTTTTTATATAAAATAGTTTTTATTGTATAAAAGCGCCAAAACATAAAAAATGATATTAATGAGGTATCGCTGACCCAAAGAATAAAACTGCTTTATCAATTTTACCACAAGTGGAATGGTCTAAACACCACCCCTAAAAAAATTCATGAGTTGCTGGCTTTTGTTCATTATGCCTCTCAAAAATCGGAATAAAAAGCGATCAAAAGATGTCATGTGCCCGAAAATGGTACCAATAAAAACATCAACTTGTCACGCAAAAAACAAGACCTCACATGACTCTGTTTGCCAAAGTATGGAAAAACTACAGCTCTCAAAATGAGGTGATGCAAAAACTATTTTTTGCAATAAAAAGCATCTTTTAGTGAGTGACAGCTGCCAAACATAACAACCCACTATAAATAGTAAATCAAACCCACTTTATCATCCCCTTAGTTAGGGGAAATAATAAAATATTTTTTTTTGTTTATTACCATTTTCCCATTAGGGTTGGGGCTAAAGTTAGTGTTAGAGTTGGGGCTAAAGTTAGGATTACGGTTACGGTTGGGATTAGGGTTGGGTTAGGGTTAGGAGTGTGTTAGGATTAAGGTTAGTATTAGGGGTGTGTTGGGGTTAGGGTTGGAGTTATAATTGGGGGGTTTCCACTGTTTAGGCACATCAGGGGGTCTCCAAACGCAACATGGTGTCTGATCTCAATTACAGCCAATTTTGCATTGAAAAGTCAAACGGCGCTCCTTCCCTTCTGAGCTCTGGCATGCGCCAAAACAGTGGTTTACTCCCCACATATGGGGTATCAGTAAACTCAGGACAAATTGCCCAAGAACTTTTTGGGTCTCGTGTTACCCTTGGGAAAATAAAAAATTGGGGGTGAAAAGATCATTTTTGTGAAAAAATTATGATTTTTTATTTTTACGGCTCTACATTATAAACTTCTGTGAAGCACTTGGGGTTCAAAGTGCTCACCACACATCTAGATAATTTCCTTAGGGGGTCTAATTTCCAAAATGGTGTCACTTGTGGGGGGTTTCCACTGTTTAGGCATATCAGTGGCTCTCCATACGTGAAATGGAATCCCATCTCAATTCCAGCCAATTTTGCATTGAAAGTCAAATGGCGCTCTTCCCTTTCAAGCTCTGCCATGCACCCAGACAGTGGTGTACCTGCATATACAGTCATATGTAAAAGTTTGGGCACCCCTATTAATGTTAACCTATTTTCTTTATAACAATTTTGGTTTTTGCAACAGGTATTTCAGTTTCATATATCTAATAACTGATGGACTCAGTTATATTTCTGGATTCAAATGAGGTTTATTGTACTAACAGAAAATGTGCAATCTGCATTTAAACAAAATTTGACCGG
Source organism: Dendrobates tinctorius (assembly GCF_039654945.1). NCBI lineage: Eukaryota > Metazoa > Chordata > Amphibia > Anura > Dendrobatidae > Dendrobates > Dendrobates tinctorius. The sequence goes on along the minus strand of NW_027361752.1, from coordinate 2,406,753 downwards.
TGCAAAAGTATGGGCACCCTTATCATTTTCTTGATTTGAACACTCCTAACTACTTTTTACTGACTTTCTGAAGCACTAAATTGGTTTTGTAACCTCATTGAGCTTTGAACTTCATAGCCAGGTGTATCAAATCATGAGAAAAGGTATTTAAGGTGGCCACTTGCAAGTAGTTCTCCTATTTGATTCTCCTATGAAGAGTGGCATCATGGGCTCCTCAAAACAACTCTCAAATGATCTGAAAACCAAGATTATTCAACATAGCTTTTCAGGGGGAAGATTACAAAAAGTTGTCTCAGAGATTTAACCTGTCAGTTTCCACTGTGAGGAACATAGTAAGGAAATGGAAGAACACAGGTACAGTTCTTGTGAAGCCCAGAAGTGGCAGGCCAAGAAAAATATCAGAAAGGCAGAGAAGAAGAATGGTGAGAACAGTCAAGGACAATCCACAGACCACCTCCAAAGACCGGCAGCATCATCTTGCTGCAGATGGTGTCACTGTGCATCGGTCAACAATACAGCGCACTTTGCACAAGGAGAAGCTGTATGGGAGAGTGATGTGAAAGAAGCCGTTTCTGCAAGCACGCCACAAACAGAGTCGCCTGAGGTATGCAAAAGCACATTTGGACAAGTCAGTTACATTTTGGAAGAAGGTCCTGTGAACTGATGAAACAAAGATTGAGTTGTTTGGTCATACAAAAAGGCGTTATGCATGTGCTGTATTGTTGACCGATGCACAGTGACACCATCTGCAGCAAGATGATGCTGCAGGTCTTTGGAGGTGGTCTGTGGATTGTCCTTGACTGTTCTCACCATTCTTCTTCTCTGCCTTTCTGATATTTTTCTTGGCCTGCCACTTCTGGGCTTAACAAGAACTGTACCTATGTTCTTCCATTTCCTTACTATGTTCCTCACAGTGGAAACTGACAGGTTAAATCTCTGAGACAACTTTTTGTATCCTTCCCCTGAAAAGCTATGTTGAATAATCTTTGTTTTCAGATCATTTGAGAGTTGTTTTGAGGAGCCCATGATGCCACTCTTCATAGGAGAATCAAATAGGAGAACTACTTGCAAGTGGCCACCTTAAATACCTTTTCTCATGATTTGATACACCTGGCTATGAAGTTCAAAGCTCAATGAGGTTACAAAACCAATTTAGTGCTTCAGGAAGTCAGTAAAAAGTAGTTAGGAGTGTTCAAATCAAGAAAATGATAAGGGTGCCCATACTTTTGCACCGGTCAAATTTTGTTTAAATGCAGATTGCACATTTTCTGTTAGTACAATAAACTTCATTTTAATCCAGAAATATAACTGAGTCCATCAGTTATTAGACATATGAAACTGAAATACCTGTTGCAAAAACCAAAATTGTTATAAAGAAAAAAGGTTAACATTAATAGGGGTGCCCAAACTTTTACATATGACTGTATGGGGTATCAGCGTACTCAGGACAAATTGTACAACAACTTTTGGGGTCCAACTTCTCCTGTTACCCTTGGTAAAATAAAACAAATTGGATCTGAAGTACATTTTTTGTGAAAAAAAGCTAAATGTTCATTTTTTCTTAAACATTCCAAAAATTCCTGTGAAGCACCTGAAGGGTTAATAAACTTCTTGAATGCAGTTTTGAGCAAATTGAGGGGTGCAGTTTTTAGATGTTTTCTGTTATATTGATCCCCAAACTCACTTCAAATGTGAGGTGGTCTCTTAAAAAATGGTTTTGTAAATTTTGTTGGAAAAATGAGAAATCGCTCGTCAACTTTTAACCCTTATAACGTCCTAACAAAAAAAATTATGTTTTCAAAATTGCGTTGATGTAAAGTAGACATGTGGGAAATGTTATTTACTAACTATTTTGTGTGACAACACTCTCTGATTTAAGTGTCCAAAGATTAAAAGTTTGAAAATTGCTAAATTTTCAAAATTTTTGGAAAATTTCCATTTTTTTCATAAATAAACACAAGTTATATTGCAGAAAATTTACCACTAACATGAAGTACAATATGTCATGAAAAAACATTCTAGAACCAGTGGGAACCAGTTGAAGCATTCCAGAGCAATAAAGACGTAAATACAATTTATGTCAGAGCAGCTCCCTGCCCTGCTGGGATCTCCAGCAGAAAGCAGGCCTCTTCCGACCTCTGCTCTGTTGGAAGTGGCGCATGCAGGGGATGCCGGATGGGGTGATACGGTGACATCATCGTGCCATCCAGTGTCCATTGCTGCACAGAAAGCAATAGGAGTCGGTGGCCATGGTGTACATGGATCTGGGATTAGGTGAGTATATACCTTTATTCTATATTTTGCCAATGAATGGGGGACATAAGAGGGGCTGGCTATGTGGGACATATGTGGTGCTGGCTCTGTGGGACTGGCTATGTAGGACATATGTGGGCCTGGCTATGGGTGACATGTGGGGCTGGCTATGGAGGACATATGTGGGGTTTGTTATGGGAGACACATGATTGTTTGACTATGGGGGACATATGAGTTCTGGCTGTGGGGGACATATGTAGGGCCGGTTACTGGGACATTTGAGGAGCTCGCTGTGGGGAATATAAGACAGGCTGGCTGTGGGGAATATATGAGGGGCTGGCTGTGGAAGACATATGAGGGGCTGGCTGTGTGGGAACATAAGATGGGCTAGCTGTGGGGAACATACAAGGGGCTGACTGTGGAAGCTATCACAAGAGGGGCTGTGGAAGACATCATATTATAATCAGAGAAAGTGGGGGACATAATACTGGGAGCTGTAGGGGAATAATTATGCTGGGAGCTGTGGGGGACGTTATACCTGGGCTGTGGGGACATCAATCATTCTATATAGAATATGTGGGGGGTATCATTGTATAGGGGACTGTGGGGGGAATCACACTGTATAGGGGCTGTGAGGGACAACATAATGTATATTGGGGTGTGTGGTAGACATAATAGTGTATTGGGGGTTGTTGTGAACATCACGCTATATGGACGGCTGTCGTCACCATCATACCATGTAGGAAATAGTGTGAGTGGGATCCAGTTTGGAGACAACAATATGTGAATAGGGCATAGTGTAAATAGGGGCAAATAATGGATATGGAGAGGGGCAGCGTGAAATGGGGGCACAGTATGGAGAGAGACTAGCTTGCTGGGGGCACAGTGTGGCGATATAGAGAGTGTAAGGGAAAATTAGAGAGGGGACAGCCATGGTATGACCGTGGTTCATAAGGGCGGATGGTGAGGTGGTTACAGCTGATAATGACAGCCAATGGAGCTGTGTTACACCTCATTAAAGTGGAGAGTGTGGTGGGTGTAGCTCATGTACCCTGTTCTGGAGCGAGTTGAGGAGAAAGATAGCCGGGAACTATCTCTTCCTATAGTCCCCGCATTGCTTTCCAAACTATGTGATCTCTGAGTGAAACATCCCTGGCTACAATTGTGTAGACAGACTCTGATTCATGCTGCTAATGGTTTGGACAGCATGAATCTAGTGACAGGTTCCTTTAAAAATCAGTTGTCTTGTCCTACATTTATATCATGTGTATGAGCTCCTTCTTCTGTCACGCAACTGGAGTAAAGTCAGTATTCTGTAGATAAGGGGAGTTGGGGGTCCAGACACTGTGGGCAGAGAAGGTCCTGGCCAACTTCTCCTCACCTCGCTCCAGTTGATTGCTCGTTTTCTGATTGTAACAACATTTTTCATATAAATATTACATTTAGAAATAAGTCTAAACATCACATTAAAAGCAACAAAGTGCAACTACAGTATGACTAATTCTAATAACACTATTGAATGAGGTATAGAAAGGAACAGGCCAGTCCTGTTCTACGTAAATCCTTTTTGTAATATTTTTTCCTCTAACTGCTTGTATTGAATTATTGTCTCTGCCCCCTTTCTTGAAATCTACATCAACTAATGCTCTTAAAATATCTGCAAATCTACCACAGTAGCTACTTATGAAACAATAACACCTTTTTACTTCGCCGGGAATTAGGTAACCATTTACTTCTGTAGTCTGCCAGAGTGCTTACATCTGACACCTACTGCAGAATCCACTGTAGACGCTTGGGACTTCAGGAATTATAAAGCCTGATCTCTGTATGAAATGTGATGTTTTCAGAGGATTCTCACACTCTGAAGGTGGTCATACATTTACAAAAGCTGTTGGTTTTTGTACTCATTTGGATGACAGCTATTCCTCCTGCTTCTCCCCAAATAAATGCAGATTTGGGCATTTTTGTATTCTTTAGGGCTCGTGCAAATTGTAGTTTCGGTCAAAGTGTGATCCGTCAAAACATCGGATCGCACTTGGACTAACGTTATTCAAGGAGGCAGGCACATGTCCGATTTTTTTCCGTGGACAGAAAGGTGAGAGGAAAAAAAATCACAGCATACACAATTTGTCTCCTACTTTCAGATCATCCTTGGCCATTTAATTCTATAGGTCTGTGAAAAAATCGTACCGCACTTCGATGACTTCCAAGTACAGTCAGATTTTCATGGACTCACAGATTGGAGAAGATGGAGAGATTATTTTTATTCTCCACAACTGAGAAAAACAGATCCCACTCTGATTAGAGTGTGATTAGTATAATTTGACAGTTTTTCTCGGGTGAAGAACATACAGTGTGTGACCCTAGCCTAATAGGGAGAGGAAAGGAAGTAGCTATCCAAACTGCTGGTAAAAAGTGGTGATGATGGTCTGTCACTTTCAGCAGCTTTTCCTAATATTGTATACAGAATTATAGATCATTGGGGTCTAACTGCTAGGACCACCTCCAATTCTAAAAATGGGGTTCATCAGAGTAGAGTAGGGGCGGACATACCATTGGTGCAAAGTGTGCAGTAGTACAGGGGCCAAAGAGGAGCAGGGGCCTCTACCACCTGCAGGTGGAATTGTGCATTATGATGAGCATTTGGACTGCAAAGGACCCGTATATTGTTCTTACACAAGGACCCTCTTCTCATCCGTATTGCGATCCGTATACAATCCACATATCCGTTTTTAACACTCGTGTACCATCAGAATGTCTATTTTCTGCATCTATATAACATTTGTTTTTTACGTGAACAATTAAATAATAAAAGGCCAAAGACAGTTTCTTATCTTAATCATTGTAAAGTATCCATGAATAACCCATGATATACGGATGGTAACCCACAAATGATCAGCTTTTTGTGCACCCTATGGGCACCTCTGGGCCGAAATAAGGATTGAAGTAGTGCTTGCTATGATTTTTGTACATGCAGACCATTGGTCCGTGTGTAAAAATGTTCATGTGAACTATACCATTGATTTACATCAGTCTTTGTGTAGTTTGGATTCTATCAGTCTTGCAAACGGACAGGGCATGCACGTATAATACGCTCTTCTGAGCAAGCCCTTATTCAGAGGGATAGACTGAGTGATCATCGAATAACCATCCATCATATTGAAAGCTAAGAGGATGACTAAGGACTATGACAATGCTCCAGTATTGCTATAGGCTGAATTTGTAACTACTGTATATTGCAGCCATCAAGAATATAAACCTCATAGTATTGTAACGGTAAAACAATACTGCACATTGTACAATTTAACAATTGGGTTTATGAGATGAATTGTTGAGGATTCTTTGCCCCATTCATTACATGCACTATGAATTTGGGCCATGAAGCAGTACCAGGTCGTTAGTGTCTACTTGCTCATAGTCACAGGCAGGAATAACTAAGTGTACTGCATCTGAGATATTTGTTCCGTTGACTCCTGTTGTTTATATATTAAGAACATCATAACCTAGCTTTTAGGTGATAATTGTCGTAATCACCATGAGCGACACTAGTTTAGAGACCCATACCTTCATCTACAAGGTCTAGAATCTTCTGGCTGGTTGTTAAAGAGCTTTGCCACTACTTTTTTTTTTTACTGCTGGCTTATCTCGTCGGTGGGGTGCGACACCCGACAGCCCCACCAATCAGCTTTTCCAGGAGCTGACCGGAAATTCTTGGCTGCTGCCAGAACAGAGCAATACTGTCAATAGCTGCTGTGTTCCAGCAGCACACAAGAACTTCCAGTCAGCACCGTAACAGCTGATTAATGAGGGTGTCGCACCCCCAATGATCAGATATTGATGGCCAATCCTAAAGATAAACCAGCAATAAAAAAATAGTGCCACCCCCTTAAAATTACCAGTTAGAATGTCTAAGGCTATGGCAGTCAAAGGCGGTCAGTCAGGTCAGTGGGTCCATTGTTGCATTTATCTGAAGACCTGGAACATGAGATTCAGACATTTGTGGTAACGGGACCATTGACTGTAATGCTGAACACAGAGTAGCCATGTGTTATGTCGAAGGTCATGTTTGTCATTAACTGCCTATTTGAAGCATGCTCCAAGACGCAGCCGACTATGTCACCCCTTACTGTCATACTGTTAGTAACTAATTACAATATAATTATCATAATCATTATTTAAAATTTATTTTTATGCTTTTCGCACAGAAATATCTGACCCCAGTCTCTCTGTCACGGATTAACCATGAGAGAGAAGTGCCAGAATACTGCAGCATCTGGTTTCTCCTACTCCTGCACTGTTTAGAAGCACTTCACCTTCATATTAAATGGAGCAGATTTCTTTTAGCAATGCAAGGGTTAATCTGCTCAGTTGAGAGCTCCTAGAAACTTTCCTGCATTAAGGCTCTCAGCTGTTCACTGTCAGCCACTTCTCTCTTCTACACATTCTGGGCCCTGGCAAGTACTCATTGCCAGAGTTGCTTATGCTGCAAGGTTAGGAGAT